>NC_053155.1:187924329-188626829 GCF_016835505.1 Polypterus senegalus | reverse complement strand
CCTAAAGTGTGCCAAGAAAACATCCCCCACACCATTACACCACCACCATCAGCCACAGGACTGCCGCATACTGAATGTTTTTCCCTTTTCACACCATTCTTTGTAAACCCTAGAAATTGTTGTCCGTGAAAATCCCAGTAACTGAGCAGATTGTGAAATACTCAGACCGCCCGCCTGGCACCAACAACCATGCCACGCTCAAAATTGCTTAAATCACCTTTCTTTCCCATTCTGACATTCAGTTTGGAGTTCAGGAGATTGTCTTGACCAGGACCAAAACCCGTAAATGCAATGAAGCAACTGCCATGTGATTGGTTGATTAGAGAATTGCATTAATGAGAAATTGAACAGGTGTTCCAAATAATCCTTTAGGTGAGTGTATATATATATATATATATACCCACATTTCGCAGCGGAGAAGTAGTGTGTTAAAAGAAGTTATGAAAAAGAAAAGGGAACATTTTAAAAATAACATAACATGATTGTCAATATACAGTAATTGTTTTGTGAGTGTTGCTGTCATCAAGGATTTGATCATCATTATTTCTTGCAATCAGGTTCGTATTTGGAGGATGTGTTTATTTAATGTTAGCTAAGACCCAGCACTTAAAAGTTTCTTGCTACAGCAATTTTAACTCCGTTACAAAGTGATCCAAAGTCTCGTTTATACCATGTGTCTTCTCAGTAAACTTTTATGTCGCGAATACCATCATTCGTCGTAGGCATGACAAACAGCACCGGGAGTGTGTCTATAAACTTAATGTAAACTTACTGTTTCACGCCGTGCTTGGTTTCCGCAGTGGCTGCACTTATGAATATGCATTGGCCTCGCCAACTGAGTGCAAGGGAAAAAAATAAAATGTAGTCTATAAGTTATTAAAAGTAAAACATTAACGTTTTGTTCAGTTTCTTGATTTTAACTCCGTTACAAAGTGATCCAAAGTCTCGTTTATACCTTGTGTCTTCTCAGTAAACTTGTATCTCGCGAATACCGTCATTCGCTGTAGGCATGACAAACGGCAGCGGGAGTGTGTCTATAAACTTAATATAAACTTATGGTTCATGCCGTGCTTTGTTTCTGCAGTAGCTGTACTTATGAATATGCTTGTATTTATGAATACGCTTGTATGCATCACTTGCTTCATAATCTTTTTCTGCCTTCTCAATTGTGAAATGGCGTTTTTTGTTCAGCGCTATTTGGAGTTCTTCCTTGTTCTCTACGTACTTACGTAGGAGGTGTGATGATGTCACACGAAACTCGGCCCCCCACGGCCATCCAGCTCAACTCCATTACATTATATGGAGAAAAATAGCTTCCAGTTATAACCATTATGCATAGAATTTCGAAATGAAACCTGCCCAACTTTTGTAAGTAAGCTGTAAGGAATGAGCCTGCCAAATTTCACCCTTTTACCCACACGGGAACTTGGAGAATTAGTGATGAGTCAGTGAGTGAGTGAGTCAGTCCTTTTTTTATTAGTATATATATATATATATATATATATATATATATATATATATATATATATATATATATATATATATATATATATATATACACACACATACATACATTCGCAGTGGCGAAGTACTGCATTTAAATTTTTATTAAGAAGAAAATTAAACCTTTTTAAACTGAGGGAAAATATGCCAATAATTATTTCTTAAGGATCTCTTTGTATACCATGTTGTCAGTTCGGCCCTCCGGTTGTAACATGACCAAGCTGTGCGCTGAGCTTACTCTTTAATCGGTTTCAGTTTCATGGTTTGTTTCAATTACGACAGTATTTGCAGGATTTGTTGTGTTGAAGTGACATTCTGCATTTGTCAAGCGTTGTAAGCACACAACCGGTTTCATCGATAAAATCACATCCAGCTTTTGAGAGTTTAAACATTCATAAACATCAAAGTGTCCACTACTGAAATCGTCACCTGTGAATCTAAGATGTTTAAGAGGCATTGGCGGTTGTCGAAAGGTGTAAAATATTTGGCCATTTCGGTACACTTGAAAGCGACAACCGAACAATTCAGCGGCAGCCATCAACTCACATGCAGAACCATAGGTGAAGGGCTTAAGCATTTCACTCTTCTAGTGCTCCTGTGTAGTATAATTATCTCCTGTACCGTCAGCAGTCCACACCTTGAACCTGTCCCAGTCATTCAATACATAAGACACAATGTTCCTCCGGATATCAAAAGTGAGCCTGATCTGGCCGTGCAATATGTAACAAAGAGAATGGAAAAGGTAGGTGCCATCTCCGGGCATGGAAACCACTCGGTAAGTGAGAGTTCTTTGATTGACAGTGATCACCTCGATAGACATGGTAATGGGGGTTGGAATGATAAAAGAAATGGGTACCTGAGAAATGTAAAGTAAGTCTAAAATACCTATACAATAACTATAATTGTAATAAACAAACAATAAAACAGCGGAGAAGCCGTGGATTAAACAAAAAGAATGTAGTTATCAGTAGGGAGATGTGAATCCCGTGGCAAAGCAAGGAAGGGAATGTAGAGACCAGAGCAACGGACAGTCTTATATAGGCAGGCAGCCAACAACGTGGGAGGCGTTGGGATGGGGGGACCCAACGCCACCTCACACGGTGGCCGAGCTGCAGGCTATGGACGTATATATGTACTGTCACACATGTGCGATTAGGAGGCAGTCAAAGAGCCTAAAGGTGAGTGAAACATCGCGAGATAGAGGGTTGTCATGTGGTACTTACCTGAATCTCTTTTGCTCAACAGAAAACCTGACAAAAATAATTCCTCCACATCCAGATTCCAAAATGGCCACGACGACATCACTTCCGGCCCACCATGATGACGTCACTTCCGGCTCCATCATGATGACGTTGTTTCCGGTTCCTGTTTTCAACGTCACTTCTTGCCAACCATTTCTTGTCCCATAATTCTTTCCTGTATAAATTCGCCCTTTTGACTCAAGAAAACTGTTCATTGTTTTGTTCTGAGACTTTGAATCATTCTTTTCTTTAATTGTCTGGACGACAATATATGGGGACGGTCCCCAAAACTTTGTTTTGTATTGTGTAACATTATTTTGAAGAAGAATAACCATCACAATTGGCGTAGACGGCAGGATTGTTTCTCGTCTATTTAAAGATGTCGGAGGAACAGGACCTTAACACCGTTCTGAGCACCATCATGGGCGATCTGCAAACCCTAAAAATACAGATGGGTGAGAGAAGGACCCAAGTAGCAGAAGCCAACGCTCGTGCTGCTGCTGCAGGTGTACGGACGGAGGTCGCTCGGCCACCACCTATTGCTATCGGCACATTAACAGAATCGGATGACATCGAGACATACTTTTTGATCTTCGAGCGTACCGCTAAGCAGAACGCATGGCTGAGGTCAGAATGGGCGTACATACTGGCTCCCTACCTGAAGGGAACGGCGCAGAGAGCCTATTATGATCTAACTGAGGAGCAGGCAGCTGATTATGACGATCTAAAAAAGGAGGTCTTCAAGTGCTACGGCGTATCTCCGGAACAGCAGTCGAGAGAATGGAGGGAGTGGCAGTTCGATCCCGAGCGACCGATAAGAACCCAGGGCTTTGAAGCCTGGGGAAAAGTATGTCGCTGGCTACGGCCCGACATTAATAATTCACACAAAATGGCTGAGCTACTAGCATGTGAAACTTTTGTGCATGCCCTCCCTGACCATATCGCCCAGCAAGTACAGAAATATAATTTTGAGGACATGGACTCCTTAATCCAGATCACAGAGCGTCACTGGGCAGCTTGCAAATCAGGGAAATCAGAACGGTTCTCCCGCCGAACCCAACAGGCACGTGGGGAAACTCCTGAGCCCACCCGACAACCTCCCGAGCCTGCCGTCCGTAAACGGGACAGAGGTGCTAGTCTTCCCCGCTGTTTCAAGTGTGGGAAGATTGGACATCTGTCCCCCAACTGTACCATCGAGCCCATGGATTGCTCATAAGTTAGGGGAGAAAGGTATTGTGCCACTGTGACTGATCCTTTCTCTCTTCCATACACAGGTGCAGTTATTATAAATGGCAGGAAGGTAAGAGCAATGTTTGATTCCGGGAGTAACATTTCCATTGTTGCCACCCCTTCGTTTTACCGCAACAATGGACTAGGATAAAAACTAGTCTAAAATGTATTCATGGGGATATCCGATATTATAAAACGGCCAGATGTGTGATATCAGTGAATCATCATCTAACGAGCATGGCCATGGTTGTATTACCGGATCCCCCTTTTCTAGTTATATTGGGTAGAGACTGGAATAAAATTACCAGCGGTAATAACGTAACTGTACTTAAGAAACATTTAGGCTTAGTAATGGAGAATACTGCTCCGACTGCCTCCACGCCATGTCCCACAGTAGCACGGACCCATACGGGTACCCAATGTGAAGAAATTGATGTCCCATCGACCTCTGCGGGAACTAGTGCAGTTAACGCAGAAGACGTGGAGACAGAAACCACACCCCTTAAGGTCACACAAGACCCTATACAAGATTTAACTGCCCAATTTATAATAACACCATCGTCTTTTAAACGGGAACAATGGAACGATGATTCCTTTAAAAATATTAGGAATGCAGTAGTATCTACCGAGGGTTATACAACCCTGGATCCCATGCCACCGATGCCGTTCTTTGTACAGTGATCCCTCGCTATATCACACTTCGACTTTCGCGGCTTCACTCTATCGCGATTTTTTCTCATACACGCTTACGTCACTACGCATGCACTTTCTGAGAACTTTTATCTAAGCCCCACGATGGCTCCTAAACGTGCTGCTTTTTTTAAGCCTTCTGAAAATAAAACTAAGTGCCGGAGGAAGATGCTTGCTATCCAGGAGAAGGTGAAACTCGTGGATATGATCAAAGATGTCAATACCCTACAAAAGCCTCCTCACGCATATGAAAAGACAGCGCCAGCAACTGCCTATCAAGATGTTCTTCAGCCGCGCACCCAGATACCCACTGCCTACTCTTAGTACTCCTTCAGCGGAAGAAGACAACGATGCACCTGCTGAATATACTGCACCACCTGAAGACTCTCCTACTGAGGTTGTGCCTTCATAGGTTAGTGGTTGTGTGTAAGAACTGTGTGTGTGTAATTAAATGTACAGTACAATAATCTACTATACAAAAGCGCTCGGGATTGTCCTTCCGTCCCGTGAGTGCAAAGCGTAGCGGTCTTCTGCTTATCACAGACTTACTACTTGCGGCTTGCGGCACAAAGCGACGCGATGTGAGCAGAGTTCTGCTGCTCTCATCATCCCCTTGCTTTTGTGCGCGATGCGCTGGAAAAATAGACAAAATTATGTCTCTGGAAATAATTAATGTTGATGGATTACAAATGCCTCACCGCGTAGTAAATATCAGGGGAGATGGTGCTTGCTTATTCTCATCTATAGCTTATTTAGTGCATGAAACTCCGTCTTTAGCGGTACAGATTCGGGCTGACATTGTGCGACTTTGGACAGGCACTCGAGGGGATAAAAAAACGTAGGGTATTTTAATGTTCTCATTCCCTACACTTACATGCCTGATGTACACATGGAGCGCACACAAATTGAGGATAAAAGTCGGTTGCCTTAAAAGGCGGGTGAGCCTAGTAATAATATATTTGTAATGTCTAATATGTCTTATTTTCTCTTATTTTGTCTAATATATTGGGTAATACGAGTGTAATGGTGACTAAAGTGTGTTATTTCATGTCTAGAGGGCTCTAATAATGTTAAAAAACGTATTTAGAAGGTCGTAAACAGGTTTTCTATACTCTAATTGCAAAAATATTTGATTTATAAATAAAGAATCCTACTTCGCGAAAATTCATTTATCACGGTAGTGTCTGGAACGGATTAACCGCGATAAACGAGGGTTCACTGTACTTAAAAACGAATTATTATATAGAGTGGCAGAACACGAGGGAGAAGTGCGAACGTTGTTGTTAATTCGCGCGCACTCGTGAAGGTGTGTGAATTAGCACACGCTCACCTTCTAGGAGACCACTTAGGCTCCGAAAAAACGTTAGAGAGAATAAAGCTCTGATTCTATTGGCCGGGAATTAACGAGGAGGTCCGGCGATTTTGCGCTTCCTGTCCTGAGTGTCAACTTCGCCAGATTCCTAGAAGGATGCGAGCTCCTCTAGTTCCCCTTCCCCTTATTGATATCCCTTTTGAACGAGTCGGTATCGATCTCGTAGGACCATTGGAACCCTCGTTAAAAGGCTTTAAATATATTCTGGTGCTAGTAGATTATGCCACTCGCTTTCCCGAAGCTGTTCCATTGCGCTCAGCTAATACGAAAAACATTGCACGGGAATTAGTCGTTCATTGTTTTGTTCTGAGACTTTGAATCATTCTTTTCTTTAATTGTCTGGATGACAATATATGGGGACGGTCCCCAAAACTTTGTTTTGTATTGTGTAACATTCTTTTGAAGAAGAATAACCATCACAGTACGTAAGTAGGATTCAGTTAGCGTTGGGAACCCATGTACCAAATTTCTTGAAGATGGGCCCATAAGTAACAAAGACCGTTGAAAAGTTCAATATGGCAGCCAACAGTGGCATCACACCACCGAAATAAGTACGTACATTGGTTTCGGTTAGTGCAGGGAAGCCGCCTACCAAATTTCGAGAAGATGGGGCCATAAATAAGAAAGTTCAACATGGCGGCGGTTGTTGATCGTTATGACCGTTAACGCGTAGAATTTCGAAATGAAACCTGCTTAACTTTTGTAAGTAAGCTGTAAGGAATGAGCCTGCCAAATTTCAGCCCTCTACCTACACGGGAAGTTGGAGAATTAGTGACGCGTTGGAAAGTTCAATATGGCGGCTGACAGTGGCATCATACCACCGAAATAAGTACCAAATTTCAGCCTTCTACCTACACAGGAAGTTGGAGAATTAGTGACGTTGGAAAGTTCAATATGGCGGCTGACAGTGGTGTCATACCACTGAAATAAGTATGTACATTGGTTTTGGTTAGCGCAGGGAAGCCGCCTACCAAATTTCGTGAAGATGGGGCCATGAATAAGAAAGTTCAATATGGCGGACGTTGATGACCGTTATGCGTAGAATTTCGAAATGAAACCTGCTTAACTTTTTTAAGTAAGCTATAAGGAATGGACCTGCCAAATTTCAGCCTTTTACCTACACTGAAAGTTGGAGAATTAGTGAGGTTTGGAAAATTCATCATGGCGGCCGACGGTGGCGTCATACCACCGAAATAAGTACGTACATCGGTTTTGGTTAGCGCAGGGAAGCCGTCTACCAAATTTGGTGAAGATGGGGCCATAAATAAGAAAGTTCAACATGGCGGACGTTGTTGACCGTTATCAACCGTTACGTGTAGAATTTCGAAATGAAACCTGCTTAACTTTTGTAAGTAAGCTGTAAGGAATAAGCCTGCCAAATTTCAGCTTTCTACCTACATGGGAAATTGGAGAATTAGTGATGAGTGAGTGAGTCAGTCAGTCAGTCAGTGAGGGCTTTGCCTTTTATTAGTATAGATATACATTCCTGTCATATTGCATGCCTTTCTAAAAATTGTTTAAGAGATAAAAATCACTTGATTTTGTATGATGTTTCATGACATAGCTCTTAAAAAGTCTGTAGTTGTTGTCGAGGATGCCAGGGGCCACGACCAACGACCGAGCCGGGACGCCTTAAAGGACCGGAAGTGGGCGTGTGCCCATCTGGGATCACGTGGGGGCCGCCTTCCTGGTTGCTTTGGGGGCCACGGGTTGAGGGCATGGAAGCCCCACCCTGTAGGGGCCCGTGGTCACCGCCAGGAGGCGCCTCAATGCCTTGGGGACTTGTGAGCGCAGCACTTCTGCCACACCAGGAAGTGCTGGGGTGAAGAATTAGATGGACACCCGGAGAGCTGCCGGGAGAACAGCCGACACTTCCACCACGCTGGGGCATGGCCAAGAGGGGACTGCCGGGAACCACCTGGAGCTCGTCCGAGAGTGTATAAAAGGGGCTGTCTCCCTTCATTCAAGGCTGGAGTCGGGTGGAAGAAGGACAAGGCACGTGAGGAGTGTGGAGGCAGCCCAAAGAGAGGCACTTGTGTGGCCAGGACTGTGTGTTGGGGTTTGGACTGGGTCCGAGTGACCATAACTATTGTAAATAATTGTACATAATAAACGTGTGGTGGTGAGTAACAACATGTCCGCCTGTCTGTGTCCGGGTCAGCTCCACAGTGTAAAGGAAAGAAAATTCAAAAGAAAAAAATGTTTCATTTCTTTACTATAATGTTTACACAGCACAATAAAATTATCTTCATATTTTTCAAGACTAACAGCTGACAAAAAAAGACTATAAAAACAACTTTATACTTTAAATGTAACAAACATTATACACTGTACATACAGTATATAAACAAGAAAATAACATGCATGGGTCAAAATGAGTGACTCCTGAGTAACCTTATGAACAGTAGATTGACAATGCCTCTTAATCGAACAATTTGAGTACTAATGCTACTACTGCTTCCCAGAATAAAGGAAGGAGAAATGTGATTGTACAGCATGATTGATGTCCTAAATAATACTACACTGCTCAAAAAAACTAAGGGAACACTTAAATCACACATTGGATCTCACAGAATGAAATATTCAAGTGGAAAATCTTTACTGAGTATTACAATAGAATTCGTTGAGAACAGAATGATATAACAACAGTCAATAGAAACCAAAATCACCAACCCACATTGAGGACTAAATTCAACATCACACCGAAAATCTAAGTCAAAAATCGAGATCACATGCTGATCCAACTTATGAGAATTTTATCACAGCCAATCATGTGACTTAGTAGTGAATATTGCCCCACATGCCTGTATGCACTCCCAATAATGTCTGGACATGCTCCTGATGAGACAGCTGATGGTGTCATGGGGGATCTGCTCCCAGACCTGGATTAGGGCATCAAAGAGCTCCTGGACAGTCTGTGGCGGTACCTGGTGGCGTGTAATACACCGATACATAACGTCACCAGGAAGAACTTCGGGCCCACTGCACCAATATAAGAGTCTGACAATAGCTCTAAGGATTTCATTCCAGTACCTAACAGCAGTCAGGGTACTGTTGAATAGCTTGTGAAAGTCTGTGCAACCCTCCAAGGATATGCCTCACCAGACCATTACTGACCTACTGACAAACCAGTCATGGTGGACAATGTTTCAGGCTGCATAATGTTCATTATGGTGTCTCTAGACTCTTTCACATCTGTCACATGTGCTCAGTGTGAACTTGCTCTGTGAAGAGAACAGGGTACCAATGGCAGAGCTGCCAAATGTGGTATTCTCTGGTGAATGCCAATAAAGCTGCATAGTGATGGGCTGTGAGCACAAGTTCAACTAGAGGATGTTGGGCCCTCATGCCACCCTCTTGGAGCCTATTTCTGACAGTATGGTCAGAAACATGCCCACCAGAGCCAGCTGGAGGTAATTTTGTAGAGCTCTGGCAGTGCTCCTGCTATTCCTACTTGCGCAAAAAACAGATACCAGTCCTGCTGCTGGGCTGATGTCCTCCTACTGCTCTATCCAGTTGTCCTCATGTAATGGGCCATCTCCTAGTATCTCCTCCATGCTCTTGAAACTGTGCTGGAACACACAACAAACTTTCTTGTGAATTAACATATGGATGTATCATCCTGGTGGTGCAGGACTACCTGTGCAACCTGAATCGGCTGCAGGTACCACCTCATGCTACCAGTAGTGACAAGGACACTAGCAAAATGAAAAACTAGAGAAGAATCAGTGATAAAGAATAAAGAGAGAGCAATTGTCTGTGGTTATTAAGATTAATATCCTTGAAGCTTAACTGACTGTTAGACTGTGATGATTAAATGCTCCCTTATTTTTTTGAGAAGTGTATTTCCATATCTAAGTGTTTACAGTGTTTAAGTTATATATTGTAAATGCGGTATAGAAGACAAAAAAATGCTTTTCCAACTCACCAGGTGAGCTGGCATCCTATCAGTATTAGTACTGTGTTATGCACTTAAAAGGTTGCATCATCATTTAAAAAAATTGATGATGTACAATACCAACCTCTGTTTGTGGTGAGGGAAGTGGAGAGATGTGTTTGGATTCTGAATAATTAGCTGCTCTTCCCGTGCACTGTGTATAGTGTTTACAAAGTACATGGAGTTCTTTAATACATATGCCTTAATTCTGCAAATAGGTTATGTGGGCCACAACCAAGCTAACTGGAAATTGAAAAACAGTAACAGATCATCCCATGATCAGAAAGACTGAGTGCAAAAATGCATTATGAGTGCTTGACAGCTTTATTGTAGTAACCTGCAAATCGATGATGGACAATGTCCTATACCATTATCTCAGCCCTAATCAGGATGCTATGCAGCCAGTTAGTATGAATTCTACTGTGCAACTATAAAAGGCAGTAAGCATAGATACAGATATTTGGTCTTTCCTTAAGACTAAGGTAGTAAAGGGTTTTGTGAATCTTGATGACAATGGACGAGATGTCTTGTGACCATTTCAGATAATTAGTGGTGCTAACTGTAAGAATTTTAAAGTTGATGCCCATCTACACAACATTTGCAAGGATGCATATGCAAAGGGGATGGTCTGCCTGTAGCGTTTCGAGGTGTGTGACAAGCTCCCTGGTTTTGAGTACACAGACAGAGAGAGAGAGAGAGAGAGAGAGAGATGTTGTTGCCCTGACAGGACTGTGTTGGAAGGCAAATCTCTTCTTTATAAACTGAATATACGAAATGGCAATATTTGATAACAAACAAAAATTATTAACAATGCAAATGTCAATCCTTTGTAACACAGGTCCTTTCAGTGTTTTAGGAGTAAGAGATAGTTATGGGGTAGGAAAAGTGTATTAAGAACAGTAAAAATAAACAAATAGGGATGTAGAAAATTCTTTCAGACCCACCTTTTTTGTAACTTTTGGTTTTGAATTACAAGAAATCACCTCCAAAGGCTATTTTTAGGTTCAAGACATATTGAAAAAGTAGTTTTCCATTATCGCTTTGACATTAAATGTGGCATATAAGCAGAGCTGCAGTTCATTCTATCTTGGTGTCCTGTGGAGAATTCTGTGTTTTCAAAACAGAACTGAACTTTTGATTTTATATCTGAGTCACAAATGTTGCTCAATCCTTTGATCCCTGTCTGCCTGGTTTTGTTTTCACATGAACAGTTTTAGGCTTTTTCCTACCTTTTTACTAGAATTTTGACAGCTAACAGTTCGCTCAGTTTTATAACAAATTTCCTAATTTCTTTCCTGCAGATGGTGGCTGTGAGCCAGAATTGACTCAATTGCTTTCCTTTTTAATTTTTTTTTGTTTGAAAATACTGATTATTTGCTTCATGAATATGCTATGAGAATTTTTTGATGAGTTTGTTATAGCTTTTCTGTTTAATCTACATGGAAGAGTTTGTTGTTGATTTTTGTTTAACCTGCACAAAAAACAATTAATAATGATTTTTTTCTTTTTGAGGGTGCACTGCATTGCACTAAATAGAATGCAAGCAAAAAAAAAAACAAGTAAATTTTTAACATATACCATGATAGTAGTGAGTGACCTAGATTTGGCTATCGCTTTTCTGTAAAATGCTGAATATTGTAATGATCTGGGAAAGAAATTGCTATTGAGGCAGTGTGTTCTAAAAAGTTTAAAAAAAGGGGGGCTGCACTGAGTACTGTGGAGAGGGGCGGGCAGAGACACAACTGCCACTCTTAATAAGGAGGGACTTATGGAAAGGAGGTTCAAGTAAAAGAAGAGTGTGTTTAACTCGTGGTGTGAGATGGTTTTGAGTTCAGTGCTTATTTGTTTGTCAGCTTGTGAAGTCAGAAGAAAATAAATAAAACCATTGTTTAGTTTTTTTGGACAATTACCACCACTTGCTTGTGAGATTTATTTGCCCACCTGGGAAGGGATACTACACTGGTGTCAGAAGCGGGACGAGGCATCCCATTGAGACAGCTGTTACAAGAAACAGGGGACATGAAAATGGTTGACGAAGAATATCCCCCTCCACCCTGGTGGTTACCGTGAGGGAAAGGCACAATTTACCAAGGTTGAAACCGGGACGCTATGACGGAATGGCAGCTGGGAAGCCTTTTGGAACAGGTTTGAAGTTGTTGCAGAGGCGAATAGGTGGGGGGGTCAAGGATAGAGCAGTGCAGTTGGTGGTGGCATTGGAAGGGGAGGCTTTGAAAACCCTTGAGAATGTTCCGTGGGAGAATTTAACGGACTTAGGATTGCTTTTGAAGGCCATTGAGCATCGTTTTGGGAGGACAGAAACCATATTAGGACTGCAAAGGCAACTGTACGAACAAACTTGAAGGTCTAGAGAACGTCTAGGGACATTTGTTGTGGAAATGCAGGGACTGGTGGGGCGAGCCAATGCACATTTTCCCCGCGGGGTCTGGAATGAATTGGCACGTGACACATTTCTCCGTGGACCTAAACCAAAAGTGCTGTGCCACTACCCTCAACTTGGCTGACCAGCAACTCTGGAAGAGATGCTCGAGCGTGCTGTAGAGTTAGAATTGGTATGTGAGGGGGAATCGGCCTATACAGAGGATCGCGAGAGGGAGCGGGAAAGGTTGTGCCGCCAGCCACCACGTGACCATATGTTGTGTCTGGGAGAGGAGTCCTCAGGAAGAACTCTCATGGTGGGTCTAAAACTTATGAAAACATCAGCTTCGTCAGCTACACCCCCTACTTGCTGGCGCTGTGGCCTACCCAGGCATCTTCATTGATTTTGTCCTTTCTGTCCAGCAACTATTCTGGGCTACAGAGAAATGCTGGAAACGGCCAGGTTTCAGAGTAAGCGGGACGTTTCCGGACCCTTTGGTAGTCCAACTGCAACCGACAACAAATGCAGGCCGGGACGAGTCGGTAATCTCTGTGGGAGAGCTAGGCTGTGGAGATTATTGTCATTTGCCTATTCGAATTTGGGACACTGATGTGAAGGCTTTTATAGATACCGAGGCTATGTTTACTATAGTGCGACACGATCTGCTACCTAAAAACTGCTCCCTACAAGCCATTCCCGGCCAATTCATTACTGCCACGGGCAAGCATGCTATGATGGAGGACCAGACCACCGCTCTTCTAAGAATAGGAGGACACGTTTGGACATTCCCTGTCTGGGTAGCAAAAATTACATCTTGGGTGTAGACTTTTTGACTAAAACCCAGGCTCAGATTGACTTTGGCCACAGGACCCTGTTGATACCTGGCAGTGCACTCTGTCAATTGATGGGCTGTCAGCTTCAGTCGGGACCACCTCCTCACTCTGTCAATCAACAAGGAGCCTCCCCCACCCCTGCAAGCAATAAGGTGGGCAATGGAATGATTCTCTGGAAGACCTCTGGGAAAAAATCTGCCAGGGAGTAAAGGAACCTCAGCGACAATGACTTAAGGATGTATTGGAGGAATTCGGAGACTGTTTTGCCACCTCTTCTAAGGACATTGGCCAAACTCACCTCGTCCACCATCACATCGACACGGGAGATGCGCACCCAATCAAACAACATCCGTGGCGCATTCCCCTGGCACTACAGATCAAGGCAGATCGGTTGGTACTTGAGATGTTGAATTCTGGAATAATCAAGCCATCAGATTCTCCTTGGTGCTCTCCAAATGTCTTGGTTAAAAAGAAATCAGGAGAATGGTGCGTTTGTGTTGATTACCGCTGGTTGAATGCAGTTACGCTAAAAGATTCATACAGTGGAACCTCAGTTCATGAACGTCTCAGTACACGTACAACTCGGTTACGACCAAAAAGCTTGCCAAACTTTTGCCTCGGTTCACGACCACACACTCGGTATACGAACAAGCCAGTTTCCCTTTCGGTTTGTACATGTTCAGTCTCTCCCTGTGCATTTCCTGTGCAGCGAGTGAGCAAGAGAGAGAGAGCGCCACACACACACACACACACACACACAGAGGCGCGCAACACAAACACACATAGAGGCGAGTGAGACAGAGGCACACACACACAGGCACGTGAGACAGAGGCACACACACAGCACGAGACAGAGGCACACACACAGCACGAGACAGAGGCACACACACAGCACGAGACAGAGGCACACACACAGGCACTCCAGGCTCAGGAAAGAGACACACGCACACACAAAAGAGAGAGAGAGAGAGCGCGAGCGAGCGAGAGGGGGAAGGCTGAAAGCATAAGGTAGAAAAGGCTTGTTTTTGTTTTCAGTTCTGTTTACAGCGGTTGGTTCATAGCGTGCATTGTGGCAATGTTATGTGCTTAAAACTCATTAAAAAAAGTGTTTACAGTGATCAGGTCATAAGGCTATAGCGCAAACTCTTGCAATGTTAGTTTTCTCTGTTGTTCAAGGTTTTCTCAGTGTTATTCAATGTTTTTACATTTAGTTTACTATTAGATGTGCATTCTGTCATATAATTAACTATATTTGTGCTTAAAAATCTTTAAAAAAAAATATATTTACATACAGTTCGTACAGTCTGGAACGGATTAATTGTATTGTAATTGTAAGGAGAGAACAGCAGTCTGGACCAGAGTATGCCCACAGCCTTCAGGACCGAATCAAAAGGGCTCACGCGTTTGCTCGGGAGCATCTGCATAAGGCTGGCCTTACCCAGAAGCGGCATTATGACATCATAGCCAAGGAACACCCGTACTCCTTCAACGACCAAGTGTGGGTGTATAGTCCCCGAAAGAAGAAAGGTCACTCCCCCAAACTTGACTGTATGTGGCTGGATACTTGCCAATTGCTGAAGCGCGTGGGCGAAGTGGTGTACTGGGTGCAGATGTCACCAAGGGAACGTCGGGTGT
The DNA here is from genome assembly GCF_016835505.1 of Polypterus senegalus. Lineage (NCBI taxonomy): Eukaryota > Metazoa > Chordata > Cladistia > Polypteriformes > Polypteridae > Polypterus > Polypterus senegalus. Next base: position 188,612,011 of record NC_053155.1, on the reverse strand, counting down.
TTCTGCAAGGATCGAGGCGGCAGCCGACCAGGATGTAAATCAAGAACAGCCCAATTTGCTGCTGAAGACTATAGGAAGAGAAACGCCTTCTACAGATCATGTCACGTCTCCTGAGCGGCCCAGATGAGTCACCAACTCGTTATCTACACTTTGAAGTGTCCTCGGGGGGCAAGGAGCTAGTGTGGGGGGGTGGGGGTTAGTGTAACGATCTGGGAAACTGCCACTGAGGCGGTGTGTTTTAAAAAAAGTAAAAAAAAAAAAGGGAGGGCTGCACTGAGTGCTGTGGAGAGGGGCGGGCAAAGACACAACTGCCACTCTTAATAAGCAGCCTCTGGGGTGCTGAGGAGGAGGGACTTTTGGAAAGGAGGTTCAGGTAAAAGAAGAGTGTGTTTAACTCGTGGTGTGGGATGGTTTTGAGTTCAATGCTTGTTTGTTTGTCGGCTTGTGTAGTCAGAAGAAAATAAATAAAACCATTGTTTAGTTTTTTTGGCGATTTACCACCACTTGCTTGCGAGATTTATTTGCCCGCCTGGGAAGGGATAATACAATATGTATCTGATTTAACAAGTTAAACTAGCTTTACCTATTTTAGAGATCTTGGAGGCGTTTTGTATCAAAGAAAATTTAAACTAGGGTGGAATAATACACTACCAGAGGATACACACGTATACTTAACCTGGAAATGGCATTTAAACTAACAAGACATAAAAAGTAGGAGTATTCAGTAGCATGTTTTCTCAAACTGGTGTTTTCTATGAATGAAAATTAAAAAGAAAACACACACAAATGCCTCTTTCACACGGCTATGTAAGCCTTGAGGTAAGATTCAAACAAAGTGCTGCTTTTTACAGTAGTCACAGGGTACAGTTAAATGATTATCTGATTAACCTAAAAAATAGTCTCAAAAAACATTAAAAAAATGGATGTGCACTGCAACTGATGTGATATATAGTTTTTACTTCATTTTAGGAGATGAAATAACTGCGAACAAATTACAGCACATACATCTGAAAACCTTTGCTGGACATACAGCTGTGCCTATAGTTTGTTTTTGTACATCATGCTGCATTGACAGGCAAAGTAATAACAAGTGTGCTTTCAATACTTTTCATTATACTGTAAGATTTAATATAAAATTATACAACCTATCTAATCCACTTCATGATTACAGGTCTAAGATAAAATGCTAGTAAATGAAATTGAACTGAAAATGTTTTCTAGAACTTGAAATATGTAATATGTAACAATTCATGATTAAGCAAAACTAATTATTGTATCTGCACTCAGTAAGATTTACTATTGTAATACATTATTTTTAGGCAGTCCAAATAAGTAATCCTCCATCTGACAGACTAAAATTCCAAATGAAAGACTATATTACTCCAATTTCTATCATCTTTGCCACATAATTAAGATTACAAACTTTTTCAAAAACCCTCCTAATTAACTACTTTATACTTGCTACTGCAAGTACACTAATATAGATTTGCCATAATCAATTGTTTCCTTATAAAATGCAGCAGTACAATTGAAGCAGAAGTTTACTAACATACGTTCTTTGACATGCGCACAATACCCCCCAAAAAAAAAACCAAAAAACAAATTGTTATATACATTTAAATATATTTTTGTGGTGTATTTTCTAGACCTTATTAGGTATTAAAGAAGATTGTGTACTACAAGGCAGTCTTTTAAGTACTTAATGGAATTTCATTTGCTTTAATTAATTGTACTAACCTTTACTCCAAGAGCTTCTCCTGAAATCACAGTAACTGTCACCCCATTCTTGCTGAGTTTTGGAATTTCTTTGCTCTTTAGTTCTTGATACTGTGGTTCTATCATTTTGTCGGACATTCTTAGGTTTACCCAGAGCTGAAGACCACAGACTGGTTCATCTGAAATAGGCATTTCAGCATGAACCACTCCCCGACCAGCAGTCATCCACTACAAAGAAATAAAGAATAAATAGAACATAAATCAAATAATTAATTAAATTATGAACATACTGTAAATAACTCTGAAATTAGTATGTCTCAGACACTGCACAAAGATCATTATAAAGTTAATGGTGTTTTTATCTAATTTTTAAAATCCAGCTGTGTTTTCTGGTAGCGAGAAATGAGAAAAAAAAAAAACTGTCTTTTTAATCCAACCTTCTTAAAACTACTTTAAGACAGATGTGTGCCTTGACAAATTAATGATGGGTGTGCAAGAGGTAGGAAATATTTATAGAAGATAAAATACTGCATAACATTCTTAAACCCACCTAATACAATTTATTGTTATGGGTGTCTGGAGTATACCCCAGCTGCACTAGAGCAAGGCAGAAAACAGCCAAAAAGTACACCAGTCAGTTACAAGAGTAAGGCTATAGAGTCATATTCAGAGTCGGAAGCAATTATTGGGTTGAGTCAGAGTTGGAGTTAGTAAAATTGTACCTACTCCGATAAATTGTAATATAATGTGTTACAATTTCTAGTTTCACATATACTAATTCAAATAAACAATTTTTTTGTAGCCTTTTAATAAAAATATAACCTCTTCTTAATTTTGAAAGTTTTATCTTTTATTCAGTGTTACTCAATATTTGTAACTTCTTTAATAAATAATATAAAAAAGCCATCGTGGTAAAAAGCTACAGCCTTTAAACCCAAGCTTTAACAAGTTAGGGTGCTAAAAAGTAGCCTGATGATTTCCATTGGCAGTGATAAAATGCTTTGTACCTTCTACACTCACCTAAAGGATTATTAGGAACACCATACTAATACGGTGTTTGACCCCCTTTCGCCTTCAGAACTGCCTTAATTCTACGTGGCATTGATTCAACAAGGTGCTGAAAGCATTCTTTAGAAATGTTGGCCCATATTGATAGGATAGCATCTTGCAGTTGATGGAGATTTGTGGGATGCACATCCAGGGCACGAAGCTCCCGTTCCACCACATCCCAATGATGCTCTATTGGGTTGAGATCTGGTGACTGTGGGGGCCATTTTAGTACAGTGAATTGTACAGTACATTGTCATGTTCAAGAAACCAATTTGAAATGATTCGAGCTTTGTGACATGGTGCATTATCCTGCTGGAAGTAGCCATCAGAGGATGGGTACATGGTGGTCATGAAGGGATAGACATGGTCAGAAACAATGCTCAGGTAGCCAGTGGCATTTAAACGATGCCCAATTGGCACTAAGGGGGCTAAAGTGTGCCAAGAAAACATCTCCCACACCATTACACCACCAGCCTGCACAGTGGTAACAAGGCATGATGGATCCATGTTCTCATTGTGTTTACGCCAAATTCTGACTCTACCATTTGAATGTCTCAACAGAAATCGAGACTCATCAGACCAGGCAACATTTTTCCAGTCTTCAACTGTCCAATTTTGGTGCGCTCGTGCAAATTGTAGCCTCTTTTTCCTATTTGTAGTGGAGATGAGTGGTACCCGGTGCGGTCTTCTGCTGTTGTAGCCCATCCGCTGTTGTGGCTTCACAAATGCTTTGCTGCATACCTCGGTTATAACGAGTGGTTATTTCAGTCAAAGTTGCTCTTCTATCAGCTTTAATCAGTCGGCCCATTCTCCTCTGACCTCTAGCATTAACAAGGCATTTTCGCCCACAGGACTGCCGCATACTGGATGTTTTTCCATTTTAACACCATTCTTAGTAAACCCTAGAAATGGTTGTGTGTGAAAATCCCAGTAACTGAGCAGATTGTGAAATACTCAGACCGGCCCGTCTGGCACCAACAACCATGCCACACTCAAAACTGCTTAAATCACCTTTCTTTCCCATTCTGACATTCAGTTTGGAGTTCAGGAGATTGTCTTGACCAGGACCACACCCCTAAATGCATTGAAGCAACTGCCATGTGATTGGTTGATTAGATTATTGCATTAATGAGAAATTGAACAGGTGTTCCTAATAATCCTTCAGGTGAGTGTATGTTGTGTGCTTTTATTCAACATAATAAATATACTGCATTTCAAAAGTTTGTGGTCACCATTCTGGGATGATGGCCTTACAGGCAAAGGTTAAAGAAAAAGCCATACGAAAAACTGGCAAATAAAAAGGAAAAGTTAAATGGGTAAATGAACATTGATTGGACAGAAGATGACAGGAAAAGTGTACTATACTCAGCATCCTAGAGTCATCTTTTCAGTGCTGCAGATGATACTGGTATTTGGTGTGTACTTTGTAAAGAAGACAACTGAGGACCTGTAAGTTATTTATTTCTCAAACTACACACTGTGATGTTTTTATCCTCTTATGTAGCTGGAAATCTTCACCTTCCCCTTCTTTTTCTATCCTGGTTATATCAAGTTTGCCTTTGCCCCTCAATACACCTTTGTATGAAATCTCCAGTTTCTTAGCAGTCTGTCACTTAGTTTTTTTTTTGGAATGAAAGTTATTCCATTAGACTGACATGTTTCTTGAGAAAGCAGTTTCATTTTTGGCATTTCCTAATCCAGAACTGAACTTCAGGAATGACAGTACTTTGTAATACAAGTGAATCGGATAACATTTTTTCAAATGTGCTAATGCTGTTAGAACTTTTTCTCTAATAACCAATTATCATGAACACATGACTAATTAAAGATAAGCTAAGGGAGTTTACCATTAGAACACTGAAGGAATTGCTGCTGATAATGAAGCTTTGCAGTCATATGTGGATAATAAATTAAATCAGTCATTTCAAACAGTAATGGCAATTATACACAATAGAATACTTTGGCTAAATTGTTAAATAAAGTTAATGGTATTTTGATAATAAAATGTGGCAATTTATTTCAAAAACATGAAAATTTCAGAGTGATCTCAAACTTTATATTGGCTTAAATTACAAATAAAGGAGTTACAGTCAGTGGCACCATAAATTAAGGAGTTGGAGAAGAAGTAAAGGGTTTTGTGTACTGACTGCATAGCCCTGTACAGTAGCATACAAGAGTATTTCTGTACAAACAATTGCTGCATTAAATATATTTATCTTTTTAGAGAGCTAATCCAATGGAATAGTGATGATTCCTGTAAATATGTATAGTTTAATTTTCTCATGCCAGGTCCATATCCTCATATACTGTTATTTGAATGTATAAAGGGATACCAAGTCTTCAGTAAAACTATATTTGATTTCTTTCAATATGGATGGCTGATATAACATTTTAATTTCAGTCATCTGGAAATAGTCTGAAAAACAGACTTGCTGATTTAACTTTTGATATTAAAAAACTTACAATGTATGCACAGTACAACAAAAAGTATTCCCTGAATAATATTTCAGATTTACGTGTGTGAAGTCCGTATCTAAGGTTAAAATAAAATTATTACAGGTTACTAACTTCATCATGCAATGCTGGGAAAGGAATCTTGTTATATGTCTTCAACTGCATTATGTGTAAGTCTTTCCAGTTTTCACTTTCTAATGTCGACACATTTTACATTCATCTTTAATGGCACAATCAAAGCAGTAAGACACTTGCTACAAAGCTGCACCCCAAAAAAATGAAGAATTTTTAAACTGAGAACAATAAAGAAATTCTTAAACAATAATTTTAAAATAAACTACTACATAATTACTACACATAGTAAGTAATATATTTTTACCTGTAAATCACCAGGTTTCAATTCACCACTGTGACCACAGAAATCCTCATGAGCTGATACGCCTTTAAGTAAATAGGTAACCTAAAATTTAATCACATGTAATATTTAAATTAAAAACTATACAGCTGGAGTTGGAACTTATCCCATCATCACAAAAAGGTGGGCAACACACACAAACACTACAGTAAATTAAGGACACCAGTAAAGTGAAAGTATGTGGAATGAAACCAGATGCCCAAGAGAAAACCATTAACCAGCATGGGGAAAAATGCAATCTCCATCATAACCTAAATAAAAACTTTGAAGTTGCATTTTATTAAACAAATATTCTACAGTCGAGCTAAGTAAAAAGTTGATACTAACAAACCCATGTGAACTGGACTTTATAAAGAAGTGTCACCAGAGGCATGGACATATCATAAACCCAAGGATCAACCCTGGAAAATGTCTACTACTAGTGATTGTTAAGCATATTAATTTAGTTTACCAAATGTCACTGTTTAGAGTGTTATGTAATGGTAAATGTATAAGGTTTCCAAAAACAGAAAACAACAACCTATGCTATATGGTAGCAAGTAACCACAGGAGGCAACAATGGGATACTGCAGTTAATAGACATGAAAATGTAGCTTTTGAACTGTCTTTGAAAAACTGCCATTTAAATACATATTTGAGCTAATAATGTTAGGGCTTTGTGCCTCTACTACTACTATATAAAACTGGTCTAGGCCCCCGAAGTTACTCAGGAACCCCCAAGGAATTGGCCCTACCACCCCATCCCTATGTTGGTGTTAAATAGTCTCTTCTAAAGCATACTGAGCTTGTAACCAAAAAGACTGGGATAAGAGCTTACCAAAATGGAAGATGGATAAACAAATTTAAAAGCGGTTAAATTCCAAGTATATCATACATACATTGTACAATGAAATTCTTACTTCTCCTTAGTACATTGGAAATAACACACAATATAATATAATATAATATAATCCATCCATCCATTATCCAACCCGCTATATCCTAACTACAGGGTCACAGGGGTCTGCTGGAGCCAATCCCAGCCAACACAGGGTGTCAGCCCACCGCAGGGCACACACACACACATGCACACACACACACCAGGGACAATTTAGGATTGCCAATACACCTAACCTACATGTCTTTGGACTGTGGGAGGAAACCGGAATACCTGGAGGAAACCCACGCAGACAAGGACCCGGGAAGCGAACAATATAATATAATATAATATAATATAACTAGCAAAATACCCGCGCTTCGCAGCGGAGAAGTAGTGTGTTAAAGAAGCAATGAAAAGAAAAGGAAACATTTTGAAAATAACGTAACATGATTGTCAATGTAATTGTTTTGTCACTGTTGTGAGTGATGAGTGTTGTTGTCATATATATATATTTACACACACACATAAACATATATATATACATATCTATACATATACACATATATACATACATATATATATCTACATATATACACATACATATACATACACACATACATACATACATACACACACATATATACACACAAATACATATATATATATACACATACACACACATATATAAACATATATATACATATACATACATATCTACATATATACACACACAGCTATTTCGTATCAGTGCAATACGCTGCTTGTTAAAATGGATAACTCCCGCTCTTACGTGCAAGTCTGCGTGGATATTATGAACTATCGTATTTGTTCAAGTTCTATTTAAATTTTAAATAGAAGGAATTTTTATTTAGTCGACAGAAATATCTTTGGTAGGAATGGTAAAAACAGACAGGAATATTATTCCTGAATAAATCAACTCAAACCTTAAACAACTTATAATATTTTGCTCTCCATAAAAATATATCCTGTCTAAATTATACAAGTTAGAAATAAAGTAAACATTAAAAGAACAAACATTCAAATTTCTTTACTCTTATGTAATTTTATATAAAAATAAACTTAGATTTTAAATATCCCAAAAGATTTTGCTCTCCATAAAAATATATCCTGTCAAAATTATACAAATTCAAATATGAACATGCTGCATAACAAAACCTGGAAATATAAATAAAATGTGTTCCTTTCAGCAATAACAAATCAAATCATTCAGTTGTCTTTGCTCATATGTCATTTTAGAGCTGGACGCCTGGCATCTTTTTTTGGCCACAGGTTCGTTTCTGTTTGGTGTGAGGTTCTGTGTTGTGGAGATTCTCAGGATGGATTGCAGGTGCTCATCAGTGAGGTGACTCCTGTGTGCTGTTTTGTTAGTCTTTATCACTGAGAAGAGCTTCTCACACAGATATGTGCTACCAAACATGCACAAGGTTCGAGCCGCATGTAGACGGACTTTTTTTGTTCTTCAAAGTCACCAAAGCGCCGTGCAAACTCAGTGCGCTCAGTTTATCAGCAAAGTGCGTATTTGGGAACACCGTAGTGACGACTTGGTTTAACATTACTTGGCAACAGGGAAAGAGGGAAAGTTGCACTGGTGCATTTGTGTCTCCATAAAAGCAGCTTCACTTGAAATCACTTTGTGATTGTGCACGGTAAAACGTCCGCTGAAGTGTCAGATTCTTATTTAATTATTCTGCTTTCTGTATCTTCTGCATTGCATTCAGGTTACCCTGATGTTTTGTCTCATAGTGCCGTCTTAGATTAAATTCTGTAATTACAGCCACATTAGCTCCACAAATGAGACACACGGGTTCAGTAAACATATACTCAGCCTCCCATCGCTTTTAAAGGCTCTATTTTCAGAATGAACTTTTCTCTCCAGCATCGCGTGAGCTAGCTTCGCAATAAGTGTTCGGCAAGGCAGCTGAAGCGCTGCATTATGGGATCTGTAGTTTATTGTGTTACCAGCGCTTCATATACCTGGGCCATTAATAACAATAATACAGTATATAAAATGATCTCGCGGGCGGATATAATTACGCCGTGCGGATGTGGCCCGTGGCCCTTGAGTTTGACAAATATGGACTAAATAGAACTTGAAAAGATATATTTTTGAAATGTGATCGCGCAATTCAGATAGAGTTGACGCACTACAGCCTGCATCCTCCCTCGCTCTTACTTTTTACCGTTCATCTAATGAATACACTGAGTATGGCTTTACCAAAACAATCATTGATGGCGAATAAAGTATCCATTATTCGAGTATGTAGATCGGAATATATATATACATATATATATACCAGCGTATCATGCGAGAAGTAGTGTGTTAAAAAGCTAGAAAAGAAAAGGGAACATTTTAAAAATAGCGTAACATGACTGTCAATATACAGTATTTGTTTTGTGAGTGTTACTGAGTGTTGCTGTCATCAAGGATTTGATTATCATTATTTCTTTCAATCAGGCTCGTATTTGTAGGATGTGTTGTGTTCAAGTTACATTCCGTGTTTGTCAATCGTTGTAAAGATGACAGGTTTCTTTCATCGATTCGTTTCTTACTGCATCAATAAACAGCTCGTCTTCTTCTTTATCTGAGACCTGACACACTGCATGCACGGTTTTTTACACTGTCTTCCTTTAGCGGGACATTGACTTTTTCCACCGTGTGCTTTGTTTCCGCAGTAGCTGGATTTATGAATATGCTTATCAGGCGCTTCATATTTTTGCTGCCTTTTCAATTGTGTAATTGGTTTTGTTCAGCTCTTTGGAACTGTTGCCTTTTATCTCTGCACTGCGTCAGTTCACGTGAGCGCTCGGTGTACATGCATCGAAGGTTCCCAGCTGTGCTGGTGCCATCTCGTGCTATGTCCGTGGCTGTATTTAATGTTACCTTAGTCCTGGCACTTAAAACTTTCTCTCGCAGTTTCGCTGAGTTTGTGTCAAACACCACCCTGACCATCTCATCTTCCTCTCCATAAGCACAGTCCTTCACCCGTGAATATTTAGTGGGAGTTTGCTATTGGATTGCCGCTGACGGACGGCCTTATATGGGCAGGCTAAATTACAAACGCCAGCGCAGCCTGTCTATGAACTTAATTTAAAGTGTAGGTTTACATCGTGCTTTGTTTCGAGTAGCAGAACTCATGAATATGGTTGTATATGTCACTCGCTCGCTTCTTATTGTTTCGCTGCCTTCTCAATTATATAATGCATGTTTTCTTCAGCGCTTTTTGAGGTCTTCCTGGTTTTCTATGTACTGCGTGATTACGTGAGAGGCGTGATGATGTCACACGAAACTCCGCCCCCACGGCGTTCAAGCTCATCTCCATTACAGTAAATGGAGAAAAACAGCTTCCAGTTATGACCATTACGCGTAGAATTTCGATATAAAACCTGCCCAACTTTTGTAAGGAAGCTGTAAGGAATGAACCTGCCAAATTTCAGCCTTCCACCCACACGGGAAGTTGGAGAATTAGTGATGAGTCAGTGAGTGAGTGAGTGAGTGAAGGCTTTGCCTTTTATTAGTATAGATATAATATAATTCACTAAGGGCATGCAAGACAGTGAGCACAAGCAAGACAGTGAGCGCAGGCGAGACAGAGAGCCACGCCCACCAACTCTAAGACCATGAGATATGCTCGACAGAGCCCTGCCCGCCAACTCTAACTAAGGGCAAGCAAGACAGAGAGCCATGCCAGCCAAAGCCCGCCCGCCAACTCTAACTAAGGGCAAGCAAGACAGAGAGCCACGCTCGGCAGCTCTAAGACCATGGGATACGCACGGCAGAGCCCCGCCCGCCATCTCTAATCCTAATTCCGCGTCCACTGTCGCTCTCGATCAAACAGCAATAATTAGCAAACAAACAAAGATAACTGGCAGTAACCATGCAAAATTCACAATTGGTATGCCATTTTGAAAAGATAAGTTTTGAGGGTAGTTTTAAAATGTGTTATTGAATCAAGCTGATGTATATGAGAGAGAAGAAAATTCCTGAGTTGAGAAGCACTATGAGAGACACTCAAGGTCCCATAACACAGAGTTTAATGTGTGGTACAGAAAGTACAGCTGCAGATGAGAATCAGAGTGAGTGAGAGGAGTGTGTCTGTAGGAGATCAGTGAGGTTGTGGAGAGCTTTAAATGTTAAGAGCGGTATTTAGTATTGTATTTTGTAGTTAACAGGGAGCCAGTGAAGTTGAGAGAGAATAGGTGTAGTATGTTCAGTGGATTTAGAACAGCAGGTTATTATCCTGGCAGCAGAATTTTGAATAAATTGTAAGCGATGGATACGCTTTTGTGGGATAACAGATAGAATACCATTACAGTAATCTATACGTGAGGTGACTCGGGCATTAACCAATACTTTAGTACTGTGTTGCATAAGAACAGGACGAAGTCTTGAAATGTTTCAGAGATGGAAGAAAGCAGTCCGAGAAATGCTACTTATACAGGAGGAATTATTTAATAATAATTATTATTATTTAATAATTGCCATTATTAGTGTATAAATTGATACAAATAATTGCATGTAAACAATTCGCCAAAATCTGTTGTATGTAAACGATACTGTTTAACACTAGAATTACCAGAGCCTACGAAAAAACTCGTAATTCCGTCCCACCTTAAACTGCTTCTTAAATCCCTTCACACCTCTCCTCCAGCGCCCTTTGTCTTCTAAATGTGCTGATAAAGAGAAGCCGGCTATTCCATCCCCCCACCAATTTAGAACGTGCACGAACTTCTCTCAGCTCATGCCTTGATTGAGTATCTGGGAGTGAAGTGGAGTTTTAGAGCGGAAATAATAGATCGTTGTTTGGAACACACGCATTTCATGTCTGTTCCGTTTCTACAGTAATCTGTGTCAACACATTGTTAAAACAGAAACTTTTTTATATTCTAGTAGTAGATGACAAAATGTAGGCATAAACTATATAATGTATGAAGCCTGAAGTCCAAATAGCAAAGAAACATTTTCACAAGAATAACACAATTGCACTTTTATTCAAACATATAACTGCAGAAACAAAAAGCCGCCTTAACATGCAACATTAACACCAGTTTACTGTAACTGACTCCGTGGCTCAATAGACTCAACCCCCGCTTGGGAATCAAGGGGTGTGGGTTCGATCCTGCCCCTCCGTTTTGAGAAGTAAACTGCTCTTGTCTTACTGTTTTACAATAAAAGCATACATTTGATTTCAGTCTGTAACAGCCGGTGCAGTTTATGATCCTTGTAAAGGTTAGCTTTTTTTATTCACTTTTCACTCTCTCAGTCGCGTTCAGAATCAATCCATACAACCCCATCTGACACGGCTGTTTTCACTAAACCCCCCCCCGGTTCTGACACACAAACGCTGGCAAAGCTGCCTTCTTCGTATCTCACCGTCACTTGCTTTTCGTCTTATTGAGTGTTCCTGCCAGTCCCGCATGTTGCTGTATGCTTTTTCTTTTGTACTACAGGACATGCAGAGGAAAGAATGGTAAAGACCAGTAACCGGCGCTATATGCAATCATCAGACACTCCCCATCTGCCCGTGTCGTTCAAGCACAGGAACATATATTAGTGTAAAAGTATAACAAAAGTGCACTTTTATTCAAGTGCACTTTTTCCATCGCCTTTTCCTGTAAGAAGCAATGTACACACTTCTCTCTATGCTGTGGTTTCTATTACACACCTGAAAGAAAGAGACAATATATGTGAAAATATAATCGCACTAATGCAATATTATTTGAAAGCGAACAGCGTCAGATCGGGTGTGAATTTATGCAAGAACTGGAAATTCTCTGATGCGGGACCTTCCCCCAGGGAAGAAAGTACAGTGTCAGGTGCTCATTCAGTGTAATAGAAACCATAAGCACAGAGAGGTGTGTACACGGCAACAAGTACACGTGTCGTAAATGTAGGAAGGACGGTCCTTGGGTGTGTGGGAACTGTTAATATTTGAATGTGATGATTTCATATAGCACGGAATGAAAATCTGCACTTCTTAGCATTGCACCATGCAAGGTGTCGTATCAATCGCCTACTGTAACTTGCTTTCTTTTTTCTTTGGTTATACAGGTAGTTTTGAATAAAAGTGCACTTGTTTTGTTTTGAAATGAAGTGTCTGCGTGCACTTTTCGTGGCATTACACGTGTATTTTTGAGCATGCCAGTTTGAGCAGTATAAAAGTATTGAAAAGTATAACAAAACAACGGGCAGATGGGGAGTGTCTGATGATTGCATATAGCGCCGAACTTACTGCTCTTTACTATTCTCTCCTCTGCGTGCCCTCGAGTACAAAAGAAACAGAATACAGACGCGCTATAGCTCTGCGTTGTACCACGATGCATACTAACGCCCCCCCACCCAGTTCTGACACACAGACGCTGGTGAAGCTGCCTTCTTCGTATCTCACCGTCACTTGATTTTCTTTTTATTCAGTTTTATTGAGTGTTCCTGCCAGTCCCGCATGTTGCTGTATGCTGGATAGAGAAGTGTGTACACTGCTTCTTACAGGAAAAGGCAATGGAAAAGTGCACTTGAATAAAAGTGCACTTTTGTTATACTTTTACACTAATATATGTTCCTGTGCTTGAACGACACGGGCAGATGGGGAGTGTCTGATGATTGCATATAGCGCCGAAGTTACTGGTCTTTACCATTCTTTCCTCTGCATGTCCTGTAGTACAAAAGAAAAAGCATACAGCAACATGCGGGGACTGGCAGGAACACTCAATAAGACGAAAAGCAAGTGGCGGTGAGATACGAAGAAGGCAGCTTCGCCAGCGTTTGTGTGTCAGAACCGGGGTTTAGTGAAAACAGCCGTGTCAGATGGGGTTGTATGGATTGATTCTGAACGACTGAGAGAGTGAAAAGTGAATAAAAAAAGCTAACCTTTACAAGGATCATAAACTGCACCGGCTGTTACAGACTGAAATCAAATGTATGCTTTTATTGTAAAACAGTAAGACAAGAGCAGTTTACTTCTCAAAACGGAGGGCGAGGATCGAACCCACGACCCTTGATTCCCAAGCGGGGTTGAGTCTATTGAGCCACGGAGTCAGTTACAGTAAACTGGTGTTAATGTCGCATGTTAAGGCGGCTTTTTGTTTCTGCAGTTATATGTTTGAATAAAAGTGCAATTGTGTTATTCTTGTGAAAATGTTTCTTTGCTATTTGGACTTCAGGCTTCATACATTATATAGTTTATGCCTACATTTTGTCATCTACTACTAGAATATAAAAAAGTTTCTGTTTTAACAATGTGTTGACACAGATTACTGTAGAAACGGAACAGACATGAAATGCGTGTGTTCCAAACAACGATCTATTATTTCCGCTCTAAAACTCCACTTCACTCCCAGATACTCAATCAAGGCATGAGCTGAGAGAAGTTGGTGTACGTTCTAAATTGGTGGGGGGATGGAATAGCCGGCTTCTCTTTATCAGCACATTTAGAAGACAAAGGGCGCTGGCGGAGAGGTGTGAAGGGATTTAAGAAGCAGTTTAAGGTGGGACGGAATTACGAGTTTTTTCGTAGGCTCTGGTAATTCTAGTGTTAAAACGTTATTGTTTTTTCATCAGGAAACCCAGTTTTCACATCTACCTGTATTAGTTTAAATGGCACTTTTACCACTCACAATAGGGCAGATGCACTGACTTATCGTGTTGACTGGGCAACATAGTGAATGCAGCGTCTATCTATATATGTCTATGTTTTCCGTAGCCTGCTACAGGAAGGTACTCTCTCGACCATTGGCATTGGTTTCGCTCCTTGCTATTTTCGTTATACTGCGACGGTGGTTTCCTAAGCCTTTGTTATACTGAATTCCTTTCTCACCGTTTTCCGTTCCTATTCTTACAGCGCTGTATGCTACGGCGGGCTTAGGCTAGTATAATATAATATAATATATATTTGCAAGACTGGTTGGGCAAACTCCCATGCACCCTCCAGGACCCTGCTAAGAGTGTAGAGCTGGTCCACTGTTCTGCAACCAGGACAAAAAACACACTGTTCTTCCTGAATTTGAGGTTCGACTATTTGACAGACCCTCCTCTCCAGGACCCCCCGAATAGACTTTTCTAGGGAGGCTGAGGAGTGTGATCCCTCTGTAGTTGGAACACACCCTCCGGTCCCCCTTCTTAAACCACCACCCCGGTCTACCAATCCAGACGCACTGTGCCCGATGTCCATGCGATGCTGCGGAGGTGTGTCAACCAAGACAATCCTACAACATCCAGAACCTTGAGGAACTCCGGGCGAATCTCATCCACCCCCGGGGACCTGTCACCAAGGAGTTTTTTGACCACCTGGGTGACCTCAGTCCCAGAGATGTAGGAGCCCACCTCTGAGAAACCAAGCTGTGCTTCCTCATTGGAAGGTATGTTAGTGGGATTGAGGAGGTCTTTGAAGTACTCCCCCCACTGACCCACAACGTCCCGAGTTGAGATCAGCAGTGCACCATCCCCACCATATACAGTGTTGACACTGCACTGCTTCCCTTCTCCTGAGACGTGGGATGGTGGACCAGAATCTCCTCGAAGCCGTCCGAAAGTGGTTCTCCATGGCCTTCTCCCACGCCGGAGTTTTCGCCTCAGCAACCACCGAAGCCGCATTCCGCTTGGCCTGCCAGTACCTATTAGCTGCCTCAAGACTCCCACAGGACAAAAGGGTACGGTAGGACTCCTTCAGCTTGACGACATCCCTCACTGCCGGTGTCCATCAACAGGTTCGGGGATTGCCGCCACGACAGGCACCAACCACCTTATGGCCACAGCTCCGGTCAGCCGTCTCAACAATAGAGGCACAGAACATGGCCCATTCGGACTTAATGTCCCCCACCTCCCTCGGGATTTGTCAAAATTCTGCCGGAGGTGGGAGTTGAAGCTACCTCTGACAGGGGACTCTGCCAGATGTTCCCAGCAGACCCTCACAACACGTTTGGGCCTACCAGGCCTGACCGGCATTCTCCCCCTCCATCGAAGCCTACTCACCACCAGGTGGTGATCAGTTGAAAGCTTCGCCCCTCTCTTTACCAGAGTGTCCAAGACATGTGCCCGCAAGTCTGGCGACAACTGCACATATGAACACCCCTATGCTTGAACATGGTGTATGTTATGGACAATCCGTGACGAGCATAGAAGTCCAATAACAAAACACCACTCGGGTTCAGATCAGGGGGACCATTCCTCCCAATCACGCCCTTCCAGGTCTCAGTCATTGCCCACGTGAGCATTGAAGTCTCTCAGCAGTACGAGGGAGTCCCCAGAAGGTATGCCCTCTAGCACCCCTCCAGGGACTCCAAAAAGGGTGGTTACTCCAAACTGCTGTTTGGCGCATATGCACAAACAACAGTTAGGACCCATAAGTATGCCCAAACCCGCTCTGCACCTCTCACCGGCGGCAACCGCCGGCAGTAGGTCAAACCCGTTTCCAGTGAGAGTTGGACTCCGCCACGGCTGCACTTTGTCACCGATTCTGTTCATAACTTTTATGGACAGAATTTCTAGGCACAGCCAGGGCGTTCAGGGGGTCCGGTTCGGTGGACTTAGGATTGGGTCACTGCTTTTTGCAGAAGATGTTTTCCTGTTTGCTTCATCAGGCTGTGATCTTCAGCTCTCTCTGGATTGGTTCGCAGCTGAGTGTGAAGCAGCTGGGATGGGAATCAGCACCTCCAAATCCGAGACCATGGTCCTCAGCCGTAAAAGGGTGGAGTGCCCTCTTAGGGTTGGGAGCGAGATCCTGCCCCTAGTGGAGGAGTTCAAGTATCTCGGGGTCTTGTTCACGAGTGAGGGAAGAATGAAGTGTGAGATCGACAGGCAGATCAGTGCGGCATCCACAGTGATACGGGTTCTGCATCGGTCTGTCGTGGTGAAAAAGCAGCTGAGCCATAAGGCAAAGCTCTCAATATACCAGTTGATCTATGTTCCTACCCTCACCTATGGTCATGAGCTATGGGTTGTGACTGAAAGAACGAGATCGCGAATACAAGCAGCTGAAATGAGTTTCCTCCGCAGGGTGTCTGGGCTTTCCCTTAAAGATAGGGTGAGAAGCTCAGTCATCCGGGAGGGGCTCAGAGTAGAGCCACTGCTCCTCCGCATCGAGAGGAGTCAGATGAGGTGGCTCGGGCATCTGATCAGGATGCCTCCTGGATGCCTCCCTGGTGAAGTGTCCCGGGCACGTCTAACCGGAAGGAGGCCCCGGGGAAGACTATGTCTCCCGGCTGGCCTGAGAATGCCTTAGGATTACCCCGGAAGGGCTAGAAGAAGTGGCCGGGGAGAGGGTAGTCTAGGCATTTCTGATCAAGCTGCTGTTACCGCGACCCGATCTTGGATAAGCGGAAGAGGATGGATGGATGGATGGATATATATGCAAGTATTTGTTTATTTTGAAACAAGTGTCAGTACCGCCTGCCAGAGAGGAGCAAGAAAAGTGTATGTGCAGGATGGCTGAAGCGTTTAATAATTCTTATTGTTATTTGTACTTAGCAGAATTAAATTTTTACTCAGACTATTAACACTGATAGGGTACCAATAAAAAACAAGCACATAACACTTAAAAGACAACTATAAATTGCAGGGGTAGACCTATATGTTACTTTAAACTATGTAGAGATCAAAAGTATTTATTGTTTTGCAATGTTTATGTGTTTATCTTATTGTGTTTTCCTGTTATACTCCTGTATAATTTAATTTGTAAATAAAATACTTTCACATATGTATTACCAAAAAAGTATGTGGTTCATGAGGAATGCTGAGGTCAATCATTACAACAACAGGCAAAAGCAAAGATAGTGATAATGAGTATAATTAAAATAGAGAAAGCATTTATTTCAGTGACACGTAAAACATACCGTTTCAAAGCCTCTGTGTGGGTGGTCAGGAAAGCCTGCAGGCTTGCAAACTTTAAATTCATCCAGCATTAAGAAGGGATCCAGACTGTTTAACTAAATATGAAATTGAGAGAACATAATAATTCTTACTAAAGAATGACAAAACTTAAGGTAACATACATCAATAGCAATGTCCTTCTAAAACACAATATTTACTTTTACAAACTAAAATATATCTGATACACAAGAGTATTCAGATCAAGATAAATTATGTGACATTAGCAGCATAAAATGATCATTACTGTTCATTACTCTCAATTCTTTTAAATTTCTAAAACAACAGCTTTATTTTATATTTTACATTTTCACGTTTATTGATATTTATACTGTAGTCTAAGATGATCAGATATACATCCAATTGCCAGGACAGAATAGTTAAAAATATTTGAAAACCACAGTACAACCTTATCGCCAAAAAATTCTGTAGTACAATATCTTCAGTTTTCAGTTCTGCCAAACGTTTTGACACTTTAAATAGTGTCAAAACAAATAACATTTAAAATACCATACAAAGATGTACATTTATTAACATGTACAAAGATGTACATTTATTATCTAGTTAAAATAGCTATTCTTTACATTTCATTATACTGTATTTTGGAAAAGATTTTTGTTTTTGAATAAATTTTGCCATTTGAATTTTTTTCAAGAAAAAAAGGTATTCTTTATATATATTGTGTTTAGCCAAACAAACTGACTGACAGCCCAGGCAGTATTAAATTGTACTGTATTTATTTGTAAATGAAACTGATGAAGAGGTACTGGGACAAGCCTACAGAAAGGAAGTGCATTAAGACAGAGTACCTATAAATTACTGCAATTATTTCAATGAGAGATTGAAGGTATAAAGGAAGTAAAAAATATATAATAAAATAATTATTTGACAATCACTGTCTAGTTTATGCTTTGCCTTGACGGAATGGCATCATATCCAGGGTTGGTTCTTGCCATATTCAGTTTTGGTTATCTTTGGCAAAGACTTTGTACTGTAATAAGCAGGTCCAGAAAATTAAATAATATGTTAAATAAAACACAAATCTTCTCATTACTCTGCCTCCTCTTATCAATCTAGCCAGATGTCAGAAACCCACAAATAGAGTTTTAATTAAGTACTGCAGGACATAAAACAAAACTATGAGCTAAACCCACACAATAAACAATAACAAAAACTGGTAATTAAAATTATATGCAGCACATTTCTATAAATGAAAAATAACAAAAATACTGACACACAATAAACAAGTTAGTCTCAAAAAAGAAAAGTCAAGCTATAATGAATGAGTGCAAAAAAATAAGTTTACTATAATATACTAATTAAAACATAGTACACTGTTCTACACACAAATGCTCCTGAGCAAAAAAAATCCAAATGTGCTGAATCCATTTCTGGAATTTCTCTACCATAAATATTTTCTATAAGATAATGGATTCAGTGAAAAACACTTTTCTCAAAAAATATGTTTTTTTTTATGACATAAGTATTTTTCAGAATATTACTTCAAATACATTTTGAGGTACAAAATGTTAGTCTACCTCATTTTTAACACTAATTCAGGTGGAATCAACATAAAATCAACTATTTGCTATACATGTTTAGCTCTCAATCAGTATTTTCCCCCTCTACTTGTTCCTTGAAAATAGCCCAACATTTATACTCAGAAGGTTAGAAAGGTGTTCTCTTAGTGTCCAGAAGTGAGAAAGTTGTTTAAATGTTTTTTTTTAAGAAATACGTAGGGTAAGCTGTCTCAATATGTCTTGACCAGGTAACAGGCAAGAAAATGGTAAAAGAACACACACTCTTTCTTTGCAGAGGAGATGTGTGTGCAACAAAGGGATACAACAGCTGACAATTATGAGGAACTAGTTCAGGAAGTTCTCTCCTCCTGCTGGCTGCAATAGGTTCACTTCCTACAGTCTCATTGACATCATTGCAATACAATACAGGGGTCAGTCTCTGATGAACATGGGGAAAGATTCCACCAGGACATTATAGTGAAGTGAGTCTATGTTAGCGGACACCTGCTGGTCATTCTACAGTGAAACACCATCAGAGGATTATACGAGGGAAAAAAACTACGAAGTGACTACTTTTGGTAATAATTATATTTAAAACAATTATATGTTTATAATTTTTTAAAACTATATTCCTTTTTTTTTCTAAAATAGTGCTTTTATCGTTTTAAACCTTCATCTGACCAAAACTGGATGTGACATATGAAATATTTTTTTTATTTTGACAAAATCAATATATTGCTTATGTTTTGATTAATCGTTTTAATAAAAAAGGAAACTGAAAATATACATTCTAAATGTGTATTTTTATGTAATTTGTAAGTTGGTATTTACTGTTCTGAGAAGAAACAAATGTTTTTTTTCTACATTTCAAAAAATGACCGTAACTGTTCATAAATTACTCCTAGATTTCAGTTAGTAAAGGTAAAAAGTGCCACTTAAAATACTTATTTCTTACCCTCCTGTGATTTGTCTTCTAACTCCAATGTTAATTTCACATGTTGTGTTGCCTTTTATTACCTACCTTTATGTAAGATTTCCAAACTTTGTTCCTCAGTAAACCACACTGGCTTTGCTGACAAATTATGTAACAACCACCTAGCAAGAAAACCTTAGCTTAGCATATTTCTAGTTTAGAATCTTAAAGACGTTTTAGAATCAAGACAACTTTAATTTAGCCAAATGTTGATATCCATGCACTACTTAACAACACAGAGGTTATTTCCTGTATTATCAAAGTAAAGAAGGTGTTTTATGCATTTGCATGATTAATGTATTATCCATCTTATCCAGTCTATCTGCACTAATTTGCAAGTATATTTTTCTACCATAAGTGAAGTTAGATTGCATTTTTTGAAAAACGTGCATTGTAATCAATATTGCCTTAAACATGATACACAAGCACTTTATGTTTATTAAAAAAAAAACCAAACTCAAACAGAAAATCCCAGTTCAGTCAAAATAGTCTACACAGTAATACAAGCTGAATGTCCTTAATCTGAAGCACCCAGGACCAGAGGTATATTGAATTTTATATGTTTACAGATTTTGGATTATTTGCATTGGCATAATGAGATATCTTGGAGACACAAGTGATCAAGTAGAGAAAAGCAGCCAAACCAGCTAATAACAACCCAAGCATATAATTCATATCATCAAGCTGTTATTATAATAGCACTTTTCAACTGTCATGCAGGTGTTATCGTTTCGCCTCCACCCCCAGAATGTGTAGCAAGCAGACTGAAACTGTCTCACAGCACTGTGGCTCTTCACAGGGGACCCTCCCACTACCCAACAGTCGATCAAATGATAGTGCTTCATGGTGCTTGCTGCTTCACGGGGGACCCCAACCCTGGTTATCAATTGCGTTTCCTACCTTTGTGGCAATTCATGGGGACAACCGTTAAATCTACAGAGCTCAAGGTCATTAGTAGTATGCTATAGCTTTGTGCCATTTGATGCTTCACAGGGGACCAGGCACTCTCTCCCATACGGTACTCAGAACGAATAAATCCATTTGGAATCTACGCATACACCAATCAGCTACAAAAATTAAAACCATTGGCCAAATATTATGTAGATCCCCCTCGTGCCACCAAAACAGATGTGACCTGTCAAGGCATAGTTTCCAAAAGACCTGTGAAGGTGTTCTGGTGCCAAGACATTACCAGCAGCTCCCATGACCCTGTCAACGATTCACCAGCTGTACTTCCTTTGACTAGTTATTGTAAGTACTGACTACTGTTTACTGGGAAAAACCCAAAGGACTTGCCATTTTGGAGGCACTCTGACCCAGTTCTCTAGCCATTAGAATTTGGTCTTTTTGAAAGTCATTCAGATCCTTACATTTGCCCATTTTCCCTGCTTCCAATGCATCATCTTCAAGAACTGACTGTTCACTTGCTGCCTAATATATCAAACCCCTTGACAGGTGCCATTATACAAATATAATCAATGTTATTCCCTTCACCTGTCAGTGGTTTTAATGTTGTGGCCAATTGGTGTAAGCTGGCCACATTCACTCTGCAACAAATAAAACTAGAAGCAACATGGGTGGTGTCATGTAGGCACTCAAAAAAATCCAGATTTTGGAGTCATGGATTAGGGATAATCTGTGCAGACAATGCGTTTTAAAAAAAAGTTTTCACATACATGCCTTCCTCTACCTAATTCAGAGAGCTATATATAAAAAAGAGCCCAGCCTGATGTAGCTCATCATATTAAGATGTGAGCTTCCAATTGACAGATCGTTAAAAAGAAATCATGAATAGTTCCTCACAGAGGCTTAATTTTTTCTAGTTAAAGTACAATACAGTACAATACTTTCATTTTCCAAATGAGTAAAGGGAGGTGAGTTAGGATTCTTACAACTGCACAAAATAAGCCTTTTCACAATACAATATACAGTGAAGGAAAGCACAATAGATTTTATTCTTTTATTCCAAATATTGCTGTTGGAAGACTGGGAGTGATTTTAAGTCCAAGGCTATCTGAAAGATATGCAAATTTTTAACTCAAAATAGATTACATTTTGAGTATCCCCTCAGCATGTGTGAATTTAGGTGAAGCAAATGCTGATGACACTGTTCACAATTTGGATCATGTCCTAGACAGTTCTAATAAGAGATGTAATTGAGTGACATATAATTTTAGCTAAATTACAGCATGTGTTCCACAGACTGAAAATGAATATATTTTAAGAATGGATATATTCCATTCCCTATTTGACATTCTAATTCAGATTTGCAATTTTTGGTAGAATCCATAGAAATACATATATTATTATATGTAGGTTGAGGAAATTTAGGCAGGTTGCTTTTTACAACTTTGCTGGTTGTATACTGTATAAAAAAAGTATGTGTTGCTGGAAGATAATTTTGTACTGTTTAAATTGCAAAATGTGATACATAATAAAAAGAAAGAAAATGGACAAGGAGTAAAGCAACAAATTAATCTGATAGCAAATCCTTTCTGTTGTATCTCCATTAAAACCTAACAAAATTAAGAGCCCATTACCTAAACATTTTGTGCTTGAATTGTGATACTGCAGGATAGCTACTCCTTGCACCTATTGTTAACTCTGAGGACATAGGCTGCTCAAAACCTTGATTTTTGTATAAAAACACATCTAATCTCTTACAATAAAGGGATAAAAATATACTTTTAAAATTAGTTTGCTCACCGCAAATATTCTAAAAATTGTCATAAGTATAGGCAATACAAAGTTAGAGAGATAAAAAGAAAAGACAGAGAGAATGAATATGGAAAACGGCTAAAATAAAGGAAAAAAAGATGAGTGTCAGGGACCTGCAAGTAGGCAAAAAGCCTAATCCCCACAATCTATATTTTTGCTGAATGACAAAATTCCTTACTCATATATTAGAAGAAAAAAAATCCATGTAAACAGAACAGCAACCATCCCATTCCAACATACAAAATATAAACCTGCCTGAAAGTAAAAAGCAAGTGAGGTCCACCTATAAGAAGGTGTGTATATATTTACCCCTGCCATTCCTTCATATTATCCCCTTGAACAATTAAATCAAAATTTATTAAAGTCCTCAGTTCCAAGCAATTCAGAACAATATCACAGCAAATGATAAGACAAACTTGTACCAGCAGCAGAAGGAGGTGCCTGGGAAGGGTACCTCAGCTACACAGAATCTGGCTTACAGCCCTTGATGCATGGACCAGGCAGCACAAAGGTTGCTAGCCTCCACAAAAAAGAAACAGAGAACAAATTCAAAACAGCAATACTTTGTTAATGAAGTAGATGTGTCCCAAGATTTTAGTTCATTATAGGAAACATCATTTTTAAGAAAGTACCACCACAGCATCTTCAGCGGAACTCAACTACTCGACTACACAGGTCAGCATAACACCTTGTACCACTTAGCATTTTTTGAATCTAAGGTAAATCAGTAAGTTGAAGAAGTTTATATACTGAAAATTGGGAGATGTTAAAGCAACCGAGAAAGGAAAAAATAAATTGTGTTCACCCAACACTCAGGTTCAGGTGACTCCCATGACACTGAGGCTGTTGATCTATGACCAATTACCTTTGATTGAAACCACTGATACAATATAAAAGGGTTTGTCCAATGGATATAGAGGTAGGCAACATTTTAAGAACAAGAATGTAATTTCGAGTGGGGATATTCTCCTATGCTTTTTCAAAAGTGTGTTTTGTTCCCTATAAGGAAATGAAATAAAAGTAAAACTCATCAGTATCTTAACTGCCATAAACGCTTCTGCATTCTCATATGTTCTTCTTATTTATAGGGTACATTAATGCACAATAGCAATAGATTAGCTCAAAGAAAACACAGATATAATATGTATAATGAGGAGTTTATCGGGTAATAGCACTTACATGTGAGGGCTGAAGAAAAATATTTTAAACATGTAATAGCATATAGCCAGTTCTTACTAATATATAGACAGTGTGACGGTCATAAATTTTTCTGCTTGATGAAGATTTCTTTCAAAGACCTTAATTTGCTGATTAATGGCCAAAGAATAAACAAAAGATAACAATGATAGTTACACAGGCTTCAAACGGATTGAAGGACTAGTTCATTATATTAAAAGAGTGCTGGAAAAGGCCGGAGAGAATGAGATACTTATATACTTACGTAATCAATAAAGTATTAGTAAATTATTACAATAAGAACCTCTTAAACAAGTACAGATATTATAAAAGGAAAAATCCATAAAACATAATTCTCACATATTATGAAACTGCTTTATATGTAACATGTTTTTGGCTAACTCTGTCAACAATATCCGGCTCAAGGTTTAAACCATCAATAGATGTCAGTCATTACAGGAGCAGTCACAGACACTTGCATGTATCCTAACATATCAATTCATCAAAATAAATTGCATTGCCCTAATATGCTACTATACTACTTACTAGAAGCAAACATTAAACACTCACTTACTTCTTCTGGAAGCCCTCCACAGATAAACCAGAATAAAATAATTAAAATAAACATTTTTGTTGATCACCTGGAGTATATCTTTTAAAGCTTCTTCAGATACAGAATGTTTCCTAGGTCTTAAAATAGCTATATTTTCTTATCCAAAATAAAGTAGATGGAATTTATGTGAATTCCAAATCTATGTAACAAGTACTTAAGGATATCAGCTAGCCACTGTATAAAGCAACATGAATGTTCATCTCTCATCAAAAAAACCTCACTCATCAACAATCACATTATTTCATGTTTAGTTAAAAAGCTAAAATTTGGCAGGATGATACATCTGGTTCAGTAGGTATGCATTAAGAAAAAAAATGCAATACATCAATATTTAGGTATTTAGAAACCCTCCTACAATAGAAAAACTAAATACCCCAAAATCTCAACAATGCCTTAATGAATCTGATAAGAAATTTGGTGACGTTACAGAAAAAACAAAATTAGATGACATGTTTATTTGTTGATATTTTTTATTCAGATTTATCAATATTATGCTAACTTAATAAAAGATGTGACAAAAGTGATTCACAGACCATGCAAATAGCTCCAGTAACCAATAGGGTGGATAGATGACTGGAAATGGGGCAGTGTCCTGGACAGGAAAAAAAGAGATGTAATCACGTTGTAAAATGGAAAGTGAAACTTTGGCGAACCTAAAGGAAGAAGGAAAGCTCAGTGGTTAGCAAGCCAGGTTTTTTGCTGTTGACTTCTGGATCTCTTAGATGCCTGCCAGCTGTCAGCTTGGTTATTTGTTCCACTTCATCAATCTCCAGGCACTGGTCACGGTGCTGAAAACCAACACCCTCTAAATCTGGCCATTCATCATTAAAGATGGTAAAGTTGCTCCCCTTCTCAATTTACAACCTGGCAGTTATGGCAATGCACAAGGCTTTAATGGTCAGTGTATGACACACAGGATTTATCACATGTGGGGAAGATATAGGCCACATCAGGATGGGATGTCCCATTGCATTATGGTGGATATTTTCCTTCCTCTCTGCCATTTTTTGGAATAACTCCTCCTGTAGGTATACGATACCATAATGGATGGCAGAACACCACTTGTCTCTGTCCAGAGCCAGGGATTCCAGGGCTGATGACTTGATGCCACATCGCTTCAAACAGTTCTTCATGTAGTCCTTATAGCTCATCTTCTGTCCTCCAGTGCAACACCATCCATCTCTCAGTTACCCATAGAGGACTTGTCTATGGATATGGTGGCATTTGGATGACATGTTCCAACCAGCACAGTTTTCTGTGAGGCAGAAGGTTCTGAATGTTGGGGTTTGGATGTGGATCTATAAATCAGAGTCCAAGATGTGCTAGAAGCAACACACAAGGAATATTTTTTAAGTTTTTATGTGTTTATAGTATGGTGTCCAACCCTCTGATTCACAGAGGAGAGTGGAAATGCATACGGTTTTGTATACTGAATTTATAGGGAAAGAAGATAGATTACAGTTCTTAAACACTTTGGAATGGAGATCTACAAAGGCTTTGGGAGTGAAGTGTAAGCATGCTGAGTATTATCATCTGTATTACATTAACAGAAAAGAATACTGATTAAGTAGATAGTAATGTGAAATGAGAGTGGGTTCAGAGTGGAAGTAGTTTGCATAAAGATTTGTGTATTCTTGGCATTGAACTACAGACCAGGGGCCTCATGTAAAACGCCGTGCGTACAACTCACACTATAACATGGTGTAAGCATAAAAGCGGGAATGTACGTACGCACAGAAAAATCCGGATGCAGGAATCTGTGCGTATGCAAACTTCCACGTTCTTCTGCTACACAAATCCCGATCAGTGTGAAAAGTAATGCACATGCACGCACCTGCTGTCTCGCCCCAACTCCTCCAATAATTATGCCTCTTTGAATATGTAAGTCAATATAAATAGCCCTTAAGCTCAGCATTCTGTGAAAAGACAATGGCAAAACCACAAGGAAAAATACAACAATTTCAGCGAATACCAAGCGAAGGCAAGGAAAAATGTACTATTTGTTGGTTTAAACAGTGGTATAAACAAGAAAAGGAAGCTGATCAAGTGACATAGCGTTTCGGGGAAACTCAAAAGTTCAAGTTCACAAAGTCGCACAGTGCCCGAAATAAAAAAAGAAGTCACATATCAAAGTCGCCGTGAAAAGGTGAGTCGTAGCCCACCGTCTGTTTCATATGAAAGCTTATTAGGGTACAGAGAAAAAAAAAGGGCACACAGTGGGGAAAAAGCACGAAATGTCAACTCTAATCTCGAAATTTCCACTTTAATCATGTAGTTTATTTTGTCATTAAAGTAGAACACCATAAACTTTACTAGTTTCTCAAATCCCATCGTAACTAAAGTAGTACGTTAAATGCTTTGTTTTGTATTTGATCTTCTATGTGCTCTATATGAGTGAATCACTACGTGCTTCTTAAACCGTCTTTCTCTACCTCCGACTGGACACAGAATCCATTACATTCATGATATTACAGCTCTTTGAATAACTAAAATACTGAGATGTATACATGATATAATTTTCATGATGATAGGAGTTAAAGCATGTTATTAAACATGGGAACATGGTGGCGCAGTGATTTTGCGCGACCTTTGATAAAATAATTTATTGCAGCAGTACTGTCTCTTTCAAACGTACAAACCTCCAATTCCTGTCCTTCCTTTTCTTTCTCCAAATACCCAGTTGCCACACAATCAGCTCTGTAACAGACGTTAAGCCATCTGTAAGCTTATAACGCCGATTCTTCAAAACTTTTAAGGAAAATTGAAATATCTTCGTAGTGCTTGTTTAATTAATCTGTCCTTCACGCCAGTCCCAGTGAAGCATACAGTGCGAGGCAGAAACAATCCGTTAATGGAGCACCAGATCCTTGCTAGCGTAGCGACACCGTGTCCTTTAATTATTAACAAAATAGATTATTTTAAAAAAGTTTTATCTATACTAATAAAAGGCAAAGCCCTCACTGACTGACTCACTCATTCACTCACTCACTCATCACTAATTCTCCAACTTCCCGTGTAGGTGGAAGGCTGAAATTTGGCAGGCTCTTTATTTAAACAGTTTTCCTTCTCACTTTTCCGCTCCTTCACTGTCTTCTCCCTTTTCGTTCAAAATACGCGCCTCCTTGCCTTTTTACAGTCAGCTCCCCTTACGTCACACCATGGTACGTTTAGCACAAGTTAATACCGGGAATGCCTGTTAAACATCTTACATTCACGAGTAGCAATTTGTGTAGTGAATACTTCAATGAATGAAACCCGTTATCTTTACAACGGTTGACAAACACGGAATGTAACTTCAAAACAACAAGTCCTCCAAATACAAACCTGATTGAAACAAATAATGATAATCAAATCCTTGATGACAGCAACACTCATAACTGTGACAAAACAATTACATTGACAATCAGCTTATGTTATTTTTAAAATGTTTCCTTTTCTTTTTCATAACTTCTTTAACACACTACTTCTCTGCTGCGAAGAGTGGGTATTTTGCTAGTCTGTATAATATAATAAACATATTTTGCCAAATTTCATCTTAAAAATGGTATCGTCATCATATGTAAATATGCGCTTTATAAAGTGGCTCAGGTTGTGCAATATTATAACTGTATCACAAGTTTGCAGTGAGGTAATTGTACTTATAAGTACAAACAGTTCTACAAAGAGCAGTTGATTGATTGCATTTAGAGCTCTTGGAATGAAACTGTTTCTGAACCATGCAGTAAAGGTATTGAAGCGTTTGCTGTGTGAGAAGCAGTTCAAGTAGGAAGCATGGCTAAGGCAGCGTGTGCTTGATGCTGTATACCGATAATTCTCTTTCTGATCAGCTGCTCCCAGTGGTGCAGTGAGAGTAATATGGAAAAAGATGATCCGCTGTAGCAACCCCTAAAGGGAGCAGCTGAAAGAAGAAGAAGAAGAAGGTGCAGTAAGAGTAACAACGCTAAAGCAGCTATGGTATTTAGAATAGTTTGACCATTCTGTGGACCCTTATATTGTTACAGGTTAATTTCAATCAGATGCATTAAACTAATAAACAATATGCAGTTAATTTCAGTGTATTTATAAAGTTGCGTCAGGGATGTGGATCTGAAAAAGAAAGATAAATCACACAGGAACAGTAGCATTGCTTTGACGCTGGGTGCCGCCAGTCTGCAAAACCGCATGGAGAACTTGTGTACGACAAGGTATGAGTTACCGTGGAAATGTGCGTGGCTTTACGCCAAGTTTAGATTTTAAACATCGCCATCTGAATGTGGAAACGTTCATACGCAACATTTCTGTGAGTATGCACCGTTTTTAAATGAGGCCCCAGAGCTTAGTGATATAAGAAGTTGAGATCTTAGTGAAGGCTAGTAGATGTCAGATGTTAAATAGGCTGCATCCAGATGATATTGTATATGGACACCATTGTCATTTCCAAGGTGTTTGTCGTTAAGATTGGTGACTGCAATAATGCACATGTTGAAAATCACAACAGCAAGAACTTGGGCTGTCAAATTAGCCAAAAAATAAAGTTTGACTACTCAAATTAGAAATAGGTATATATTCAAATATAATTGAACTCTCATGTACATTTCTAGGTGCTTTTTTGTTCTTTATTATTATGGTAAGAGAAGCATTAGCCAGCACAACAAAAACAAATACAAACAGGAGATAAAAAGAAGAATTATAGTGGTGCTTAGGTAACTATTGTTTAAATATAAGAGCAATCAAAATCCTGAGCATCTGCACCATCCTCTTTTATCAGTCTAGTACTGATGGCTCGGTATAAAAGCCCTGGACAATGAGTCATAAAAGCAGCCATAAAAGGAGTTTAAATCCATATGGGCTACATGTGCTGGCACCATGCTTCACTACATTAATGTTTTTAACTTTTTTTTTTTTTACTAGTGCATCTGCAAATCTTGAAGCACTATTCACGCTGTTGTGTGGGTCACGCTTGCAGCTTTCAGCTGGAGTCCTGCAGTGCAAACGTATTGTGACATGTCTTGCTGTCAAACAGGCACAGGCAAAGCAGTTTTAGATCAGGAGAGATGCCAGTTAGTTAATAAGACAGTGACAGGGAGAGAACATCAAGAACAGTGACCAAAGTAAAAAAGCAGACAAGAGACAGGCAGGACAAAGTCAGACTTGTTTTATTATTTTGGATTTGGCCAACAGGCAGCAGCACGACAGAGTTTGGTTCATGGCATTCAGAATTAAAAGCCAGTTGGCACCTGTGGACCTACCCAGAAAAATGTCATTATCGCAGTACCAAGTCAGCAGGTGCACAATGTGTCTACTCTTTTTTCTTTATAGGTGCAGCTATATTTTAATTAAGGTGGTCTGCATATTTCTTAATTACACCTAATTGTTTTAGGCATTATGTATCAAACCAGCAGCTATGTAAGACAGAGAATAATTATGGGACAAGGCATGTTGAGTGACAAGGCTCTTTAAAGTTCAAGTTATAAATCATTGTAATAGAAAGGAAAATCAGAAATATTTTCCATGTTCTTTAATGAGAAGATCTTAGCAATAAACATCAATCAGAGATCTCAGGTTTAAGAGTGAATGGGACAGATTCAGATGCAAAACAATACTTTGAGAGTATTGGTGAATCATTTAGAAAAACTTCTGAGTACACATATAGATCAAGGTGCAGAGCAGTGGGGACAGAAAAAAACGCTACATTGTGAAGGTGTCTAGCTGATCATTTTACAAATAAAGATATTAAGCTGACCATTGAAAATTATGAAATTGCTGGAAGTGAAGTCCAAACACCTTACAGTGGCATGTAAGGAGGTAGCCAATGCATTTAAACACCTCTGTGTGTATTCCAACAGGGCCTCACTTTTGTGGTTTTTGAGGCCCATAATTGCATGCCAAACTTTAAAGGAGTTGGGTGATGTGTTAATATTCTGAACTAGTGGTAGGCTCAGTAAGATGTTCTGACTTTGAGAACTGGTAATGTGTGTCCAGTTTAATAGGATTCTGAAGTATTCAGCCCATTTCTGGAGGGTGTTGTTCCTCTCTTTGAGCAGAGATATACCATTTGCAGATCTGGCAGGGGTGAATTTTATTGCATTGTAAAAGCTATGATGTTGTGTCAACATACTGTTGTGTTTTTCTAGCATTCGTATCCATAATTCATTTTCCATGATATAAACAGTTCCTTTGGATTTCTGCTCTGAGGAGCAAGAGATGTGCTTTAAGAGCAGGATATTGTGGGTTGGCAAGGTATGCTGCATGAGCTAGTTTTGAGTAAAGGAGATTGTGGATCTGTGGTGCATTTAGCTTGAAACAATTCTGGTGCCTTTTAAGGGTAATCCAAGGTAATCCACATTGGCCTAATAGATAGACGATTGCAAAAGGAAATGACTTATGATTTGAGTGAAGACGTCAGGAATGGTTGAGAGATTCTTTGCTAGTTGTGACAAGTTGCATTGTGTTGTGGGGTGTTTGCAGTAGTGTGGTGTTTATTCTTCATTTTCCAGATTTTTTTTATCTACATGGGCTACACTGTAACTTAAATTTTGCCACAATCACTTAATGGTCCATCCATCAGTTTTCCACACAAATAATTCAGATGGAAGGTATGCCTGCCTCACAATGATATAATCAAGAAGGTGCCAGTGTTTTGATCGCAGGTACTGCCATCATGTGTTATGTTTAGCTTAAAGATGAAGAGGGAGTTGGTTACAACCAGATGATGTTAGACTTTGAGTGTTAATGCTTGCCCAATATACCCTTTCCTAATTCATTATCTGCTCCCACCCCTGCATTAAAGTCTCCAAGAATTAGTAGCTTCTCTCTGTCTTATTTTCTCAATAGCATCTGAGATGACAGAAGAGAATTTATCCGTGGTCTGCTGACTTGAATTTAAAGTAGGGATACAGGCGCTGATGAGGGTGTTTTTGTGTTGAGTGGGATGCATCATGTCATCATTTTTCCTCTGATTCCAAATGTGGATTCAGGTATGATTTTGTGGAGCCAAGGTTTAATGGCAAAGCCTACACCATGTAGGTGAAGGGGCCCTCAAGTAAAACTTTTCAATAGATGGTGTAGAATTATCATATTTCTGCATAGTTTGTGATCTACCAAAGTATTTCTTCTGTGAAAACAGTAGAGGTGTTTATGTGTGTCAAGTACTGAGCTCACATTACAAGTTGATGTCTGGTGGTTTACTTTACTGTTTTTACTCATATGTGGACTACAGTCTGAATGACCCTGTGGTTGTAGCAAGCTGCCACTGGGGTAGAATAGAGAAGGTTATGCTACTTCTACCTTTTCTAGGTTGTTCCCTTTTCAGAGTGAGCAGCGCAGGCGTGCTCAATCACATGCATAGCTGCCAGGGAGGCATACTACACACTACTTGCATTCTTTCTCATGGAGTACATTAGCAGACTGGGCAGGATGCTTCCAGTTATCATTTTATCTGCACCCTCCGACTTTCTGTGTCTCCATGAGGCTTAACTAGGCAAGAAGGAAAAAGGCAAGGGGTAGATTTAAGTGAGAGATAATGATATCCAGGCTTGCACACGCTATCTTGGTTCTGTCTTGCAATTTCCAGGGGGTAGGAGATGGTAATAAATGGTAGGGATTACCGCATTACCTCTGGGTCCCATTACTGCTCAGAGATCTCCTACCAATTTACCCTGGGGTCACAAAACCCCACTTAGTAGGAAGAACATTGGCGGCAACCCATGGTAATGAAAACTAAAACAAAACATGTCATTAACACTAGAGTCCCTGAATCGGATGAAATTTTTTGCAGTTCCTGACCTCCTTTAAATTTTCCTGAAATGCACCAGGAAGCTCATAGCTCCTTATCACTGTGACAATTGCCCATTTCAGTTTTGCAAATGTGTCAATTAATACCACACAGCATGCCTTCCCTCAACGCCCCATTCTACCAGATTAAGGAATCAGGCAGCTACAATTTTCACAGCTTAAGTCTGTGTTGAAGCGTTTATCTGACAATGAGTGCTAAGGAATTATACAGGCACATGAAATACCGTTATTTGAAATACATACATTTCATGTGTGTTTTCTGTCTACAACAATCTATGTAAATGTAGAATGTCATAGGAAATGTGAGGCAAGAAATGTTGAACACACAGCTAAAACAGAAAATGTTACCATGTTATAGTAAGGACATACTGAAGACTGAAATCTAAGTATCAAATAAACTCTTACACAAAAGGTATAGCAAAACAAGTGTGCTTTTATTCAAGAATAAAACCAAAGAAAAATAAATTGTTCAATTGACATGCTGCTGAAGCCTAAATATCAGTCAGTACAAAATTTTAAAAAAATTTGCATGGATGTGTTTGTTTGTGCATTTCACTTTCAACCAGTTGTCATAGTGCTAAAGTTGCTCCTTCTCAGATCTATGCAGGTGGCAAAGTGGATAAGCTACTGCTTAGCAGTCAGGAGATAAAAAGTTTGAATCCTGGGTCCTCGCTGTATTTAGCACTTTGAGTAGTGAGCTGCTCTTATTATTACCATATAATAAAAACATACATTTAATTGGAGTCTGTAACAGCCTGTGTAGATTTAAGGTACTACTAAAAGTTAGCGCTGAATGGATAAAAGCAGACAGAGAAACACTTGTGAATCATTTCCTGTTGGTGTCTTGTTGAGTAAATAGACGCTGCAATGTCTATGGTGGGTGTTACTTATCCTCACACATTGATATTCACATCAACATATCATTTGAACAGTTTTTTTATTAAATTTTATGTGTCAGCAAGGTAATTGCTGAAAACCTAAAATAAAAAAAGAATGAAAAACTAAAATTAGGTAAAGGTAAAAAAAATAATAATTAAAACCAAAAAAAGAGAAATAAAAACTAAAAATCAAAAAAATTAGAAAATGGTGAAAAAATAAACACAAAGAAAATCCATCCACTTCCTAACCCGCTGAATCTGAATACAGGGTCACGGGGCCTGCTGGAGCCAATCCCAGCCAACACAGGGCACAAGGCAGGAACCAATCCTGGGCAGGGTGCCAACCCACCGCAGGACACACACAAACACACCCACACACTAGGGCCAATTCAGAATCGCCAATCCACCTAACCTGCAAGTCTTTGGATTGTGGGAGGAAACCGGAGCGCCCGGAGGAAACCCACACAGACACAGGGAGAACTTGCAAACTCCACGCAGGGAGGACCCGGGAAGCGAACCCGGGTCTCCTAACTGCGAGGCATCAGCACACAAAGAAAATGTAAAATCAAAACCTAAATAAAAACCAAAAATATAAAAATAAAGATCATTGGCTACCATGAGGAGGCATGTAGGAATTTTGGTGAAAGAGAGGCTATATGCCAATCATAGAAAACTTAAGTAATCTTAAGTAAAATCCAATGGGGATGGCCAGTGGCAGGAGCCAAAAATTGCATTATTTAGCAAACTGCACTAGACATATCATAACACAATGCAGACAATGTAGTCTGCCAACCCACAAACTATATACCCAATATCCACTTAACATATTAAAAAAAAAATTCTGTTTAATCTACTGTGTGGTATACTTATGCAGTATAACATTTAATCCAAAACATGTTCACACTTAGATACAAAACCACAATTGTGCTAAAAACAATTTTTGCAAACAGCTCCTAGCATGCTCCTTCTCTAGCACATACTACTTTATAAATTGCCTGAAGTCAGAAGTTTGCTGTTGTCTAAGCTATGTTGACCACACCCTAATCTTCCCTCCAAACAAGACAAAACATTAAAATGCCTACTATACTTCAGCAATACATTGGGGGAATCATCAACAAATAAATCAAAAAGCTTATCTTCATGGAGGTAGAAGTTATCATAAAACAGATTTGGGGATCTAGTTATTGTAACCTAAAACACATAAAAATCTAGTTTCTATTCCATATTTGGACAGAGTAGACATACTCAGGAATACCCAAGTCATGGTAAACGTTCTATAGCTTGGCCAGGAACAGCTCAACATTTATGGCATTCCCTTCCTAAACATGCTATAGGACAGTTACAAAGAGGCACAAATTGTAGTGGATAGCTACCTAGGATTCAGTAAGATCATTGGACTGCCACACTGTATTCCTGGTTAGCAAGTAGTATCTAGTAAGGATACTCCAAAAGAATGCTGCTTAATTTAGGGGCATTGTACAGATACTTTCTTTTTAAAAATTCCTTTAGTCAAAGTCAAAGCGAACTTTATTGCCATCGCAACCATATACAAGTATACAGATAGACGAAATTGCGAAGCTCACGGTCCACAGTGTAACAACATGAAGTGCAAATAATAAATTAAAAATAGAATTAAAATTTAAATTTAAAATTAAAAGACAAACAAGACAAGACATTGTGCAAAGACAAGACAAAGAAGTTGCAGCAATATTGAAATGTAATAAACAATATGAACATTGATGCAATGTATAGAATTTGCTATCTAGATACATACAGTAAATACTGTATAGTCAATAGATATGTAATATAATAAACTAGCAGATCACTTGCGCTTCGCTGCAGTCGCTGTAGTTGGAATAATTATGTATCTACATGCAACTTATAGAGCTTCTTTATATACAACATTTTTGGTTTGGCCTCCTGGAGAAAAAATATATAAATTTTCCCTATGACTAATTCGTGAACATGCTACATAAAAAATAGAAACGGGAAAAACGGCAACACCACCGGGAACAACAGTAAATGAGATAAAGTAAAAATCTACCAAACACTAAATGAGATAAAGTTAAAAAAGGGCAACAGCGCCAGGAGCAACAGTAAAAAACAACAGTAAATGAGATAAAGTAAAAGTCTACTAAACACTAAAGTACAAAAACGAAGTAGAAAGTAACAGTAAACTGCAACACCGCCGGGAACCCCAGCACACCGCGTCTACTAAACACTAAGTAGAAACACCAAAGAAAAAAAATACTATTCAGTAAGTACTGCGTCTAGTAAACAGAAAATCAGTAAAGGAGAGAGGACTAAACACTAAGGAAAAAGAACGGCAAGACCGCGTCAGCTGCGGAGCTCAGCTCGGAGCGAAATGAAGTGAATGAAATGAGGTGAATGGGAGGGGAGATGATCCCGTGACTCCCCCACCCACCTTAACTCTCCATCCCTCCACAAACACACAAACACAGTCTCTCGGATCTCAACTCTCCTTTATATGTATAGATAAATAAATAAATATCCTTATATCCTTTCTATAAATTCTTCTGGAAAAACTAAAGTACTCTGACAACTTTACTCTGTTTATGGTATAGTGGGGACCGCATTCCTTTACAAACAGCTAATTACTATGGTCATGAAATAAAATTAAACTAATTTCACTTCTTGAGAGCGATCATGAAAGAACACCCCATACCTCTCTTCGACCAATACTCCTGCGGACACGAGCACCTACACCCTCTGCCTGCTCAACACTAAGCACAGTCTGAATTACTCTTCTCATGATGGCAGGTGGTCAGGTCTCAGTTTCTACCTGGGAAATTAAAAGATAAGTAAACAATAAGTTCATAGTTTCCAATAATCATATAATGTACAATTTGTTATTTCCTTTTTTCTCAAATAATTCATATTTGGTTTTTATTTTCATATTATAATTACATATTGTACTCAGATAAGCACTCTTGTGAAGATTACACCTTAAAAAAAGGACTTGTCTTTCATTTAATGCAATTAATATTTCTAAATGATTAGACACATTAATGCATTTCATGTCTTTTCTGCATTTGCTTTATACTCTACATATTTGAGGATCTAGAGGTTATACCATTAACAGGAACCAATTTTAAAACGACACTAGTCAACTCTGATAGGGACACACATTTATTCAAAGCCAACATCTCTGGAAAGTGGTGAGAAACCACAGCATTAGGGAAAAGCATGTGAACATTGGGCATAACATGAAATACATGATACATAGTGCTTAGACTGAGAATGAAAAGCAGTCTATTTACAAACTAATTGAAAATAATTTTAAAAACTACCATTACCATTAATTAACAGGCATCTTCCAAACTAACAAGCATGTCAAATGCCTAGAACGTGAATAAGACTTGGTTACTTCATAAAGACCTACATCCTGCAATCACTTAACAAAAGATCTATCTGTCTTTTAAAATAAAATGAGTACAGTTAATTTCAGCCTTAATCATTGTACTTAATCAACAAAAAATGTGCACACCAAAATAACAGTCAAAACATGAAAATATATTGTCAATTAAAATTCTTAATGCCTTTTAAGAACCTCAGTTTTAACATGCAGTTTCCAAATCATAAAAAATTTATGGTAATACTAATGGGATGTACCATTTGTTTTTCCCCAATTATAATTCAATGACAATATTTTGTTAAAATGCAGATAAGCATGTAATAGCAGCATCTTTTTTAGCAAATTAATATTGTTTAATTAAAATAATAAAATTTGCAATTATGTAATAAAAGTAATTCATATCCCTATTAGGTCATTAAATTAATATGAAACTTGACACGTTTACACCTCATATTATCAGCTCGGCAAATTGATAGATCAACTTGTAATAAAGAAAACTCAGTATAATAGAAAGCAAATAAGGTGAAAAAAATTTAAGCAGTCATTTGCTGCAAGCAAGAAATGTATTATTATGAAGATGGTTGAATCATGAAAATTCTTCAAGTGACAAAATGAATATTGGTGTTGCAATGAGTAAGACAATTACAGTAAAAACTATCTGAGTTAACATTTTTTATTTATTCATTAAACTGTTAAACAAATATACAGCATAAAAGATATTACATGAAATTGAACTCTGCAACTTTCATGAGATTAGCTGTGTGGTCCATGTGAGCGAAAAAAAACATACATTTATAGAAGATTTTTTTCAAGAACAAACTAGATGTTCATTGCTAGCACATTCAAGTGTAATACTTTGTATCATTATACATAATTTCTACAAACTATCACACATTTGGCTTTTATATTGCACCTTAAAGTTAAAACTTTCATAAAACATGTAAGAAATTTAAAGACAGGATTATCTATTTATTTGTAAAACATCTGTGCCCATATTTATTAAGCATCTCAGAGAAGGGAAACTGTCTAAACTGGTACAAAAACCAGAGTGACACATACTTGTTGCTACACCTAGGAGTAGGAGTAAAAGCATTTTATCAAGTTACCCAATTTAGGAGAGTACTCCTAACTTCACCAGGATTTAGCAATGCTCCTGAACTGTCCTAGCTTGCTAGGAGCTGTAGAAGATGGAGTTCAGGCAGAGATAGGCACACACATTCTAGGAAAGGTGGATTGTTTTGGAAATGATGGAGAGCAAAGAGCTTTTAAAAAGATATTGATTTGACAGAGATGGAATAACATTTGTAACAAATCTTGCGCATTATGTGATCATTCCATCTACACAGAGAAGCCATGGAATGTTTGCGGAAATGAAAGCGTGCGGAACATAACATGCAAAATACAGCTTTGTAATAGCAATGATTTGGGTATGTCACATTTCTCTAATTTTACACCAAACTTTGAATGTCCATACAAT
This sequence comes from Polypterus senegalus, assembly GCF_016835505.1. NCBI lineage: Eukaryota > Metazoa > Chordata > Cladistia > Polypteriformes > Polypteridae > Polypterus > Polypterus senegalus. Next base: position 188,574,134 of record NC_053155.1, on the reverse strand, counting down.
GAGTGAAGTAATATGCCAGTTCAAACATTTCCCCAGTTCTCCACATAAAGTAATGTTAAAGCAAGCTACATTCCTGCAATTCGGCATGCTCACAGAGATCATTTCCGCTAGTCTGGATGAGCATGCATACCTGAATTCCATGTGATTTCACAGTATAAATACACAGGTGACAATGCGTGCAAATTGTATTGTAGAAACCATAATATCATCCTAAAGAGAACCAAGACAGGATGGGTGATAGATAACGAAATGTCAAACAGGATCGCTGAGCTCTCCACTCCATGCATTCCTAGAACATTTGCAATACAGTTTACAAGCCCAGGAAGGTTAAAGAAGCAGGCGCAGACTCCTGGGACATTGGAAAAATAAAGCCTTGAAAAAGAAGGGGGTTCATGGAGAGAGGCATGGCATGCCACCATGTATGATCAGAAACAATGGAAAAGAGGATGTAACTCATAGATGTGGCTAGTTACGGTATAATAATATTTTGTGAGGTGCTTCACCTAGGGCAAAGAACATTCTTCTGCTTAGTTCATTATCCTTCCTTATTATGTTTTTCTTCTTTTCATATTATTATTATTATTATTATTATTATCTTTGTGGTGAAGCCTTAGAAAACTACCGAGTCATAATTTTTGGCTTGGGGTACCATAATGTCAGGTCATCTCAAAGGCATTCTCAAACATGAAGTAGTTTACTCCAAGCTGGGAGTAATAATAGGAAGCTTCTTAAATACTTCTTATGTCACACTCTGAGGTAGGAAATATTCTTATCCAAGTCCAACTTTTAGTGAAATTTCTAGATATAATTCTGAGGTGCTTGATAAACATAGGCACTGACCTAGTTTTTATTAAGATTTATTTTTTAACTTAATAATGCATAACATTCTCCAACCTTTTAATACAGTTCAGGGTTACAAAGGGCTCCAGCCAATCCCATAAGCATTAGGTGTAAGGCAGAAAACAACAAAGAACAAGGCAGCATTACAAAGCAGAGCCCACTCATACACACTCCTAAACTCACAAGGGACTAATTAAAAGATGCTAATTAACTCAGCAAGTGTTTTTGGAACAAGGGAGTATAACTTATGCAAACAAGAGGAGAACGTGCAGGCAATGACATGCCAAGGAATTTAAACCATATGGCAATAGCGCTTTCTGAAATTGTGGTAACAGGTCTGTGGCACAATGCAGTTTTTAAATAAATAATCATGCCCTGGAATGTGCGGACTCCAATCCGGTGCAGGTATGTGCAAGAGTGCTTCACTCGGGTGTTGATTGGGGAGCTTAGCTGATCGTGCATACACATGCAAAGGCGAGCAGATCAGCCAGCTAACTCTCATTCACACCTGGGAGGTAGTGGTATATCACCTGCGTCCAGTCAGATCATATAAAAAGAAACTTGCACAGCTCCAGAAGGGAGGGCAGAAATAGAACAAAAAGAAAAGGAAGGCATATAGATTAAAGAAAAGAAGGATTCAGAAAAGGCCAGGAACAGGATGGGAGATGGTGAAACACAGTGGAAGCAGGTGGAGGGGAAAATAAGCCCCAAGTGAGGAGCATGTAGCCAACGCTCAAGATGGGGGCTGAGGCTCCCATGGAAACCAAATGGAGTGTGGGAGAAGGGGCAAAGCTCAACAAGACACCCTGTAAAGGCAGTCAGGCAGACGGGCAACAGGGGTCCTAGCGGGATTAAAGGGTAGTCTGCGCCTGGTGGTTGACATCTCCTTGTGCTGCAGAATTCATAAATTGTAAGCCATGGAGATGCTGGATTTTAGAAGGAAGCACCAAGGCTCATGATTTTTAGAGAAAATGTTCATTCTTGTGTTTTAACCTCATTTTAATGGAATTATTTATTGGATATTTAACCTGAGCGTCACGGTGGCGCAGTGGGTAGCGCTGCTGCCTTGCAGTTAGGAGACCCGGGTTCTCCCCGTGTCTGCGTGGGTTTCCTCCCACAGTCCAAAGACATGCAGGTTAGGTGCATTGGCAATTCTAAATTGTCCCTAGGGTGTGTTTGGTGTGTGGGTGTGAGTGACCTGAGGGGGGCTGGTGCCCTGCCCAGGGTTTGTTTCCTGCCTTGCGCCCTGTGTTGGCTGGGATTGGCTCCAGCAGATCCCCCCTGACCCTGTAGTTAGGATATAGCAGGTTGGATAATGGATGGATATTTAACCTCCACATTCACTGATTTCATGGATTATTTATTTAATTGATGGAACACTACACTGTTGGACACTTTGTTTTTGGTTTGATTTTAATAAAAGCCCTGACATTTTTTTCTGACTGTATGTGTCCTGATTTGCCTAGCTCATCTTAGTTCATGACTACCAATGGTCTCTGGTTTAAGTACCTCAAGGAAGTGACAAGGGAGCATGGAGCTGATGCAGACTGCCACAGAAACACACTATATAATGTGAAAAGAACATTTCTGCAGAAAATAATATACAGTATACTCTAGCAGGAACAGTGGTATTGTCATATATACAGAATACAATGAATTTCTTAATTGCATGGTCAACTAACATGTCATTTAAGAGAAAGTACAAACTAGCTTCTCTAATGCACTCCTCACCACTCCCTCAGTTTATAAATATATGATTTTTTTTGATATGTGTCAATAGTGTAATAATTGACCCTGAACTTCACAATAATGAAAACATGAGAAGATCAAAATCTGCATTGCACGGCATGCATTATCCAAAACATGGTGGACATACTATTGCCCATTAGCAATATGCTTTGAATGCAAGGTCCTCACATAGCACATTGATAAAACAGCACATACTACTCCACATGCCATCATTGCCACCTGATGCATGAAAGTGTGTGGTTAATGTGTACAAAGAGCTACCTTTAATATATTGTATATGTAGTATGATATTTTAACTCTGATACCAAGGATTTCCTTGATGTGTAGCATGCACCAAAAAAGTAACATCTACAGAATGCTTAGGCTTTTTTTCTGAATATGGCTGCATGTTTTTTTGCCTTAGTAAAGAATATACGTTACTGGTGAAACACGCAGACCTGTGGTCCTAAACTAAAGGGACTACAAAAGGCAAGACATAAACAACAGTAAACTCTCTGCTCATTGTTTACAAATATATGAAAGTACATGTGATTCTGAATTCTGAACATATATGAACCATGACCTGGGGGGGATTATCAATAGATTGCCTTGCAGGAACCATGCTTTAATTACAATAAACATTTCCACATAGCTGCTGCTACCGTTTTTTGAATATTCAGAAAGTATCAGGTCATAAACGTTCAACTAAGACTAAGATCAAGGTACTAGACCCATTAGTTTGTGAGTAATCACATGATAGACAGACAAACATATACAGTTGTGCTTGAAAGTTTGTGAACCCTTTAGAATTGTCTATATTTCTGCATAAATAAGACCTAAAACATCATCAGATTTTCACTCAAATCCTAAAAGTAGATAAAGAGAAACCAGTTAAACAAATGAGACAAAAATGTTATACTTGATTATTTATTTATTAAGGAAAATGATCGAATATTACATATTTGTGAGTGGCAAAAGTATGTGAACCTTTGCTTTCACTATCTGGTGTGACCCCCACTTTGCAGCAATAACTGCAACTAAACGTTTCCGGTAACTTTTGATCATTCCTGCACACCGGCTTAGAGGAATATTAGCCCATTCCTCCGTACAGAACAGCTTCAACTCTGGGATGTTGGTGGGTTTCCTCACATTAACTGCTCACTTCAGGTCCTTCCACAACATTTCAATTGGATTACGATCAGGACTTTGACTTGGTCATTCCAAAACATTATTCTTCTTTAACCATTCTTTGGTAGAACGACTTGTGCTTAGGGTCGTTGTCTAGCTGCATGACCCACCTTCTCTTGAGATTCAGTTCATGGACAGATGTCCTGACATTTTCCTTTAGAATTCTGTGATATAATTCAGAATTCATTGTTTCATCAATGAAGGCAAACCATCCTGGCCCAGATGCAGCAAAACAGGCTCAAACCCTGATACTACCACCACCATGTTAAACAGATAGGAAAACACTGCATTCCAGCATAATAACCTTATCCCTTCTCCAAACATAATGCTTTTCATTTAAACCAAAAAGTTCTATTTTGATCTCATCCATCCACAAAACATTCTTCCAATAGCCTTCTGGTTTGTCCACGTGATCTTTAGCAAACTGCAGACGAGCTGCAATGTTTTTTTTGGAGAGCAGTGACTTTCTCCTTGCAACCCTGCCATGCACACCATAGTTATTCAGTGTTCTCCTGATGGTGGACTCATGAACACAAACATTAGCCAATGTGAGAGAGGCCTTCAGTTGCTTAGAAGTTACCCTGGGGTCCTTTGTAACCTCGCCGACTATTACACGCCTTCCTCTTGGAGTGATCTTTGTTGGTCGACCACTCCTGGAGAGGGTCTTGAATTTCCTCCATTTGTACACAATCTGTCTGTCTGGATTGATGGAGTCCAAACTCTTTCAAGATGGTTTTGTAAAATTTTTCAGCCTGGTGAGCTTCAACAACTCTTTTTCTGAGGTCCTCAGAAATCTCCTTTGTTTGTGCCATGATACACTTCCACAAACATGTGTTGTGAAGAGCAGACTTTGATAGATCCCTGTTCTTTAAATAACACAGGGTGCCCACTCACACCTGATTGTCACCCCATTGATTGAAAACACCTGACTCTAATTTCACCTTCAAATTATCTGCTAATCCTAGAGGTTCACATACTTTTGCCACTCACAAATATGTAATATTCCATCATTTTCCTCAATAAATAAATGACCAAGTATAATATTTTAGTCTCATTTGTTTAACTGGTTTCTCTTTATCTACTTTTAGGACTCGAGTGAAAATCTGATGATGTTTTAGGTCCTATTTATGCAAAAATATAGAAAATTCTAAAGGGTTCACAAACTTTCAAGCACAATTGTACATATAGATATTCAAGGACCTTCAATGCTGAAGATCACACTTTTAAAGATGTGGCTCATTATAACACTTTCAAGAATCTGTGTCATAGGATCAAATCATTTAGCGATCCCAAACCATTTAATACTTGTTGCTTGGATTTTGTGATAAGTTATAATATTCATAGACATTTTCATAGACACAAGTTGAGTTGTTTTATTAGGCTTTTAAGACTGTACTAAAGGATGAGATTACATTGTCCAAAAATCACAAAAATTTGATCATACATCATTCCTGTTAACCTGCCACTCATCTTTTAAACCCACTCCTTCTAATATATGGTTACATGATGCCAGAGCTTATTCTATCAGTACTAGGTAGACACATGAACCAGCCCTTAATGAGATGATAGACAGTCAAAAAATTTAAGCCCAATTAAAATTGGTCAATTCTGAGAAATACATACATACATACATACATACATAAATATACACATAAAAATATGTCGTCAGTCTTGCATTTTCTCAGTCCCTTCTTCAATAAGCATAAACCCTGATATTTACTATCCTAAATATTGAAATCATGGAATTACAGCTTAGAATTCCAGAGCTGCAAGGTGACAGTACTGACCATTAAACTAGCATTCAGTTCTGAAATATTTAGGGGCACTGGTAGCACTGACCACCCTCTGCATCGTCCTGATTAAATTGTGCAGCACTAAATAAGCATGGCAGAGAATGAGTGTAGTGAGGTGTGAAGGGCGCGGCCCTGATAAGTCCGATTAATCTGTACAGTACTTAATGAGTATACCACGAATTTGTGCTCTAGGATCGGAACCCCATACTCGTTTTAGAATAAAACTACTGAGGACAGTCGTGAGAAATTGTGCCAAAAAAATAATTTTTCAAGGACACCTACATTTGTAAAATGGTAAGTGCTGAGGTCGCGCTATTAAAGCCTGTATAAACGACCAAAATTTCAGACATTGATTGGATTAAAAAAATCATCGTAAATATAAAAATGGTAGCAGTCGTGATTAAGGTTCAAAGTTTCCTAAATCAGTATGTTGTGGCAGGAGACACTGCATCGACTATAAACGTTTGGAGCTTCCGATTCTGCCTCCGATTTGCTTCCAGATCCTAAACTTCAACAGAATACAACTTGTCGCTTGCGATTCACAGGCACTGCACCTCACCATACACACTTGACCTTACCATGTCCGGTACGCTGTCTGATGTAATACGCTCCCGCAGGAAATCCGCATTTAAACTCCCTGCCCACGAGTTCTACTTTCACAAAGTTACACATTTTTTGTTTGTTGACAGCGCCATAAAGTTAAATTATGCATGCACAGAAATCGTTGTTGCGTTTTAAAGCAAAAGCTACGCTTTCAGTACATTACGAGGTGTGAAAGACGACGATACAGCTGTCCCACGGTGTTTTTGACTGTGGTCGGTTGCTGCCAATGTCGTTTACAATAACACTCCTCCAGTTTGTTTTTATTATAATTAGGCTTTGCAAATTATTAAGCAACCCTTCCATTCTGATCGGCATTGCTATGAACACCTATGCTACTTATACACAGGGCCGAACTCGTCAGTTCTTCATTATGCTATCTCACCTGTTCGCCGAAGCAGGATGACTAAAACGATATCTGACGGGGGCAGTTTTCTCCTTACCAGCAGCCACAAGCGATTACTCAAGGTGAGTCAGCACTTTCTTTTAAAGGCCGCGTGACAGAAACGTGAATTCGCGTGTCACTTGGTTGCTAAAACAGCGTGAATTTTCCCGAGAGAGGGCAGCGTCACAGCCCCATGTCGTGCAAAGAATTTCTGGCAGCTGAACAATCCAGTTTCAGTGATGACTTTGTTTAAACGGAAGAATGAAGGATAGCCCCCACCGCTCATTCTTATCATGATAACCTTTGGGCAACGGAATGCTAGTTGGATTTCAAGGTGGCAGCTTTGGCGTGCTACGGAAAAATAATGATTTATTGTTTAAAGATGAAGCCGTCAACAGTGCTTTTTATACCAATATTATTAGCCCTGATTGTGCAAGTAGGCTTCTGTGACTTTCTTATGAAAACCTGAGTAACTTATAAGAAACTTAATTAATTTAAAGAAGATATGAGATCAAGTTCAACTTTGTTGTCATGTGTACATAGCAGGTTAACCTTTTATTTATAAGTTGAGTTTACAGCAATGTTTTATTTCAGTTCAGTGAAACAAAAATGAGGCTCAATCTCACAAGAGCACTCTTCTGAAATTTCTTTTCCAATAATTCTTTGGATTATGCAATTCAAACCCTGTGCAATTTACAGAGTTTTTTCATATTGTTTGCAAGTTGTGTACATTGCAACTCAGCGGAGATCAGGTAACTTAATGGCTGAAGTAACCTACATGATTGCTGATTCCATATATGACCCCACAAAAGTGAATTGTTTGTACTCCAGAACACTTACAACTTTTGGATTTACATGATTTTAAGCAGCTTACACAAAGCCCAACAACACAGCAAGTCAGCACTTCATAATAATGTATTGCTACACTGTAAAAGTACAATATCAACAGAAACAAAAGAAACAGAAAATTCCTAAATGTATTAATGTTACTAATGTTTTATTGCATGTAATGTGGTACATCATCAACTAGCTAGAGTACCCGCCGTTGCCCGGGAATCAATAAGTGGTGAATTTCCCAAATGAAAGAAACAGAACATAGAACCAGAACAGTTTTCTGATTGACATTTTATTCTAAGTTCCTCCACTCTGGATTCTGTCTGCTGTGGCGTTTCAGACGCCCTTGAAATAGACTTTCTTGTGGTATGTGAAGTGGACCTTCCAATTCTACGTCTTTTTTTGGTGGCATAGGTGTTTTTTAGCGAAAAGCAGGACAATTATAATGTGTTACATGGTATTACATATGGAATAAGCACCACAATTAAATTAATTTACGTTATTTACAATAAGTAGGAAAGCGAACAAATAGCACCAGTCAGTCAGAAAGAGCAACACTGAAATTGTACTGTGAGTCGGAAAGCGAGCAAATAGCACCACAAATAGGGAAAGCCAGTGAGAAAGAGTAGCACTGTACTGGTAAAAATGGCTGGGAGGGGTGCTCTGTTTCTAAGGAGCGTCTGTGTTGAACCGCGTCAAACTGTCCAGCTCCGTGCCTACAATAGAGCTTGCCTTCCTCACCAGTTTGTCCAGGCATCCCTCTTCTTTATGCTGCCTCCCCATTGCACCACCGCGTAGAAAAGGCGCTCGCCTCAACCGTCTGATAGAACATCTGCAGCATCTTATTGCAGATGTTGAAGGACACCAGCCTTCTAAGGAAGTATAGTCGGCTCTGTCCTTTCTTACACAGAGCATCAGTATTGACAATCCAGTTCAATTTATCATCCAGCTGCACTCCCAGGTATTTATAGGTCTGCACCCATTGCACACAGTCATCTCTGATGATCATGGGGTCCATGAGGGGCCTGGTCATTCTAAAATCCACCACCAGCTCCTTGGTTTTGCTGGTGTTCAGTTGTAGGTGGTTTGAGTCGTACCATTTAACAAATTCCTTGATTAGGTTCCTATACTGCTCCTCCTGCCCACTCCTGATGCAGCCCACGATAGCAGTGTCATCAGCAAAATTTTGCACATGGTAGGACTCTGAGTTGTATTGGAAGTCCAATGTATGTAGGCTGAACAGGACCGGAGAAAGTACTGAAAGTACTGGTCACAAAGGAGCCCCATCCCCAGTTTGGTGGCGATCGGACGCCCGGTGCAGATTTGTATAGCCAACAAACAAACATACACACACACATACATCGACTCTGTTTTATATATTAGATATATGGCATACTACAGTTTTTCTCAATTGCTTACACATAACTCTCACAGTTATAAATCAATATCAAAACATTCATGGATGCTGTCATCAGTATAAAATAACAGATCTGTCAAAACTAATACAGGAAAAAAATATGGAATTATTGAAAACTTGTATATACAGCCATTAAAATTAAATGATCAGGTCTGAACTCGCACATGCATCATATGTTTAACTTTCAAAAAGTACCAATAAAATGCTTGAGTCAAACAATTAAGATACATTATTTAAATAGACAGTGTTTGTCAGAATGCAATGAATTAAACAAAAATATTTAAAAAAAGCTCACAGATGATTATATTTTACTTCAATTACAATACCATACACAACATGCTTACCATAATGCATGGTGCTCAGCTCTGCTCCTGGAAACTCATAGGTTTTTGTTCCAACTCAGTTCTTAATTAGATACCAATTACCGCTGCTGAAGCAACATTTTTGTGCTTAATTTTTAGTCAACTCGCTTGTTAACATTCCGAACCTTCAAATGCTTCTTTCAATGTCGCACAGCTGCATTCAATGTGTTTTTTTATTTTACACATCTGAATTCACTTTTTTGTCATCCTTTTTATTTATGAAACAGGCATAATAATCATGTGCAAATATATGCTCTCAAGAAAATCAGTGACACTCATCACCCCAATACATAATCTATTTTTAATGCTTCTCATCTTCTTAACCAGCTGCCAATTAAAAATGAGATTTAAATAACAAATCAGCCAGCAGTTCATCATCTGTCTTTGTACCATGTACACAAAAATGTATCTGTCATGAAGTACTGTACGTGTTTTACTATAGTCTCTCTATTATAAAAAATCATGGGAGGGAGATGAGATGTGATCTTCTCGGAAGACACTTTAAAGTCCCACGAGACCACTTACACGGAAGACTCTTTGAAGTTCCATGAGACTACTTGCATGACACACCCTACTTGCAAACAAATTCTCGGAGACACTTTAACGTCCTGCGAGACAAAGAAGTGAGATAAAAGGACAGCTGCTGTACAGGCTTTTAAATGATCGTTGCACAGCGCAACATGTAGATCATGCAGCATGTCACAAGTAGCAATAGCTGCTGTACAGGCTTTTAAATGATCAAAGGGCAGCGCGACATGCAGGTCATGCAGCATGGAACAAGCAGCAGCAGCTGCTATACAGACTTTTAAAAGATTGACATGCAGTGCAACATGCAGATCATGCATCATGGCACTAGCAGACCCAGGGAGGGGGAATAACTCATTCACTACAGCTTTATTACTGGCAAATATCAAGAAATATAAAATGAATGAAATGTAAATAACAAACTCTTTAAATTGTATATCTAGATAACCAAACCTGGAGGTTGGCGAGCGAAGCGAGCAGTGGGCAGAGCCCAAAGGAATTTAAAAAGAAATGGACAAGATAAAGTCAAGGACTGAGAGTTACTAATCTACTCTATGCAAAGAATTTGGGTGATATACTTGGAAAGAAAAAAATCAACAGTAGAAGAATGACTTGACATAGCAGAAGGAAGACCTAAAACTATATAAATTCTATTGTTGGCAGCGATTGGCTTCTAATTAAACAGCTGATGTTGGAGAAAAACACTTGCATTCACTTCAGCCCTCTAAGGCCAAAGTTGAGCACCCAAGTATGAACGAAAATATTTGTAAACTGTTCAAACAATTACTAACTTATTCACTTGCTGACAAGGTCTGTGGTCATTTACTATCGATCACCGTGCAGTGAAAAATGAGGAACGTGGTTAAAGGAAGTTGGCCTGGATTTGATGAGGATTGGTGAACCATTCCTTGACAGTTAATACCAAATGTTGTCCCAAATGATAAAATAATTGTTGCCTGGGTAGCCAAGTTGGATCAATCAAACATGCAGTATATCAAAGGGTGTCAACAGATAATTGATTTGTAAGGTCCAAGTGTTGCATGCTGATGGACAACCTGTTGGGGGTTGATTGCAGCACAAACAGCGACAATTGAACCTCATTTGGTCTATTGCACTTTGTCCTATGGTACTTTGCCATTGTAGTTTTATAGACCAATTGAGTATTTACTCATCAACATAGAAGAACTAATTTGGGGAACAATTTCTTTTAAGCTCCAGAATTCTCTAAATAAAGACAATTTTGCATAATTAGTGATTAAGAAATTGTGTATTTCTTAAAGTACCATAACAGTACTTCCTACTCCTTTGTGTAAGCCAAGCCTTTAATATTATAGTACTATGTAGAAATGCATAGCTTATCTGCACATATAAGTAGTGCACCTCTTTGACATGTTCATTGTTCCTCTCAAACGACACACATTTATAGACATCCTTGTCTTCTCATTAAGCAATCAATGGTGGATATAGGAATACAATGTTATGTTCTAATGCGTTCCATTTTCTTTTATTATGCGGCACTGGGTTTCTAGTAGTCTTAGGATTTTATTTTAAAAACATGTTTCACTAATTTAAAGTATTGTCCTAGAGTGAGTATTGTTTCACCTGCCTTCAACTGGCCTTTTCTGAACTCTACATACAAACCATACAAAATCAAACTCGACCATGCAGTCACCCTGCTGCTATGAAAGCCAAATATCCTAGAATTTACTGTTAATTTTTACACACTCGCCAGTTCTAAGTCATGAAGGTTCGTATGTTTCCCAGTACATTGATTTTCAGTCTCCATTCTGCTACATGCATACTCTTTGCATGGATGGTTGTTATTTAATTTGAAACAAGTTGTGTTCCTCTTTCTCTGCTTCTTCTGCTACATCTTGTTCAATGTGCCATTTGATGCGCCATTGCCTTCTGTATTATTCAAGCTTGTGACATTTTGTTGTTAAACAATTAGGAGCAAATAGCTGGCTGGATATGTTTTTACAGGTGAAGACTGTTATAGTTTATTGGCACTTTGAACTGTGTATTTTCAGTCACAGCACAAGTGTTCTCAACTGTTACACAGTAAGAACTGTGTAAGGCAACATGAGTGAACCTGAACTGCAAATTAAGCAAGCAGAATGTATTTTCATTTCTGTGGAGTTGTTTATTTGTTCTGTGAATTTAGTACTAACATCAGATCACTTTGGCTCATTTACTCACAGTGAGTAAGAAATTGTGAAAAAACTGTGATAGCAATCCACTTTTTATATAACTAGAGAAGTATATTCTGTGACAAAGATTTGTATTTTGTTTTAGTCGTATCCTGTATGTTACCCATTGCCTTTGTGTAGTATTTAGTATCTTATCCACATTAAAACAAACATATTTCTCTCCAGCAAATACAGTGGAAGATAAAGGCTATATTTACATAAAAATATTATACAGTCATTTTTCTTTATGATAAATTTGCTCCTATACAACAGTATATGTGTCTTGCAATTTTTCAGATGAGTCTTCCACAATTCTCTATCAATGTTCAGAGGTGCTAGGAGTAGTGGAATGTTATCATGCTGTCCGTAGGTGATCTTCAAGTTCCACAGATTGATTTCAGCTATTTAATACTTGGGAAAGTTCTTTTTTCCAAAGGTTACCAATACAGTAAGAATACTTTTTCTTGCTAACCACCATTAACTTTAAGAATACTTTTTTGAACACTGCACACAACCGTAAATAACTTACCAGATTAAATTAACAACTGTTAATCTGCACTAACTTTAACTATTCTTAAACATTAGCTTTAAACATATTTCTTAACACAAAATTCCACTATTAAACTTGCTGCCCAGTTAATGTCTGTGTTTTTGTTCGCTCCTGTTTGAGAAATACACTTCTGTATCTCATTTCAATTAACATGTCTTTACTTTATTAATAAGCTAAATTGCTAAAATATATTTATTAATTGTTCAGTATGTATGTTATAAATAATATAATATACCTTAAAAGAAACCAGGCTTACAGACCCCATTGACACAATGATCAGTAGCTGAGGTTTAGTTTTACTAATTTTAATTAATAAAAGAGAGCATACATTCTCATGAAAAAATTAAGATTTTTTAAGAAATTTACTACTCTGAAAAACCTAAGAATATTTATCCCTTCCCATCCACCCATTTTTTTTGTGAACCTACTTCTTCATTCCAGGATCACAGCAAGTTGGAGCCTGTTTTTTCAGCATTTGGCACAAGAAGTAACTAGCCCTGGACAGTGTGCTAGTTCATCACAAGAACTTAAGCATGTTCCTCAGAAACCAGTTTAGCATTTACAATGAGCTTAACCACATGTCTTTAGGAATAAATAAAAAAATCTTACAAACATCATACAGTCACTGACTAGACAGGGAATCACACCTATCTAATGATTTTTCAAATATGCCATATAACATATGGAGCCAACTTTTAGTTAATGTGAGAAAAATATGCCTTTCACTAATTAGAAATTCTACAAATGCATGCAATGTATTTCTCATAACATAATATTTTCAAACCCTGCACAGTGAATTACTGGCACTCCTAAGTGAGTCTGTGAATTTATGTTGCACTATTGCTAAGCATTTATGATAAATGTAATCAGTTAATTGCAATGTCATCCACAGCTGACTGCAGTCTTTGCACCTCTAAAGATCCAAAAGCACATTTATCATTTTGCACACCACTAAACAAATGGAACAATAGTTAATATTTCAGAAAAGCAAGTTTTATTTCTGAAACAAGTTACATACGTACCCTTTTTTATTTGCAGTATCACTAAGGAGAGGCCACCCCAACCCATCCAGTTTTTTTTTTTATCTCTCTCTCTCTCAAGGAGTTTCTCTGTGTTTATGACTGCCAAATAGTTAAGTAGTTTACTCTCCATTTAATTTTTACACTACATGTGTTTTCGCTGAACAAGTCCAGGGCTGCTTGGTCTTCCAGTTCTTTATCTCCAAAACTTGCCACAAAGTTTTATTAGATCTCTTTTGCCTTTGTCTTGTGTTTTATCTTCTAATTTTGAGCTGAATGTATATGGCTGCTGTTTTTTTTTGGTTGAGGGCAAGCCCATTGTTCTGATTTTTATTATTATAAATATGCTTGATTGCTGAACACATTGATACTATAATGGCGATTAGCATGCTTCATTTGATTATGCTTTTAAATTCTGATGTAGGAAGAAAACTTGTGTGTGTGTATATAATAAATATATATATATATATATACAGTATAAAAAAATTCTTTACAGGCTGATTTCTTGATGTGAATCATTAATTTCTTTATTTGATTAGTTAAAGTTAAAAAAGTCAATCCCATGTGAATTATTTTCCTGTTTATGATACTCACTAATTTTTCTGAAAGTATTCATTTAACAATATTTCATCAAAAAATGCACGTGTTTTGCACGTTTTGAACATATGATTGTATGACTGGCATGGGGGGTTTTTGCAACAGAAGTAACATGAGATTATTTGACTTTTTTTATGGATGTTTTTCACATTATTTGCCACTGTTTAGAATTGGTCACCATTGGCTTGTATTATAAACTTTTTTTTTATCTCTGTTCTGTGTAAAAGTATGAGATTCAAATTTTTTTCTCAGCCATCACTTCAAACTACATGTAATATTTTCACTGTACTCTGTACATGTGCTGCTATTACAACTACTACTACACTTTATTTGTAAAAAATATAGTTAGAGTAGCACCCAGAAATGGCTGTCCATGTTTCATGAAATTGGTTTGTGAAACGTGCACGCCCAAGTATTCAAATTGTTAGTTTTTCAAATGCATTACATTTATGGCAAACACCAGAGAGATGCATATTAGGTATTTGAAAAATCTGTTGCATTATAGTGATGTCAGTATGCTGCTAATGCAGCTGCAACACAGCAAAAAGTCGGGATAACACACAAGTCCATGATACAGACATTTAAACAAACTTGATAAGTGGCCAACTCTAATTTTTTGTGAGGCTGCTGGACAACCTGACATATTAAAGGAAGTGTTTGTCTTTGTGGTTGCGACTGTACTGTATTACATCTCTCTTTGCAGGAAGAATGATGTTTTGTAAGTTCTCAAAGGCCTTTAGTTAAAACAACATGGGAGGAATTGATAATCATTCAGTAGGCTGTTATAGCATCTATATCAAACCATGTGTGATGACTTATTCTAATGTGTGTCTCAGAAGTGGTTGTCTACCACAGTTTGATATTGCTGTCCACATTTGTACAGTGAACTGATTCTAGTCATGTTCTCAGAACTACAGTGGGCTAGCATTGACTCATCCTTGGCAATAAGTTTTGTGTCCTACTCTGGAGCGTAAGACCATAGGATGCAAATAACATGAATGGTGGTACAATATCGAGAACAATCTCAAGTGGCATACTGGCAGAAAATTATGTGGTATGGTAAGGGAATGCAGTTCTTTGTGATAGTCAGTTTCCTCTATAGTTTTTTATGGACAATGTGACCACATAACAAGGAGGAGTTCATGTCACTGGTTTTAAAATGTTTGATGAAAGGGTTGCTTGCTGTCATTTTCTATTAAGAAAAGGCCCATTGACACAAAACTACCATCTCTTGGCAGTACCTCAATGACGTAAGCATCCTTCTATCACTAATTGCCTCTCAGGGTTTTTCTATACGTAAGTATTAAAGAAAAATTCTGCGATGCCAAACACAGTTTGATCCACAATCTGGCTGAATGCCGCCCTAGAGGAACAATTATGTGACAAAATGCCATTCACTATCTGTATGACTCCAGGTTGCATTGCAAAGCTGGTTGTATCCCCACCATGGAAATGTACCTGGTACTAATGATCCCAACATGTTGCACCCTTCTAGACCAATATATTCTATTGTTTGTTGGTTTTCCTGCAAATTGGACCACTGATTGTATGTGTTTTTTTTCCAACAGTGTAAAAAGCTGTTTGCTATGCCAATATCCATACTTCTAGCTTTTATTTATATTTATTGCACACAATGGTGCCTCAAAAATTAGTTTGGAGGGAAGCCATGAATAACTAATCCAGCTGCTGGATACTGCTGTCTTACTAATGCTGAAGCAGTCAGATGTTTCAAACTCTAGACATGTCATCTGATTAATAATACATAGCTCATTATTTAAAAATAGCTGCAATATCAGCAGCTGTTGAGTTTTTTTTGTTTTTTTTTGGAGGATTTTCATAATTCTTGCAATTTATTTCAGTTTATAATGCTGATACACTGTATTTAACATTCTTCTTTCATTATGTTAAATTGTGTTCTATTTTGTTTTGCTTTGTATTGGTGTCTTTTGTGAACTATGTGTCTCACTGCTACATGGGCTGTGGGAGTGGAGTCTTGGGGGAAAGCACATAAGGATTCGGGGCACTTCTCAAGAAGGATCTTAGTGACGGTGTCAGGGTTAATTAAGAGTGCAATCCCGGCAAAAAGGAGTAGTATGTATGTGGTTGTGAGGAGAATCATTTAGCATAGGTTGGAAGACAGCATCAGGGTGAGAAGAGAGCGAATGGTTAAAGGGCAGGCAAGAGGTAAACAGGATAAAGGTAACTTGTTTTTATTATTTTGGTGGTGTCCCCATACCCTAGACAATGGGAAGCGGTAGGGCAACATTTATATCATGCATATCTAATAAAAAGTCAATTGGTATTTGGAAGACTCCCCCTGGAAAAGTGGCTACTGTGTGTCTTATTAGACTAGTCATCACATTATCTTGTGTGGTGAGCGGCTGGGGGCAGTACGTAGCCGGGATGCCCGGAAGGACCAGAAGAGGGATTACCACTCCTCCGGACCTCGAGGGGGCAGCCACCCTGGTTGGTATGGGGACCACGGGAACAGAGCATTATAGCCCAACCCTATAAGGGCTCGTGGTCACCACCAGGGGGCGCCTGGATGCCTGTGAAGCCCTGGATGTCAGCAGTTCCGCCACACCCAGAAGTGCTAGGGAAAGGAATACCAGGGACACCCGGAGTGCTTCCGGGTGCTCAGCCGGCACTTCCGCCTCACCAGTTCATCGGTGGAAGAGGACGGAGCTCGGAGGAGAGGAGTGGAGGCGGTCAGGAAGAGAGAGAAAGGCATTGAGAGAGGCCTGGACTGAGGGTGTTTGGTACGGGGTACTGGGTTGTGTGCACTGTAAATAATAGTTGGACATGAATAAACGTGTGTTGGTGCTTGAACCACTGGTGTGCGCCTGTCTGTGTCGGGGCTGCTTTCGACACTTGATTCCATAAGAGCACTGGCAAAGACAAAAAGTATTATTATTTTGAAATCGGAAAAACATATAAACCTGTGTTAAATATTTTTACAGGTAACAGATACAAAGTAGGAAACACTCCAGGATGAACTACCCATACATGACAGGACACATCTTAAAATTAAGCAATTTGTTGAATTTCACCATTTTTTATTTCTCATTGAAACTCTTTTGTCAACTAATATGAATGTGAGACTAGCTTCCAGTAATGTTTTGACAGCAGTGGCACAATGTCACTGTGGTTGTGTTTTGATGCTCAACCGGGCCACTATCTATGTGGTTTCAGGTAATTCCAACCATGTTTATGTGAGTTTTCCAGTATTCCAGTGTCCTTCCACATCCAAAAATGTGCAGATTATGTTGACTGGCATCATTAAATTGATACAATATGTGTGAGTACGAGTTTCTGGATGGATTCTCCTGTAATAAGATATTTTTCCATCTTGGATTAGCTTCAGATTAAGCATGTACATGAAATGCATCAGTGATTAGATGCAGTAGTTGGATTTCTGCAGAGTAAGCAGTTAAAGCCACATGAGCCCATGCATCTGCAGAAGATATTCCTCAGTTTCACCTTTTTCAAATGGCTGACAATCATCTAAATCCCTGTATTTATTAAAAATAGCCTTTGCAATCCGAGCACTTGCTGCTTGTCCTCCAGCTAGATTAACTGCATGAGGTCCAATCTGTAAATGAAATATAGCCACAAATTTACAAAATCCTTCAACATACAACATACAAACATTTACCATAACTGATAGAGAGGAGCTTTGTTGACATTCAGTCATAGTAAGAAATATGTATATTTAAAATCTTAAGCATTTAGTTAGTAATATGAAAATATAGTTTCTGGACAAAACAACACTTTGCATTGTTTTACTTCTAATGTATTTCACATAAAACTTTCTATGCCTTTTACACCAGTATTTACTGTAAAAAAATATTCAAACTACAAATCAAATGAAAAATCAATATACACCAATTAGCCCTAACATCATATCCACCCACCTATTATTGAGTAGGTCCCCCTTTTGCCACCAAAACAGCCCTTACCCATTGAAGCATGGACTTCACTAGGCCACTGAAGGTATGCTGTGGTATCTGGCACCAAGCCGTCAAGTAGCAGATGCTTGAAGTCCTGTAAGTTATGAGGTGGGTCCTCCAGCACATTCCACAGATGCTCAATTGGATTGAGCTCTGGAGAATTTGGACTCTAAGTCAACACATCAAACTCGTTGTTGTTTTCCTCAAACCATTCTTGAACCATTTCAGCAGAGTAATGCGCCCTGCCACACTGCAAAAAGAGGCCACTGCCCTCAGAGAATAAAGTTTTTATGAAGGTCTTGGTCAGCAGCAGTGTATACAGTAGGCAGGTAGTATGTGTCAAAGTAATTTCCACATGAATGGTAGGACCCAAGACCAGCAGAACATTGCCCAAAGCGTCACACATCCTTCCAAGATGTGCTAAATAGTGGAGGAATCCAGCACATTCTCTGTGGATGTTACTGCCAATTCCCACCTATTAGGTATCCATACAAGTGCCCAGCTTTAAAGCACTGAGGTGCAGAGTCATGCATACTGTGTAAAGTTGTGTTCAGCTCACATAAAGGCTTAGGAGCCTGGCCTATTATGTGCAATATGGCTGAAAATGTGAAATGTTATACAACCAAAGGCCTCCAAGAGTTTTGGTGTTACAATGGACACCTTAAGTATAAAAGGCTACCGTAGTAACAGATCGGGGGCTTCATAACTGTGAGCCAGACCAGAGGCTCTCAGGTTGTTATATATGAAGATTTCATTATGAGGAGAAGAATTGTTTTTTGGTGGAGGAGCTAAACGTGAAGTGGATCAGCTATCCCTTCCTGGTATTTATGGATTCATCTAATTTTTTTTTTTAATACGATTTGCACGGAACATGTATACTACATATTTCTTAGGCAGCATGCAAATAGTCTTATATCATTATGCCTTTATTATTTTGAGGAGAGATATATCAGAAACACATATATTTATAATTCCCCTGGGAACAAAATATAAAATTAATAAAGTTATTTATTGTTAATTAAGATATAGTGTTATCTTTTATGCTTTAAGTTAGTGAACAGTATTTATAGATAAAATGTTTGCTTTCTGTATACAATCTCATCAAGTAACTTTTTGGATCCCATAGCAAGCCATGAACTATTATACCTTAAATTTTTGCATAGTTTATTTTGTGCAGAACCTGTGTGTTGTGAGCAAAATTTATCATAAGCACATTGTGAACCAGTTTTTTAATGTATCTCCAAACAGATGTATTACAGAATATTGTTACTGCATTGATTGCTAAGCACACAGAAGTTTTTATTTTTAGTATGTCTAATTCTGATTGGTAATTTTAACAAAATATGGCAGCGCACAAAGCAGGTTTAATTAAAACTAATCCTATTAGGTGGTTTATGTTTTAATTTATATAATAATAATATATATATGTGTGTGTGTGTAAGTGTGTAATTACTCTTATGAAGGTAAAATTATTCATTAAAATGTAAAAATGAAAATACTTGACCTGCAAAGCTGCATACTGTCCCATTAAATAAAAATTACAGCCAGGAGCCCATTGGAGATTTTCTGAAAGGCAGGGCCAGCCATCAAGAACCTAAAAGTATGAACCACAGGAAACAGAAATATTTTATGATTGATATAATTATGATTAAAATCAAGCAATGTCATAAGCATGCACTGCTTTTTTTTTTAAAAAAAATGGCACTGGAGCCTGATAATCATTGCTGATTTTTAAAAAATAAGAGCTAGATAAGATAAGTTAGCATTATAATACAGTGAAATCTAATAGAAATTACAAACTAATGGACACAGCTCAATACACAGGGAACACAAGTGCAACATCATTGCTTTACTACATATATTTCTAATAATTAACTATATGAAAAGTACTTTACTGTGATACACAGCCTCTTTCTGAGTCCAGAAGAAGTAGCCAAGGAGGATAAATTCATGGAACATAATGTTTTAGTGACTAAGAACATAATGAACATAAGGAAGGAATGACATGAGGACTAACGACATAAAGCCATTTCTTAATCGAACATATGAAGCATTGCATTCTAAACACAGGAAAACATTAATTTAACAGCAAACAATTTTTATTTGTAATCTTGGATTACCAGAAAGTGTACTGTTCTGGGGCCTCATGTATAAACGGTGCGTACGCACAGAAATGTTGCGTAAGAACTTTTCCACGTTCAAATCGTGATGTATAAAACCTACACTTGGTGTAAAGCCACGCACTTTTCCACGGTACCTCATACCTTGTCGTACGCAAGTTCTCCGCTCGGTTTTGCAGACTGGCGGCACCCAGCATCAAAGCAATGCTACTGTTCCTGTGTGATTACTCATTATTTTCATGACGCGGCTTTATAAATACACAGTTTTTTTAAACTGTGAAGTAGAGGGGTAAATCAAGGAAAAATGTGTCTTTGTCTCAAACATTACAGAGGTCACTGTATGTAAAACAAAATCTCTATTTTTAAATGTCGAACATGAATTGCACCCAAGCTATACTGTTGAGAATGAAGTGTTACAATGCTCCTTTCACACAAAATGACTTTGACAAACAACAAAATAATTGTCAATTAATTTTTATGGTCTAATAAGTGCTTTTTCCATTTATTTTCTGTTTCCACACACACACACAGACTAATTCAGATATTACCAGTAGAAAGACAGTGTCTACAAAATAAGGGTATCTTTGGGATATGAAAGGAAAAAAGCCATTTAGAGAGGGTGAAAATTTGGAAACTCCACACAAGAAATGAGCCTGGATATGTAGCCAAGTCCCTAGACTTACAGGGCAGCAACGCTAACAATTGTCACAGTCTTAAATGGTATTTACTGTTTCATATTATTTTATGTTTGATGTGTGTCTTTTGAATGCTAAAGTACATTGCATATTTCCAGTTATATTAAGGATTTTTGCATACACCACAGTTTTACATCAGTTAGGTTGGGTGGTGCTCCATTAGAATAATTAGGTGGTTGCCAGCTCTGCTTGTGACAGTTCTGTTCTAATGTGTAATGGATATTAGACTGACAGCATAATTTGGACACACAAACATTACACAGTGAGAACAAGGGAGAAGAGAGGTTCAGACTTCAGCATGCTGTTTCTGTTTTGCCAGCTGTAGAATATAGACAAAATTCCTGCTCTTTTTTATTTTCCCCAACAGAGATAGTCTGATAGATATTCCTAGAGTTCTGCTTTGATCACTACACTTTTCTCTTTAATGCTTTTTCATCTCATGCCATAAGCAAAATGTTGCTGTCAAGATTCAGACAAACAAATGGATTTCTCTCAACCTGAGGTTGGTATCTTCTGTTTTTGCTCTCATTTTGATAACCATCTCATTCCATGCATCCTGATGTATTTTTTAAATTCATTTTAAAATTGACATTATGGAATATCTTAACTGTCACATGTTTTATATAATGTACTTATTTTATTTTGTATACCCAATAATAATAATTAAAAATGTTTTAAGGATTTGATCGTTCACTTTTAGAAACTTTTAGATAAAGGCCGATTAAGTTGTAGGAAATCAACAACAGATCTGCTAAACTGTAACATTTTCCAATAAAATGACAATTACTACTAAAATGTATGCATGTGTTTTAAATTTGACTATAAGATATTTTTTTATCAGATGCAGTTACAAAATAAAATAAAACTTGGACAGCCATGTGTTCTTAGACATCAATAAATTGTATATGAATTTGAGTGGACAAGGACAGTCATTCCATCTAGTATTAAATTCTGAGCCGCATCTTTCTAGAACAGTATAATGGAAAAATGGGTTTGGGCCCATGGAAACACTTCAGAGTTGCCAGTTTACCCTTTTTGGGGCATGTGAAAGTCAACCAGAATAATATACATACACTGGAAAGATGTCAGTCAGTCAGTAATTTTCCAACCCGCTATAACCTAACACAGGGTCACAGGAGCCAACCCCAACCAGCAGAGGACGCAAGGCAGGAACAAATCCCAGGCAGGGCACACACACGCCCACACATCAAGCATACACTAGGGACAATTTAGGATCGCCAATCCACCTAACCAGCATGTCTTTGGACTGTGGGAGGAAACAGGAGCACCTGGAGGAAACCCACGCAGACACGGGGAGAACATGCAAACTCCACGCAGTGAGGACACAGAAAGCGAACCCAGGTCTCCTTACTGCGAGGCAGCAGCGCTACCACTGCGCCAGCATGCCACACATCCTGGAAGGATGTGTACAGGGAAACAGTAATACTGGGCAAACTTGAAATTAAACCCAGAATACTGGAGCTATGAGGCAGAAGAGCTAACTTTTTTCCTGCTGTGGCAACCATTTTATGTACAAGCAAATATAAACTGAATTGATGGTCTGCTGGTAGAAATGTTGCCTCATGGATACAGAGAGCTGGTTTTAAATCCTGGTTGTTCTGCAAACACACTGAAAATTGAATAAGTCATATTTTTAACATGAAACAACACATTTCTCATGTAGGGTGCACAATATTTCAAAAAGGCAACAAGACAAAATATCGCCATGTAGATAATATTAGCATGTGAATATATCAAAGGAAAGAGGTCTGTGGTTAGATCTCTGTGCACTGAAGGTGCTGGCATCCTTTTGGCTCTGTAATGGTTTAATCTTTTTCTTCAGTAATCTTTAAACATTAACTCTATTAAATCACTGGAACCCATTGCTTTTAAATTTTCTAGTTACACAGAGGTATTTACAATTTTTTATGTTTCTTGTTTAATTGTAACCCCCATGTAAAGTCATCTTTTTAATGCTATGGACTCAAAAAGATTCCTACTATGCCTTTCTTGTTTGAAAATGCTATTTTAGTTTTAATGTTTTCTGTGTACGCTAGCATTTTCAGATTATTTTGTAAAAGTTTCTCATCCACATGGCAATACCAAAATTCTGCATTTTGGCCATTCATGGTTTATCACCTGAATTCACCATTTGTATATTGAGTAAACCCAATGAAAATTGAAATGTCAAAAGAAAGAGGAAAAAACAAAATATACTTTCTTTGTCTGCAGAGATGTTAACATGAATAATGTTACTTTGTGGTGCTCTCTAAAGGTTATAAGCAATACATTTGTCATTTGTCAAAATCTTTTAAAATACAAACTGAGAGTCCTGCAAAAATAAATACACCAAAATATTTTAAGTGTTTCAATGGTAAGTACCCATCAGCTGATGCAAAGAAGTTACGGTTAACTGTTCTGACAGTAAGGATGAGCTCACAAAAAGAACTATCAGAACAAACTGAAGTCAATGCCTGATGACATGACAATTATATGTCGGATGTAATGGAGAGTTCAGTATTTCCCATTTACACTGCTACGTAAGACGCAGTATTTTTAATTTTACACACTTTGGAGAGCATTTTAAAAAGGATATGCTTTTGGAGGTCAAAAATGAAATTTCTGTGTGGATGGCCAAAATGACAAAAAAAAAAAAAGTTTTTTAAAATAAATTTATGAAACATTTACACACACATTTCTCAGGCAGGGTACAAAATATTACAAATAATGATAGTGAAACATTAAAAATAAATACATTTACATTTTTGGTGAAAAGATTATTTTTCCCTGTGACTATTACTCATTTGAAATAAGCTTATAATTTATATTTTCATAAACTGTACAGTACCCATTTAAACTTGAAAGTTTGTATTAATTAGAAAATGTACATATGAGCATATTTTTATTAATTTTGAATACAGTGGGAGAGAGGGTGTTTGTTATATTGATGTTTGTATAGTAAAACAGTATACATTTAAAAAGAAATCATTTTTAACATCTGAAGTCCTTTATCTAAGGTCAAATATTGTTCACCTTGCTATTTTCAGTTTATCCTAGCAGTACACTAATTTACTGTAGTCTCGTAGGTAGTAAGTGTTTAGTTGATCTTTGTGATCACTTGATCTTTGAAGATTCCTTTTCACACAGTATTTCTTTCACCTGGTTCCAGACTTTTGCATATCAGTATAAAGCATCTACTGTGCATTCAACATCTATACATTTTATTTACTTTTAAAAATGCCTTTTATTGGCAGGGCTCTATTTTGTGTATGCTTTACCGTTCTAGGTATTAACTTTTATTTGTTACCTGCTTTCCTGAAGCTAACTAAACCAAACTAAACTTTACCAGATTGTTTTTGATTCATAA
This sequence comes from Polypterus senegalus, assembly GCF_016835505.1. NCBI lineage: Eukaryota > Metazoa > Chordata > Cladistia > Polypteriformes > Polypteridae > Polypterus > Polypterus senegalus. Next base: position 188,549,975 of record NC_053155.1, on the reverse strand, counting down.
ATCACTCTTTGTTCATTCATATTTTACAGTATTGTATGTCTTTACATATCCTCAAGTGATATGCATATATACTCTGTACACTTTATTATGAAAGAGTGAGAAATATATGTATATTTCCTTTTTTAAAAATTATATAATCAAATATCACCTGGACAATGTGTACTGACAACAGCACACTGACCAAAGTGTTTTGACAAAAGCATGCAGTGATAAATGTATAGAGGAAAAATTTGCTCAGTACTGGATTGCTCTATCTAACTATGGAGAAGACAAAGAAAATTTTCCACAGTACATTTAAAGGTCATTAGGTTTAGGTTTGTTCTTTGTAATGCGAGGCTAGCTGCATTTGAATGTTTGCGTACACCTTACTTCCAGGACTAGAGGTGTCAGTGTATGAGTGGGTGGTAAATTGGTTGATCTGGTTTAATTGATGAAATTCTCCTTGAGGGATGGATTACTGGAAAACTTGCAAGCACATTTAAACACGCCCTACCACAAAAAGGACAAATCTGTGCATGCAAAATGATACTGTAAATGTGATTTTATGTCATTGTATTAGTATTTTAAGCTTAATGTCTTTGTGTGTGAAATTGTATGTGAATTGTTTGTTATAAGTGGACCCACACCTTTAAGAATGCCCAGAGCAATGTGCAGTTCAACCTGATTGGTGAGTTGATGCTGGCTTCACCCTCAACCATGACTTTGCATTGAATTAAGTTGGTTTGATAATGTATGTATGGTATGTTTAAACCCAACTATTTTAAACAGGTAGAGAGGACAGGACAAACTTGTATCTTGTCCTGAATTTGTTCAGCAGCATGAGTTGCAGAGAAGGGACCTACACTTTCATCATTTCAAGTCAGAGAGGAGAACACCAGCTATTGTATCCATTTGATCATTAACAAGTGCTACAGTGAGTGCCTGCTTGATTGATTAATCATTAGTACATATTTTGTTTGTACAAATTTCAACCTAAAAAGAATATGGAAATACATTGTAATGGTACAGTATTTTTATTTATAATATGATATACATATTTGTCCATTCTGCACACTGCTATATAGAAATCCAGATTTATCTAGTGTCAGGGATGCCAGGGGCAATGACCCGGCCGGGACGCCGTGAGGGACCGGATGTGGGTCTGCGCCCACCATGGATCACGTGCGGGCTGCCTTCCTGGTTGCTCTGGGAGCCACGGGTTGAGGGCATGGAAGCTCCACCCTGTAGGGGCCCGTGGTCACCGCCAGGAGGCGCCCCAATGCCTTGGGGATCTGTTACCTCAGCACTTCCGCCACACCAGGAAGTGCTGGGGGGAAGAATTAAAAGGGCACCCGGAGAGCTGCCAGGAGAACAGCTGGCACTTCCGCCACACTGGGGCGTGGCCAACGAAGGAGTGTCGGGAATCACCTGGAGCTCATCCGGGAGGATATAAAAGGGGCCGTCTCCCTTCATTCAGGGCTGGAGTCGGGTGGAAGCAGGACGAGGCACGAGAGGTGTGTGGAGGCGGCCCGAAGAAAGGCATTGAGTGGCCAGGACTGTGTTGGGGTTTGTGCACTGACTTTATTTAGTGTCTGAGTGACACATGATTGTAAATAATTGTAAATAAAACGTGTGGTGGTTTGCAAACAACATGTCTGCCTGTCTGTGTCCGGGTCGGCTCCACACTAGCTTAATTGCCACCTGCAACAATTAATACCAACATAGGTTTCCACCATTAGACATGTTGCAAACGATTACACACAATAAACTACACAGTACAGTTCCTTTTTTATTTTTATACTTATGTGTTTTTTCTTAATTTGTGTAGTATAGTATTTGTATAGTATTTCATCTTATTTTTTTTTCATTCAATTTAGCTGTTTTATATATTTTTTTACATTTACTCTATATTGCTTTTATTAAAAAAAATATTTTCAATAAATAAAACTAACGCTAAGTGGTTTTACTAGTTATGTACTTTGTTAATTTTCCTTTCAAACATTTCTTACTAGACACATTTGCTGACACGCTTCCATTCCACATGCTTTTGTCTTGACACCCATGTACACCCATTACAACAGTATATTCTTATCTAAATAATGTATATCTTGAATCTTTGGAGGAGCACCCAAATTCAAAATCAGTATGTTGTTTTTTTTCCCTGCATGTTTCCTTTTGGGCTGGCGCCGTGCTGGGGTTTATTTCCTGCCTTGCGCCCTGTGTTGGCTGGAATTGGCTCCAGCAGACCCCCATGACCCTGTAGTTAGGATATAGCGGGTTGGATAATGGATGGATGGATGTTTCCTTTTTGTTCTTCCTGTTCCTATTTTACACTCAGATCTCTGTGTCCTAACTTTTCTTATGATTAGCTACAGATCCTGGGATTCTATAAACTTCAGTCTGGTTGCTGGTGATATTGTTTTCCAGGGGTACAACACAATAGCACTTCTACTTTAATCACATCAATTTTTAAGGCCTGCTATTGTACTCATGCTTCCTTCTCTGAATTCTCTAAATCTGTTACTTTGTGGTGCTCACCTTTCAGGCCACAACTCACAGCTTTTTTTTTTTAATATGTGAGGTGCCATGTATTGTTTTACTGATTTTTTTTAACTGTCATCTTTCAAGAGCCATTACTATTTCCTATTTTTAATAATTTCAGAAGATTTTGAAATGTAATTATTATTTTAAAAAGTACAATATTTCGTGCTGTGTTGAAAAGCTATTGGAAAGAAGAGTCAGCAATTTAATAAGAATGCCTTTTGATATAGGATTGCTACGCCTTGTCTGTGATACAAGGTGTACTTTACAGTTGTTGAAACAGTGATTGCCTGTTTACCTCTTTAAAATTATTTTACTTTGCTTTAATTATCTGCCTATTAAATTATGGCCACTTTGAAAAACACACTCTAATCATTGATCCAAATGTGTTGGGTCATCTTTTATTTACAGAGATAAATGCTGATACGATAAAGGTACACCCATTAAGAAAAACACAGTAAAATAATCCACAAATCATTTTTGTCATATTAAACAATATTGTTTCTCACCACGTCACATAACAAGATAACTTACATCATGTAGCTGCAGGAAATTACCTGAATGGGAAACTCTTCAGTGATATCAGTAAGCAATGGGTCCTGTGAAACATCTAACTTGCAGCCAGTAGCCAGCCAGATTCTGTCAATATTAAGACTTTCTCCTGTACTTAAAAGAATCTTCCATTCCTGATCTTTATAAGACCATTTAGCTTCAGACACCTACAAAAAGGAGGGTTTTTAAAACTAGTGTTTCATAGTGTATACACATACCCACACTTAATTATAGATTTGATCTAACCTGCATGTCTTTGGGATGTGGGAGGAAAATTCATGCAGAAACAATACAGAATATGCAAACTCCGATGGCAGGCTGGGATTGAACCTAGATTTCTGGAGCTAAGAGACAATCACGGTTAACATCTGAGCCACTGTATCTCCCCAGTTAGCATAATTAACTAAGTAATTACATGATTATTTAAACATAACATCAATGTGCAGATTATTAGGTACACTTGTACTCCTTATTCATCCATCCATCAAATCAGCAATCATGTATGTGGCAGCCAAACAATGCATACATTCATGCAGATGAAGATCAGAAAAATATGACCTCTTCGATTGTTGGTGCCAGATGGGCTGGTTTGAGTATTTCTGTGTAACAGCTGATCTCATGGGATTTTCACTCATGACAGTCTGTAGAGTTTATTCAGAATGTTGCGACAAACAGAAACATCAGTGAGTGGCAGGTTTGCGGACCTAAATGCCTTGCTAATCAGTGAGGTCAGATGAGAATAGCTAGACTAGTTAGAGTTGACAGAAAGGTGACAGCAAGTGTCGGTTTATACTTCACACTCAGAACACATATGCACATGCATCCCAGCTGCCACGTGTTCCCAGCATTCATTTGACGCATCCTCTGAGCAGATCATCAGAAATTAATGCGACGCATGCACAACTTGCATTACCAGCAAAAAAATAAAGGGCACAAGTGTGTTCAAGTTGGAACATGACATCAGAGTCTGTATTTGCTATCAACATGTGACAGCGTGCCGCTTTGCAGATCCTACAAGATCAATGTGCATGCTTCAATGTTTGATGAATGGTTCAACGTGGTGAAACAATTCTTCAACTACTGACATGTGAATATATTCGTGGTGCTTTTCTTCGTGTATTTTTTTCATGGCCAATACAAGCGTTGCATATTCCCCATCGTAATAATGCAATATATTTAACGGTCTCAAATACCATCTTTTGTGTTTTTTTGTTTTTTTTTACAACCTCGCATAAACATCAGAATGTACGGAAGTGTATTTGAGCCACAGAGAAAACAAACACTTAGGGACACAGTGAAGAAAAAAGGTATATTTTCGTGATTAAAGTGGAGATTTCGACTTTAATCTCACAGTTTAGTTTGTCATTAAAGTAGAACGCCATAAACGTAATTTTAAAACTGACCCAGTTGTTAATTGCTACGTGCTTCTGGGGCTTCCTCCTGCTCTGACAGCAGTGGCAGGCAGCAATTGTCAAACAGAACACATTACATTTATGATATTCCAGCTCTCAGCACATTTAGAATCTTTAGATGTATACTTAATATCACTTTCATGATGAAATGTGTTAAAGCATGTATGTAAAATTTTACAGATAAATCATTAACTTCATTTAAATAACTAATACTGTTAATAATTACAGATGTGGGGGTGGCATAGCTGCCTCACAGGGAATCACGTCCCTGGTGTTCTTTGCCTGGTGTTTGCATGTTTTCCTGGTGAGTTTCCACAGTGTGCTCCAGTTTCCTTCCAAGAATATGCATGTTTGAGGATTTGGTAATACTAAAATGACATTAATTTATCTGTGTGTTTGCATCCACCTTGCATGTGTCGATGCTCCATCCATGGATTGTTTCTGCCTCATGCCTGATGCTTGCTGAAATGGGAGCATCCCTGGATTGATGGATGATTTCATTAAACATCCATCCTTCTCAGAGACATTGTGGCAAGGTGTCCTGAGAATTTAATGGATGTTTTAGACATTTCACAACACAACAAAGCTGAACATTGTTTTCTCACATTGATGATATCTCGCAATGCCACCTGCTGGAATCTTTCAGGTTTACTTAAAGTACGTGTGTAAGTATAAACAGTACAATGCTTGCGTAGCAGTATCGTCCACAGGCGTACACGTCGCATGATGTATAAACCCGGCCTTACTCAGATAATCTCTCTGTATTACTGTGGTGAGCAGAAAAGCATCACAGAATGTATAGCATGTCAAACCTTGAGGTGGATGGGCTATATTAGCAGAAGATCACATCAGGTTCCATTCCTGACAGCCAAGAATAAAAAGCCAAGGCTGCAGTGGACACAGGATCACCAAAACTGGACAGTTGAAGACTTGAAAAATGTCGCCCGTTCTAATAACTCTTAATTTCTGCTAAGACACACAGATAGTAGGGTCAAAATTTGGAACCGAAAGCATGAATCTATGCATCCAACCTGCTTTGTGTCCAGAGCCCAGGCTGGCAGTGGTGATGTGATGATATAGGAAATAATTTCTTGGCACATTTTGAGCACATTAATGCCAATCAATCATAACTTGAAGGCCAGAGTACCATTGCTGACCATCTGCATCCCTTCATGGCCATAGTTTACCTATCTTATAATAGATATTTCCAGCATGATAATGCACCATGTCTCAAAGCAAAAGTCATCTCTAGACAATTACTTTCAGAAACATGACAATGAGTGGCCTTCCCATTCACTGGATCTGAATCCAAGAGAGCACCTTTGGGATGTGGTAGAGCAAGAGATTCATGGTATGAATGTACAGCAGACAGATCTACAGAAATTGCATGATGCAATCATGTCAATATTAGTCAGACTCTCAAAGGAATGTTTTCAACATCTTTTAGAATCCATGCTTTGAATGAAAAATCCAGTATTAGTCTAGTGTTCCTAAAAATAGTTCACTTATTGTATAATAATTTATCAATACAATAAGTACACATGTATATCTTTACTACTCTTATTGGGTCAATTTAGAGTCTCCAGTTAACCTAACATTCATATTACCAGACTACTGGCACCTAATTTTGATTCCTTTCCCGGTTTTCTTCAGATATTTGGCTTTCTTTCAGCATCCCAAAGATGCATGCTAAATTATGTACTGTTAAGCAAATGTTAATTTAAGGTGAGGTGACAAATACTGAATTTCAGAAGAATAATAAAAATTACATTATAGGCTAACTCCAACTGGTTTGTGCCCTGTCAGTTTTGTTCAACAACAACACGAAAGCCAAAATGACTGTTGAGCAGTAGAATATGTTATGAGGCCTAAATCACCATGGGGCCATGTATTCCAAGTGTTTTGGCTCCATGCTTGCAAGAAACTCCAAGCAAAACAACAGATGCATTATGCAGACTTGCTACCAAATGTCTCTTTGAAACTCAATATACCATCCCTACTGTTCCTTAAACCTGCAAATATTGACATATTTGAAATAAAACAAAGCAATAAAAATGTCACTTTCTATGACCATCCCCACAGGATTCCTGTGCATATTTTTGAATTTGATACATTGCATTATATAATGCTTTAGTTTACACAATGTTATACAATGTAATCTTGGAAAGGTAAACCTGGATTATATTCAATTTGGGAATGTTAAAGTTTGCCGGTGATGCCGTTTGTCGCAGCCTTAACAGACTGATATTTCTGGCATACATGGGATTAGTTTTCAACTGAGTGTGATCTAGTCGTGGTGGAAACTAGCACCTCCAAATCTGAGGCCATTGTTCTCTACCAGAAAAGAACCTCTTTTATTCTTTTAAGGTAGTGGGTGAGCAAAATCCGTAGTGAAGTAGTTAAATAACCTTGGGCGGTTGTTCACATGTGAGCTTGGTGGTAGTGAGATCAACCAGTTAATCCTTGAATAAAGCTTTCATTCTGTATTTTTACCTAGGCCATTAGCGCAGGGTAGTGACAGAAAGAATGTGTGTGCAAGTACAACTGGCCATAATTAAAGGAGGTGGTTGAGGGGGGCCTACAAAATGGAAGAAGACACAGAAGATGCAGAACATGCTGGAGTGAATATATTTTCTAAATGACATAGAACCATCTGGGAACTCTTCAGAAGGATTGGGAAGCATCTATATATATAATTCACTAAGGCAAGACAACCATGAAAAGCGGATTCACTAAGCTGCCGACAAGTGAGACACCTATGGCGCACACAGGAAGGAGCCACGCCCACCAACTCCAAGACCATTGGATAGGCGACAACTTCGCAGGGCCACGCCCACCAACTCGGACGCGACACAGAAAAATGGCGTCATTTATGTTCGTCTGTCATAGAGGCCACATGCAGTGCAGGTCAGGTTAATGTCATGTACCTCCGAGCTACGTTGACTGTTCATAGAGGCATGTTTCTCACGGAGGTGAATCGCCATATGCAGCGTGTGAAACGGTTTGCGAGGGGTATCCCATTGGATCCTTAAAACAATCCTTTAAAACTCAGGTTAAGGCACAATGAAGGAATCAGTCTTTAAAAACCAATAAGCCCTGTGCCTCTGTTTCATTACCGTTTTACCTGCTTCACCAATGCAGGCCCTGCAACAGTTGAGACGCTCTGTCAGCAGCTGACCTTCTCTGTGCCTCACCGGTTCACACAGAGGCAGCGCAAGAGAAAGCCGCGCCAGAGACAGACAGAGGCACACACACAGGCAGCTGGTGGGCTCTCTGTGAGTTTCTCTTGCGAGCGGACACATGACCAGGCGGTGTGTATGCTTCGAGAACGAGGCTTGACGCGGCTTGCGACCGGGCACATGAGCACTCGGTGTGTATGCTTTGAGTGCGAGGGTGGACGCAACAGGACCATCTAGAAAAAATCATGTCGCGGATGTGATTCGCTGTATGCAGTGTGTAAAACAGTTTGTCGCAGATGTGAATCGCTGTATGCAGCGTGTAGAACAGTTTGCGAGGGGTGTCCCTGTGTCTTTCCAGAAGTGTTCAACCATCAATAAATAATTATGCGTTTGTTATGCCACGGGTTCACTATTGTGTTGTATTTTGCTCTCTCCAGAGTTCCATCTTTTCATTCACTTACTGTTGTATTCTCACACTAACCTGTTTTAGACAACCGTGTCGTTCCAGAAGTGTTTACCATTCAATAAATAATTATGCATGAGATTGAGCGTGTGTCTAGGCGTGGGTAAGCCGTTGAACCCCATTCGGGCTGCAAACCATACGCTCCCACTGTTTTCGTCCCTACCCTTTGTACACACCCCCCTCCCACACGTTGACTGTTAATAGAGGCATGTTTCTCGCGGAGGTGAATCGCCATATGCAGCGTGTAAAACTGTTTGCGAGGGGTATCCCATGGGATCATTAAAACATTCCTTTACAACTGAGGTTAAAACACAATGAAGTGAGCAGTTTTTAAAAAACGAGTTTTCGGTTTCGATGCACGACGCGTGCAGCATAGCAAAGTGTTGTACACGCTACATACAGCAATTCGCATCCGCGACAAACATGCGTCTTCTTAGATGCTCCTGCACTTTGTACACACCCACCTCACTACGCCGCACGGACGATTGTGTGTTGGTTCGTTCCGTGCATTGTTAAAAAACCGGCCTGATTATGCAGCGTATGGTGTGCCGCGGGTTGGCTAGTTGTTGATAATAGGGTGGCCTGGTCAGATCACATTGACATGTTGCCACACAAACCCTCTCCCAATAAAACCATATTAAGAGTAAAGTTCAATGTAAAGCATTTAACTTTGGATTTTTCTCATCCTTTATCTACTGTACTTCATTTTCTTGTCTTGTGTTATCTGTAATTCTGTCTTTATACGGTTGTTTGAATTGTTACACTTTTATTGCAGTTGATTCATGGATCATGAGTCTTTGTATCCTCTTACCTGGCTGTAGGTTTTAATCATGAGGTCACCACTGATAATAAACTCCTGCATCTGTTTGTAAGCTTCAGGCGTTACTGCACCTCCTTTCCGTGCTTGACGTATCATGGCTAGACGCTTATGTAGGCTCCTCTCATTGTAGAATTGTCTCAGATATGCCAGCCCATCCAGCTTAATACCATGTTCAACGTGAGAGTAGCGCCCAACAAGAGTTTCAATGTCGCCAACATCAAACTGCTTCAGCTGCAAAATATTCAAACAAGTATTTGTTTATTATTAACCAACTAACCATTTCAAACATGCATATGTATTGTATGATATGTGGAAACCCACTAACATGATACACCTTGTTTAAACCTGTAGTCACACAGAAACGATTGTTTCAAATCTGAATGTGGCCTTTGAACAAAATGTGCAAAATGTGTATTCACAGCTTGCCCAAGCTACCAAGACTTATTTATTAGTTGCCCTGTATATGGAGCACTACTGTGGCTACAGGTTTTTATTCTATCACTTTTCTTAATTGGTTTCTAGTTTTTGCTAGTAGTTAACTCTTTTGCCTTAATTTAAATTGACTTGCTATTTAAGACTCCTTAATTCTTTCTTTTTTCCTTAATTAATAGACAATTGTGAGGTTTATTTGTTTATTTCTTAATTTATCCTGTTATTTGGTCATTACCAACTTGGATTTAAACAGAATTTGCATTATTGTTTATTTTTATTTTTTTAAATATCATTTATTGTACTTCCATATGATCATCAATAATAGCTTAAACATTATCACAATTGGCATTCAGAGCAGTGACTGCCTCAAGGCTACAGTGCTCCTAGGGGCAAGTGGGCATCACAAGGCCCACTTATTTAACTTTGAACTGTACCCTAAAATAAATAAAAAAACTTGTTGACAAAAGAAAGCTACTTTCAAGACATTCTACTACTGTCAAGAATGGAAAAGGATCCAACCTCAGTGCTGTTCTCTGTTTTGTCATTAGCTCTTTCTATAACAACAACAACAATAACATTTATTTATATAGTACATTTTCATACAAAAAAATGTAGCTCAAAGTGCTTTACATAATGAAGAATAGAAAAATAAGAGACACAGTAAGAAAATAAAATAAGTCAATATTAATTAACATAGAATAAGAGTAAGGTCCAATGGCCAGGGGGGACAGAAAAAACAAAAAAAACTCCAGACGGCCGGAGAAAAAAATAAAATCTGCAGGGATTCCAGGCCATGAGACCGCCCAGTCCCCTCTGGGCAATCTACCTAACATAAATGAAACAGTCCTCTTTGTATTTATGGTTTTCACGGAAGGACTTGATGATGATGATGATGATCACGTGGACTTCTGGCTTTTAGTCCATCAATGCTGGGGCATCATGGTGCTTTGAGTAGAGGAAACTCAGAGAAACCGGAAAAAGAAACAGAAGAGAGAGTAGGGGTCAGTACGGATTTTAGAGCCACCATGAATAGTTATTATGATGAATTGAACATATAGAGTATCAGGATTAAGATAAAGTGAAGTTATAAAAAGGCCATGTTAAAGTAATGTGTTTTCAGCAGTGTTTTAAAGTGCTCTACTGTATTAGCCTGGCGAATTCCTATCGGCAGGCTATTCCAGATTTTAGGTGCATAGCAGCAGAAGGCCGCCTCACCACTTCTTTTAAGTTTAGCTTTTGGAATTCTAAGGAGACACTCATTTGATGATCTAAGATTACGATTTGGAATATAGGGTGTCAGACATTCCGATATATAAGATGGAGCGAGATTATTTAAGACTTTATAAACCATAAGCAGAATTTTAAAGTCAATTCTGAAAGACACAGGTAACCAGTGTAGTGACATCAAAACAGGAGAAATGTGTTCGGATTTTCTTTTCTAGTTAGGATTCTAGCAGCTGCATTCTGCACCGTTGCAAATGATTTATGTCTTTTTGGGTAGTCCTGAGAGCAGTGCGTTACAGTAATCTAATCGACTAAAAACAAAAGCGTGAATTAATTTCTCAGCATCTTTCAATGATATAAGAGGTCTAACTTTTGCTATATTTCTTAAGTGAAAAATGCTGTCCTAGTGGTCTGATGAATATGTGATTTAAAATTCAGGTTACAGTCAACGTTACCCTAAGTTTTTACTTCTGTCTTAACTTCTAATCCTAATGCGTCAAGTTTATTTCTGATAACCTCACTGAATCCATTTTGCCAATCAATACAATTTCAGTTTTCTTTATTTAACTTGAGAAAATTACTATTCATCCATTCAGAAATACCAGTAAGACATTGTGTTATTGATTCGAGAGAGTCGGTGTCATCAGGTGCTACTGATAAGTACAGCTGTGTGTCATCAGCATAGCTGTGGTAGCTCACGTTGTAACTTGAGATAATCTGACCTAACGGAGCATATAGATTGAGAAAAGAAGCGGACCCAGGATAGAGCCTTGTGGAACACCATATAGAATATCATGCGTCTTTGAGTTGTGATTACCACAACTAACAAAGAATTTTCTCCCTGCCAGGTAGGATTCAAACCAATTTAAGACATTTCCAGAGAGGCCCACCCATTGACTAAGGCGATTTCTAAGAATATTGTGATCAATGGTATCAAATGCACTCAGATCGAGGAGGATGAGAACAGATAAATGGCCTCTGTCTGCATTTAATCGCAAGTCATTTACTACTTTAACGAGTGCAGTTTCTGTACTGTGATTTGTTCTAAAACCTGACTGAAATTTATCTAGAATAGCATGTTTACTTAAGTGGTCTTTAACTGCATAATTACTGCCTCTCTAGAATTTTACTTAAGAAGGGCAGGTTAGAGATGGGTCTAAAATTTTCAAAAGCAGAGGGGTCAAGATTATTTTTCTTGAGTAGGGGTTTAACTACAGCAGTCTTAAGACAGTCTGGGAAAACCCCCGTATCTAATGACGAGTTTACTATGTCAAGAATATTATCAATAAGTGCGCCTGATACTTCCTTGAAAAACCTTGTTGGTATTGGGTCAAGGACGAGGTGGAGGGTTTCATTTGAGAGATTATTCTATGTAAATCAGGTAAATCTATCCTGGTGAAAGAATTGAATTTGTTTATAACGGAGTACTGGGGCTTAGGAGGTTCCACAGTGTTGGGGAGATATACTATATTATTTCTAATATCATTAATTTTTTGATTAAAAATATAGCAATGTTCTCACAGGTTTCGCTGGAAGTATTATGGGGGCATTCCTTTGTGTTACCTGGGTTTAGCAGACGATCAATTGTAGAAAATAGGACTCTGGGATTACTAGCATTGTTATTTATAATATTAGAGAAATAGCAGCGCCTCTCAAGACGGACTGTGTTATTGTATTCTGTTATTTTAACCTTCAATATCTCATAATGGATAGTTAGTTTAGTTTTCCTCCATTTACGCTCAGCTCTACGACATGTTCTTTTCAAGTCAGACACTCTTTGGGTCTTCCAAGGTATAACAATGCTAGAAGATTTTTTAATTGTCTTTTCAGGTGCAACTATGTCAACAGCAGCTCTTACTTTAGAATTAAAGTTTTCCACTTTACTATTTACATCATCCTTGCTATTGTAGCTGGCACTATAACCGGACTGATTGCTTAGAATGTTTGTAAATTTTACAGCTGCTAAGGAGTCAAAGAAGCGTTTTTTAACTATATGTGTCTGTTGCTATGCAGCAGCAGACCCAGAAGTCACTTGATGTTAGTGTAAGCATTACAGTAGTCCATCAAGAACCCTTTGTTAAGCAGTTTTGTGATGTGCTTCTACCTTTTTTATTTTGGATTTCAGATTCTGGCTAGTGATTTGGTCATATTCAGATCAACTGTTTTTGATCTCAAGCTTATTAATTTGCTATTTTTGGATTTCTTCTCCATGTTCTTCTGCCTCCTAGTTGATGGCCTCTTCCCTGTATTTTTTTGCTTTGTTTCACTTATTATGGATGGGTTTAAATAAAAAACATTAATTTTAACATGTGTTATACCTGCTTCAAAAATGGCTCATTATGTTTTACACACTGACCTATGTTGGTCCTACAATTTGTGCTTTATAGTGCGTCATACTGTACTGAATGAATGCTGGTGCCGCAGAGTCTTACAGTACATTACTACATGTTTGCTTGTACAGCAATGGAATGCAGACTTAGGTTATTATGCAGATAGTGACATGTAAATAAGCAACATTAAATTTACCTTTTGGCTTACCCCAGCCCATTCCTGATTCTACAGGTATTTCAATTCTGTTATCAGTTTTGGTTTTGACTTTTTCTTTGTTTGCTTTCTGATTGTGTGTCTGATTGCCTTTTTCCTTGGTTTCTGATATTTTGCCTAGTTAGTTTATAGAACATGCTACTACTCTTTTCAAAATTCTCTAAAAAAAATCTCTTTACCCACTTTCACAATTTCATCTAAACAGTTTGATTTTTTATGAAAAAGATTTTTCTCTTTTTATGTTGAAAGTTTTGGTTTTGTGTTTATATCTCTCTGCTTTTTTATATTGTGTTTTTTATTACTGTATAGGGAGCAGGGCTATGTATTCTTAAAGGATAACTTGTGAGATTGTAATTTAAGTAAGGCATTTTCTGTAAATAAAAATTATGTGCCAGTTCCTGTAGGTTAAATTGGAGTCTATGGGGCACCAGTCCCGAAAAAGTCATAAAACTTACTGAATATGTGTGTTTGAAACACCAAAGGTTTTGATTTCAGAAAACATACTTTCAGCGTTTCTTGCATCAGATTCTTGGAGCTTTGTGACACTGAGGTAAGGATATATTCTTGTTCATTTGTCTTTTCAGTTTGGCCATTTTGGGTGGACTGGTCTTTTTAAATAAAGAATACAAATTGCTTTAAATCATGTCCAAAGCAGCCAAACACTACATAGCCTTTATACCAAAATGGTTCAAAATGTACGTATCTAGAATGTGAAAAGGCAGTGAAAACATGACATATGTACAGTTTCCAACAACCTTTTACAGTAATTGAAGTTACAACTTGTAGTCTGATGGGAACAATTCAATTGAAGACCAACATAAATCTGACCTACAAAAGTGTCCCTGATCACCCATTTCTGAAAGGTAATACAACATTAAATGTTATTCAGGTAAGTCATTGCACTGCACCTGAAAACAAAGTAAGGTGAAAACTAGAGCTATATGGTATTAGCAATGGAAGTATAGTTTATTATCAAACTAAATACTGCATAAATGAGTAGGTCTTATTCAGGGTAACATGATGGCACAGTCAGGAGTGCAAATTATTCAGCAGACGTGTGCTAAGAAATGCTACTTTATACCAAAAGCAGTGACTCTGATTGTGACTGCCAAGTCAGACGTTTTCTTTTCTTTTTTTCTTTTTAAATGTTCTTTCATTTTAGTCATTCTGGTGTGAGTTCATAATATTAACTATAATTCTGGGTTTGAAACCGGTCAAAACCGGTCCTTGTCTAAATGGAGTTTGTTTGTTCTTTGCCAAGTAAGATGTGGTGTTTCTTTCCACATCCCCAGATACCTGCAGGTTGGCTGAATTTATGATGCCAATTTAATGTAAATGTAAGTGTAAGTAGATGTGTGTGTGTGTGAATGGGTATAAAATGATAACATATTTGTCTAATTCCAGAAAAACACCTTTAACCCGAAGCTTTTAAGTCAATCTCAAAAAGCAGCAATTGCAGAATTCACAAAATAAGCAACAAGAAACCAAACCATGGAAGAGAATTATTCCCATGAAATGAGACCAGAGATGGACTTCTTTTAAAATGGTTGGATATTTTCATTACTCTTTTTTTATTTACATTGATATGTATGCAATCTAAGATGACGATCAATACTCAAACATGCTTGGTTTATAAATTAACATAATAGGTAAGTTTTAAGGCTTTTTTGTATGTTTCAACTGGTGACATTTAGATACTGTTTTAAAGTACAAGAACAAGAATGAGATTTTTTTTATTTATAAAATATTCATCACTTAAGAATATAATATACCATAACAAATTAATGCATACCATGAGTAATAATGATTTTTACTTGAAAATGACTGAACTTAATACAAATAAATCGAAGGAAATATATAAATGAACTATATAAAGTAGTATATGAGATATTATCAATGTAAACTGATCTAGGAAAGTCAATTTGAGGTAAATATAAATCCCAGATAACAAAGAGAATAAGGATATCGCTTCAGAACACAGGCCTGAAAAGACTTACTATATAAAGTGCATCTAATATTGCCTTATTGCTATGCAACACAAACAACGTCTTTGTTAAGGTCTTGTTATGTAACAATAAGTTACTAATAGATGTTCTTTTGATAGCCACTATTATAAAGTAATGTCATTGATGCTTTGCAACAATGTGTGTTAAGGTATTTTAAGATCTTTTTGTCTTTTAAGGTCTTTTTATTCTAAAGTGTTACAGAGTTTATTTATTGTCTGAAACATTTTTGACTTCTTTGGAAGACAATAACCCTAAAAAAATTTTCTTACAATTAGATGTGGGGTTATTCATAGATTCATAAATGATCATAGTTTACAAACGCATATTTTATATTTAAATTAGGTAAAGAAAAATTACCTTCATTCTTTTATTTACAACTTTCCTAACAGCTAACAGAAATAATGTATTTTCAGATGTGCCCTGGTAACAGCAAGTATTTCAGCTAGTATGCAATGAGAAGTCAAGCAAAATGACACCTTTTATTGGCTAACTAAAAAGATTACAATATGCAAGCTTTCAAGGCAACCCCTTCTTCAAAGATGCCTGACGTCCTTTCTTTTCCTTTTTCTTCTCTTTTCCTTTGCTGCTTCCACTCCACTCCCACAAGCTCTGTCCTCTGCCTCCAGGTGCACCCTGATGATTTTCTGCAGCACTTCCTGGTGTGGCGGAAGTGCTGCATGGGCACCCGGAAGCACTCCCGGTGCGCCCAGATTCTCTTCCAGCAGCACTTCCTGGTGTGGTGCAGTCCAAGGCTCTGGGATTGTCCAAGCACCCCCTTGTGGTGACCACGGTCCTCAACAGGTCTGAGCTTCCAAGCTCCAGTCCCATGGCCCCAATGCAAACCAGGGGGGCTGCCCTCTCATGTCCCAGGTAAGTTATTGCCTCTCTCCCCCGGTTTCTTCTACTCTCCAGGCGTCCCGGTGGGGCAAGGTCCCTGGTCATCTGACACATTAGACATGAATCCTTAATGTGTTCTGTAGTCAATTAATACTTTTAATTTTACTTAAAACTGTTTTAGTCAACAGTGCTGTTCAGTGACGAAATAGTTAAGTATTTGCTTGTGACAGGGTGCAAGGAGATGTGATAGAAAGGAAAATAGAGGAGAAAAAAAATTACATTTAGAGTCTTGTGATGATATCTGGCATGTATCAAGTTAGAAAATAAAAAGACATTTCAATAAAATTTTATTTCATATCGTAAATGTTGTTCAATATACAGTAAATCAAGGGGCATTATGTTCTAACTCAGCAAGCCACTAATGAGATCACATTTTCAGCATCATAAATTCCACCGGAATTATTCTTGTGTAAATATTAAGACGCATAGTCTAAGGCACTGGTGGAGGAAAGAAAATAGTAAAATAGACTTGTTAATATACTGTAAGAGCTGTGAGATCTGCAACAAACTAATGAGTGCCATAGTTGATGCAAATATCCCTCTTTTTAAAATGTAGCTGTGTGAGATATTGAGACAACTTTTATATTCACTAAAGAAACAAGCTTTTTAGACACAGTTTTTCTCTTCTAGTTTATAAACTTTATTATGTTCTTATAGCAATGTCAAGTGTTGTGTTACCATCTTAGTTAATAAAATAATAGGCAATGCCATTTTTTTAACCTAACTGCCCAAACGTTAACTATCACTTTGATGCAAATTTATGGGAGCAAAGTGTGTGCTGTACTTTCATAGATTAAGTTTATAAAACACAAAATTTAATCTGCAAAAAATAAAATGACACACATGTGCATTTAGGAGATAGCTAAAGGGCCTGGGGAACTGTAATACTACACCCAACCAGGGTGTGGCAGAGTGCACCGACTGTCTCTCTCAGTTTCTTGCAGACCATCCCCGGGAAGTCTCACCAGGTTCCGGCGCCTCTGATGACGCCACTTTCAGTTCCCGCGCCTCTGATGACGTCACTTCTGGTGCCGGCGCATCTGATGACGTCTCTTCCGGCTCAGGTGCCTCTAATGACATCATTTCCTTTCCCAGCCCTTAAAACTGCCATCTTACCTCCAAATAATCAGTTCTGTTTTGTAGTCTGTCTTGTAAACAAATAATACAAAACTTTTGCAGCTGGGAAATAATATACTGGTAGCTGCCCCAAACCTTCACAGTGGCGTAGTCGGCATGAGGGTGGTTCCCAAAAGAAAACGGGACAGGACCAAAGAATTAATCAGGTGAGAAAGTACTGGGGCCGAGTTTCCTGGTGGGGAGTTCATTCGGGGGTCAGGAGTAACTTGGGGCAGGCTCTGCTTCCTAAATATGAAACCGGGCTAGTATTTTCTCAAAGGAAGAATATGGATGAAATTTACAGACATGTGCTGGTTCCTTTAGAGGAAACGAAGGGGGCTCATTATGTTCTCTCGGAGGAGAGAGCTGAGCCGCCCATTGGGGTTAAGATCCCAGATAAAAATGGGCTTTCCCCAGGCCAGCGGGCAGGAATATTAAAAACTGGGAGTTAGATCCAGAGCGATCTACACGGGAGCAGGCAGAAGCATTCTTGGAGCAAACAACGCATTGGTTTAGGCCGTTTGAATTAACACCTTTTCAAATAGTGCAGCAGGTTGCCTGTTTTTTGCTATTAAGACTCCTCAAAAATGTTGCCCAGCCGGCCTGGGGAGAATTCCACAATATGGAGGAGCTTATAAAGCTCCTGGAAAAATCTAAATCGGCCTCACAATCTGAGGGAGCAGAACGGTACTCTAGTGGATTCCGTTGGGATTATGTCACACAAACTAGGTCTCTTTCATATAAACCGGAGCCTGTTACAAAGTTCCTGGGCCTCGGAGCGGATAAACTGCTGGGGGACGAGGAGGGATGCAGATGGACGGGGAGAGGCTGTTTATGTGCACTTGCCAACCCTCTAACGCTAACACATACGGGAGTGGCAATATTTAATGGATATAAAGTAGAAGCACTCCTTGATACCGGTAGTAACATTTCCATTGCTGCTCGCCGAAGTGTACTACTGCAACAGTGGATTAAAACAACGACCAGTATTACATGTGTACATAAGAAAACCCGTAAATATAAAATCGCCCGATGATTTGTTAGCTATGGAGGACTGCTGAAAAAAATTACCTTGGTTATCCTCCAGCATCCACCTTTCACTGTGATTCTCGGGCGGGACTGGTTGGATAATAAAAGCGGTGTACCAATTACTATTCCCAAAAAAAACCTTGGGCCTAGCTATAGCCAGGGATGGTTTGTCTCCAGCTGTCTCCACGCCGTGTAAACAGCTGGCAGAGAGAGAGATATGGAAGGCCAAGAGGCAGACGGGGAGATTCCTGGGCCGTCGCAGGTAGACACGTCATAAACCCTTGCCTCAACGAGCCAGGAGGAATCCCCGCCCCTTGATGTCAGACCGGACCCTCTCTCTGAAATACACTTTCAGTTCAGATAAATGCTGGCTTCTTTCATAAGGGAGCAATGGAATGATGACTCCCTGAAACATAATAAATATGCAGCAGTACTTGTCAATGGCCAATGCACTCATCAGCCCGTGGCACAGGGTCCTCGCTTTGTGATAGAAAACCTATTATATCGAATAGCTGAGCATGAGGGGGAGTGAGAAAGCTGTTGTTAATACCACAAACTTACCAGTGGCAAGTCTGTGAATTAGCACACACCCACCTCCTAGGAGGCCATTTGGGCAATGAAAAAACATTAGAGCGAATTAAGCTCAGATTTTTTTGGCCAGGAATTAATGAGGAGGTTCGCCGTTTTTGTGTCTCTTGTCCAGACTGTCAATTACGGCAAATTCCTAGGAGGGACTGTGCTCCTCTTATCCCCCTTCCCTTAGTTGATATTCCCTTTGAGAGAATTGGGGTCAACATTGTAGGACTCTTAGAGCCCTCACCCCGAGGACATAAATATATATTAGTCCTTGTTGATTATGCTACTTGATATCCTGAGGCTGTTCCCTGCGCTCAGCCACGTCGAAAATAATCGCACAGGAACTTGTAGTCTTTGCGCGTATTGGCATTCCTAAAGAAGTCCGAATGGATCAAGGGATGCCATTCACCTCGGAGACGTTCAGGGAAGTTGCCAAGTTACTTAAAATAAATCACTTAAAGACCGTGGTGTATCATCCTCAAACTGACGATCTGGTGGAGAGTTTTAATTAGTCTCTTAAACAAATGCTTTGCAAGATGGTCAGCGAGGACGGGAGGAACTGGGATCAGCTCCTCCCCTCGTACTCTTTGCCTATAGGGAAGTCCCACAAGCCTCTACGGGGTTTTTGCCTTTTGAATTATTATATGGACGACAACCTCTGGGATTATTGGATATTTTGAAAGAAGGATGGGATGGAGAGGCCCTTCCCTCTACCAATATATTGGAGTATATCGCGCAGTTACACAATCGATTTAGAAATATTAGACCTGTTCTAACAAGTCACATTAGAAAAAGTGCAAGCAGCACAGGCCCGTTATTATGATCTTGGTACGACCCTCCGAGAGTTCCACCTGGGAGATCATGCCACGGTCTTAGTTCCCATCTCCCACTTAAAATTACTTGCCCACTGGCAAGGACCTTATGAAATTAAGGAGAGGAAAGGACTCGGCAATTATTTGGTAAAACAACTCAATTGTCGACGAAGCGAGCAGATCTATCATGTGAAATGTTTCTTCGGATTGAATGAAGCTACATATTTGGGCTACCTGGTGAGTCGGGGTACCATCAAACCACAGTGTTCAAAGATAGAAGCCATAATACGATGGCCCCGTCCACGAACCAAGTGGCAGGTCCAAGCCTTTCTTGGAATAGCCGAGAACTACCGCCGGTTTGTACCCCGGTTTTCAGAAAGAGCGGTGCCCTTGACTGACTTAACAAAGAAGAGGGCTCCTAACAATGTGGTTTGGGATAATACGACAGAGGCTGCATTTAGTGACTTAAAACAGGCTCTTACATATACATTAATTTTGAAAGCTCCTGATTTCTCTCTACCTTCTCCAGTCCAACGCTTCGGACACAGGTCCCGGTGCCGTGTTGAGCCAAAACGTCGATGGTGTAGAACACCCCGTCATGTACCTCAGCCGGTAACTGTTGGATTGCGAGACCAGGTATGCAGCAGTGGAGTGGGAAGCACTTGCGATTAAATGGGCGATTACACATTTGAGGTACTACCTCTTGGGTCGGGAATTTACTCTTTTGACGGATCATGCACCCGTACAGTGGATGGCCCTACACAAAGAGTCAAATCCTCTGGTCACCAGGCGGTTTCTTAAACTTCATCATAAGGGCTCTCTTCATTCCAGCGCCAATGCCCTTTCTCTTTCTCATGATCTCTTGGTGCATCTTTGGATTATGAATAGGGCAGTTCTTGTAAAGAAGAGCCAAGCAAAATGACACCTTTTATTGGCTAACTAAAAAGATTACAATATGCAAGCTTTCGAGGCAACTCAGGCCCCTTCTTCAGGCAGCCAATAAAAGGTGTCATTTTGCTTGGCTCTTCTCTACATTCATAATGGCTAACACGGTACAACACCCTAGTACTGCAGTTCTTATTGAAAGATATGGGACCTTCGTGAAACAGGAATTGTGTCTGTGCTTTGTCAGCTAGAAAGTGCCATCTAGTGGATTTTTATCGCCATTTTGAAATGTGCACGTTAGTGTTCAGTACAGAGTAAATTAATCAAGACCTTTTGCTTTACCATCATGTGATAGCAGAGATGTTTTTAATAACAGGTTATGTTTAATTTCCTGTCCAGGGTTGATGGGTTCATTCTTTGTGATAGAAGGCAGAATTCAGCAGTGTAGGAGACCCTCAGAGTAGAATGACAGGTTCTCCATGTTGATAGAAGACAGGTTGGGTGCTCTGGGTATATAGTGGTGCCTCCCATAGGAGGTGTACCATACAATTCCCTCTAAAAGAAAAACCATCAGCAAACAAGTTGCAGGGACCACATTTGTCAGGAGAAGTTGAAAAATGTTTTAGAGGATAACTAGGTGTGTGGGGGGGTTGGATTGGTGAGAGATAGGGGTCAGCACATTGCCATTGCAACCTTCATGATGAAAACACAGACAAAAAAAATAAAATGAGCAGGTTTATGCTTAAGCTGTATAACAATTGGATTGCTATATACAGTACAATCTTTGCCTTCATATCCCAAAAAGGATTTAAGAGTACTATGGAAAGTCCAGAGAAATAAAACAGTGATTTTAGTACTATATGATACTGACACATCAAAACGATTGATGGAGTTAAGTATTAGAAGCAGATGGAAATGAAGATGTGAGGCAACTGAAGTGTTTAAATTAATTGAGTTTATGGTGTTAATGTTAATGTAAACTGTTATTGTAAAATTAGTTCTTCAATAAAAACACAAGGAAACAGATAGAAGCTGTTTAAATGATAAACTGGTCAAATGGTGAAAAGAATTTTGTAATGCAGAGAATCGTATTTATGTAGTAGATTACCAAGATAAATAGTTGATTGTAGTACTTTAGAGAATTTGGCAATATTTTGTAAACATTAGGTGTACAAGGATTGATGAGCTCTTTGGATTGAAGGAACCATTTTCATCAAGTTATTGTCTATGTGAAATCTGTAAATGTGTTCAGTGTCTGCCTGGTGTATTGTTCTACAATTCACATTTTTCCTTTTTATATCCTCAAAAATAGGTTTGTTAGGTAAAATGGCATTTGTTTTTGTGTGAATGAATGCAAAAGATGGCCCTTTGAATACCCAGAGATGCGTTCAGAGCTATTTCCTGACTTGTCCCCATAATGCTGACAAAATTTGATCAGTCAGCCTGAATTGTATTAAAAAGGATTGCAAATGTAGCATCTGTCACATGTAAGGGCTTGATGGCCTCTTTTGGCCATCTGAAAACTAAATGTAACACACACAGTAGCTAAGTAAGTTTTTATCCTTGCCTTAAGGAACATGGCCCCCCAAAAAAGATCAGTGATACCATTGCCACTCAACCTTGAATTCCTACTCTTCTGGCACCATCTTTTAAAACTAATAGGAAACAGGAAGTTGACATTAGCCATAATGAAGGAAGATTCATCAGTCTCATCAACCTATTATTTCAACAGTCTTATTTTTTCTTTGATTTTTTTCATCTTGCCTTATAGCAGAATTAAACGTAAATTCCTGTATGGGCTCTTAGTCATTTATGTTTCTTTCTGTTGTTTTGCTATACAGATAAATATAAAACAAACAATTAAAAAATTAGAATTACTTACAGTCATGCAATATTTATACAGTCTCACCTGTAAATGTTTCCTCAGTACCCAGTGAACATGTCTAGCACCTTGTTGAAAGGCAAATAATATGATATGGGCGCTTGTTAGCCCACCTCCAACAACTAGGACCCTTTCTCCAGAATTGCAGACAGAAGCTGAAACTGAAAGTTTAAAAAAATATATATTTTTCCTATATTAGAATTAAAATATTTTACTTAGTATAATTTTTCATGCACCCAGTAAGAAAAGTTATTTTTCCCAGGAGCAAAATTAAAGTGAAGAACTCCAGTGTACATTTTGACTCACTAACCCAGCTAGAAAGTTTACAATGCTTGTTTAAGTATCACAAAAATGCATTTTTGTAATTATTTTCAAGATGTAATAGCATTATCAGTTTATATAAGAACATAATGAAATTTTGTGGGAATGGAGCAGGAGTTCACATCTTTCTAATGAAAAATGGCTTGAAAAGATATTATTTGTGTTGACTTTCAAGTTTGAGATTCACAATATCTTGAGCACATTCCTAGCTTCAAGATTACTAGATTCTGGAATACATGGTGGAGCACTACGTTTAAACAGGACATGTGAAGAATAAAACATGAGCTACTGCTTTATTGCTTCTTTTCATGCTCAGCTGAGCATAAATGTTCAATCATCTTGTTTACTTAAAAGACTAAGGAAACCACTGCCAGTACAGTACAAGTAGTGAATATGGGGTCAACTGGATGTTGTATTTTAATAATATGGAATTCTGCAAAGAAACAAAAAAGAATATGATGAGAAAGGGGTATGTAATATTATTTCAGAAAGTATTTGGTAAGGTTCCACATTAAAATCTAGGCACCAAACTAAATGAACTGTCAAGGCATAGTGTGTGGATAGGTACAAAATTGACCCAAACATAGAAAGCAAAGGGTCATGATGAGAGGAACCTTATCAGAATTATGTGATATCAGTGTTGGGGCCGCTGCTCTCTTTAATATATATAATTGTACTGAATAAGAATATAAATAGCAAGCTGGTTCAGTCTGCAGATAAACCAAACTGAGTGGGATTGTAGTTTTTAAAATTAGGAAGAGATTTAGGATAGTGGTTCCTAGTTATTACTTTAAAACAAGTTCTTCTGCAAGAATACAGGGACACTGATGGAAACTTGTTAAGGGTAAATTTTGCAAAAACGTAAGTTTCTCTTCAAGCAGAGAATCTTGGATTCATGGAATGAATTATAAGTAGTGATACAGTGTAAGACTCCAGGAACCTTTAAAACAATGTGAAGTTATTTTAGAGAAGGATTGGAGAGCATTGTTGGACTGAATGGCCTGTTGTTGTCAAAATTCTTCTAATGAGAAATATGTGCCCTTTTTGGATATACTGGTGCATAAGTCTACCTAAATCTTTGCACTTTAAAAATAAAGCTGTTGTTCTCCATTGCCTTGCTGACAGACAGACTGGGATGGTAGACTAATATCACATGATCTTTTAGGATGGGTCCAGGACTAAACATCATACTTTTTGTATGGAAATAAAGTTAAAAGAATAAAATTGTCCCATAGGCTAAATTTACCTTGGTGTGTTTGAATAGTTTACAATTATGTAATCTCACAGAGACTGTATATGTAAATGACTGGCACACAGAATTTATATTGCCTTTCATCGGCTGGCCCTTTCCTTTCACCTCCTCCAAGTGATTATGTTTTACTCACGGTGTTCACAACAGTTAGCAGACACCATATGCCTTTGAGCAGTCAAGAGAGATCATAAACCAAAAAGAACATTTGGAAACAAATGAATTTGTTCAAGAAGCTAACCTTAGATGCCGAGTAGGTTGAGTTATTTTTTAGGATCACAGAGATGAGATGGTCTTCTTTATAATTTGACATATTATATTATATTTCTCTATTATAATAAAAAAAATCCTGGGACGAGATGTGACTTTTTCAGAGAGATACTTTCAAGTCCCGTGACACAAAACTTTGTGCCAAGAGATTTAACCATGCCCAGTGCCAGAAATAAAAGACAAAATAGAAAGTCGTAAAGAATTCAAAAATGTTGGCACGATACACATGCAGAGCAGGTTAGAGATAATGAAAGTACTAAAATTAGAAAGTCTCAAAGAAATGATAGTAAAGATCGCATTAGTGCAAACAAATGGAAATTATTACTTGGTGAAATAACAGAACAGTGAAAAGAGTTTGAATATATTGTTTAGATTTAAACTTTAAGTCTGAGACTTGTAGATCGTCTAATTCATGTTGCCATCAGGGAAAAGTAGTGTTTCTTCCTAATGAAGAGGCCTATCCATGAGAACTAAAAGATTTGTTGTTTGGTGAAAGTGAAATCCACATACGCAAGCGGCAGAGACATGAAGTGGCCGGCGTGTATCGCAGGCCGGGGGGAGGGTTGGCAAGCAGTGGGCGAAGCCCCCTAGTTATATTATATTATATTTCAGGTCAGCTCATTTGTGTTTTTTAATTTAATAAAATTAATTTTATTACAGCGACAAGCTGCTTGTTGGTTGAACATACAAATAAGAATTTCACTGTGCTCTGTACATGACACAATATTACTACTACTACCACTACTGCTACTGTTCTTGTGCTGATGAGTCTTTTTCTATGAGAAAACAAAGTGTAGAGATTTAATGATCCAGAGCATTAAGTCTCTGTAAATATAATGCCACAATGACATCACATGTGCACAAGCTTCCTGAAGGAGATCACTCCATTAAAATACCTCAAAATTGTAAAAATAAACAACAAGTGAAAACAGGAAAATCACATAATTTCAGACACCACTAAGAACTGTGTTGCAGCTTATCCACCAAACCAATCATTTGGTGTACAATCTATCTTAATGGCTAAGGTTATCAACTTTAAATCAAAATACTGCTGGCTCAATTCCCACATGTTATCAGTAACTTATTACACATAATTTATAATATAATTTCATAATATATATTAGTATACAGTACATACCTTGTTTGCCATCTTGATAATGAATTAACTGCACTGTGTGTTGAAGCCGTTCTTCAGGATAACTTTCATGGATTGATTTAACCCAAGAGGGAATGTTTGCCATTTGAATTCTTGTAGGCCCTGTGGCTAAGACCACTTGCCGTGCTGCAATCACATCACCATTCTGAAGCACTATGTTAAAGTGCTGCACTGATTTCCGTTCATTTTTACTTGGTATTTGGTCATTGTGGACAGCTAAAATAGGAATTATTCTTTCCACTGTGCCTTTTATCAATATGCTTTCCAAGTGGTACCTGTGGATCTGATGAAACAAATACAATGTTGAAAAGGCTGTCAGTGTTAAATAAATTTGATAAATTATAAAAACATGAGACCACACTGATAAGCACACATAAGTGCTGTTAATGTTATTAATAAGTGTTGCAAGTGCTATATATTCACCCCATTTTAATTTTGCAAGCAAAGTGTTCCAGTGGATATTGGCTTGAAAGTGACAGGATGGGAAGGTGAAATGCCATTGTTAACTCTACTTGTTTGATGTACTTTTGAAAGCAGCTTCATGCACAACTTTCTAGGTATGTGAAACATATATCAGCATGAAATAATCTGTGCATCACATTTTGGTTGTCAGTGTCATGTGATGGTTGATTACAGCTACAGGACAGGATTTCTTTGTCTCTGTGTTCATAAACACTTTATTGGGAAAGCAAGATCCTCCCCATTTGCCCTACAGTAAAAACACTGATTTGTATTTACAGCATTCTAAGGATGAGGAAATAATCAAGATCTGGGAAATGTAATAGTGAAGGAGATGACTAGCTGAAATATTTTTCAAAGTGACTCTTGGAGTTTAAGCAACAACTGTTCAGGACTGAGTCAGAGCATGACAGTGATGCTATGAGTAAGCTAATTGTGCTGTCAACTGTCTGAATATACAAATCAGAAGCATATGGAACTTAATTTTACATACAGTAGTTTTCTTCCAATTACTTCAGTTTCCTCGCACATTCACAAATATGCAGATTTAGGTTACTTGGCAACTGTAAATTAACCTGTTCATTATTAATTATTTCAATTATTGTTATCAATTGGGAATCAGTGTGCCTTTTGATGGTCTAGTACCCTACCCTGGATTAGTTTGTACACTGGATGGACTAGACTGTGGGTTCAAAAAATGGGTGAATATAAGCATATAATTGATATTGCATTTCTCATATGAAAAGGGAAAATCCTTTTTAGGTTATTTGAATTAAAGCTGGTAGTTTTATGCAGTGACAACATACAAATATTAAAGACTGAGTTAGAACAGACCTTTCAAATTTACATAAGCAATCAATCCCTGTTCACCTTGTAATCCAAATTACTGTTATAAAGTATAGAATTTGGTCACTTGTTCCATGCATCTTTTGTTCCCTATGTGAAGAAATACTTTTGAGGATCTGTGTTCCAGTCTGTGTTCATATGTATATGTTGTAGCTCCTGATATCCACCCTCCTAACTTATTCATCATTTTAAATACTTCTCCCATGTCACCTATTGATCTTTTTGTTTAGGCTGAAAAGATCCACTGCGGTGGGCTGGCGCCCTGCCTGGGGTTTGTTTCCTGCCTTGCACCCTGTGTTGGCTGGGATTGGCTCCAGCAGATCCCCGTCACCCTGTAGTTAGGATATAGCGGGTTGGATAATGGATGGATGGATGGATGAAAAGATCCATCATTTTCAATAATTTTTCATAGCTCATGCCCTGCAATTCTGTATAGATTTTATAGCTCTCTGGACTTTTGTATGGGACATTCAAATTTCATATGATATTCTAGATGAGGTGCCACAAGTATCTTATATACATCTTGAGCTTGACCTTCATAGACTTATGAGAGGTAGTGCTGCCCTAAAATTGAAATTATAGAAAACATTACTTTCTTTAAAGAACAGATATTTTTAGCATAAAATGTTTTTATCATCAGTTATAGGATGTGTTTATTGAATCTATACCAAAAAAAATCATTAAAAAAATCATTCCCATAATTCAAATTTGCATTATATTGTATTATTGAATAATCTACTTCGAGGGGTATACAATGTGCTCCATGGCATATTTGTCAGTATGTGTCTCTTTATTATGTGGTTCTGTTGAGAGACCAGTAGTGGGAGCTACATTTTGTATATTCTTAGTGAACAGATTATTTAGTTTTAAGTTATATTAGATGTTAATTCATTAAACAATAAGTTACGTTACAGTCTTCTGCAGATCTACTATATTATAAAACTCTAAGGTCTGTGTGTGTGTTCAGTCCCTCAGAGCAATCTGATTGGTCAGTTTGGACTTTGTGATGTGACTGAAAGAGAAAGCATAAGTGTGAGACACATGACAAAGGGCAAAGGCTTAGAAGGCACACTGAGAGTAGCAGACAAGAGCTGAATAAAGCACCTTAAAATAACAGAGTCAGAGAAGGAGGCTTTACAGAACACGTTTGAGAGAGGGAGTGCTAGTCAAGAGAGGTTCAGACACAAAAGACTACCGTGGAAAGGTGCTGAAGGAACATGCAGGGTAAGTGATATCAAATATTTTAAAATTTATTCTATTACCTGTTGTTAGGTGCAAGGAAGGAAGGACAGGCATCCTGGCCAGGATAAAAGAAGGATTCAAGCCCAGACAGGAGGCCATAATGGAAGGAGCAGGTAAATGAGCTAACCAGAAACAGTTCATTCCCCCACACAACACCACACAACAGGTGGCAGTGTTCCTTATGACTGGACCACTTTATGACACCCACAGTGTGGCATGGGAGTTGGAGTCTGGAGATGCAGCCCTGTCTTGTAATTTGGGAACCTCCAGAGGGCACTGCTGTGGGAGGACTGCCCTGGTTCGTGTATAAAGTGATAAAATGAAATTACATCTGAGCATCAATGAAATGCTAGAAGAATGATCTAACAGAAGTGATCCATACTATATATTTTGTATGCTTTTGTATATTTTGTATTTTTTAAATATTCTTTTCTACGAGTAAACTGAATTGTGAAATCTACATGCTTGAAAAAGATAAAAACTGCAACAAGTAGAAAAATGTATATTGTATGCTTTACTAGTTTAGGAACTGCCATTAGCTGTGACTGTGGAAAGCAAAACTGTGTTGCTTGCTGTATGTTCAATTTATATTTATGACACATTGAAGAGATTAGAGTTGTTGACCGAAATGGATTTTGTATTATGCTTAATTTGTGTGGTGTCTAATGGTCTAACATTGACTGTGTTACTTACAGTATTTCTAGAGATTAGGTTATATAGTGCTCCAGTCTAATGTGATTTTTTTTTGCATTCTCTAGATATCCTTTAGTCATTTCTATACCAGGTTGGCACAGTAGTTAGCAATGTGGTCTCCATCATTTTGGATTTTAGAGCCCAATTGCAAGAAGTTGATGCATTCTTCCCAGAATGATTTGAGCAACCTTGAGCAATTATGAAAAATTATGTTTTTCTCCATCTCAGTGTTTGCAATATCATCACGTGGAAGTACATAATTATAACTATGTAAAATTTCACTTTTTCAGTCTTACACCTTGTCAGAACAGAAAGAGTGAAAAGTGTAAAGGCCAGATTGGCTGTCTTATTCAATAAAAATACAAGATGAAAGGAAAATGTGACCAGCAATGGCAATAATTCATGGGTTTCCCTTATATTCCTGTGCAGTGCTGGCAAAATATCTGAGAAGAGAAATATACAGTATATGTTTCTGTGAATAATTTCATTTTTCTCTCTGCATAATGAGTTGTGCATGTGTTAATTCTTAAATCTTATTTAACTCATTTCTTGTAAACTCAGGGCATGTACATTTTCTTTTAATTTATAACCAGAAGTTGCTAATTCAAAATGCATCTAGTACTTTCCCTACATGAAGCTCTAATTATAGCATAAAATTTTTGTATTTTATTATGTGGAATTAAATGGAAGAATTATGTTGTTGAAAACCAGGCAGAGATTGTTCTTCTTTTGCCAACTTAAAATGCTTAGCATATCAAGGTGTATATTGTTAATTTTTTACTCAGCCATCATTGAGAGTGTTGTGGCCTCCTCCGTCACTGTTTGGTTTCCTTCTGCCTCCTCTCTTTCTAACTATCAGTTGCAGCAGGTGATTTGTTCAGCTGTGAAAATCATTGGCTCTTGTCTCTCAGCATTAAAAGATGTGTTAATCGCCAGAGCGAAAAAGAGAGCAGGAAAGACTGCAGCTGACTGTGCCCGCCCAGCAGCCATCTGTTCATTAAATTGCCATCACAGAGGAGGTACAGGTCTATTGCGACTGGAACTACACTCCATCTTTGCAGCTTCTTTCCTCAAATTACTCAGATCCTAAAAAAACTTAAGTAGGGTTACTCCTAACTGTTTTTGCAACATATATCTGGCAACTGCGCTGTTTGTCTATTCATAAATACGTCGTACTTGCTCAGCTTGTACTCTTAGATATCTATATTATTTTTATTGTTTTTCTGCTTACTTGAGTTAACTATTGAAGTTTGTAAATGTTTTGTTCAAGAAATTGTTTTTGTATAGTGGTTTGCAGTGTCAGATTAATTGTGGGTTGAAGTTGTGTTGTCTTGAGTTGGTTATGTCTTGTATCGCTTATTTTGTACCTAACCAAAGCCAGTTCTGGTATGTTTCACATGCTAGCAATCAAGTGATTTTTATTCTGATTCTGACATTTTCCTATCCCAGTTCAATTGCTGTTTGGACTTAATAAACTAATTCATTTTGTCATGTCATTTTCTAACCCACTTAATCCAGACCAGGGTCAATGGGTCTGGATCCTGTGCCAGCTAGCATATGGTGTAAGGCAAGAACAAACCCTGGATAGAGTGCAGCCCATCACAGGGCTAACAAACATCCACACACCAAACACACAATAAGGGCAACTTAGTGTTGCCAATTCACCTAACCTGCATGCCTTTGAACAGTGGGGGGAAACACATGCAGATACGGGGAGAGCATGCAAACTCTGTGCAGGGAGGACCAGGTCACAATCCCAAGTCTCCTTACTGCAAAGCAGAAGTGCTGCCACTACTCCAATGGGGCACCCTAATTCAGTTTGTATCGAATGTAAATATTTTAAAATGCATTTGGTAATAAATAAAGGTAATAACTATATTCATTTTAATCCTGCTAGTATGGCTAGTTTTCCAGTTATCTTCACAGACTCACATTGACACAGACAGACCCCACATTGAAGGTTTTCAAATCTTTTTCAGCAATGTATCAAATATATAACTCCACTGAAAACTTAAAGCTGAAATTTTGATTCTGTTGTCACAATACTATCAATATACTACATATATATATATATATATATATATATATATATATATATATATATATACATATACATATACACATATATATACATATACATATATATATATATACATATACATATATATATATATACATATACATATATATATATATACATATACATATACATACATATACATATATATACATATATATACATACATATACATATATATACATACATATATACATATATATATATACATATATACATATATATATATACATATATATATACATATATACATATACATATATGTATATATATATATGTACTGTATATGCTGAAGAGGTAAAAAAAAATACAGATTAATATCCTTCTTAATTAAAGGCCAAGTTGCTATGCCTCTGCTATCCAACAGATGGAGCCTCACAAACATTAACACTGCTTTTACAAATCCTGTACCAAATGGTATGTAACAGAGACACAGCAAGCAGATGGATACCCTGCACTGCAAACATTAACGCTGAGGTCTATGTTGATTATTTAGACCAGGCTGTCTTAAGACAGGTAGCACAGCTACTTAGATTAATAAATTGATTTCATGTGTTTCTCCAAGTAAATATGAAGCAATTTTGTGAGCTAACAGAATGATAAAAGAGCAAAAATGTATTTCTCTATTTGAAGTAATTAATGCCTTAAAATCTAGTATATTATCTGTAAAGATTAATTACAAATCAGAATTTTCCCACTTAACACAGTTTAACAGCACTCATAACAGGCTATAGCGCTGCTATAGTGGGATTTCATATGTCATTTTAAAAGCAAACTAAATAATATGCCTTTATTCAGTTCAGTTTTAACCACCAGATTGTTTAATGAAATCTTGGAAAGTGAAAGGATGCATGAGGAGTGGAGAAGAAGTGTACTGGTGCCGATATTTAAAAATAAGGGGGATGTGCACGACTGCAGTAACTACAGGGGAATAAAATTGATGAGCCACAGCATGAAGTTATGGGAAAGAGTAGTGGAAGCTTGGTTAAGAAGTTAGGAGATGATTAGTGAGCAGCAGTATGGTTTCATGCCAAGAAAGAGCACCACTGATGTAATGTTTGCTCTGAGGATGTTGATGGAGAAGTTTACAGAAGGCCAGAAGGAGTTGCATTACGTCTTTGTGGACCTGGAGAAAGCATATGACAGGGTGCATCGAGAGGAGCTATGGTATTGTATTAGGAAGTCGGGAGTGGCGGAGAAGTACGTAAGAGTTGTACAGGATATGTACGAGGGAAGTGTGACAGTGGTGAGGTCTGCGGTAGGAGTGACGGATGCATTCAAGTTGGAGGTGGGATTACATCGGCTCTGAGCCCTTTCTTACTTGCAATGGTGATGGACAGGTTGACAGACAAGATTAGATAGGAGCCCCCGTGGTCTATGATGTTTGCTGATGACATTGTGATCTGTAGCGATAGTAGGGAGCAGGTTAAGGAGACCCTGGAGAGGTGGAGATATGCTCTAGAGAGGAGAGGAATGAAGGTCAGTAGGAACAAGGCAGAATACATGTGTGTAAATAAGAGGGAGGTCAGTGGAATGGTGAGGATGCAGGGAGTAGAGTTGGCGAAGTTGGATGAGTTTAAATACTTGGGATCAACAGTACAGAGTAATGGGGATTGTGGAAGAGAGGTGAAAAAGAGAGTGCAGGCAGGGTGGAATGGGTGGAGAAGAGTAATTTGGAGAAGAGTAATTTGTGACAAACGGGTATCAGCAAGAGTGAAAGGGAAGGTCCACAGGACGGTAGTGAGAATAGCTATGTTATATGGGTTGGAGATGGTGGCATTGACCAGAAAGCAGGAGACAGAGCTGGAGGTGGCAGAGTTAAAGATGCTGATTTGCATTGGGTATGATGAGGATGAACAGGATTAGAAATGAGTACATTAAAGGGTCAGCTGAAGTTGGACGGTTGGTAGATAAAGTCAGAGAGACAGAATTGCGTTGGTTTGGACATGTGCAGAGGAGAGATGCTGAGTATATTGGGAGAAGGATGCTAAGGATAGAGCTGCCAGGGAAGAGGAAAAGAGGAAGGCCTAAGCGAAGGGTTATGGATGTGGTGAGAGAGGACATGCAGGTGATGAGTGTAACAGAACAAGATGCAGAGGACAGAAAGATATGGAAGAAGATGATCCGTTGTGGTGACCCCTAACGGGAGCAGCCGAAAGAAGAAGAAGACTCCATTCACTCCCACATAATTTCCACTTTAAAATACTTATAGAAGTGTAGCTGCTCTAAAACGTGCTTCACCATTTGTAAAGATTAAAATCCTGTAATGAAACTGAAAACAAGATGGCAGCAAACTATGATATGAGGAACATGCAAAATATCAGAACTCTTTCAGATAATGTTCTCCAGTAAATTACACAAAGAAGTCATGTCCATAAGAAAGGCAGAGCCACATAAATTAATCTAGTAAAAAGACTCCATCATTAGTTAACAATGAAACTACATTTTAATACTGGCCTGATAGAAACTGCATGCTATCCCCATGTCTCCATGGGTCTTACTCTTCAGTCTTCCTTCCATGTCTTAAATGAATGAAGATTAGCTGAATTGGCTTTTCAAAACTGGCCCTACTTCACTGGAGGCTGGTGTGAAGATGAGGATGTCCTGCAAAGAACGAGTTGTGCATTGCTGGTCTTGCCTTGTGCCCGATCATGTGGAGCTTCTAGCCACAATGACCATGAACAGAATTAAACAGGTCTGATAAAATTATGTTTTATTTTTTAAGCCAAACTATTATACATAAAATCCCAGATTGTCCACAGGATGCAGAGTCAGATGAGTTAGCTGAGTACTTTAATCAAACTGTAGAGGATATATTTGCTATTATTGGTTATTTTGATTTGGTACAGATACTGTAAATAAGAACTCAGTTTAACTACAACTAACGCTTTTTCTTTATTGGTAGATGTTTTGAGAGGGTGGGTGTTGGAAGAACACTTCCTTCCATAGCCCTTATTCTAAAATTACATATTATCATACCCCAACCCTATACCCTAACCCTAAAAATAATAAAAAGGGTCCTCAGGTTAATTAATCCTTTATGAACATATTTATTTAAAAGACATCCTACCCCTACCCCAGATCCTAAGCTTAAAATTTTTTAAAGAATACATCCCTTAACTTAATAGATTAAAAGGACAACCCTGATGTTAAGTCCATGAGCGGAGCTATTAATAAATAACCCTATGTAAATCCCACATTGATATGTCTATTGCTTTATTTTAATTCCTTTTGGTATAGTGCTTTATAAAAAAGTGTTTTTAGATATTTTTTACACCTTACTAAAATCATGTTTTAAAATAATATACAGTGGAAATACATGGGGAGTTCTTGATATGTAGAAATTATTAATAAGATCTGTTTTAAGGTGAATTAAATATTCATAGGAATATTAATTTTAGTGCTGTAGATAAGGAATACAGTATATTTTGGGATTAGAGATCTCATTGGTTGGGTTTAAGATTGGCTTACATTATAAGGTGATCCAGATCTAATTATGCAATTTTCATTACGCTATAACTTATTAAATTTATTACATAGAAAATCACTCAAAAAATCCTGGATCATCGAGAAGTGTGTGAACTGATGACATGAAGAATCGTCTTCATACCGAGCTGGAATCATCTCCACATAAATCAAAGTCACCCAGACGATCTGGATCTGCATAATTAGATCTGGACCACCCTGTATATTGTATACTTGAACTAGTGTACCCATGCCTTAACCCACATGGGTTTAATCTCCACTAACATAAATATTATACTAATCTTCTTCGTCTTCCGGCTGCTCCCGTTAGGGGTTGCCACAGCGGATCATCTTCTTCTTTCATATCTTTCTGTCCTCTGCATCTTGTTCTGTTACACCCATCACCTGCATGTCCTCTGACCACATCCATAAACCTTCTTTTAGGCCTTCCTCTTTTTCTCTTCCCTGGCAGCTCCATCCTTAGCATCCTTCTCCCAATATACTCAGCATCTCTCCGCTGCACATGTCCAAACCAATGCAATCCCGCCTCTCTGACTTTGTCTTCCAACCCTCCAACTTGAGCTGGCCCTCTAGTGTACTCATTTCTAATCCTATCCATCCTTGTCACACCCAGTACAAATCTTAACATCTTTAACTCTGCTACCTCCATTTGGCAAAATTTTACACCGGATGCCCTTCCTGGCATAACCCTCCCCATTTATCCGGGCTTGGAACTGGCACGAAATAAATAAACATTATACTAGTATTACATTCAAAAATTTGGGGATGGCATAGTCACAAGTCCAAAGGAGCTAGGCTTGATTTCCAGCCACTCTGTGTAGAGATTGTATATTTGGGTACTCCAGTTTCCTTCAACACAACAAAGATGTGCATGGTTGGAGAACTGCTAATTCTACATTTTCCCAGTACGATGAGTATAATGAAATGAGGAAACAGATTGAGAAAATAGTTGCGTGAGTGGAATTCAATGAGGAATGCACCTTGTTTTCATTTCCACTTCATGTTCTGCTAAGCATGCTTTTAACATCAAGGTATGTTCTGATTGCAGCAATGGTGTCAACAGGATGGCAACACTATGTGATGAAATACTAAATGGATTGTTTTATTCCTGACCAAAGAAGATAAAAAATGGAGCTAACCTTACTGCAGTCCAGGAAAGTGATCATTTATAGTCATCGCCTTTCTGATTAGAGTTTTTCATCTTGCATGCAATGTCATTTAAATGCACACCACACCATCCAGATCTTAAATAACATATCTGGCTGCCACTTCTGCAAGTCACCAGTCAAACCTGCTGCTGGAAAAAGTCCATAACAAGTCCTGAACTTGGAAGGCTAAAATACAGGCTTTGTTTCAGAGCGCCACTGGCTGAAAGTTTCTTCTTTTCCTTCTTGCCCAGCCTGCTATCATTAAAGAAGGCATTTTCATCTTGAATATAAATGTGTTCAGGCAAGCTGTGGAGCTCTTCGGTGCGTTCATGCTTCACTGCAAATTCCTGTAGGGCTTTCTGTGAAAATATTAATAATGTATTTGCATTACAAAACTATGCACCAATCTGTGGTAACTTCCTACAGCACTTCCCCCTTTTGTAATGGAAACATCCTGACAGTAAATATAGTGAGATAGTACTGTAATTCATTAAGGCAAGTTGCACAAGAGAGGCCATTTTTTTAATGAGCAGTTTAAAAACTTTGTTTTTATTGTAATCTAGGGCAGTTTACAATTATGTCCTCCTTGCTTAAGGCTTATTGTATAAATGGAACCATCTATCTATTTATCCATTCACTTTCTGACCCACATACTCTAATTTAGAATGGAGAGGAGAAGCCTGTTCAAGCAGCATTTGACGCAAAGCAGCAACTAAAGTTGAAAGGAGCTGAAGGCAGAGTCAATCATTTTCTTTTTATTTTATTAATTTTGTAAATACCATTATAGTGGATAAGGATACAAACCTTATTACATCACATTCTTTTATGTTTAATTTCAATCTCAAGTAATGGATGGCATGCAGGACTAGTCCCTGCCAGGATGGACTCCCTTTTTTTACCTGGCCAGAAGGCCCAAGTGTCAAATGGACAAAAAGAGTGACAGAGTGTTCCCTACCTAAGCTAGGAGGGTGGCAGAAGATGCCAGTACAGAAGTTAGTATGCTTGTATCCTGGCATGGTTGGACTGAAGAACAATACCTGGCCAGGAGGCCAGTGTAACGGAAGGACAGAGGGAGATAGTCTATAATCCGTCCTGACAGGGTCCCCCAATACACTAGGTGGCAGCATTCCTGGGTCAGGATTTCCTCACAGACAACAGTATGGCATACTGGGACCTGTAGTCCCATGGGGAAGTCCTGTTGCGTCCTGTGGGGGCTACCAGTGGGAGCTGATGGAATTAATGATCCCTACTTTGTGGGACTTTCAAATGACTAGGACAGTACTTCCATCTGGCTATGCCCTAACAACTGAAGTATTCCCAGGTCCAACATAGAAGAAGCCGCTTGACACAATCCAGGTGAGCTGGAATCGGCTGTGGAGGACGGACAAAGCTTGCATGGGAGGTGCGGAGGAAAAGAAAGAGAGAAGGAAGAAGTGTGTTGTGTTTATGTCACTTTTTGAACCTTTGTGTAAGGTATTTGTGAGAATAGACCTCTTTTTTCAAACCGGGACTTGTGTCTCTATAGTTGTGTCAGGGGTTTGGGATGCTGCAATGCCCCCTAGCAGTCACAGAAAGTAGCTTTTGCTTGCAGCAGATGTAATGCTGGGTGTCCTGGAAAGCAGTGCTTGTTCATTACAGGCAAATCCAAACACATACACATTCACACCAAGTTATATTTCTAAATTTAAAATTCGAAAACTTGCCTGACTTCATTTTTTTTTTTTTTTTTTAATTCGAGGAATAAATCAGAATCCTTACATTAAATTGTGAAGAACATATAAAAACATAAGTCTTTTTTCAATAATTCAAAATAAATCTAAGTACTCTCAGGTGACAAATCTACCACTGTATTGACAATACACATCATGCAATGTATGTGAAAATAGGTCTGTAGTTTGAATTATTTTCTTTTGTTAA
Organism: Polypterus senegalus; assembly: GCF_016835505.1. Taxonomy (NCBI): domain Eukaryota; kingdom Metazoa; phylum Chordata; class Cladistia; order Polypteriformes; family Polypteridae; genus Polypterus; species Polypterus senegalus. The sequence continues at coordinate 188,512,762 of NC_053155.1, read as the reverse complement.
AGATTTGGACAAAGTGCACATTTACTCTGCTTATTTTTCCTTTGAGGAATTTCTTTTTAGGACATTTCCTAGAAGTTGAAATATGTTTTATTTTATACCACAACACCAGTTTTATTTATATTGGCATCTCCATTTTCTAACTATACCATTATCTGTTGCTATGATGACCATTCTCAAAAATCCCTAGGAATGCACAGCATTTGAAGTCTCCCGCACAGCCATATAAATAGGTCAGCATGGGTGTTCTTGGATCATCCGATATTAGGATTCTTTGAGCAATTTCTTACAAATTTTCATGAAACTTATGGTTTTTGACCTTTACTTTTTATTTGAGAACTTTGATTCTTTTTGTTTTGTATACTGGGGTCCAAGATCTAATTGTTTGATTTTCCAGTTACAAACTCTGCACAAAAATTGAACAAACGTTTAATACAAGGGCAGCTCACTAAGCATTTGGTTTGACCAAATACTAGATTTCAACATAAAGTCCTAAGGACTGAATTTAGTGGTATAAGGCCTTATGTGACCAAATAGAAGTAGTTACGTTTTTTGATGTCATTGATATAGTGTTGCAGTCCTCAACAACAGTATGGTCTCCCAAAATCTATCTGCCCACCAGATTTCAATTATAGATGGTCTTTAATTTGTCTTTGCCATCCACTATTTATCCTTAGTTAAGTATCTGCTTTACTATATTAGGCATGTTATTTTATTTTTTCACTAGGAAACATTTGGACCTTTGGTCTTCAAAGAAAGGACCAAAGAAAACTCAACATTTCAGCTCACTCTGTTAATGGTGCTGTCATCTCATTTATGCCCTAACATTGTGTATGACCGTCTTTAGCACTTGGAGCGTATGACTTGTACTTGCAATGAAAACAAACAGTCGGCCTGTGTCATGTGCTTCACTGTCAGCAGATGTCACCATGGATCTTTTCCTTTTAGCTATCCTGCGTGCCCATAAGGCTGTTCTTTTACTCTCAGCCATGGAGCCACCTCTTACCATGAGAAGGACCTGTAGCCCAGTTACATGTCTGAGGTAGCTTGCAACTCCAGTTCAATGACTGTTATGCATACCATGTCATAAGTTCTCAAGTAGCCATTTATGCAAAAGGTGTCATTGCAATAATCCCACAAGTAAATCATAAACAACACTGGTGTTTGTATATACCTAAGGATGTCTTATTTGAATGAAATTGTACATTTTCTTGTTATCTGCTCTTTTTAATTAATAAAATATGTCACAGTTGTGCATGAAAGATAAGAAGTAGACAGCAGGAGCAACAGCTTATCTTCATACACCATTATCCACAAAGCTTTTGTGAGAGTTCATGGGGATTTTTTGGTTGATAACACAATAAGGCTTGAAGTTTTGTCTTCAAAAATAAAATAAAAAAAACACAACCTTTGGTTGAGCAAGTCCTAGAAATGTTACAGAATGCTAGTAATATGGAATATAAAGACCATGAGTCAGATTCAGATCACAGTTTTGGCTCTGTTGATAGGAATGTATTCAACACTAATGTAATATACTCAACACTAACTTTGATTTTTTTAAGTATTGTTCAGAGTATAAGTCTGAAGCATCACAGCTCCAAAGTTTTACAGTTCAAGCATCATGGACTCAGTTATCATACCAGGGGACTGTCAACTGCACATTCTCCCAATGTTAGTATTCCAAGCAGTGCTCTTCCAGATTTAACCAGTAATGTCCCAACTCACAGTTTCACGTTGGGGATCTCCCTTGGCCTTCTCAATCAAATGTCAGGACACTCAAACTTTCGTGGGGGTTTTCTCTTCAATTGAATGTATTTGTATCGTGCAGAGCTGCAGGTGGTTACAGTTTCAATTGAGGCCTATTTTAGGTGAATGTGTGTGTGATTAGCTCTGCTGTCCTATCCGGGGTTGTTTTCTGCTCTGTACCTAGGGCTGCCAGGAAAAACATTGTCCCCACCCCGTGACTCAGAACTGGAAGAAGCTATTAAGAAAATGTATGTATCTACTTAGTGTATTCCAGATGTGAAATTTAAGAAAAAAGCAGTAACAACAAAAATAAATCAATAAATAAAAGGAAACACACTAAAACCTTTATGGGGCAACTGCTACAGAAGGCAGGAGAGAGCAGATGAATGAATAGCAGCAGAAAAATGCCAATCTGTTGAACAAAATTGAATGTTTCTATGTGTGTAGTGGTAAACAGAATCTGTTTCAAGGATTGGCATGGAAAAGTAATTTTGAAAGTAAAGGTTTGGATGAGTACCTAATTATAGTTAAATAGTTACAAATTGTTTACTTGTTTTTTCAGAGTGATATATAGTATGTGGGTGTGTATATTTAGATATTTTTTCTAAAAAATAAAAATATAACTGCAACTGCAATACTTGTTTAAAGAGATTGGTTAGATGCAAGAGATGAAATGCTCTCAAAAAGAGGGACACCTTGTGCCAAACAGTATAACTTTGCAATGCTATGGGATATGACATCTAAACTGGATACATTGTTAGCTGACAAATTGGGACACAAAAGAAAATTGATTCCAGGGTTGTGTATCATAAAATGTCTTGGTTTTATACTGTAAAATTCAATTTTTGGAAACAAATTCTTAATTTATTTATGTTTTATTTAGCTGATAGTTTTGCAAAACAAAGTTTCTTATTCATACAAAGATTTTCTTTTAAAAATGTGAAATGCCATTCTCACTTTAAAACATCTCCTCCGCTAAGAACAGTAGTAGTTTAGTTGTGTGTTGGCAATCGACAAATAAAGCCCAAGTAATGGCACATGCTTACAAATGGTAAAACTGCATAAACATTCAATTGCAAAATCACGAGTGGTGATCATGCAGGAAAAGTCAAATTCCTTCCTTTGTATTTGGTTAGATACTGGCAATACTTCAGCAGGTAGATTACCATTAATTTTGCATAGATGACGATTCCAAAACAATAGTTTAAGCATTTGCTATGACTTTAAATACAGTGGTGTGAAAAACTATTTGCCCCCTTCCTGATTTCTTATTCTTTTGCATGTTTGTCACACAAAATGTTTCTGATCATCAAACACATTTAACCATTAGTCAAATATAACACAAGTAAACACAAAATGCAGTTTTTAAATGATGGTTTTTATTATTTAGGGAGAAAAAATTCAAACCTACATGGCCCTGTGTGAAAAAGTAATTGCCCCCTTGTTAAAAATAACCTAACTGTGGTGTATCACATCTGAGTTCAATTTCCGTAGCCACCCCAGGCCTGATTACTGCCACACCTGTTTCAATCAAGAAATCACTTAAATAGGAGCTGCCTGACACAGAGAAGTAGACCAAAAGCACCTCAAAAGCTAGACATCATGCCAAGATCCAAAGAAATTCAGGAACAAATGAGAACAGAAGTAATTGAGATCTATCAGTCTGGTAAAGGTTATAAAGCCATTTCTAAAGCTTTGGGACTCCAGCGAACCACAGTGAGAGCCATTATCCACAAATGGCAAAAACATGGAACAGTGGTGAACCTTCCCAGGAGTGGCCAGCCAACCAAAATTACCCCAAGAGCGCAGAGACGACTCATCCGAGTGGTCACAAAAGACCCCAGGACAACGTCTAAAGAACTGCAGGCCTCACTTGCCTCAGTTAAGGTCAGTGTTCACGACTCCACCATAAGAAAGAGACTGGGCAAAAACGGCCTGCATGGCAGATTTCCAAGACGCAAACCACTGTTAAGCAAAAGAACATTAGGGCTCGTCTCAATTTTGCTAAGAAACATCTCAATGATTGCCAAGACTTTTGGGAAAATACCTTGTGGACCGATGAGACAAAAGTTGAACTTTTTGGAAGGCAAATGTCCCGTTACATCTGGCGTAAAAGGAACACAGCATTTTAGAAAAAGAACATCATACCAACAGTAAAATATGGTGGTGGTAGTGTGATGGTCTGGGGTTGTTTTGCTGCTTCAGGACCTGGAAGGCTTGCTGTGATAGATGGAACCATGAATTCTACTGTCTACCAAAAATCCTGAAGGAGAATGTCCGGCCATCTGTTCGTCAACTCAAGCTGAAGCGATCTTGGGTGCTACAACAGGACAATGACCCAAAACACACCAGCAAATCCACCTGTGAATGGCTGAAGAAAAACAAAATGAAGTCTTTGGAGTGGCCTAGTCAAAGTCCTGGCCTGAATCCAATTGAGATGCTATGGCATGACCTTAAAAAGGCGGTTCATGCTAGAAAACCCTCAAATAAAGCTAAATTACAACAATTCTGCAAAGATGAGTGGGCCAAAATTCCTCCAGAGCGCTGTAAAAAGACTCATTGCAAGTTATCGCAAACGCTTGATTGCAGTTATTGCTGCTAAAGGTGGCCCAACCAGTTATTAGGTTCAGGGGGCAATTACTTTTTCACACAGGGCCATATAGGTTTGGATTTTTTTTTCTCCCTAAGTAATAAAAACCATCATTTAAAAACTGCATTTTGTGTTTACTTGTGTTATATTTAAATGTGTTTGATGATCAGAAACATTTTGTGTGATAAACATGCAAAAGAATAAGAAATCAGGAAGGGGGCAAATAGTTTTTCACACCACTGTAAATGTCAAGGCCAAAGTTTGACAATATTGGAATATACCCTTGGACTGATAGCAAGAGAAGCTTGGGCCACCTAGTATAAAGGCTGTCACACATGTGTGCATGGGAGGCAGCTAAAGGGCTTGAGTGAAGGCAGTTCTGAGGCATGCCAGGATGTCGCAGAATACATTGACTCCTTTTCTCCCTTTCCTGTAGACCATTCCCGGGAGATTCCACCAGGCTCTCTTGACGTCACTTCCGGGACCGAGCCAATGGAAGTAGACCTTCCCCTTTAAAAGCCTGCCCTTTTTGCCTTTCCCTCAGTCTTGTTTTGGACTCATTTGTATCCACATCAGTGCTGTGTATTGTGATAAAAAACGACTTTGCAGCCAGGATACCAAAATATACGGATGGCTGCCCCAAACCTTTATCAGAGTATGTCTCATTATTGTGACATTGGCGTAGCTGGCAGGATCGAGAAGTCCTGGAAGAAAAGGGGACAGGACCTGCAACACATCCAGGTGGGAGCGTACCGGGGCCGAGTTTCCAGGTGGAGAGGGTGTCCTGTGTTTCGGAGTGGCCCGGTACAGGCTCTGTTCCCGGCATGCTCCACTAGGCAACCTAGGCAGGCCAGGGAGTGTTCGGGAGGGGCTCACAGACTTGGGCTGTTTCGGAAGGGGGAGGCAAAGAGGGCTGTTTATGCTCTCTCAAAGGAGAGTGCCCGCCTCCCTGTGAAGCCAAAACCCCGATTTCCACCTAGGGGTGCCCCAGACTGACAGGTGAGTAGCCTGAAAAACTGGAGGTTCGACCCAGAGTGGCCGACCCCTCAACAAGCCCGGTCCCTATGGGCAAAGGTAGGGCAGTGGCTATGGCCACAGGAACTCAAGCCCTTTCAAATAATAGAGCAGGTAGCTTGCTATCTGCTTCTGGACACACTAGCCCGAGGCTTCACCCAGCCGGTCTGGGTTAGACAATTCAGAAACATGGCAGAGCTCATAGAGCTCGTACAAAGACAAAGGATGGCCTCACAACCTGGGGGAGCTGAACTGTCCCTTGGCCAAGCTCAATCGGAGTACGTTCCAAAACCTAAACCCCCCCCCCACCCCGTACAACCCAGAGCTTGTGCCGACGTTCCCGAAGGCCGCAGGCGCGCAAACCGCTTGGGAATAAGGTGAAATGCAGGTGGAGGGGGAAGAGGGGTTGGTGTGCTCTGACAAACCCATTGGCGGTCCCACACACAGGCATGGTGATCGTTAACGCGTATAAAACTTCTACCATGTTCGATACTGTCAGTAACATTTCCATTGTGGCCCGCCGATTTGTGCTACCACAACAGTAGCTGAAGTTTAAGGCCGGTGTAACCTGTGTCCACGGGGAAACCCCCTGGTACAGGACCGCCCTTTATGTCTTCAGCTACGGAGGATCAGTTCAGAAATTAACCGTGGCAATCCTCCCTGATCCTCCACACCCGGTGATACTAGGGTGGGACTGGCCTAATATTAAAAGTGGAGAGACACACACTGCTCCTGGGGTTAACTTGGGCCTAGTTATGGATGGAGATGAGCCGTCTCAAGCTGCATCCACGCCGTGTAATCAGCTGGCAGACAGAGACGAAGCGGCCGTCCTGAGTGACGTGGCAACTCCCGGGCTGTCGTGTGCTGACACGTCATCCACCAGCGCCGGCGGAGCGGGAGGAAACCATACCCATTGAGGTCGGTGCAGACCCTCTCTCCCTTTTACGGTTCCAATTTAGAGAGACGCCGGCCTCCTTTAAAAGGGATCAATGGAGTAACGACTCCCTGAAATTTGCAAAAAATTCAGTCGTCCTAGTCAACGGCCAGCGCACAAACCAGTCAATGCCACAGGGTCCTCACTTTGTGTTAGACAATGACCTTCTCTATCGCATAGCAATACATGACGGCCAGGAGAGAAGGCTGTTGCTAATCCCGCGAACCTTCTGGCGGCAGGTCTGTGAGTTAGCACATGCCCACCTCCTAGGTGGCCACTTGGGCACTGAAAAAACCCTGGAGCGGATCAAGCTCCATTTCTACTGGCCGGGAATCAATGAGGAGGTTTGTCGCTTTTGCACTTCCTGCCCGGAGTGTCAACTGTGACAAATTCCAAGAAAGGACTGTGCTCCTCTTGTTCCTATTCCCCTGATTGACATTCCCTTCCATTGAATTGGGGTCGATTTAGTCGGACCTCTAGAGTAATCAGCCCGAGGACACAAGTACATTCTAGTCCTTGTGGATTATGCTACCAAATACCCCGAAGCTGTTCCATTGTGTTCGGCCACTTCTAAAGCCATCGCACGGGAATTACTAGGGGTCTTTGCACGCGTGGGTATCCCCAATGAAGTCTTGATGGACCAGGGGACACATTTCACATCAGAGACGTTCAAGGAGACTGCCAGATTACTGAAAATAAAGCATTTAAAGACCACGGTGTATTATCCTCAAACCGACGGTTTAGTGGAGAGGTTTAATCAGACTCTCAAACAAATGCTGCGTAAGGTGGTCAGCGAGGATGAAAGGAACTGGGGTCAGCTCCTTCCCCTCATCCTTTTTGCCTATTGGGAAGTACCCACAAGCCTCCATGGGGTTCTCCCCTTTTGAATTACTGTATGTGCGACAACCTCGGGGCATATTAGATATTCTAAAAGAGGGATGGGAAGAAGAGGCTCTTCCCTCTACAAACATATTAGAGTATATCACGCAGTTACGCGATAGATTTGGAAAGATTCGGCCTCTCCTAAAAGTCACATGGAAGAGGCTCAAGCAGCACAGGTCCGTTACTACAACCGTGGTCACCTGGGAGATCGGGTCATGGTCCTAGTGCCTACCTCCCAATCTAATTTGCTTGCCCATTGGCAAGGCCCCTACGAAGTTAAGGAAAGTAAGGGACTGGTCGACTATTTGGTGAGTCAACCCAATTGTCGGCCGAAGGAGCGGGTCTATCATGTGAACCTGCTGAAACCATGGAAGAAAAAGGGATCCTGACCCCTCCTCTGGTCAACCCCCGCTCACTCCTCGCTCACACACACAGCCTTAACTTCGTTGCGGACTTAAGTCCCAGACAACGGCAGGAGCTGGAAACAGTTATCTGGGCCATTCGGGAAGTAGTCAGTGAGAACCCCAGAAGGACCTCTCTGGTTGAGCACAACATTGTGACAGAGCCCGGGGTTATTGTCCGAGAACGCCCGTATCGTCTTCCTAAGGCAAAAAGGGCTAAAGTCAAGTGCATGCTGGAACTAGGTGTGATTGAGGAAAGTTATAGTCCCTGGCCCAGTCCTATTGTGCTCGTCGGTAAGCCTGGCGGGAGTTGGAGGTTTTGCAGTGACTTCCGTCGGCTTAATCAAGTCTCCCAATTTGATGCCTATCCCATGCCACGAGTGGACGACCTCCTCAAGAGGCTTGGACAGGCTCGATATTTGACCACACTGGACATGACAAAAGGGTACTGGCAGATTCCTTTAACGGACTCTGCGAAGTAAAAAACCATGTTTAGTACCCCTAGCGGAAACTGGCAGTATCGTGTCCTTCCATTTGGGTTACACGGGGCTCCAACAACCTTCCAGCGTCTGGTGGACAAAGTGCTCCGGCCTCATAACTCATACAGTGCTGCCTACCTGGATGACGTGGTCATCTATTCCAGCACATGGAGGGAACACCTACATCATGTCCGAGTTGTATTGCTAAATGCTTCTTTGGATTGAGCAAGGCCAAATTTTTAGGCTACCTGGTGGGTCGGGGTACTGTAAGGCCACAGTGCTCCAAAGTTGATGCCAAGCGGCAGGTCCAAGCCTTTCTCGAGTTAGCGGGGTACTACCGCCGGTTTGTACTCCAGTTCTCGGAGAGAGCGGCGCCCTTGACTGATTAAACAAAGAAGAGGGCCCCGAACATTGTGGTATGGACTGAGAAGACAGGTGCTGCATTTGGTGACTTAAAGCAGGCCCTTATGTCCGCACCTATTTTGATGGCACCTAACTTTTCTTTGCCTTTCATCCTCCAGATGGACGCTTCGGACACAGGCCTGGGGGCCGTGCTGAGCCAAAGTGTCAATGGTGTGGAACACCCCATCATGTTCCTGTGCCGGAAACTGTTGGACCGGGAGACCAGGTATGCAGCGTTGGAAAGGGAGGCTTTGGCGATTAAATGGGCGATTACTCAGCCAGTGGTTTCTTGACCTACAGCCGTATAAGTTTTCACTCGTTCATCGCCGAGGCACTTTCCATGCCAATGCTGATGCTCTTTCTCGGGTTCACAACCTCTCGGTTAGGGTCGCCCGACCCGATGGGTCTGGGCTAAGAGAGGGGCCTTGTCACACACGTGCGCATGGGAGGCAGCTAAAGGGTTTGAGTGAAGGCAGTTCTGAGGCATGCCGGGATGTGGCAGAATGCACTGACTCTTTTTCTCCCTTTCCTGTAGACCATTCCTGTGAGATTCCACCTGGCTCTCTTGACATCACTTCCGGGACCGAGCCAATGGAAGTAGACCTTACCGGCTCCGGCCCCTGTGATGTCACGTCCGGGCTCGATCCAATGATCGAAGAACACGGGCCTGATCCTTATGACCTCACTTCCTGTCTTACCCTTTAAAAGCCTGCCCTTTTTCCCTTTTCACTCAGTCTTGTTTTGGACTCATTTGTATGCACATCAGTGCTGTGTATTGTGATAAAAAACGAATTTGCAGCCAGGATACCAGAATATATGTGCGGCTGCCCCAAACCTTTATTAGAGTATGTCTCATTTTTGTGACAAGGTATATATATATATATATATATATATATATATATATATATATATATATATATATGCCAAGACTGTTTGAACCATTGCAGGGCCAATGGTGTAAGAACATATACCAGAAGCCTCAAACAAAAGGGGGCAGCAATCTGTTGTAGGGCAAATGCTCACATATAAACACAGAGTTATTCACATCATGCAAGAATTTAATCTAACTAGCATGCCTTTGTGAGGAGAAATCGATGTACCGGCAAAAGATAGAGAGAGGTCTTCTTAAGAGGACAGTCCATCTTATATCTTTCCCACAAAAATAAATTGGAAACCAAGAAGGTATCAGAGCTAATCAATGAAATTACTAGAATAGATCGAGAACATGCTAGGTGTCCAAGTGAGACGCTTCATAGGAAAAGGCAGTCTCTGCATTCAGAGCTCAACCTCTTAGTAACTAAAGAAACTGAACAACTTATACTTAAATCATTACATCATTATTATGAACATGGAGAGAAAGCTAATAAGATCTTAGCTCAACAAATCCACAGTGCAATCCTAGCAATCACCAGCACAAACGGAGACAAAATCATTGACCATAAAAATATAATGTGCACGTTTAGAGACTACTATAAATCCTTATACTCAACTGAGATTAAAGAAGACAAGACACAATCTAAGGCATTTCTGGACGCATTACAGATACCACAAATAGATACTCTTAGGGCAGAGGAATTGGATAAACCTCTGGTACTATCAGAATTACTAGATGCTATAAACTCACTGCAGAGTGGGAAAGCAGCAGGCTCTGATGGCTACCCTGCCGTATTTTATAAGAAATTCTTAACTCAGCTAGCTCTCTTTCTATTAGCAACATTTACAGAGGCTAGAGAAAATAAAATTCTACCTCAAACTTTTTGCCAAGCATTAATTACTGTCTTTCCTAAACAAAATAATGGCTTATTAAAATGTGCATTGTACAGTCCAATCTCACTCCTGAATAATGATGTTAAGATACTCTTTAAAGTCCTGGCTAGAAGGATGGAGAAAGTGCTGCCTTCGGTAATATCACAAGATAAAATTGGATTTATTACAGGCTAACAATTAGCTTCAATCTTTGACGCCTGTTTAATGTAATATATTCACCAAGAAAGTCAAACACCCCGGAAATATTATTATCATTGAATGCAGAAAGAAGCATTTGAATGGAACTACCTTTTCACTACATTAGAGAAATTTGGGTTTGGCCCCTTGATTTTTGTGCATGGATCAAATTACGGTATACCAATCCAGAAGCTTCAGTCTGCATTAACAGCATCAATTCAGACTACTTTAAAATACAGCGTGGTACCAGACAAGGATGCCCCATTGAGCCATTCGCAATTCACTGTTGAAATGCAATTGAGATAAAGGGGATTATCAGAGAAGGACTGGAACAGAAAATTTCTCTATATGTAGATGATATGGTACTGTATATATCAGACCCACAAAATACTGTGCCTTCAGTCCTAACAGTACTAACAGAATTTCAAAGGATGTCTGGTCTCAGAATCAATTTGAATAAAAGTGTGCTCTTCCTAGTGAACTGTTAAGCATACAATATTAGATTGGACATCTTCCCTTTTATCATCACAGATCAGTTTAAATACCTAGGGGTAAATATCACAAGTAAACATAAAGCTATTTATCAACAAAATTTTGCTGTCTGTATGGAAAATTAAGCAAGACTTCCATAGATGGTCAACCCTACATCCCACTTTAGCTGGAAGAATTAACTTTGTTAAGATGAATATCCTTCCTAAGCTTCTCTTTTTTTTCAAACCATTCCAATATACATCAATAGATAATTTTTTTAAGAAATTAGACTCAACCATAACCTCATTTGTTTGGAATTCAAAATATCCACTTATCCAAAGGGCGTCTCTACAAAGACCTAAGGCAGAAGGTGGCATGGCTCTATGTAACTTTCAATTTTATTACTGGGCAGCAAACATACAAATTATAAAAACCTGAACATGGACAGAAATAGACGAACATATACAGGCTTGGTCCACAATACAAATAAAATCTTACAGTACTTCTTTATATTCCTTGCGTTGTACCCCAATAAATACAAGTTATCGACAATATACTAACAACCCAATTGTGCTTCACTCAATCAGAATATGGAACCAATGTAGGAAGTATTTTAAGATAGAGAAGCTTTTATCTGTGGCACCTTTGCACGAGAACCACCTTTTTCCACCCTCTCAAACGTACACAGTTTTTAATGCCTGGAAAACATCCGGGATTAAATCACTTAGAGATCTGTACATAGACAATGCTTTTGCATCCTATGAATAATTACACTCCAAATTTAACTTTCCAGCAACACATTTCTTTCACTACCTTCAAATTCAAAACTTTGTTAAACAGAACCTGCCCAATTTTCCTCACTTCCCACCTATCTCTATGCTGGAAGTCTCGAAGACTCAGACAACATTTCTGTAATATATAAAACTATTTTACAGTCCTTCCCTTTCAAAGATCCAAGAGAACAGTGGGAAAAGGATCTCTTACTCAATATTTCAGAAAAGGAGTGTAAAGTAGCAATGCACATTATTCACTCGCGCTCCATATGTGTAAAGCATAGAATTATTCAACTTAAAATTATATGTTGAATGCATCTCTCTCATTTAAAATTGTCTAAAATGTTCACAGGGCAAGATCCAACCTTTGAACCCTGCAATCAAGCTCCGGCCTCACTGGGTCACATGTTTTGGGCCTGCACAAAATTAACATCATTTTGGACCAAAATCTTTAAATGCCTTTCAGACAGCTTGGATGTCACAGTCCTTCCTAATCCATTAACAGCTGTGTTTGGGGAACTTCCAGATGGGCTTAAAGTGGAGAAGTACAAACAAACTGTGATTGCCTTTAATACACTAGCACATGGACTTATATTGCTCAACTGGTAGAATCCTAACTCTCCTATTCTAAGTCATTGGGTATTTTTTTTTTGGGGGGATTTTATATACTATTTGAAACTGGAAAAAAATCTAATTTGTACAAATCTTTTCCAAAACATGGCAAGATCTAATCAACAACATTTTAGAATAAGCATTTACAGTGGTGTGAAAAACTATTTGCCCCCTTCCTGATTTCTTATTCTTTTGCATGTTTGTCACACAAAATGTTTCTGATAATCAAACACATTTAACCATTAGTCAAATATGACACAAGTAAACACAAAATGCAGTTTTTAAATGATGGTTTTATTATTTAGGAGAAAAAATCCAAACCTACATGGCCCTGTGTGAAAAAGTAATTGCCCCCTTGTTAAAAAATAACCTAACTGTGGTGTATCACACCTGAGTTCAATTTCTGTAGCCACCCCCAGGCCTGATTACTGCCACACCTGTTTCAATCAAGAAATCACTTAAATAGGAGCTGCCTGACACAGAGAAGTAGACCAAAAGCACCTCAAAAGCTAGACATCATGCCAAGATACAAAGAAATTCAGGAACAAATGAGAACAGAAGCAATTGAGATCTATCAGTCTGGTAAAGGTTATAAAGCCATTTCTAAAGCTTTGGGACTCCAGCGAACCACAGTGAGAGCCATTATCCACAAATGGCAAAAACATGGAACAGTGGTGAACCTTCCCTGGAGTGGCAGGCCGACCAAAATTACCCCAAGAGCGCAGAGACAACTCATCCGAGAGGTCACAAAAGACCCCAGGACAACGTCTAAAGAACTGCAGTCCTCACTTGCCTCAATTAAGGTCAGTGTTCACGACTCCACCATAAGAAAGAGACTGGGCAAAAACGGCCTGCATTACAGATTTCCAAGACGCAAACCACTGTTAAGCAAAAAGAACATTAGGGCTCGTCTCAATTTTGCTAAGAAACATCTCAATGATTGCCAAGACTTTTGGGAAAATGCCTTGTGGACTGATGAGACAAAAGTTGAACTTTTTGGAAGGCAAATGTCCCGTTACATCTGGCGTAAAAGGAACACAGCATTTCAGAAAAGAACATCATACCAACAGTAAAATATGGTGGTGGTAGTGTGATGGTCTGGGGTTGTTTTGCTGCTTCAGGACCTGTAGGGCTTGCTGTGATAGATGGAACCATGAATTCTACTGTCTACCAAAAAATCCTGAAGGAGAATGTCCGGCCATCTGTTTGTCAACTCAAGCTGAAGCGATCTTGGGTGCTGCAACAGGACAATGACCCAAAACACACCAGCAAATCCACCTCTGAATGGCTGAAGAAAACAAAATGAAGACTTTGGAGTGGCCTAGTCAAAGTCCTGACCTGAATCCAATTGAGATGCTATGGCATGACCTTAAAAAGGCAGTTCATGCTAGAAAACCCTCAAATAAAGCTGAATTACAACAATTCTGCAAAGATGAGTGGGCCAAAATTCCTCCAGAGCGCTGTAAAAGACTCATTGCAAGTTATCGCAAACGCTTGATTGCAGTTATTGCTGCTAAGGGTGGCCCAACCAGTTATTAGGTTCAGGGGGCAATTACTTTTTCACACAGGGCCATGTAGGTTTGGATTTTTTTTCTCCCTAAATGATAAAAACCATCATTTAAAAACTGCATTTTGTGTTTACTTGTGTTATATTTGACTAATGGTTAAATGTGTTTGATGATCAGAAACATTTTGTGTGACAAACATGTAAAAGAATAAGAAATCAGGTAGGGGGCAAATAGTTTTTCACACCACTGTAAATTGAGGAAGCAGGTTCTCTCACCTCTTTTACTCCATTTATCTTTAGTCATTTATTATTGTATCTATTCATTTGTCTTTAATAGCATAAAGTCTTACACTGCTGGCCTAGCTCTCTTTCTCAGGGGTGGGGGTTGATTTGTTTCAAACCATTTTTTTTTCTTTTTGTAAAACTCGAGTTGTGTATGGCATGTTATTTGATTTTAATAACTTCAATAAAATAAAAGAAAGATAGACAAATAATGTATAGACTCAACACCAACAGTTGTTTGGGCCTAGAACTGAACTTGGAGTCTTAGAGAAGCATTAAATACTGTGCTGTCATGCCATCTTGAGCTTGAAATTGACATATATTTTTATATACATTGCTATTTGGGTTTATTTACTTTCCAGAATGACAGTTAAATTATTCTTTATTTTTTTAAGACAGGCCATGAATAGAGTAGTAGGAATGCCAGTGTGTTACAGAAAACCGCATGACTATTTGCCCTCTTATATGTTTACCATTTGAAAAATATATAAAGAAAGCTGATAGCAGAGAGATCAAAGAGATGGAACATTTAAGTACAATTACAATTAATCTCAGAAAATAATACAATAACTCTTAAGAAAATAAAACCTTAGGGGAAAATAATTATAAATTGTCTAGTTTTGGCAGGATCTGTGCAGACTGATGAATAAACAAGAATTGTTAGCTGGAATCAGAATCTTATTTTAAAACAATAATTTTCAGACACTTAATCCCTCTAAGGCCAAAAGTCAATGTTTTTGATATTTATAAAATGGTTTGAGAACAAGTATATAAAACAGTAATAAATTTTGCCTTTTGCAACATCTGTGCTGCAGCCTCACAGATTTGGGGAAATTAAGGCAGATATAGTGTTACCTCTGAGTGAGCCTAAGTGAGGTATGAAGTGAAATCAGTGGAATGAATGAAAAACAAAATTCAAAAACGGGGCAGAAAACAGCATGTAGAGCTGCATGAAAGAGCTCTGGGTGGCCATGTATGGCAGCAGGATTGTAGGGCAGCCAAGGAAAGAAAATAGCAGAAGGCAAGAGCCCTGTGACATCTGCCCAAAATACCCCATCCCCTAGGTCATTACAATACACATCCATATTCTCCTTATGTTAAACCTCCCTCAGATAAGTTATCAATGAAGACAGCATCTTTAGAAATGTACAGTATAATTAAACTATTTGAATAACTTATATATTTTATTTTCCGTTTCTTTAATTAATTAAACTACAAAACGTCTTGTGCCTAAATTAAAACACAAAGCAGGTAAACAAAGTATAGCGTAGAAAATATTTAGGACATCTGAACCCCCGAATGCCCATTAAATCAGTTAGCATTATTGATAGAGCAAGTCATGTTCTTATTTTTTTTCTAACCCTAATCCTAACCTTAAGACCATCCATCCATTCATTAGCCAACCTGTTATATTTTAACTACAGGGTCACAGGGGTTTGCTGGAGCCAATCCTAGCCAACACAGGGCGCAAGACAGGAAACAAACCATGACCAAGGCACCAGCCCACTGCACACCATGCACAATTTAGAATCACCAATGCACCTAACCTGCATGTCTTTGGACTGTGGGAGGAAACCCTTGCAGACACAGGGAGAACATGCAAACTCCACGCAGGGAAGACCCAGGAAGCGAACCTGAGTCTCCCAACTGTGAGGCAGCAGCGCTACCCACTGAGCCACCGTGCCACCCCCTAAGGCCTTATTTACAAATTTTTTGATAATTTTCAAATTGTTCTTTAAAATATGTTTGGCTCAAACCATTTCCAAATTGACTGTCACTTTCTTGCTTCCTGGAAGATGTTGAAATATTAATTTTAGTGCCTCTCAGATTTCTTTTCCTCATATCTGTGCTTGGTTATATCTAGGTAATGTAAGAAGTGTTTATAAAATTAATAGTTAAAATGGAAACTCTCTATAATATATAACATATACTCGCTTTGATACCCATCAAAGACAGATTGAAATCTAAATAATCAATGTAGACAACAGTGTTAATGTCTGCAGTGTACCACACATGCCCATGTCTTTGTTACATGCTGTTTGGCTTGAGAATTGTAAAGGCAGTTTCAATGTTTATGAGGTGACATCTACTGTATTGGAATGGCAAATGAAATGCATTTTATAATAAAAGATGTTTGTCATGCTCCATCTGCTGGAATAAGAGAGACATAGCAACTGAAAAATAGAAACACAGACACAAATACAATTGATGTGGTATGTTCTTTTAGTTTTTTAGACTCTTCTCTATTTGGCTGGAAACCAGTTCTGATGAGATATTGTCCCCAATTTACTAATTCTGGTCGCCATGGACTTTTGTGCTCTCAAACAGCAGTTTATACAGTAACCAAAGATAGTGTGATACCCAAAGTTTTATTTAATCTATGTTAAGCCACAGTGTACATTTAAAGTAGCTACACCTCCATTAAAATTTCTAATTCAGAGAAATTAGCTCCAGTCTTTCTTAGGCTTTGCACAACAATATAGTATGAACCTTTCATGACTATCTTGTGAGCTCTACATTTTAACTGTTTTAGCTTAATTTTTATTTTGATAACACCATGCTGAACCTCTTACTTTTATTAGCAAAATCAATCACTGAAAAGATATCATGTACTGTTCCAGCCTTTGGCAAATTATACTCAGCTATTTCTGTCAATTATTACTATAAAATAAAAAAATGAGTTTAGTTCCAAGGCTTGTGGAATTTTTAAAGTTTCATTACAAATTTGATTATAGATGTGTATTGTGAGTCACAAACAATAAAATCAGTTCTATCTTTGTATTAAAAACGTTGTTTACAGTGATATATGCTGCAACACATATATTATAACATTCTCAAACACACTTAACTCATTTCTAAATTTCTTAAGACCAGAGGATATGCCACAAGCATCAAGACAGAAAAATTCTGGACAAGTTGCCAATTTATTGAAATGTCCACTTAAAAGCACTGACACAGAGCCACTCAACCTAACACACACACCTTTGGATGGGGGGAGGAGGGTGATGGGTGGAAAGGGGTGAAGACCTGGAAAAATCCTCAAATGGGTGCAATGAGAATCTGTAGACTTCACAGAGTCAATGACCAGGTGTCAGGATGCTGGATTTGAGAATCAGAAACACTACCAAGCTCTACAACTATGCTTCAGACATATGTGAAATTAACCAATGAATTAATATAATTGAACATTAGTACATTTGGGGAAATTTAAAAGTTAAGAGTAAAAGAGTTACAGTCTTCATTCTATTTATAATTAATCATATATGAGTAGAATCTGTTTATACATACTTATGGAACAGTATAAACAAGAAGAGAAGAAGTAGACAGCCTTTGAAAGAATTCCTACCTTGTTGAAAGGATCCGTGTGGACAAGCGTATGGGAACGGAGATGCGGGATTCTCAAGGCATTAAACTGCTTTTGCCACAGTGTCACCCATTCACCATAGGGATCAACTACTTTTACAGATAGAGGAGGGCTTTCAGGAGTATCCACTTGCTTCAGGAGATTATCAGCTTGTTCTAAAAATGTACAATCAATAACATGGCCTGAGAGTCATAAAAGTTTTCCCAGATGACATCACTGGAATTATTTGCAGTTTTTTTAACATCTTTGAATTGTTATGTTTTTTCATGATTGTCTTAAATGGTTTTACTTTAATGGTCTGAATTACTTGAATGCTACATAGAAAGGGATTCACACATTTTGCATACGTTTTGGATGAAATTTATTCAGCTAAATTGAATTCATGTTGTTCACAAAAGAGATAATAAAATTCCTAGCAATCAAAGAAGACCACGATTTACAATATAACAACATCGGAGGACATTTCCAAACCCACTTAATCCAAGTAATTGAGTCATGTTTTGACATACCCTTTGAATAACTAAATTTTAACTCCAAAATAATTTTTAAATTATTAATCATTTAATGTCAATGTACTGTATTTGAAATTTTAATAAGGCTTTGCATAGAAAAACATTTAGTATCATTTGAATGCCACTTAATTTCATTGTAATATATATTTTTTTATGTCCATAGTCAACTACATTAGTAAATGTTATCAACAAGATTCTTCTCCCTGACCAAATTAAACATTTATAATCTAGTTTAAATGCCACGATTTTTGCCTGCTGTGTGCTTCAGCAGTCTGTCGCCCTTCTTTACCATTTTTCACGGTTTTCCACTTTGTGGATGAGCCATTTTTGCTCCTAGATGATTACACTTTGCAATAATTGCACTTACAGTTGGTTGGAGAAGGTCTAGCACAGCAAACATTTCACATAATAACTTGTAGCAAAGGTGGCATACTATGACAATGCCACATTTAAAGCCATTAAGCTTTTCATTACAACCCATTGGGGGCATGTAGCAGACCCTCTCGTGGTGTCCCTGTTATCCCTGTTAATCTGCCCTACCAGACAGAGACCAATTGCTACACTACACAGTCCACTGCACTCATCCCGGGGGGGGTAAAAGGATAAACCCTCTGCCCCAAAAATGTCCAAATTTAGAATTGTTACTTGAAATGCTGAAGCCATGTCTGCCAACAAAGTCGAACTCCTTAAATCACTCAATGGTGATCTAATATGCCTGCAGGAGACCCATAAGACCTGTGCACCTCCCAAAATACCATGAATGGACCTTGTCATCTTCCATCCAAGCTCGGTTCACTGAAGTGTGTTATATGTCCACCATCCTGACAAGCAGAGATTTTACAAATGAGGGGATTGAGATCTTATCTGTAGAAATGGAACACCTGAACATCATCTCGGTATACAAGCCACCTCCAACCCTATTTAATTGGCCCCAGGAAGTCCAGTTTGAACCAGATGCTCACCTCATAGTAGGTGACTTTAATAGTCACAATACCATCTGGGGATACAGTCAAACCAATAAAGATGGTGAAGCTGTGGAAGAATGGGCACTAGCTAATAACCTCACAATTCTCTACAATGCTAAAGACAAGTCATCCTTACAAAGTGCTCGCTGGAAACGAGGGTACACTCCAGACCTGGGACCTCATGCATAACGCCGTGAGTAGAATTCGCACTATAACATGATGTAAGCACAAAAGCCGAAATGTGCTTACGCACAGAAAAATCTAGATGCAGGAATCTGTGCGTACTCCAACTTCCACGTTCTTCCGCTACATAAATCCCGGTCAGCGTGATTTAAGCTCAGCCTTCTGTGAAAAGACAACAGTTTGCACATGCCTAAGGCCGCCCCTGCAGTACTGTCTCTTTCAAACGTACTAACCTCCAATTCCTGTCCTTCCTTTTCTTTCTCCAAGTAACCGATCGCCACACAATTAGCTCTATAATAGATGTTAAGCCATCTGTAAGCTTATAATGTCGATTCTTCAAAAATTTTTAGGAACATTGAAATATCTTCGTAGTACATGTTTAATTATTCTATCCTTCATGCCAGTCCCAGTGAAGCATACAGTGCGAGGCAGAAACAATCGTGAGCGGAGCGCCAGATCCTTGCTAGCATAGCAACACCATGTCCTTTAATTATTAACAATATAGATTATTTAAATGAAGTTAAAGTTTTTTTCTGTATAATATAATAATAAACATATTTTGCTGCAATTCATCTTAAAAATATCGTCATATGTAAATACGCGCTTTATAAAGTGGCTCAGGTTGTGCAATATTATAACTGCAGTGCAAGTTTACAGTGAGGTGATTGTACTTATAAGCTGATCGGAAAGAGAATTATCGGTATACAGCATCAAGCATATGCTGCCTCAGCCATGCTTCCTACTTGAACTGCTTTTCACATGGCAAACACTTCAAACCTTTCCTGTATGGACTTCGCGGTTCAGAAAGAGTTTCATCCCAAGAGCTCTAAACGCACTCAATCAGTCCATCAACTGCTCCTTGTAGAACTGTTTGTACTTATAAGTACAAGCTACCGCCAAATATTTCAAATTTTGACTTATCAGTCCAGAGCACCTGCTGCCATTTTTCTGCACCCCAGTTCCTATGTTTTCGTACATACTTGAGTCGCTTGGCCTTGTTTCCGCGTCGGAGATATGGCTTTTTAGCTGCAACTCTTCCATGAAGACCACTTCTGGCCAGATTTCTCTAGACAGTAGATGGGTGTACCTGGGGCCCACTGGTTTCTGCCAGTTCTGAGCTGATGGCACTGCTGGACATCTTCCGATTTCGAAGGGTAATAAACTTGATGTGTCTTTCATCTGCTGCACTAAGTTTCCTTGGCCGACCACTACGTCTAAGATCCTCATCATTGCCCGTTTCTTTGTGCTTCTTCAAAAGAGCTTGAACAGCACATTTTGAAACCCCAGTCTGCTTTGAAATCTTTGTCTGGGACAGACCTTGCTGATGCAGTATAACTACCTTGTGTCTTGTTGCTGTGCTCAATCTTGCCATGACATGAAACTGTCTTCCACAACCTCACCTTGGTAGCAGAGTTTGGCTGTTCCTCACCCAGTTTTAAGCCTCCTACACAGCTGTTTCTGTTTCAGTTAATGACTGTGTTTCAACCTACGTGTGACATTGATGATCATTAGCACCTGTTTGGTATAATTGGTTGATCATACATCTGACTAGAATCCTACAAAATCCCTGACTTTGTGCAAGTGTACCTATAAGAATTGATGCTGGTTTGAAGGCAAAAGGTAGTAACACAAAATATTGATTTGATTTAGATTTTTCTTTTGTTCACTTACTTTGCATTTTGTAAATTGATAAAAATAAACAATCATTATTTATATTTCTGAAAGCATTCTTTGTATACAGCATTTTTTCACACCTGCCTAAAACTTTTGCACAGTACTATATCTACTATACAGTATGTGTATATATATATATATATATATATATATATATATATATATATATATACACTCACCTAAAGGATTATTAGGAACACCTGTTCAATTTCTCATTAATGCAATTATCTAATCAACCAATCACATGGCAGTTGCTTCAATGCATTTGCAATCTCCTGAACTCCAAACTGAATGTCAGAATAGGAAGGAAAGGTGATTTAAGCAATTTTGAGCGTGGCATGGTTGTTGGTGCCAGACGAGCCGGTCTGATTATTTCACAATCTGCTCAGTTACTGGAATTTTCATGCACAACCATTTCTAGGGTTTACAAAGAATGGTGTGAAAAGGGAAAAACATCCAGTATGCGGCAGTCCTGTGGGCGAAAATGCCTTGTTGATGCTAGAGGTCAGAGGAGAATGGGCTGACTGATTCAAGCTGATAGAAGAGCAACTTTGACTGAAATAACCACTCTTTACAACCGAGGTATGCAGCAAAGCATTTGTGAAGCCACAACACGCACAACCTTGAGGCTGATGGGCTACAACAGCAGAAGACCCCACAGGGTACCACTCATCTCCACTACAAATAGGAAAAAGAGGCTACAATTTGCACGAGCTCACCAAAATTGGACAGTTGAAGACTGGAAAAATGTTGCCTGGTCTGATGAGTCTCGATTTCTGTTGAGACATTCAAATGGTAGAGTCAGAATTTGGCATAAACAGAATGAGAACATGGATCCATCATGCCTTGTTACCACTGTGCAGGCTGGTGGTGGTGGTGTAATGGTGTGGGGGATGTTTTCTTGGCACAGTTTAGGCCCCTTACTGCCAATTGGGCATCGTTTAAATGCCACGGGCTACCTGAGCATTGTTTCAGACCATGTCCATCCCTTCATGATCACCATGTACCCATTCTCTGATGGCTACTTCCAGCAGGATAGTGCACCATGTCACAAAGCTCGAATCATTTCAAACTGGTTTCTTGAACATGACAATGAGTTCACTGTACTAAAATGGCCCCCACAGTCACCAGATCTCAACCCAATAGAGCATCTTTGGGATGTGGTGGAACGGGAGCTTCGTGCCCTGGATGTGCATCACACAAATCTCCATCAACTGCAAGATGCTATCCTATCAATATGGGCCAACATTTCTAAAGAATGCTTTCAGCACCTTGTTGATTCAATGCCACGTACAATTAAGGCAGTTCTGAAGATGAAAGGGGGTCAAACACCGTATTAGTATGGTGTTCCTAATAATCCTTTAGGCGAGTGTGTGTATATATATATATATATATATATATATATATATATAATCTCAGGTACTGTTTCCTTGCTTCTTTCCATACACTTATTGCATGCTTTTGCACAACTTCCTGTTCTTGTGTAGGTTTTTTTTCAAGTTTAGGTGACATCTAAGCTTTGACACTACATACAATTTTTTGTGGTTCCCTTAGAATACCTAGGTGGTGCCCATACAAAGGTTTAAGCCCAGGGTAACCCTTCCTCCTAAATCCACAAAGTATACTTTTTTAATATTTCATACTCAAAAAAGGGGTCTGAAGGGGGCAGTGTGCTGCAATGGATAGCTCTACTGCCTCACAGATTAAACATCCTCAGTTTATGTCCCATGCATGCTTGTTGTCCTTGTGAAGTGTGCACATGCTCCCCATATCTGTGTGGGTTTTCTTTTGGGTACATCAGTTGTCCCTCCACATACCCTAAATGTGTACAGGTATAGATGACTGGCGATTCCAAATTAGCCCTCTGTGGTTGAGTGTATGAGTTGGTCCTCTCATGGACTGGCACCTTTGTCCAGGCCTACTACTTGCTTTATGCCTATTGTTGCTGGGAAAAGAACCAGCCTTAACAACCTAAAATTAGATTAAGTGGCTTTGAAAGGCTATAATATTACATTTCTTGCTATGCTATGTAACATCAAAAAAAATAAAATATAGATTTAGGATATGGATGTCTTACCAATTAGTTTTGTCATTTCATTTTTGCCCTTTGTCCTTGACTTTCCATTTTTCATCCTAGTCTTACTTAGGAAAATCCCATCTAGGATGTGTGAATCATTAGCGCTGTTTGAAAAGTTGGGGTGCCTTAAGAGGGATGCTAGGGTTAAAGCATGTGGTCCTGCACCGATGATGAGAACATCCAACATTGTACAGACTGCAAAAGACAGATAACATATATTTTATTAAAAGCTGCATTTCTTAAATTGTGAATGGTCTAATACTGCTGTTATGGATGAGAAAGTGATATAGGCCATATTTTATTTAAAACTTTTGTAACAGTACCACTATGCTGTTTATATTAGCATTTGTA
Source organism: Polypterus senegalus (assembly GCF_016835505.1). Lineage (NCBI taxonomy): Eukaryota > Metazoa > Chordata > Cladistia > Polypteriformes > Polypteridae > Polypterus > Polypterus senegalus. The sequence continues at coordinate 188,489,602 of NC_053155.1, read as the reverse complement.
GAAAAACATAACATTTTCCAATTCCATCACACTGACCACCAGAAAATGGTACCATCTTTTTAAAAAATGAATATCTATCTATCTATCTATCTATCTATCTATCTATCTATCTATCTATCTATCTATCTATCTATCTATCTATCTATCTATCTATCTATCTATCTATCTAAGAGACATTTAGTATTAAGGTTCATTTTCCTTTACAACACCATATAATATCCATTAATAAATATGGGAAATAAGTAAAATAAGCACCAGAACTAAACAACATTTATATGAAAGACTTACTTTAAAAACTGGAAAAAAACTAAAGCATGAAAATCCAAACCAGTATGTGGAGAAATACTGAACAAGCGTAACAGCCTTTGATATCTGCAAGTGTACACAAATTAACAAAGCAGGAGTTCCGATCTAAAGGCTCTGGCTATTTGAGGTGCTGGTCAGCTGTAGGGGAGGTCTCAAGTTATAAATAGTAGAAATTCTGAATGTCAATAGCATAGTGACACAGCACAAATTTAGACCTCATCTCATTCTGTAGCCAAAGACTCTGCATATTCATCACATCTAAACTACAAAATATTTTTTTCTGTTTTCGATTAATATTATTTGCTGTTTGTGTCTGCAGATTAGCCTGTGCTTCATTTTCACTGCTTAATTTGTCTTTCATTGTTAGCTCGAGTGCTAGGTAATAAAACTAACTTTATATTAAAGGTAATGTTGTAATTAGCTCAGATGTTATGCATCAGACTTTTTCCACTTATTTTCAATACAGACTTAATTTATAAACAGTGTGAAAATAGAGCCAGTCTTACACAACTTGATATGTGAATCTCACACTGATGCATTAGTTGTGTAGAATCTTCATGTTCAAAGCATAACAAAATCTTCTCAAAATTAAATAATCTTATGTGAAAGTAAGCAGGCAGAACAATGGCACAGTTTGTATCAGACTAATACCTGTGATACCTTTTGAATATTGTCCTAACCCTAACCCTAATTTTGAATATTGTTTGCATTTTCAGTCTGCTGTCACAAGAAAGGTCTTTATGTGCATGCTATACAGTGTTGTAATATCTTCCACAGTTTATTATAACTAATTTCTTTCTTATTCTTTTTTCTCCTTTGCGGTTTACCATGTCTATCTGACCTCTCTCACTAGTCCATTGGGGTAGTAGGAAGTTCAAACTTAAATGGATCCCTTTTTACAGGGCAATTTTGGGAGGGTTGGTAGGGGGTGTTATTGTTGCCTTCTGTGGTTACAATTTGTTTTTCTATGATTGTAAAGGTTTTTTTTATCACAAAAAAATAAGTACTGTCTTAATTAAATGACAATTATTATAATTAGACTCAATCTTCTCCTTCTTCTTTCAGCTACTCCTGTTAGGGGTTGTCACAGCAGATCATCTTCTTCCATATCTTTCTGTCCTCTACATCTTATTCATCTTAGTCTTATTCTGTTCCACCCATCACCTGCATGTCCTCTGTCACCACATCCATAAACCTTCTCTTAGGCCTTTCCATTTGTGTGCCTTGTAAAAGCAAATACAGAAAACAGATAATAGGTTAGGGTAAATGATGCCGTCACTAGTGATACTTTACTGGTTAGGATTCCACCTCAAAGATGATGGCGTTCAGGCCAGAAAAGACACACTGTCAAAAATACTGGTCCTTTAATGGCATTTTATAGTTATTTACTGAGTTGTATGTTTCCTCAAAGAACTATTTCTTGAAAAAGCACCATTCCCTTTAGGGAAGGGTTATTTGCATATGATGTTTGCTGTTTGAGCTTTGAAAAACATCCATATATATATATAAAAAAAAAAACCTGAACTCTTTAATGTATGGTAGGCTACCTAGCAGGACACTAACAGATTAAGAAAACCTGGACTTAGCCCCTGTTACATACAGATTTAGCAAGAGCCCTTTTAAAATCATGATCCATTGGTGTTTTTACGGATGTTACCATCTATTCATGGTTATTTACTGCAAAACATTTAGAGAATGTTTAGGGAGAATCACCCTAGAATCACTTTTATTTTTATGAGTGTATTTGAAGTGGATGAGTTGCAAGATGAAAGTCAGGAAGTGATGTCAGTTGTTCTCCGGCAAGACCTTCTCCACTCTGAAATTGAATTTGTATTATCTGGTGTATCACATCAAAAGCATTCCCCATAACTTTTATAGATAGACTCAAAACCATGTAATATGCCCCAAGCCAATGTTTCTGATAACTTTAATCTATAAAATTAAAATTATTCACAAGAATAATGTTGAGGCAGGTTCATCCACACATATTAGTTTACTGGCTAGTGTGTCCATTAGTAACTTGCTTTTATTCTTTTTCTTAACCTGCACTGAATTTTTACTGCACAGACCTAGGCGAGAGTGCTAATAGATATGGTATCTTCTCCAAAAGGCTCATTATATGACATCACATTGGTTTATTGGGACTGTTTTACCACATTATTGATTTGACAAACAACATAATAGAAACATTAAAGAGGCAAAATGAAGGTCTCTTAATTACTGAGGACACTTCTATTTTAACCACATTCTTAAACAAACAAGGACATGCTGGGAGGTTATTTTGAATAATCCTTCTGAACTCTGAAATTAAGAAGCAAACACCAATTTAGCAAAAATGCTTTGGTATGGAGAGTTGAAAAATATATTTGACTGAAAAAGGAGTTTATTGTATGCCCGCTCATGGTTGCTTACAAAATTTCAGTCTTTTCAAACATCTTATAGACATTCAAGCGAATGTTAAACTAATAAAGTCAGAATTGTACTGGTTATGTAAGAAGATCATGAAGTATGTCTGTTAGAGTCAATCTCAGTCTTGAGGGGGAAGAGATTTTCAATGCAAAAAAATGTAATAATCAGAGACACAGTCATGCTTTTAACTGAAACATACTGTATGTTGAAATAGCTGGCCTTTATCAGTTGTAGTTTAGTAGTCATAAAGGCACAGCACGAGCTAAATTTGTACTTTTATGTATTTATTTACATTTTTTAAAAATATACAAAAAGTAAACAAACCTTATTTGGAAATACCAGCATGTTCAGGAGTCCAATTACAAGCAAAAACAAAAGCACCCAGGCACTAAAGATCCCCCAGGACTAAAGCTGAAGTATGAAGACATGTAATAGCAGATGGTGACAGGAGGAATTCTCCTGTGGTGGAGGTGTCAAGTGGCCACAATTCTTGAATATATAAAATGTGTAATTCAATTAGATGACTCTCAGAAACACTTAAAATTAACAAAATGTTATATTATATATTATATTAATCTTACATTTTATGAACTTTCAGAAACATGCTTTTTTCAGTCGCTACACCTAGTGTTCAGGAGATGATTCAGCTTTAGTATTATTATTATAATCATCATCAACATCCTAATTTTCATTCTGCTTTTCCTTGTGAGGGTTGCTGGTCTGAATAATTTCCAGACATACCCAAGCTTTCCCGGAGAAACGTTCTCCAACTTTTCCTGGATCTGCTTGTTAGTCTTCATCCAGTGGGTTGTGGCTCAGCACTTCCTATTATTATTGCTTATTTTTTTCTATTTTTTGGTTGATTCACTTTTTTAAAATTTAGAGTCGTGCCTCCTTTTTTCTTAATAATCCAACAATTGCAAATATAAGGACTCTGTTCACTGTCATGGTAACTAAAAGTCATTTTAAGCTGATTGTGCATCATTTTTTAATTAATGCATGTTGTGGACAGGAGGAAGGAAGACAGAGTGACTTTGTGAATGGTTGGGATGCTAGCCAGGTTGCCCCTTTTAATTGTAGTGGCAAATTATTAACAAAACAAGCCCACACTTTTGCAAAATCTAACATAAATAGTTGTCTTGGCTTTCTCTAAAGCAGCTTGTATGTATGTATGTGTCACAGTGGCAGAATACCATCCTCAATGAAGTCTGCATGCAAATGAGATGCCAACATTTACAGGTGTTGGATTCTTATAACATTCAGGCAGGAAGGGATGGGGTTAGTTGACCTCAAGGGCAACTACGTCTTCTTGCTTCTGCAAAGGCTAAAAAAGGTAACACTTTTAGCAGCAATGCCCCTTTCTCTCACCCTGTGGGGGTATTACATACCTTTAGGAACGTGTCACTCAGACACTCTATGAGACAATATAAAATTAAATGCAAGAATAAAAATGGAAAGGATTGTGGGCTGATAATCTACTCTGGTCCACTGAATAATGTGCAGATTTCTTTAGAAAAGTACAGAATATTATAAATTTACAACATGGCAAAAGGAAGTAGTAACAAGCTATGGAAAGACTCATGAGAGACTAGCACATTCATATTATTTAGGAAAGGCTACTAATTTTGTCTGCGGTGGGCTGGTGCCCTGCTTGGGATTTGTTCCTACCTTGTGCCCTGTGCTGGCTGGGACTGGCTCCAGCAGACCCCCATGACCCTGTGTTAGAATATAGCAGATTGGAAAATGACTGGCTGACTGACTGACTAATTTTGTTTACGACTTTGATTTTGATTTTTCCCATGGAAAAAAAAAATGAAAAAACTCAGTAATGCTTCCCATGGGCTCAGCACCTATGGGAGGGGCCAAGGAGGTCGGGTGCAATGTAAGTTGGGTGGTGGCCAAAGGCGGGGACCTTGGCGGTCCGATCATCACCTACAGAAGCTGGCTTTTGGGACCGTGGAATGTCACCTCTCTGAAGGGGAAGGAGCCTGAAGTAGTGCGTGAGGTTCGAGAGGTTTCGGCTAGATATAGTTGGACTCACCTCAAAGCACAGTTTGGACTCTGGAACCAATCTCCTTGAGAGGGGCTGGACTCTCTACCACTCTGGAGTTGCCCCCGGTGAGAGGCGCCGAGCTGGTGTGGGCATACTTATTGCCCCCTGACTTGGAGCCTGTTCATTGAGGTTTAACCGGTGGACGAGAGGGTAGCCTCCCTCTGCCTTTGGGTGGAGAGACGGGTCCTAACTGTTGTTTGCGCGTATGCGCCAAAGAGCAGTCTGGAGTATCCACCCTTTTTGGAGTCCCTGGAGGGGGTGCTAGAGGGCATACCTTCTGGGGACTCCCTTGTTCTGTTGAGATCTCAATGCTCACATGGGCAATGACAGTGAGACCTGGACCTGGAAGGACGTGATTGAGAGGAATGGCCCCCCCGATCTGAACCCGAGCTGTGTTTTGTTATTGGACTTCTGTGCTCGTCACGTATTGTCCATAAGGAACACCATGTTCAAGCATAGAGGTGTTCATATGTCCACTTGGCACCAGGACACCCTAGGCCTCAGTTCGATGATCGACTTGGACACTCGGGTGAACAGAGAGGCGGAACTGTCAACTAATCACCACCTGGTGGTGATTTGGCTTCGATGGTGGGGGAGGATGCCGATCAGGCCTGGTAGGCCCAAACATATTGTGAGAGTCTGCTGGGAACGTCTGGCAGAGGTCCCTGTCAGAAGTAGCTTCAACTCCCATCTTCAGCAGAACTTTGACCATGTCCCGAGGGAGGTGGGAGACACTGAGTCCGAATGGGCCATGTTCTGTGCCTCTATTGTTGAGGTGGCTGACCGGAGCTGTGACCGTAAGGTGGTCAGTGCCTGTCGTGGTGGCAACCCCTGAACCCGTTGGTGGACACCGGCAGTCAGGGATGCTGTCAAAGTGAAGAAGGAGTCCTACGGGACTTTTTGTCCTGTGGGACTCTGCAGGCAGCTAATAGGTACCGGCAGGCCAAGCGGAATGCGGCTTCAGTGGTTGCTGAGGCAAAAACTCAGGCATGGGAGGAGTTTGGGGAGGCCATGGAGAATGACTTTCGGACGGCTTCGAGGAGATTGTGGTCCACCATCCTGCGTCTCAGGAGGGAGAAGCAGTGCAGTGTCAACACTGTATATGGTGGGGATGGTGTGCTGCTGACTTCGAATTGGGACGTTGTGGGTTGGTGGGGGTAGTACTTCAGAGACCTTCTCAATCCCACTAACATGCCTTCCAATGAGGAAGCAGAGCCTGGGCACTTGGAGGTGGGCTCCCCCAACTCTGGGACTGCGGTCACCGAAGTGGTCAAAAAACTCCTTGGTGGCAGGGCCCCAAGGGTAGATGAGATACGCCCGGAGTTCCTCAAGGCTCTGGATGTTGTAGGATTGTCTTGGTTGACACGCCTCTGGACATTGCATGGACATCGGGGACAGTTCCTCTGGATTGGCAGACTGGGGTGGTGGTCCCCCTCTTTAAGAAGGGTGTGTTCCAACAACAGAGGGATCACACTCCTCAGCGTCCCTGGAAAAGTCTATTCGGGTGTCCTGGAGAGGAGGGTCCGTCGGATAGTTGAACCTCGGATTCAAGATGAACAGTGTGGTTTTCGTCCTGGTCGTGGAACGGTGGACCAGCTCTACAACCTTAACAGGGTCTTGGAGGGTGCATGGGAGTTTGCCCAACCAGTCTACATGTGTTTTGTGGACTTGGAAAAGGTGTTCGACCATGTCCCTCAGGGAATCCTGATAAGGGCTGTTTGGTATCTGTACAACTAGTGTCAGAGCTTGGTCCGCATTGCTGGCAGCAAGTCGAACCCATTTCCAGTGAAAGTTGGACTCCGCCAGGGCTGCCCTTTGTCACAGATTCTGTTCATAACTTTTATGGACAGAATTTCTAGGAGCAGCCAGGGCATTGAGGGGTTCCGGTTTGGTGGACTCAGGATTGGGTCAGTGCTTTTTGCAGATGATGTTGTCCTGTTTGCTTCATCAGGCCGTGATCTTCAGTTCTCTCTGAATCAGTTTGCAGCTGAGTGTGAAGCGACTGGGATGGGAATCAGCACCTCCAAATCCAAGACCATGGTCCTCAGCCAGAAAAGGGTGGAGTGCCCTCTCAGGGTTGGGAGAGAGATCCTGCCCCAAGTGGAGGAGTTCAAGTATCTCGGGGTCTTGTTCATGAGTGACGAAAGAATGGAGCATGAGATCGACAGGCGGATCGGTGCAGCATCCGCAGTGATGCGGGCTCTGCATCAGTCTGTCGTGGTGAAAAAGGAGCTGAGCCGTAAGGCAAAGCTCTCAATTTACCAGTCGATCTATGTTCCTACCCTCACCTATGGTCATGAGCTATGGGTAGTGACCAAAAGAACGAGATCGTTATACAATCGGCTGAAATGAGTTTCCTCCACAGGGTGTCTGGGCTTTCCCTTAAAGATAAGGTTAGAAGCTCAGTCATCCGGGAGGGGCTCAGAGTAGAGCCGCTGCTCTATATCGAGAGGAGTCAGATGAGGTGGCTCGGGGATCTGATCAGGATGCCTCCTGGACGGCTTTTTGGTGAGGTGTCCCGGGCATGTCCAACCGGGAGGAGGCCCCGGGGAAGACCCAGGACACGCTGATGGGACTATGTCTTCTGGCTGGCCTGGGAACACCTCAAGATTCCCCCGGAAGAGCCAGAAGAAGTGGGCGAGGAGAGGGAAGTCTGGTCATCTCTGCTCAAGCTGCTGCCCCAGCGACCCGATCTCAAATAAGCAGAAGAGGATGGACGGATGGATGGATGGATGGATGAAAACTCAGTAATCAGTAATAGTGCCAGACTTTTGAGAAGGAGTATGAAAGAAGAAAGGGATTTTTTTATGATTTCTGGTTGGCAATTGAGTAAGTCACAGTATAAATAAGAGACAGGCAATGATCCTTGTTTATTCTAGGTCAAGAAGACTGAAGAATTTGTGTTTTCTTTTTTAATTTTTGATTTTGCTGTGAAATTCATTGGTATAACTCCAGATAGATAGATAGATAGATAGATAGATAGATAGATAGATAGATAGATAGATAGATAGATAGATAGATAGATAGATAGATAGATAGATAGATAGATAGATAGATAGATAGATAGAGTGAGCTTTTCTAGACACTCAAAGTGCTTTACATAGACAGTAGAGGAACCATTTTAACCACCACGAATGTTCAACATCCACATGGATCCTGCAACAGCAGCCATTTTTATGCTAGAATGCTCACAACACATTAACTATTAGGTGGTAAAGAGGTGAGAGCCAGTAAACCAGTTAGAGACAGGGGATGTTTAGGAGGTCAGAATGAGTTGCTGTTGTACATCTATTAGTCACATTGCTATGCAATACAAGCAAGCCTTTCTTAAGGCCTTACTACTTATAGAGCATCTATTGCAACTAATAGATGTTTTATAGTTAGGCTCTATTTCAAAGTGTCATTGGTACTTTATAAATCTTATTATAACCAAACAAAGCGTTGTTTAATTTTCTTTAGCTTGTTATTAAGAGTGTGTGTAGAATAAAAATGGCAGCAGTTGTGTCCTCCATTCAAAATTCAATGTGTGAAATCCCTAGTCTCTGTGACAGCAAGTACTTCAACAAAAGTTTAGACTGGGAAAACCTGTTGTTCCAGCCCATTTGCTTACAGTAGTTTTATGGTAGCTCTATTGTTTGAATAAAATATGATTTAATCTGGTTCAGCTATGGCAACATGTGGCAACTATTTATGTTGGGAAAAAATTGTGAACCACTTGACACCCTAAATAATTTCACCCATACTTACTTCTGGTTACTTTAATTGTTAACTAAATATTTTAAAATCATATTGATTACATTACCAGCATCAATCCTAATGTTTTAGTGGGTCTACTATAAAACATGCAGGCTTAGGAAATTTGATGTTTAGACAATTACAAACAAAAATGTACACAGCACCTATTTCATACCAGTCTATGTCATTAAAGGCACAGCAGCATTCTAGCAGTTATTGATAGTATTCACATCTTAATAAACATATTGAACATTATAGAGATGGGGGAGCTGCAGTGATTATTATCACCTTACAACAATTGGACTCGAACCAGCTGGCATGGCACCAAAGTGGCACCCTTCATTTACATGAGTTTCTGCCAAGGTCTTTGGGGACTTAGATTTCCTTTCCCAGTTACAACATATGCTGCCAAGGTGTTTGTGCATGAGTGTACTCTGTGATTAAACTGTTTCTGCCTTTGTATTGTTGGCAGCAAGACTATGTGCAGATTTAAAGGTAAGTCAATTAGGTTTTACCCTCTTTACATTTTTTGAACTTTACTTTCTTTAGATTATAAATATTATTGATGAAGAAACTATACAAAACAGTTTCCAAGCAAGCATCAGTATATCCTGGAACAGCATACAAAGGCACTTTGTCACATTGTAGAGTTCCATGCAAATACCTTCAGAAACAGGAAACCTTTTACATAGTGTGAATGTCTCTTCAGTCTACAGAAAGAAATTTCAAAACAACAACACTTTCTTTGCAGAAGAATATTGTAAGTACTTATAAGGTAAGTTAGACTCTATAGACTTGAAAATACAGCTAATAAAAGAAGTTTTAAATGTATTCTGCATTTACTATTGATTAAGAAAGGCATGGTAAAAGAAACAGTTTTACAAAGTGATGGTTTCTCAAACAATATTCTGCAGTGTATCTGTACTTAATTTGTAAAAATTATATTATTAAATAACCCCAATATGGCACAGATGAGAAGAAGGAACAAGCAGAGTCGATATACTGTATAACTGAATGACTCAATGATAAATGGAGAGTCGTTCCAAAGTCAGTGTGGATAAACAGAGACGTTTTGGGTGACTATGGACATCTCAAACACATAAAAGCGTGTTTTCTGGGAGCATCAGTTTAAGAGAAGAAACAGAATATACTGATTATGTCAAAGTTACATTCTCTTGAAATTTTAAATGGTATATGGTGAGCACAATGAGCTAATATTGGAGTCCTACTACATAAAAATAGATATCTTATATATCTTATTTTCTAAGTACATAGAAAGACTCAGCAATACTGTGGTTTCATGCACCACTAGAACAATTATGATTATGAGGGCATTGTTATTGAGAAGGCTTCCACTGACTAGTCAACTAATTCAATGGTTGCCTAACTCTTTACATTTGTTTAATGTGTTGTCAAGAATACAATGGTATTTAATGTATGATATGCTAAAAGTTTTTTGATATGGTACTTATTGTTATTTCTTGCTGTTTTGATTTTTGTGATACTCCCCTTGTTTTTCAATGGGTGCAACCATTTTGTGGCTTTAGATCACACAGTTCTCCAGAGGGCCAGGCAATGTGGCATAGTTCTGTGAGTCTTGTGACATTGCACTATAAAAGAAATCAGAATCCACAGTAACTTTGACCAGTATAAAAAACCAACCCCATCAGAGACTATTGCTCAAATAAGATTATTAGGCTTTCAGTTTTATCTATGACTTTGGTTTAGGTTTTCCCATGCAAAAAAAAAAAAAAACGTTGGCAAAGACTCCATAATTTTTCACATTCATATTATGTATGCACCTGTTTGGACATTTTTGTTCATTACATGAGAAGTTTACTTTTTTCTACACCTTTAAAGGTGCCAGAAAGAGTAAATGAGAAGAATGGAATTGTTTTTTATGATTTATCAGGTTGGCAAGTGAGGAAGTCAGCATATCAGTAAGAGATAGGCAAAGACCTACACTCAAGAAGTTGGGAGCATGCGCTGATACAGCATGATGCCGCACCCACCACATGACAAACCACCTGGATTGGGATCTGAGTGCAGGGCCATGCAGTGTGTGACACCTCAGTACCACACTGGAACAGTGTGAGGTTTTTTACGATGGCTAGAGTGCCAATCTTGCTACCAACCCCCAAGTTTTCCCTGCAAGTTGGGGGACCTGCTTGCAGGGCTGGATGCAGATTAACATCATACCCAGAACAAAGCAATTGCAGGTTAAGGGCCTTGCTCGAGGGTCCATCATAGTATACTCGCTTCTGGTGTTTTTGGGATTTGCACCGGTAACATTATGATTCACAGCAAAGATCTCTAGCCTCCCTACACTCAAGGAGGCTAAAAATTTGTGCTTTTTTGTCTTGGTTGACATGTCTCTGCAACATCACATGGACATCGGGGACAGTGCCTCTGGACTGGCAGACCGGGGTGGTGGTCCCCCTCTTTAAAAAGGGGGACTGGAGGGTGTGTTCCAACTACAGAGGGATCACACTCCTCAGCCTCTCTGTAAAAGTCTATTCGGAGAGAGGATAGTCGAACCTAGGATTCAGGAGGAACAGTGTGGTTTTCGTCCTGGTCGCGGAACAGTGGACCAGCTCTACACCCTTAGCAGGGTCCTGGAGGGTGCAAGGGAGTTTGCCCAACCAGTCTACATGTGTTTTGTTTACTTGGAAAGGGCATTCGACTGTGTCCCTCGGGGAATCCTGTGGGGGGGTGCTCCAGAAATATGGGTACCGGGCCCCCTGATAAGAGCTGTTCGGTCCCTGTACAATTGGTGTCAGAGCTTGGTCCGCATTGCCAGCAGTAAGTCGAGCCCGTTTCGTGTGAGAGTTGGACTCAGTCAGGGCTGCCCTTTGTCACCGATTCTGTTCAGAACTTTTTTGGACAGAATTTCTAAGCGCAGCCAGTCTGTTGAAGGGGTCCGGTTTGGTGGACTCAGGATTGGGTCACTGCTTTTTGCAGATGATGTTGTCCTGTTTGCTTCATCAGGCCGTGATCTTCAGCTCTCTCTGGAACGGTTCGCAGCTGAGTGTGAAGCGGTTGGGATGAGAATCAGCACCTCCAAATCCGAGACCATGGTCCTCAGCCGGAAAATGGTGGAGTGCCCTCTCAGGGTTGGGGGAGAGATCCTGCCCCAAGTGGAGGAGTTCAAGTATCTCGGGGTCTTGTTCATGAGTGAGGGAAGAATGGACCGTGAGATCGACAGGCGGATCGGTGCGGCATCCGCAGTGATGCGTGCTTTGCATTGGTCTGTCGTGGTGAAAAAGGAGCTGAGCCGTAAGGCAAAGCTCACAATTTACCAGTCAATCTACGTTCCTACCCTCACCTATAGTCATTAGCTATGGGTAGTGACCAAAAGAACGAGATCCCGAATAGAAGTGGCTGAAATGAGTTTCCTCCGCAGGGTGTCTGGGCTTTTCCTTAAAGATGGGGTGAGATGCTCAGTCATCTGGGAGGGGCTCAGAGTAGAGCCGCTGCTCCTCCGCATCGAGAGGAGTCAGATGAGGTGGCTTTGGGCATCTGATCAGGGTGTCTCCTGGACGCCTCCCTGGTGAGGTGTTCCGGGCATGTCCAACCAGGAGGAGGTCCCGGGGAAGACCCAGGACACGCTGGAGGGACTATGTCTCCTGGCTGGCCTGGGAACGCCTTGGGATTCTCCCGGAAGAGCTGGAAGAAGTGGCCGGGGAGAGGGAAGTGTGGGCCTCTCTGCTTATGCTGCTGCCCCCGCGACCAAGCCCCGGATAAGCGGAAGAGGATGGATGGATGGAGGGTCACACATTAAGTTAAAGATATAAATTGAACCCACAGCCTTGTGTTTTAATTCCCAATGAATTATTCATTACATCACATTTAAGCCAATTAGTGCTTTAACTACACTATATAATGGGAAAAGATGTATATAATATACCAGAATATATAAGGTTTGTGAATTAACTGCACTCACTTTTCTAGGGCTAGTACACAGTGTAATCCTCCAATTTCACAAACTTTATGCCAGGTCTGCCTTGTGTCATTATTCCAAAAAAATACAATCTTCACAAAATGCCTATCCTTTTCTGAGCAGTAATGTCCCTCTGACTATGCCTTATAGACCATCTGTAACACCAACTATAGTCTCTAATAATTCATAATAATACATTATTAAATACATTTATATAGTACTGTTATAATGTACTCAAAGCATTTTAAATACACAATGGAAAGCCACATCAAACTCCACCAATATGTAGCATCACAAAGATGATATAACAGCAGCCATTCTTCCCCATTACACTCACCACACATTACCTATTAGTTGGTGAAAGGCTGAGATAAACAGCCAAAAAGAGATAAGGGATAATTAGGGAGCCAGAACAACCTGGCTGATGTGGGCAATTTAGCCAGAACATTAAAAAACACCCTATTTTTTCCCTATGATGCCCAAGGATCTTTAATGACCAATGAGATCCAGGGCATTAGTTTTATATCTCATATCTCATCATTTATGGACAGTGCCAATTTTTTCAGCATAGTTTCTCCATCATTGCACTGGGGCATTAAGATCCACACATAAATCAGGTTAAGCTCCCCATGGTGGTCTTGCCAACACTTTTTGCAAAAGGAACCATCCAAATACTGGCCAGGCCCAGACATGCTTAGCTTCAGGTAGGGTTACCTGTTCTGAAGTTAAGGTGGTATGGCTGATTTTCCTGAAGGGCAGCAGCACAGAGATTGGTTGGAAGTGGCACAAGACACCATTCTGAATATGCAGTGTGGTGGTTTTAGCCGGTGCTAGTGATATCACGAATAACCTTCCTTAGTGTTGGAATTATTCTTTGCTTGTTTGCACCTGGTCTGTATACCTTCTATGAATATGGAGTACTCAGTGATATGAAACTTCCAGTTTGAGTGAACTCTGGCGAGACTGGTCGCCGCTGCTCGCTGGTAACTAGAATATTGATTTTGCTAGACTAGTGATTTTGATGCTTCAGCCTAACCTCCGTTTCGTTTGAAACTTACCGATTTATTCTCTGGACGTCTGAGTTGCCTGCAGCCTCCTCGCCTACAATGTGGACTAGTAGGATTTTTGCTTGGTTAATGTTTGTTTGGAGTCTTCTGTCGCTCGCTATCCAACCTGCGACTGGCCTCCTCCAGCTGCTGAGCTGCTTCGACTGAGTCTTCTCCAGTCTGTGCCTCTGCTGTTGGTGCTATATTTCGACCCGGACGTCATACTTCTCCCTCGTCGGAGATACATCCATCGTGGGTCCCGCCGGAGATCCCGAACGGACGCTTCGAAAGGAATTAACTCTTTTTGGTCTGATTTTCGGCACCCTCCACATAACACAGATAGGAACGCTGACCATAGCGTGTTGGCCAGCTTAGCTCGGTCGACTAACACCACTGTCAAATGCGACAGCAACATTGTCAGCTTTGGTCTATTGAACATCCGCTCACTTACGAGCAAGGGACATCTCATTCAGGATCTCCTCATTGACCGTAAATTTGACTTTCTCTGTTTAACTGAGACTTGGCAGCAACCTTAAGACTTTTCACAACTTAATGAATGCACCCCCCCGGGGTTTATTTACACTTGTCAACCCCGTGCATCTGGCCGTGGAGGAGGTGTCGCGATAAGTGGAAAGTCCTGCCGTTGCTTACTCCTGCTGTTAGCTCTTTTGAATAGACTGTGTGTCAACTGTCTGGGCCAGTTCCAACCATCATTGCAACTGTCTACCATCCTCCCAAGTCTAACAACAATTTTTTGAACGATCTTGCTACCTTCCTTACCAATCTATCTGTAATTACTCCAAATATAATTCTGCTGGGGGATTTTAATATACATCTGGACAATATCCCTCTCACTAGAGACTTTTTATCTTGCCTGGAGAGTGTTGGATACCAGCAGCACACTGATGTTCCTACCCATTGTAAAGGACATATCTTGGACCTGATTTGCTGCTCTGTTGTTATTCCTTTTGATCTTACAGCAGATGAACTCACTATAACCGACCACTTTTTCCTCTCATTCAACGCTAAACTTACCTTTTCTGTTCCTAAGCTTCCACGTCTCATAGCCTTCGTAACATTAAGAATATTAACTTGAATTTGCTGTCTTCTAGAATTGATTCGCAAATGGACTTTTATAATTTATCCACTCCCATAGAACTGGTCTCATATTATGACACTTGTCTTAATGGTATTCTTAATTCTCTGGCCCTGCTAAAAACCAGATCTGTTTCTTTTTCCTTTTCTGCCCCCTGGTTTACACCTGAACTTCGGCTTCTGAAAGCTAAAGGCAGGCAACTTGAAAGGTTGTTTAAAAAAAACAGACTCTTTGTCCACAAAGAGATGTATAAAAATCATCTACTCTATTACAAGGATTGTATAGCTCAAACCAAATCTAATTATTACACTCAGTTAATTACTTGTAATACAGGTAACACCAAGTCTTTTTTTTCTTTACTTAATAATGTTACACAACCTCCAGACTCTTTACCATCTCACCTTTACTCAACTGCCTTCTGTAATTCTCTTATGTCTTTTTTCAATGAGAAAATCCAAAAGATACATCAGCACCTTGGTCCAGATCCTTTCTGTATTTCTTCTGAACTACACTCACCTATTCACTCTTTCTCTTCTTTCCAGCTTCCCACTTCCTCTGAAATCTCAGATCTCATCTGCAAATCCAAGTCATCTACTTGTCAGCTGGACCCCCTGCCTACAGTTTTGGTTAAAGCCTGCCTCCCTCTCTAGTCCCTCTTATTTCTGCCATCATTCACTCTTCTCTTACTACTGGTATTATTCCCTCATCTTTCAAAACTGCTGCTATAACCCCAATACTTAAAAAATATGGTTGTGATCCTACTAATTTCAGTAATTTTCGCCCCATTTCTAACTCACCCTTTATCTCCAAAATTCTTGAAAAAATAGTAGCTATCCAACTTCACACCCACTTGTCTCACAATAATCTATATGAGAAGTTCCAGTCTGGTTTTCGCCCCCTTCATAGTACAGAAATGGCACTTGTTAAAATTACCAATGACCTCCTTATGGCTGCTGATTCTGGTCTAATCACTATTCTCATCCTTCTTGATCTGAGTGCAGCCTTTGATACTATTTGTCATACCACTCTCCTTAATAGATTATCTTTGATTGGCATTACTCACACTCCACTTGATTGGTTTAGATCTTACCTCTCAGGCCGCACTCAGTTCATACAGCTTAAAACCTTCACATCCCAACCCACCGCTGTTACTTCTGGTGTGCCCCAAGGTTCTGTCCTGTGGCCTCTTCTTTTTATTATTTACCTTCTTCCCCTTGACAATATTTTTCGCAAATATAACATTAATTTTCACTGTTATGCTGATGACACCCAGCTCTACCTTGCTGGTAAACCCACCTCCTCTGTTCCACCACCCTCGCTTATTGACTGCATTTCTGAAATTAAATCCTGGTTCTCTTCAAATTTTCTTAAATTAAACAGTGATAAAACTGAGGTTCTCCTCATTGGTTCAAAATCATCATTATCCAAAACCAATCATTTTTCTTTTATTATTGACTAGCAAAATACCCGCGCTTCGCAGCGGAGAAGTAGTGTGTTAAAGAAGCAATGAAAAAGAAAAGGAAACATTTTGAAAATAACGTAACATGATTGTCAATGTTATTGTTTTGTCACTGTTGTGAGTGATGAGTGTTGTTGTCATATATATAATATATATATTTACACACACACACAAACATATATGTATACATATCTATACATATACACATACATATACATACACACATACATACACACACATATATACACACAAATACATATATATATATATATATATATATATATACATACATATCTACATATATACACACACAGCTATTTCAGTATCAGTGCAATACGCTGTTTGTTAAAACGGATGACACCGCTCTTACGTGCAAGTCTGCGTGGATATTATGAACTATCATATTTGTTCAAGTTCTATTTAAATTTTAAATAGAAGGAATTTTTATTTAGTCGACAGAAATATCTTTGGTAGGAATGGTAAAAACAGACAGGAATATTATTCCTGAATAAATCAACTCAAACCTTAAACAACTTATAATATTTTGCTCTCCATAAAAATATATCCTGTCTAAATTATACAAGTTAGAAATAAAGTAAACATTAAAAGAACAAACATTCAAATTTCTTTACTCTTATGTAATTTTATATTTTATAAAAATAAACTTAGATTTTAAATATCCCAAAAGATTTTGCTCTCCATAAAAATATATCCTGTCAAAATTATACAAATTCAAATATGAACATGCTGCATAACAAAACCTGGAAATATAAATAAAATGTGTTCCTTTCAGCAATAACAAATCAAATCATTCAGTTGTCTTTGCTCATATGTCATTTTAGAGCTGGACGCCTGGCATCTTTTTGGCACAGGTTCGTTTCTGTTTGGTGTGAGGTTCTGTGTTGTGGAGATTCTCAGGATGGATTGCAGGTGCTCATCAGTGAGGCGACTCCTGTGTGCTGTTTTGTTAGTCTTTATCACTGAGAAGAGCTTCTCACACAGATATGTGCTACCAAACATGCACAAGGTTCGAGCCGCATGTAGACGGACTTTTTTTGTTCTTCAAAGT
Source organism: Polypterus senegalus (assembly GCF_016835505.1). NCBI lineage: Eukaryota > Metazoa > Chordata > Cladistia > Polypteriformes > Polypteridae > Polypterus > Polypterus senegalus. The sequence continues at coordinate 188,472,489 of NC_053155.1, read as the reverse complement.
CACCAAAGCGCCGTGCAAACTCAGTGCGCTCAGTTTATCAGCAAAGTGCGTATTTGGGAACACCGTAGTGACGACTTGGTTTAACATTACTTGGCAACAGGGAAAGTGGGGCAAGTGGTTGTGTCTCCCATAAAAGCAGCTCAATTGAAATCACTTTGTGATTGTGCACGGTAAAACGTCCGCTGAAGTGTCAGATTCTTATTTAATTCTTCTGCTTTCTGTATCTTCTGCATTGCATTCAGGTCTTTCAGGTTACCCTGATGTTTTGTTTTATAGTGCCGTCTTAGATTAAATTCTGTAATTACAGCCACATTAGCTCCACAAATGAGACACACGGGTTCAGTAAACATATACTCAGCCTCCCATCGGTTTTAAAGGCTCTATTTTCAGAATCAACTTTTCTCTTCAGCATCGTGTGAGCTAGCCGCAATAACTTGCAGCATCTTAAGGTAGACTTGATTACGCGGTAACTGTTGGCAAGGCAGCTGAAGCGCTGCATTATGGGATCTGTAGTTTATTGTGTTACCAGCGCTTCATATACCGGGCTTTAATAACAATAATACAGTATATAAAATGATCTCGGGCGGATATAATTACGCCGGGCGGATGTGGCCTGCCCTTGAGTTTGACACATATGGACTAAATAGAACTTGAAAAGATATATTTTTCAAATGTGATCGCAATTCAGATAGAGTTGGCGCACTACAGCCTGCATGCCTCAATAAGTCATCCTCCCCTCGCTCTTACTTTTTACCGTTCATCTAATGAATACACTGAGTATGGCTTTACCAAAACAATCATTGATGGCGAATAAAGTATCCATTATTGAGTATGTAGATCGGGATATATATATATATACATATATATATATACCAGCGTATCAGCGGAGAAGTAGTGTGTTAAAAAGCTAGAAAAGAAAAGGGAACATTTTAAAAATAGCGTAACATGACTGTCAATATACAGTATTTGTTTTGTGAGTGTTACTGAGTGTTGCTGTCATCAAGGATTTGATTATCATTATTTCTTTCAATCAGGTTCGTATTTGTAGGATGTGTTGTGTTCAAGTTACATTCCGTGTTTGTCAATCGTTGTAAAGATGACAGGTTTCATTCATCGATTCGTTTCTTACTGCATCAATAAACAGCTCGTCTTCTTCTTTATCTGAGACCTGACACACTGCATGCACGGTTTTTTACACTGTCTTCCTTTAGCGGGACATTGACTTTTCCAACGTGTGCTTTGTTTCGCAGTAGTTGGATTTATGAATATGCTTGTATGTATGAGGCGCTTCATATTTTTGCTGCCTTTTCAATTGTGTAATTCGGTTTTGTTCAGCGCTCTTTGGAACTGTTGCTTTTATCTGTGCACTGCGTCAGTTCCGTGAGCCACTCGGTGTACATGCATCGAAGGTTCCCAGCTGTGCTGGTGCCATCTCGTGCTATGTCCATGGCTGTATTTAATGTTACCTTAGTCCTGGCACTTAAAACTTTCTCTCGCAGTTTCGCTGAGTTTGTGTCAAACACCACCCTGACCATCTCATCTTCCTCTCCATAAGCACAGTCCTTCACCCGTGAATATTTACCCGTGGCAGTTTGCTATTGGATTGCCGCTGACGGACGGCCTTATATGGGCAGGCACTAAATTACAAGCGCCAGCGCAGCCTGTCTATGAACTTAATTTAAAGTGTAGGTTTACATCGTGCTTTGTTTCGAGTAGCAGAACTCATGAATATGGTTGTATATGTCACTTTCGCTTCGCTTCTTATTGTTTAGCTGCCTTCTCAATTATATAATGCATGTTTTCTTCAGCGCTTTTTGAGGTCTTCCTGGTTTTCTATGTACTGCGTGATTACGTGGGAGGCGTGATGATGTCACACGAAACTCCCCCACGGCGTTGAAGCTCATCTCCATTACAGTAAATGGAGAAAAACTGCTTCCAGTTATGACCATTACGCGTAGAATTTCGATATAAAACCTGCCCAACTTTTGTAAGGAAGCTGTAAGGAATGAACCTGCCAAATTTCAGCCTTCCACCCACACGGGAAGTTGGAGAATTAGTGAGTGAGTGAGTGAGTGAGTGAGTGAGGGCTTTGCCTTTTATTAGTATAGATAACTCTGTTGTTTCCCCATCATCTCAGGTCAAGAGTCTGGGTGTCATCCTTGACAGTACTCTGTCTTTCCAATGTCACATTAATAACATCACCCGGTCTGCTTACTTCCACTTACGTAATATTAATCGCATTCGTCCCTCCCTCACGCCTCATACTACTGCCATTCTTGTTCATAGTCTTGTCACTTCTCGGCTGGACTACTGCAATTCACTCCTCTTTGGTCTCCCTAATAAATCTCTTCATAAGCTTCAGTTAGCCCAGAATTCTGCAGAACGTATCATCACTGGAATCCCATCTTTTCACCATATTACTCTGGTCTTGCAGCAGCTTCATTGGCTCCCGATCAAGTTTCGTATTGATTTGAAGATTCTACTACTAACATTTAAGGCCATCCATAACCTCGCACCTCCATATCTGTCTGACCTTCTACATGTTGCCATTCCCTCCCGTAACATTAGATCCTCTTCCTCCACCCATCTGACCGTTCCTCCCGCCCGTCTAACCACCATGGGGAGCAGAGCTTTCAGCCGTTCTGCTCCCAAGCACTGGAACTCATTACCTGCGGATCTCCGAAATATCAAATCATATTCATCTTTCAAATGTAAACTTAAAACACATTTGTTTAAAATGGCTTTTTCTTCTTCCTCCTGATTATAGTGGTTTTGTTTGGTTTTAATTTTTAGATTTTCTGATGTTTTAAGTTGTTTATAATTGTGTCTTTTATTTATTTATTGTTTGTTCGGTGTCCTTGAGTTCTCTGAAAGGCGCCTTGTATAAATAAAATGTATTATTATTATTATTATTATTATAAAGTAAACACTTTACACAGAGAAGAAGTAATCAAATTTACAAGAAGACAATAACAGAATATAAATGTGCCAGTATAAGCAGGTTGTCAAGTTACCGTGTCTGTTATGCTGCCTTTATAGGGCTTGTAAGATAATGTTGGCCATGGCTTGTTTGTATTGTCCTTATGTCACTCCAAAAATGCCTTGGCAGGATGTTTTACTTGTATCACAAGACACTGTGGTCAGTCTGATGTAATATGGAAAATGACAGCCATACAGATGTAAAAATGGCATCATGAATGTGATATTAGTTGCTGACAAACCCTTAAACCAGTCTAAAATGGTCTAAAACCTCAGAGGAACAATAACCGGGAAGGTCCAGTTTGCGGATATCTAAGATGATACACATACTGTATATTACTGTTTTTTGACATTCTAGAAGTTTAAGTATTGCAATTTCTTTGTTTTTTTTTTTTGTTACCTTCTTGATGACGACATCATGAACAATCTTATATAAAAATGTCTATGTGTGGAAGTGTGTGTGTCTGTCTGGCCCGGAAGTGAGAGGTGGAGTCGGAGTAAGAGCTCTGCCTCTAAGGAAACAGGAAACTCGCTTAGCCAGGCCGGGCCAGTACACTAAAATCTTTTTTACTTATCCTCCTGCCACTAATACACAAGCGAGGCAAGCACATCTGCAAAATGAAACTTCAGAAGAAAGGTAAAGTCGCTTAGCCACTAACATCAGCAAAATAATATCCCTTTTACTTTTCCTCCCGCTGCTAATGCATAAGTGATGTGAGCACGTCGGTAAATAAAATCCTCCAAGGAGAGAGATGCCCAGAGTAGCACCTTTCAATTACATGACATCTCTACATTTCAGTTTTTTTTTTCTAGCAATTTCAGTAGTTTCTAGGACCCAGCATGGGCTTACACAGCTAGTCTTATATAGTTATCATTATGATGGTGTGTATTGCTATGGCACATGCGCATGTAATGCAGTGTGTGCTATAATGGTGGCCATATTATAAAACACTGTCTCAATAAATCAATAGTAATTTATTTTTGTTTTCAATAACTCCTTTTCTTGTTTTCTTTAATGGTTATTCTATTCTCTACAACCATTGTGCCAGAATCATTCAGATAATGTTCAATATTTTTTTTAATTAGTTATTTATTATTTTACCATTATTATAGTAACATTATCAGTGCGATTTTCTAAGAAAAAAAAATTCCCAACCACTATTTTGTATTTCTGTTTTTCATAAGTGATGTTGTGATCAGGATGGAAAAGCTAGAAAGAAAATTTTTAGTGCAGTCAGTAGTATGGATATTACCAAAAATTCACTGTCCAAATACTAGCATGGGAAGGCACCAAACTCGCTATTTACTAAAGAGAACAAAACTCAATACTCTAACCCAAAAAAAAAATAAGAGTCAAATAAACTGCAGTGAAGTTTCTAAATCATCACTGAAAAGATTGTTAACTTCAGGCAAAACCTTTCAGTGTATCCCAACTCTTGGACATCTAAGAACTGTGTAACTCTGATCTTAATAAAATTGCAAAGGTAACGTCACCCATTGCTACTTTTGATTGTTCTAGGCTTGCGAAAGTACACAAAACACTACCAAAATGCATGTGTCAAGACTTGAAATAATTAAAATATTCTCAGAACATTTAAAAATCACAAAAATAATATCAGAAATGTATTTCTCACCATGAAAAATCCAGATTTGAAAAAGAAGCACTGTATATTCAGTAAGATGTGAGAAAATGAAAAGGAACACAATCCTAACGCCACCATTTATTAGCATCTTTCTAGGTAGTATAGTCGTTCAGAAAATAGTGCTACTGTCTCCCAGATCCAGCAACCTCACTTTAAATCATGGACCCTACAATTGACTGCTACACATCTCTGGTAAGGTTCATGGATAGATGTTGGCCTCCTGTAGTCCAGAATTGGGTTAACTGCGTTGAGAATATTGTTACAATATGTTAGTTATTGCTGCTTATCCTTTTACAGTATTGTATGAAATATTTAGAAAAATGAAGAACAGGTGAAAACTCATATGATAAAGCTGTGCCCCATATCTTACCTAAATGGTGCCTGGAGTATGTGCCCCTTCACTTACCTAAATGACATCCCTCAGATGATGGTGCCCTAAACAGCCACCTATGTCGCCTAATGGGTTGATTGGCTCTGACTTTAGTTCAAGGGCTATCATTAAGCTAATTTCTGAATCTAGAGGAAGATAAATTCGGATGAAGAACCACTTGTAAAGAGAAAGGGTGATACCAGTGTCTCTAAAGTAAAAGTATTCAGCATTAAGATGAACAGGGAAGGTAATTTCATGTCTAAATCAGGGAACGAAATTAATTAATCGAAGTAAGCAATGTTTGATGGGGCAGCCTGAGTAGATTTAGTTGCTAACTATCTATTAATTTATTTTTTACTTTTTATTTTTTCTCCGTGATCCTTATTTATCACATTAACAGTTTATTTTTCTCTATAGTTACAATATTTGGCATAAAGAAGTATTTCTAGATTTACCTGTTGCTGGTACTTTAAACATTAAATTGATTATAATTGTTGTTTTATTAAAGATGGCAGAAACACCTATTATTGAAGGAATTCTCCTCAAAATGTCTCTGCAAAACAGAATTATAAGAAGAAAAATATGCAAAGAAAGATTCTTCAGATTGACGGAAACAGAGCTTTCATATTTCAATGTTCATAAAAGGGTAAGATGCCAGTTCTGAATAGAATAAGACCTGTTTGGACTTACTATTCTGGTTCATGTGTCTTTCTAAATGTGTTTTATTTCAGAAATTGAAGGTGGTGTTTGCATAGGTTATAGAACACTCTATATTACCCTTTAATGACCATGTATATGGTTGTAATGTCAGCTAATGTCTTGTTACAAAACTCTTATATGATGTAATGTGTAATTTAAGTTTATGTGATTTTGTTTTCATTAAGTAAAAGTGACTGGAATTTAAGCATTTTTAATATTCTTTCTATGCAATAGAATAGATTGCATTTGTTTTGCATTTGTATTTATTTAACTTAATTTAGCCTATTGTTATATTTATTTTTATAATTTCTATGTTTATAATTTGTATTTGAAAATGTATGCATTATTTAAACATACAATCGTGACAAAGAAGTTTTTATGTAATGTTGTAGTGCAACTTTATCATCAGCCAACCCTGAATCTTCAACTCTTTTGGTTCGACCATTTTTCTCAATGGTTTAGCCTTTGCTAGAGAGATGAGAATTCCTAGTAATATTGTTTAGAGAAAGATTCAATGTTAGTAAAAGTTAATCATAAAGGAAAGGGGTATCACACAGATCATTCAAAATAGGAACCAGGATGAAACAGTCAAATAGGGGAAGGAAATCAAAGCCAGGTAAAAATGAGAATTTAATGTTCTATACACTAAAATCATGTAGCCAAGGGGCAGTTTAAAGAGTAAAGTTTGAGGAACTAGAAACAAAGGCTTTAAGTAAACAAATATATGCTGCTTGACGCTCATCAGTCTTTTTAAATAAGGTATACAAACAAGCTGAAATCAGTTATAAGTGACAGATAAATTATTACAGTGTGTAAATGTGTGAATATTGTGCAGAGAGTGTGAGAAAAAGCAATGAGATAGAAAAACCTGACCGACTAGGGCAGTTTTATGAGTGACAACACCACTTATCTTTTAATCAAATATAAAATACAGTGCTGCAATGTAACTCTTACTTGTAAATCACACTCAACATTTTTTTTTTCCTAAAATGTAATGTTCATTGGGTGGCACAGAGGCACATAGTGGTTAACACTACAGCATCCTGTGTTTGAATCCTGTGCCCAGTCATAGTCCATGTGAAGTATGCATGTTGACCCTGTGTCTTAGTGGATTTTTATCCAATGTCAATCTTTGACATTGACTTCCTAGTTCAGACATTTGGCTGATTAAATGACCACTCTTTATCTTGTCCAATTCTGCTACCTTAATTTCCTGGCTTGTATTTTTATTTTAAACGTTTGTCAGCTTACTATACTCATCTTTTAATTCAGTGTTTTTATTATGATATTATGGAGGAATGTAATGATGTATAAAACAGTCCTTAATCGGAAAGAAGGATAAAATTACTATTTTCAAAAAGTATCAAATAAGATAATTGAAATAGGTATTTGTAATTATATTTATTTTAATGCAGTATTTATATATATATATAATTAAACTGATACAATTGCAATACAACCACAAAATGTAATTGTAAGATAAAAAATCATAAAACAGAAAATCAACATACAACAATATACTGTATGTAGCGTATTTAAGTGCCTGAAAAAAGGGCATTAAAAGAGAAGAAAATAAAGCAAACAGTACAGTGCCAATTAAAAGTATTTCCCCCTTGGAACTTAATTCATTAATAGGTGATAGAAAAACCACAAGTCAGGAAATGAAGACATTAAAATATCCAAGTCACTAAATATCCGCTGGAGTCCAGTAAATTAATCATTAAGAAATGTAAGAGTATCGTACAGCTGTAAATCTGTCTAGAGCTGGCCATCTACCAAATCTGAGTGATTGAGCAAGAAGAAGACTTGTGAAACTTATTTCAGCTGCTTCTATTCGCGATCTCGTTCTTTCGGTCACTACCCATAGCTCATGACCATAGGTGAGGGTAGGAACGTAGATCGACTGGTAAATTGAGAGCTTTGCCTTACGGCTCAGCTCCTTTTTCACCACGACAGACCGATGCAGAGCCCACATTACTGCGGATGCCGCACCAATCCGCCTGTCGATCTCATGCTCCATTCTTCCCTTACTCGTGAACAAGACCCCGAGATACTTGAACTCCTCCACTTGGGGTAGGATCTCTCCCCCAACCCTGAGAGGGCACTCCACCCTTTTCCGGCTGAGGACCATGCTCGGATTTGGAGGTGCTGATTCTCATCCCAGCCGCTTCACACTCAGCTGCGAACCGATCCAGAGAGAGCTGAAGATCACGGCCTGATGAAGCAAACAGGACAACATCATCTGCAAAAAGCAGTGACCCAATCCTGAGTCCACCAAACCGGACCCCTTCAACACCCTGGCTGCGCCTAGAAATTCTGTCCATAAAAGCTGAAATGAGTTTCCTCCGCAGGGTGTCTGGGCTTTCCCTTAAAGATAGGGTGAGAAGCTCAGTCATCCGGGAGGGGCTCAGAGTAGAGCCGCTGCTCCTCCGCATCGAGAGGAGTCAGATGAGGTGGCTCGAGCATCTGATCAGGATGCCTCCTGGACGCCTCCCTGGTGAGGTGTTCTGGGCACGTCCAACCGGGAGGAGGCCCCGGGGAAGACCCAGGACACGCTGGAGGGACTATGTCTCCCGGCTGGCCTGGGAACGCCTTGGGATTCTCCCAGAAGAGCTGGAAGAAGTGGCCGGGGAGAGGGAAGTCTGGGCCTCTCTGCTTAAGCTGCTGCCCCCGCGACCCGACCTCGGATAAGCGGAAGAGGATGGATGGATGGATGGATGAAGACTTGTGAGGGAAGTCACCAAGACAACTAAGACAAATATGAAGGAGTTACAAGTTACACTGGATCAGATTGAAGAGACTGTAAATACAACAACTGTTGTCCAGGCACTTCACCAGCCACAGCTTAAATGGGCATTGGCATACAGAAGTTCACTGTTAAAAAAACACATAGAGAGTTTGCCTAAATGCACATACGTGACACTTAAGTCATCTGGAAGAATAGTCTATGGCAGTGCTTCCAAAACTCGGCCATGGGGACCCCCTGTGACTGCAGGTTTTTGTTCCAACCAGCTTCTGCTTTTAATTGAACTCCTGGGCTGATTAAGTGAACTGATATTTCCCAAGTTCTGTGTTTAGGGAACAATATAGAAATTAGAAAACTAAGTTTGCTAAAAAAAATATATTAAATGTACCAAGCAGTTATATAGGAATAATGCATTTTTTTCTTTTTAACAGTATTTTCATCCTACTTTTCTAGGTGTTCTCATTGTTTAATTAATCTATTATTTACTAATTAGTGGGTCTGACTCTAAAGTAGTTGCAGTCTTTGATTATTCATTGCCGTTTGCCTGGGTGTCTGATCTGCTTGTTTTAAATTGTCATTATTAAGATACAACAAAGGGGAAAAACTGCACAGAGAAAGGGCAATGTATAATGAAATCAACAAAAGAGAGTTAAGCGTTTAAATCTATAGCAAAAGCGGAAATATATATAAATGTCCTATAAATATAAAAATCATGCTGCTGTGCATTTCTGAATGTAAAATAAATAAAAAAAATAATCCCAGCTAATTAAAAGAGCGCAGTGTTATCGGGTGTTGTCACTGATTAGGAATGTGGTTGGAAACAAAAACCTGCAGCCACAGGGGGTCCCCAGGACCGCATTTGGGAAACACTGGTCTATGATCTCATGTGACCAAAATGGAGCCTTTTTACTTTCAGACTAAACACCACATTTGGCATAAGCCAAACATTGCACATTATCAAAAACACACCATCACCATTTTGAAGCATGGTGTTATCAGCATTATGCTGTAAGGATGCTTCCCTGCAGCAGGCCCTGGAAGGCTTGTGAGGTTTGAGAGTAAAATGAGCACTGCAAAATACAGAGAAGTCCTGGAGGAAAATCTGATACAGTCACAAAAAATCTGTACTTTTGGAAAAGATTTGTTTTCCAGCAGATCAAAACCCCTAGCATGAAGGCAAAGTTACACACGAATGGCTTCAAAATATTGTAATAATATTAATGTCCTAGAGTGACCAAGTCAAAGTCCATACCTGAATCCTATTGTGAATGTGTGGCTGGACTTGAATGAAGCTGTTTACTCATGATAGCCATGCAACCTGACAGAGCTTAAGCAGTTTTATAAAGAAAAATAGGGAGAAAATGCAGTGTACACATGTTCATAGTCAATAGAAACCTGTCTACACAGCTCCAAGACTGTCACGGCTGCAAAGGTGCATCTACTAACCACTAAAATGAGGGGAAAATGTATATGATCAATTATTTTGTGTTTTATATGTGTAATTAACTTAGATCATGGTGCAGATAATTTTTTCACTTTGACATTAACAAGTCTATTTCTGTTCATCAGTGTAAAAAAATCCAGATTGAATCCACTGTGAATCAATGTTGTATAATAACAAAATGTGAAAACTTCCAAGGGAGGCAATACTTTTACAGACATTTTTTTTTGTTTTGGGAACACAAGCATTATTAGCAAATAATGGTTAGAACTACAGTAAATTCAGTATTAGCAGGGAATTGAATGTGGACTCCAATAAAATGGCTTTATTAATGTAATACAGCAGTGAAGATGCTAATATGAAGTGCCTTATTATGTGTGTTTGCCTTTAATTTTCACTGTTACACATGTACAGTATCTGGTTAACATTGTGTTTGATACTGTCACTTTTAATGCTAATCCAGTGATTTGTTTAAAGAAGGACTACAGCTCAGAATTGCTTCATGCATTATTAAGTCTCTGCGGTGGGCTGGCACCCTGCCCAGGGATTTGTTTCCTGCCTTGCGCCCTGTGTTGGCTGGGATTGGCTGCAGCAGACCCCCATGACCCTGTAGTTAGGATATAGCGGGTTGGATAATGGATGGATGGATTATTAAGTCTCCTGCATAGATAAAACTTTAGCAGCAAAGCATGTGCAAGCATTTGAAATATTATTTATATAAAGTAATAATGTCATTTTGTTTAGAAACAAGGAAGCAAGAAAGGATCGATTTTGATTGAAAGAATTCGCTGTGTTGCTGCTGTTAATCTTGAAGAACCAACTCCACTAGAAAGGCAGTACCCTTTCCAGGTACATTTAGTATATTAATTGTATCTGACCTCATTTATCCTTATCTTTTATATGGCAATGACTACCAAACACATATATAGTAATGGCTTATAGCATGTTTTGCTGCATAACATTGGGTTCAATTTACTTGTATATATTACATTTTTCTAAGACCCTGATTTTTCTGTCTGTATTTATTTCAATGCAGGCTTATGGGAAGTATTGTACTATTCTACAAGTATTGATTCAAGGCTGACATCAACCCTGGGCCAGACAATGTTGCAAGGCACAATGACACATCATAAACATCCAAAATAATTAAACTATAGTTACTAGCAGATGGTTTGATCTAAATTACCATAAACCATGCCCATTAAATGCAGCCAAAGACTGTAAAAAGCAGCATGGACTTAGGCCAGAGATTCATCTTTCCAGTGAAAACTGCTAAGACCAACTTGAAACTAAACAGATCCTCTGGTCTAAACCCAGCCAGAGTGTTTTCATCATAGAACTTACAATCCTATGGGAGAAGCCAGTAGAGGAGCCCTATGAATGGAAAAAGCTGAGTTATTTGAACTTCGCAGTAGAAGTACAAAATTGTGTCTGGAATGTAAAGATTCATCCAAGTGAAGCTGGGAGGCAGAAGTTTTGTAGATATTTCCAACTGTAAGGCTTTTTAAGGAGCTAGGGATCAGAGTGCAGCCCCAAAGGAAAGCAGTAAAAGCACTTTCTGATGCTGCTGAAAAGTGCAGCCACTGGTTGTGGTTAAAAAGAGGAGACACCATCTGGGCTGTAGGAAAAATCAAAAGCTCTTAGACACAAACCCATATCTGATTAACCTGTAGTGCCTCAGCTGATGGTGTCTTGTGGTTTAAAGGCTAAAACACCCAGGAATGTTGAGGATCACAACTAAAGACAGGTCTTAAGGGCATCTAACCCTAGTAGCCACCAACAGAATCCCACTTAAGTCAACCACAGTGCAAAGCATCAGGAATTATATTCTCCAATCCTATAAATACATTTTTAAAAATTAGAGGTTTTGTGTCACTGGATGGAGAATGGTCACTCATCATAAAAATCCCTGTCCATCCCTGTTAAAAGGTAGGCCTAAGCCTCAGAGGACAAATTATGTAGTAGTCATTTAAATGGTCATATTTCAGAGATGCATACAGAAGATATTTATTTAAGAATTACACATTCTATTTTAAATTTATTTGATGTCACACATTTTAAGAAACAGTATAATGTAAAGCCAACAAACTGTCGTATTAGATAGAATTACGCTTAAAACTTTCTTCAGTTTTATTCATGTGTATTCACTTTTTTATACAATACTCTTTGTAATAAATTATTTTGGATCCATAAATTGATTCAAATGCTGCAAAGTAACAAAAATGGTATAATTATTTTTAAAGCATCAGTTCTAATGGGAAATGCTCAACTTTACTCAATTTAATTAATTCTTCTTAACTGGACTTCTTTTTGTGAGCGAAATATGCCAATACAGCAACTTCAAATATAACAGGAAATGAAATAAAATATATATGCAAGACAGAATGTTGAAACATAAGTGATAAACCTAATTCAATAAATTCTAAAAATAAATATGTACAGTTTAGTTTTAAAGGAATACTACATCCAAAAACAATACAGTTTTTTATCTGTTACCCCATATTTTTTGTGGTGTGATGAGTAAGAAACTATTTTAATTTTATGATTTCATGGAGAGCAGAGATAACAAACTTTGTGTAACAAAGGGCTTCAATGAGGGTGGGCGGGGATTAATACTGAACAAAAGAAAACGCTACTTGTGCTAGATTCACATGTCATTTATTAAGTTGTATTCTCACATGCAGTATGTGTAGTTTTGTTATAATATTGTAATAAGAATACTCCGCCCAAAAATGTCTTTTTTATATGTTACTTACATCATCTAGTTTTTACAGTAGTGATGGCTGACAAAAAATTTTAATTTCATGTTTTCATGCAGAATGGAAATCAAAAAAAGTGTCTGATACAATATAAATGTAAGGTGAGCAATGCTGAACAACTGCAAAAATGTCCATTAAAAAAATCTCATGTTATTTGTGTCACATTTTGGTCAGGCAGTGGAAGGACAGACTGGAAACAGTCAGAATGTTGGGACACCAACTGGGCCGTCCCGTTTAATCGTCACGAGATGAACAGACAAAATAAACAAAAGTAACAAAAATAGCACTTCAGCGCTGTCCCCTACAGGGACTTCTTTCACAATAATCTTTCCTTTCAAAAATCAAGGGCTCTGGGGTGCAACTCGTTCCAATATCCCGGCAGAAACCATCTTTCTCTTTGCCGGCACTTCCTTTATAGCGGTATTTCCGTAAGGGGCAAGGTTAAGTGCCCTTGCTGGGCGGTTTCTCTGAGCTGAGGAGGAAGAGGAAGAACAGGACAAGGTCAGCGGTAGCCCCCCTCTCGTCTCAGCATACTATTGTGTACCTTTCCCTGGCCCTTAGAGAAGTCCTCCGACGCCCATGTGTGACACACATGCATATGAATATAACTACAATAGTCGGAGGTGGGTCTACAATTTAAATACTTGTCTGATTGTGTTCCATTTTACTTTATGAGAGCCTTTTCCACTAGTGAATTATTTAAAAATATTTTCGTAAAAATACATGTATTTGGGACATTGTGAGCATACAACTGGATGACCGCACATGTCGATTTTGCAACATAAGCAATGTGAGATTTTGACATTGTTTCCTGCTGTCCAGGCAAAAACAGATTATGCATGTCGAGCTGAAGCATCATGTGGACTATTTGGAACTCAAGCCAAATTTTGTTAGGGGCATCAAGATGCAAAACCATTTTGGTTTTTCCCCAGTCAATGAGTCAGAATGGTGTTAAAGGCACTGGAAAAATCAAACAACATTATCCTGACTGTGGAGTCAGCTTTGTCCAAGTGGGAGCATACTCTGTGGATTATATAGATCATAGCATCCTCCCTTATATGTGTCTAATAGGTAAATTACAGAGGATCCAGGTGTTCTGAAACCAGGGGTTGTAGCTGATTTAGGACGAGACTCTCAAAGGTCTTCAATATATATGAAGTAAGAGCAACTGGCGTTAAGTCATTGGGATCATTTAGCTTGAATGTTTGTTTCAATATTGATTATCCCTTGTCAGGGATGCCAGGGGCAACGACCCGGCCGGGACGCCTTGAAAGACCGGAAGAGGGTCTACGCCCACCCTGGATCACATGGGGGCCGCCATCCTGGTTGCTTTGGTGGCCATGGGTTGAGGGCTTGGAAGCCCAACCCTGTAGGGACCTGTGGTCACCGCCAGGGGGCGCCCCAATGCCTTGGAGACCCTGGACCTCAGCACTTTCGCCACACCAGGAAGTGCTGGGGAAGAAGAAGGACACCCGGAGAGCTTCCGGGAGAACAGCCGGCATTTCCGCCACACTGGGGTGTGTCCAGGGAGGATTGCCGGGAAACATCTGGAGCTCATCCGGGGTGAAATAAAAGGGGCCATCTCCCTTCATTCGGGGCTGGAGTCGGGTGGAAGCAGGACAAAGCAGGAAAGAGAGTGGAGGCGGCCCGAAGAGGAAGGCATTGTGTGGCCAGGACTGTGTTTGGGGTTTGTGTGCACTTGATTATTGTACATAGAACTTTGTAAATAAACGTGTGGTGGTGGATTACAACATGTCTGCCTGTCTGTGTCCGGGCCGCGTCCACACCCTGCATTAAGTATATTTAAATAAGACTAGTTAGAGAGATTCTATTTAAGCATCAGTTGGATTTTTAAAATAAAAATTTCGAATAGACTTTTATGTACCCATAATACCTGAATATGTGAATTGATATGAAGCATTTAAAGGTTCAGGTTCTGATCTAAGTTTTCTTGTAGCAGAATTTACACTTTAAAAGGACAAAATGCAAGAGATAAAAAAACAAAGTGGGTCTCCAGATGAATCCCTATTTATGAATGTATTCAAGCACACTGTCAAATGTGACTCTAATGGAGTAATGAATTCTTTCCTTTAATGTTTGAGACAGCTCATTTACTGGCCAGAAATATACATTCATGTCATTCTTCCAGGACAAACCACAATCCTTTCCTTCACTTAAATTGTAATCCCAGGATCACATTACTCGTATGGTTGCTCTCTCTGAGCTCTACCTTACATATTACCCTTTTTCTCAGTGAAAAAAGTGGTAGGTTAAAGAACTTGACAGACAGAAGGCTTAAATGCCGGTTTTTGCCATGGTAGAAGTGCCTGATTTACAGTGACATAAATTTTGTCTTTGGGAAGTAAGATGGTAAAGCAAACAGGTATTACATAGTCAGGAAAGACAAATATTTCAGTACATCAGTGAATTAATGTAAGCCATTCCACAAAAACAGCATGTACTGAGATATATTTGTAGTATTATTAAATAAAGGCATGCAATAAAGCCTTAAAGTATGGTTGCCAATAACAAATAAATATATATATATATATGGTATATTCTTTTCCAGGATTACCTTAACACGTTTTGGGAATGCTATCTACTCTAGCAGCCAATCTGTTTATCTTAAGTTACGCAGTTCCTCAACTGTTAAATTCTTTGTCTTTTTGATTGTTTTTTCTTTTTGCTAAAGCCTAGATCTGTCATTTATTTTCTCCTGACTCTGAATCCAGTGTGTCCTGCAGATTAGACCCAATCTGACACTTCTTCTGGTGTCAGGAATACATTACAAAAACACCAAAAAGTCTCTTGGCCACACTGACCTATCGTGGCCACTTGAAAATAATTACAGACCTATTTCTTCTATCATTTAAAAGTATGCTTCCAATTAAAAAACTTTTGTGCCACTTCTTTTTTATACTTTATACTGTAATAGGCAAGAAAATTAAATCTTTAGTAGATGTTGCTCCCTTGCTGATACCTGCCACTGTAAATGAATAATTTTGGATTCCTGGTAGAAAATTCTACTTATGAGCACTCTTTTATTCAGACAGCACTTAGGCTTAAGCTGTTCTTGCCAACACTAGCTTGTACAGCTTGTAGATCTTGAGGACCTATAAAAGAAAAGGTAGAGCAGGCTGTTTTTCCTTAGGAAACCGTGTTCCTTTAATGTGGGTAGTGGCATCCTTCACTATAAGTCTGTGTTGGCCAGTGAGATCTTCTGCACTGTGGTGAGCTGGGCTGGTAACATCACTTCAAGAGAGACCCACGGAATCAATAATGTAAATTAAAAGGGCAGTCTCAGTTATAGGATGCACTGTGGACCCCCTGGAGGTAATAGCGAAGGACAGAGTTAAAACAAAACGGAGTGCCATTACAAAAACTGCTGCACATGCTCTCTCTGACACACTAAAACTGAGTACTTTCAGCAAATGAATTATTCAGTAGAAGCGTGTCAACAAACATAATGGATGCTCCAATAAGCCAAGAAGAATATGCCTGCATAATACTTCACTGGGACTGGGACTGCCAAGTCTGAAGTTTTCTTTCTTTTTAATTTTCTTGCTATTTAGTCATTTAATCTATCTATCTATCTATCTATCTATCTATCTATCTATCTATCTATCTATCTATCTATCTATCTATCTATCTATCTATCTATCTATCTATCTATTGCACCCTACAATGCATAGCATCCTATCTAGGGTGTTTTTCTTAACATATGAGTACTTTAACCTTAATTTTCTCCGGTCTCATTTTGGTTTAATCATAGAATAATAATGTGGAAAACTGACAGTACAGCATTCCTTCAGTTTACATTGTAAATGACAGGGAGATAAATTTGGAAATCCCAGATCATAGCATGTAAACAGATAAATCTTTATTTTTTCTCATGTAGAAATACCACTTGTATGAAAAGTTATTTGCATTTTTCACTACGTAAATGTCACTTTGATCCTATCTTTGCTCATTTGCTTGTACATAGACTCTTGCCATTATGTTTGTTGCAAGTATTTATTCAAGATATGTAATTAGACCCAGACCCTTCTTTGTTGTTTGCTGTTTTCGTAACTTTGAAATCTTTTTAAAGTACACATGTAATTATATTGTCATGAAATAATAATAATTTTTCGATAATAATACTGAATAATGCAATTAACTATACATCAAACTTGTATAAGTTACAGGTTAACACCTCACTGTAACTGGATCTTGGACTTCTTGCCGATAATACAGCAGTAGTAGGTGGGGATAACAATTTGTCCCTTAATACCAAGACAAAAGAGTCGATTGTGGACATCCCCCACTGCATATCACTTCTGTGGAAAGGGTCATCTTCTATAAGAAGGTCATTGGACACCTGGAGCTCTATTAAAGGATATGTACTGTATTATATACATATACATATCATTCCCTAGTGGTATGATGGTAATCAAAAGAATCAGTAACACTAACAGAAGATTATACTTGCTTCTGTTTAATATTGTTTTAATACTCACAATAATATAAGAGTCAAAGAAGAGCTATACTTGACCAAAGCATGATGCCATCTGGGTTTCCTGTCATCAGCACTTGTCCAGTCTTTGATAGATTGTAGGAAAACATTGTCCTAGGCATGGGCAGGAGCGATGTCTTCCATCCGTCTGTAGGTAAGCTCTGGAGTTTCATACAGCTTTTTTTTTTATTTTTATACCTTTAACATGCAACCTCCAAACATGAGTACAATTGGTTTGTTGACAAGCATGATTACTGAAAAGATTGCTTGCTTGGGAAACCTTCAAATAGCTGTTGACCATGGCCATAATGTTGATCGTGTCCAATATGGCACATCAGCATTTCAGCACTATGTAACACTTGACTCATCTTGTCTCCCTGTCATATTCACCCTGTCATTTAGATTCTCATTGTAAATAAAATTATGTGTATGAATAGCCCTTATAGATCACAGTGGCACACTAAAAACCTTTGCACTTCTTGCATTAATTAGCGACTCTTAATCTTTATTAGTAAATATTAGTTTGGGTGGATATGAGTTTCAATTCAAAGCAGTAGTTTCCTGTCCAAGTTTTGCTTTTCACTTTTGGCTGTTACTGTCCATGTTCCCATAATCCTGTAAAGGAAAAAAAACTGACAGAAAATTGATAGGTAGATAAGTTGTAAAAGAAAAAAAGAAGTATTTAGAGGTGGTGGTATCTGTAGTTAATAATAATTATTTGTGTTCATAATACAAGCTAGTAATGTGTGTTATTTCTTTTGGTAGATGGTGAACATAAGCATACCATGCAGGTCAAGGTAGAAAAAAACATTTGTTAATATTTGGGCCACTTCTCTTTATATGCTTCGAGTTAACCTAAATAACAGCCACATACAGGATATATTATAATTGTATATATTGTATTGTTAGACGATGTATTCCCCAATTAGGCTTTCATGAACACATATTATTTTTTAATTTGCTAATCTTTCTAAGTCTGTGTAATTGAGTCAAATAAAAAGCATTCTATGATTGGTCATAATTTAGATAAGTCAAGACTGATGATATATGGACTTCCTGTGAAAAAGAGCAACATTCTCAATATTTTTTTAAGTGTTTTCCCTTTTATAAAGGTGAGTAACTTCATAGCAGCAGTCTATTTTTTCAACATTTTATTGGTGAATGGCAAAAGGTTAAGAAAGCCCTGGAGTAGTATCAGGAACATAAGTATATTTAGTTTAATACAGTGATCTCCTCATTCACTGGATAGTAATTCCCTTGAGCATTTGTGGGATGAAACAGAACAAGGTTTTTAAAGTTGAAATTAACTGCCTGCTAATTTACAACAACTTTGATCATCATAAATGTTACTCTTTTCAGTGTTTCAGAAGTTTGGCCATACTATTTGGTCATAATATTTAACCTCGAGTTCTTAAGGAGGCTAGTTCGCCCACGTCATCTGTAAGTATGACGCTGACAGCGTAAGCCAAAACACTCACATCTCAATTTTTTTAAGTTTTTATGGGAGTGAGCATTGTAAACTCGAAACATTGTATGTCAAGACGTTGTAACCCGAGGACCCCCTGTATGCATAAGCTATCTGAATTTCTAACAGAAATTCAAAACACTCAGAAACTCGGCAAAATAAAATTCTGATGACTGAGCAACAGGTAACTTATTGTCACTAATGCGATGGGTGATACTGAGATCTGAATTTCAGTGCACAGGGCAGGTCTGGTTCGAGAGCAGTGGTTCACATGCACAAAATGTCACATAAATGGGAGTCACTTAGTCTTGATCTCAAGCGGTTCGTATTCATAACAAAGAAAGTCTGCTCACACAAATATATGGAGCCAAACAAGCTCAGCATTTTCTTTGCAAATGTTTGCATTTCTGGAAACCTGCTTTTATTCAGTTGCCGGTAAATATGCACAAGAGAGAGAGATGCTGGTGTCGGCTGCACCATTTTTTGTCACACTGTAGCGCAGGTGAGGTGGAGCATCATCAGGGTCCACGCTTAAGGGAGAAGAGAACAGCAACATGTCCTGTTCAATTATGGCAAAATCCCGAAAGTGGTCATTAAACTCCCCTGCAGAGCTGGGAAACGTGTGGTGCCGGACTCCATTTGTGACAAGTGTGAAAAGTTGCAGCTTGGTTCCAAAAGCCTTGATGTGTGCATATAGTTGGCGTCTTGTCCTTGAAAGCTGATGTTCAGCACATTCAGATGCTTTGTTATGTCAACCTAAAAAGCCAAGTCTGCCATCCATTCAGTATCTGATAGTTCTTGCATCGGTTTTCCCTTTTCAGCCAAATATTGTCCAATTTCCCTTCTAAGAGAGAAAAATCTCAGTAGTGCGGTTCCCTGACTGAGCCACCTCACGTCATTCTGATATATTACATCTCCATATTCAGCCTGGATGTTAAGCAGGAACAGCTGAAACTGGCGGTGGTATAGGGCTTTAGAGCGAATTAAATTAATTGCCTTTACCACCAGTTTCATAACATGATCAAAACTTAGATGTTTAGTGCAAAGTACCAGTTGATGAATGATACAATGAAGTTTAATAGCGTTGCCTCCTTCGCTGACTATGTTACAGATCAGCATGGACAATCCACTTTGTTCACCAGCCATGGCAGGTGCGCCATCAGTACTAATACCAGTAACTTTACTTCAGGGTAGTTTCATATCATCAATGGCTGAGCAAACAGCAAGGAATAAATCGGTTCCTCTTGTTTGCCCTTTAAGACTTTGGAAGTCAAGCATCTCTTCTGTTATGTCCATGTCTTCATCGATGCCTTATAAAAAAATTTGTAACTGAGCAGTGTCTGATGCGTCTGGGCTTTCATCACAGATTAATTCATTGTCCCGTGTCCCAGTTGTCATGTAATATCTGATGATAGCAACAACAACAACAACATTTATTTATATAGCACATTGTCATACAAATAATGCAGCTCAAAGTGCTTTACATGATGAAGAAAGAGAAAAAAGACAAAATAAGAATTAAAATTAGGGAACATTAATTAACATAGAATAAAATCAAGGTCCGATGGCCAGGGAGGACAGAAAAAGCAAAAAAAAAACACCTCCAGATGGCTGGAGAAAAAAATAAAATCTGCAGGGGTTCCAGGCCACGAGACTGCCCAGCCCCTTCTAGGCATTCTACCTAAAATAAATGACGTCAATCAGTCCTCATTGTATTCAGGGTTCTCTTGAAAGAATTTGATGATGACGGTCATGTGGACTTCTGGCCTTTAATCCACTCTTTCGTTCTCTGTGCCACAGTGTTACGAGCTAGGAAAACAGTAGCAAACTGTCTTCTTCTTGGGGCAAAAGTTTTGTGCTATTTTCATAACACACTCTTTAATAAACTCACCTTCGGTAGAAGGTTTGCCACGTTGTAGCAATTAACATTGCCACTTTGCAGCTTGCCTTTGTGATGTTTTCATTTGACTTGTGGGTCAGCCTAAAGAACTGCTGCTGTGTGGCTAAGCTATCTTGAAGATACTTTACTTTTTCAGCATAGTCACTCTCTGATAGCTTGTCGTATGCAATAGCATGTTTTGTCTCGTAGTGTATCTTTATGTTATATTCCTTAAGCAAGGCAACAGACTCATGACAAATTAGGCAAACACAGTTGTTTTGGTTTTCAGTGAAAAAATATTTCATTATCAATTTTCCTTTTTTTACTTGCTGTAGCCATGACAGTTGAAGGGTCAGAGCAAATTTCACACAGCAAGACAGTTACAAGGGAACTTTAACCACTGTATAACTGTTACAGAGTGGTGATCCCACCATAAGATAAAAAGAGAAATTGCATTTTGAATTTGTATGATTTATTTATTCAGTTTGACTGTGCTGGCGGGCCATAAGTAATGCATTTTAAGATAGAAGGCGCAGGCCGTATAAAATCTGACCTTGGACCATGATTGACCCGTGGGTTGGACTTTGGACATGCCTGACATATGGAGTAATAAGATGGGTGATTGGAAAGTCATCCCACTTATTAGACAGAAAACCATCTAAGAAAGTCCCAGAGGAGTTTACATTTGTTATTTTTTCTATTTTGTACTTTATATTTTTAATTTGTTTTACCAATCTATTATTTGTCTCTAATAATTCTTTCCCAAGAATAACTTATGGCATCTTTATTTTTAGTTTAAAAGTGTTACAAGAGTGCCCCCTAGTGTAATACTCCAAATCATTATCAGTAGTACATAATGTACAAGACCTTGCAGTAAGGCAATATATTTCATTTGAATAAATGTTCAAGTTCTACAATGAATGTTTGGTAAATGATCCCAGTATCGTGCTAAAAAGAAAATTTTATTAACAACGTGCTTGTGTTTTCCAGGTTGTCTATAATGAAGGAATTCTATACCTATTTGCACCAGATGATGCCTCTCGGAGAGAATGGCTGAGAGCATTAAAACACGGTATAACTATTTAACCCTTTAAAATACAATCAATCAATCAACATTTATTTATATAGCACATATTCATACAAAAAAATGTAGCTCAAAGTGCTTTACAAAATGAATAGAAAAATAGAAGACACAATAAAAAATAAACATAAGTCAACATTAATTAACATAGAATAAGTAAGGTCCGATGGCCAGGGTGGACAGAAAAACAAAAAAACTCCAAAGGCTGGAGAAAAAAATAAAATCTGTAGGGGTTCCAGACCAAGAGACCAAGAAAAAAATATCTCAGTCATATTATTATTACAATATTTATTCTATCTCCTGTACACTTCTATCTCTACCCCTGTGACCAGGATTTAGAATAAGGGCACCATCTCTGTTGAATGTCATAAAAGGTAACTAAAAGTGGTTGACATCATAAAGGGCATCAAACCTTAAACATTTCTGCTCCATTTCCCCAAATGATGATAAAGAGATTTACAATGCATGGCTGGTGTATATAATACCCAGTGAAAACCTGCCTATGTCAAACAAAACTGGGGGAATGGGGGAAACTCATTTTATGAAGGTCCGAAACCTGATGGACTCTGGGGAAACTGGTTTTGTATAGCAAGGGAGATAAAGAAGAGGTGTTAAGTAAAGAGGAGTGAAGGGGAGAGTATAAAGATTGAGAATTAGAATATTGGAAGTTTGACAGAAAAATTGGGTAAAGTGGTGGAAATATTGATTGAAAGGAGAAGAGAACAGTGGAAAAGATATACAGGTAAAGGCATAAGAATGCTTGGTGGAAATATTGTAAAGTACAACATTTTCTATCAGAGGAGCACTAATGACAATGCAGGGGTTTGTGTACATGTGTTAGAAAAATTTCAACGACATTTTTTCTATGATAAAAACAAAAAAACTAAATAAAATTGCACCTTTAATGGTGAAAACTATGTTATCAAAATAATTTTTGATGAAAAATATTACTGACAGCTGGACAATGAGCATTGTGAAGCTCTTTGCACATCTCTGTCACACATGACATGATCCGCCAGCAAATAACGAGCATGAATGCTGTAGTGCAATTTTAAAATCTTGTATTCCCGCTTGTAATTGGCTAACAGTTGTTTGGACACCATCAAGAAATAATCATGTCAGCAAGAATGTTGCTTCACTTCGCTCCGCTATGTCGGCTAATACGATTGTTGGGCAAAAACAGCGTTCAGAAATATGGGCCAGCATTAAACGTAAGCCATGTGGAATGAAGCTCACAGGAAAGAACACTACAGACACAAGGGGTGTCTAGAGGTGCGCCATCTTGAGATTCATGCCAAGGTGTGTAATGTTATCAAAGTGGCAACTTGCCCAATGCCAATACGGTTAACTGTGGCCTTGGTTCACCCTTGTAATAATAAAGCTTCAAGTGCGATTGAGGAAAACGGGAATATTAGGAGTTACTTAAAAAACAGATTTGTGCAGCTTTGAGGACACAATGAGATGCGCTGAGCCTCAGATGTGAGTTTTAACTGTTTAGCTTGTAGTGTCACACAATTGTTACATCAGATGAAGTAACAGGGGGATTACAGTAATCCCTCCTCGATCGCGGGGGTTGCATTCCAGAACCCCCCGCGATAGGTGAAAATCCTCGAAGTAGAAACCATATGTTTGTATGATTATTTTTATATATTTTAAGCCCTTAGAAACTCTCCCACACTGTTTATAAATATTCTCCGCACAGTTATACAGTAAACCCTTGTTTATCGCGGTTAATCCGCTCCAGACAGATAAATGAATTTCCACGAAGTAGGATTCTTTATTTATAAATCTAATATTTTCGCAGTTAGAGCATAGAAAACCTGTTTACGACCTTCTAAATACGTTTTTTAACATTATTAGAGCCCTCTAGACATGAAATAACACCCTTTAGTGAAAAGTTTAAACTGTGCTCCATGACAAGACAGAGATGACAGTTCTTTCTCACAATTAAAAGAATGCAAACATATCTTCCTCTTCAAAGTGCGCGTAAGGAGCGGAGAATGTCAGAGAGGGAGTAAAGTAAACAATGAAAAATCAATAGGGCTGTTGCGCTTTTAAGTATGCAAGCACCGCGATAAAGCAGCGGCAATGAAGGGATCAATGCGAAGGTAGCCTTTCAGCATTTTTTACAGGAGCGTCCGTATCTTCTAAGCAAACAGCCTCTGTGCAAAAAGCCCCTCTGCTCACATCTCCTCCGTCAAGCGCAGAGAACGTCCCAAAGAGAGAGAAAGAGAAAGAGCGCGAGATTAAAGCAAACAATCAAAAAATCAATAAGTGTGCTTTTGGACGCACCTCGATAAAGCGGCATTTCTTAGAGGAGCGTCCGTATCCACTAGGCAAACAGCTTCTGTGCAAGCAGCACCTCTGCTCACACCCCCTCCGTCAGGCGCAGAGAATGTCAGAGAGGGTGAGATAGAGGCAGAGACAAGCAAACAATCGAGCACCGCGCAGGAGGCATATCTTATAGCATTGAGGAGTTTTAGTTAATATGTAATACGTGCTCTGATTGGGTAGCTTCTAAGCCATTCCGCCAATAGCGTCCCTTGTATGAAATCAACTGGGCAAACAAACTGAGGAAGCATGTACCATAAATTAAAAGACCCATTGTCCGCAGAAATCCGCGAATCAGCGAAAAATCCGCAATATACATTTACATATGCTTACATATAAAATCCGGCGATAGAGCAAAACCGCGAAAGTCAAAGCGCGATACAGCAAGGGATCACTGTATTCATTTTTAATACAGTGTCCAACACAGTCCTGATAAAGGAGTGGAAGCTTTGCATTCGTTCTTTAAGGGAGAAACCACCTCGCATGCATCCACTTACACATACGGTCACAGTGGCAGTGACGGCAATACTTGTTGAAATTAAAAACCGAGGCTAACGATGTACTATATACAAATCTTACAATAGCAAATGTTGCAAACCTAACAGAGTGATTCTCTGGTAAAACAAATTTTTAAAAGTGTTTTATTATAAAAACAGTTTTTAAGGGTATGTTTAAATGTAGGTATCCTAAAGTAAGTATCCTTATTTTTGAATTTACTAATTCAACGGTACAGATATAATAATGTTTGAATTTTATTTTTAGTATTATTTTAAGCAGTACTTTTCAGTTACTGGAGAAAAAAATATCAGAGAATAATTTTAAAATTTGCTCATGGTCAGATAAATCAGATGCAGTGCATAATGACCTCATTCTTTACAAACCCTATGCAAAAATTAAATGTGTGCTGCTTGGTCCAACCCTCTTTGGTAAAAGGCATGCTGAAGAAGGCCAGAAAACTGTGATGACAGGCCAAAGCTGCCATTATCTGACCAAGATCTTTTGGAGTAAATCCTTTCTACATATACTCTTAATTTTATGTTCAGTAATCACTACATGTGGTTTGGCTGATTATTGTACATGATTATTGTACATGTTAGTATACTGTAATAGTTTAGAAGTATGGTATATTCTGTGCATATCAATATGTTAAACAAGATATCCATCTGACTTTGACTGTTTGACTAATTTACTTTTAGTCGACTAAAAGCAATATACTTTTTCTCAACTAAAATTAATTTTGTCAAACTAACACTAGAGTAAAAATAACAGTAAATAACAAAATTACTAAATATGAAATATGACTAAATATGACTAAAGCTAAAATGCAATTTTGTCAAAAGACTAAGACTAAAACAAAATCAAAATATATTGTCAAAATTTACACTGGTGAGGTAGACATTGAAAAGTTAGGTGTGGATAAATAATTAGTGTCAGATCAATATAGCAGATGGGGATATTGAAGGTTTTGAGATGAAAGTGTGACTGCATCAGGGATCTGTTCTGAGTCCATTGCTTTTTGTGATACTTATGTAGGTTATAACCAGTGCAGGAAAGGTTGACATCAAAACTCCTGCTGGTGATTTTGTTTTGATGGAAAAAAATGAAGCACAATTAGAGCAGAAGATACTAAAACTGAGTGCTATTTTGGAAGTGAAAGGCCTCACAGTAAATACAGGAACAACCAAGGTGATGGTTAGTGGAAAAGAGCATGGAGATATGGAAAAAGTGCATGCATGGCCATACGTCATGTGTGGGTGGTAAAGGTATTGGGAGAAATATAGTCTATTGCACAAGCTGTTAGAACTGGGTAAATAAAAAGTGTAGTGGTGTGAAGGTCAGTGTGTAGACAGCAAGAGTGAACCTTTGCTCATAGAAAGTGTGTGAGAGGAGTGCAGAAAGTTGATGTAATATACTGTACATTAAGTATAAATTTAGATATTGGCAAAGTTGTTTTAGATAAAATAGGGAAGCTGCACTACTTATGTGCTATGTTGAATTCAGAGTGAGGAGTGGTCACAGCAGTGGCTGGAGGTGTTAGAGATACAATTCATGGAAGAAATTCCAGGAGCTGTCCCCCTTTTGACTTCTAAAGACTTCTTTCTTGCATTAAGAACATTAAAAAAAATATATAGAACAAAAATAAGAAAGATCAGTTGAATTTGTAGAGTGCCACAAAGGTGGAGGAAGAAAAGGGTCAAATTAGGGCAAAAAGTTGGTGTGGAGGCAATAGGTGTTATGCTAAGGAGAAACAGACTAAGGTAGTTTGGGCTTGTAGAGTAAAGAATAGAAGATTATTGTTTAAGAGGTGTTCTGGGTGGAGGTGGTATGAGGCCTGTAGGGAGGCTGAAGAAAAAGTAACAAGAAGAGGTATTGGATGATATTTTAAAAAAAAAGGGCTTCACACAAAGAGTAAAGGGGCAACTGGCTAAAAATGTCCATTAAACTGGTAGTGATTTTGATGTACACTACTGCCTGGATCGTAGTTTCCTTTGAACAGGGATATCCTTTGAATGGCATTTCTGTGTTTCACCCTGTTTATATGCATTGTCTCCTATAGTCAAAAAAAAAAAATGTCAGTTATTGTTGTGTGTATGAATGTGTATGCATTGAAGCTAGAATACACGAAAACTAATCATGAGTGTTAAGTGGCAAATCAGCTTAAAAATTAAATGGATGGACACTCACTTTTATGAATACTGCTTGAAGGCATTTGCATTTGCTTCAGAGCAAATGAATTGTTAACACAAAAAAGATACTTTCATATCAAAATACAGCTCATGTCTATTAAAATAATGAATGACACATATATCAGGTGTATTGTAATTTAGCACCTTTATATTTAAAAACACACATTTTTCTACATATAGCTTTTTTGTCACAATATCCATTGAACCTTAGTTGGCATTTTCTATTTACTGGGTAATACAAATTGGACTTTTTTGGGAAAACAAGCATGGCTATGAGTAAGTAACAAAAAAGGGGGAATTGTGTTGTCAGAATTAATTCTAATTTCAGATACTGACATTATAAAGGTATGTCTGGTAACAAAATGGGTCTAACATCTGTCTAGAGATAGATTTGAGAATGCTCAGTAATAGTAACATTTTGAATTGTAAAGTATGTGGAATATCAAAGATGTACAGAAATTAAGAAAACTGAATATGTCAGCTGTAGAGCTTTTGCAAGAAGTGTTATATTGACAAAGTCATGTTAACATTATTTCATTTAGAAATTCAAAACAACTCAAATCTTATATTGAAGTATCATAGTGGATTTTGGAAAAAAGGAAAATTTCTTTGCTGTCAGCAGGCAAGGAAAACAGCTCCTGGATGCACCTTATGGGATGAGGGTGAGGCACCTGTTTTTAATATTAATTTTAGCTTATAGTAACAATAAAAGGTAATGTTTGGTTTGCTGTTCAACAAATACATGGGATTCTGCAGAACAGAGTATTTGTTTGTCAGTGGTTATGAATTTGGTTAAAGTTTTTATTTTAATTATTGTTATTGTAGAAATACCCAGATCTTACTTCTTTCCAAGTAATCCCAAAACCTTTTCTCATTTATTCTTTTGGTTTTAATTTGACAGCACAAAAGGACCAAAAATGGTCTTCAACTGTGAGACACCATTCGCCTGATCAGGTAAGGGAAAGTTTTAACCTTTGATTAAAAACTGGAATAAAACAACCAAATAAGCAGCAACTTGATTAAAACAAGTGTTCTCCTGACTTTGTATTCACAAGTAGAATGATGGAAACTTTTGAGAAAAAAATTGTGTCAGTAATTGAGCATAAATGTTTATAAAGTCAATGCAAAATGTAATTAAAGCTTATATCTTCAGCAACTAAAGTTACCCATCTGTCTCTGTCTAATTTTTTCAACTCCTTACTCCTTTATTTATTCATGGCCAGCTTTGATCATATGGCAGGGGCCAACTTTCTATGTGACATCTCTTCACTGCAGAGCCTTATGCACACTTTTCATACAAGCGTTGCTAGTCAATGTCAATTCCATCTCTTTGAGATTTGGAATGAAAACCACATTGCTCAGAGAAACCCACTCAGACATCAAGAAAATGTGAAACCTGGAACCAGTAACCAATGTAAAATATGTGTGCAGCTTATTTTATCTTTTTTCTTATCAGTATGGTAGACTTAACCATTACCTGAAAAGGTTATTTTTGTTTATATATTTTTATAATATTTTTTGTGTGTGTGTTGTCCTGGGTATGACGTTAATCTGCATCCGGCCATGCAAGCGATCTTCTAACTTGCAGGGAAATTATAGAGTTTCGTGGCAGGATTGGCACTCCAGCCACTGTTAAAAAATTCACACAGCTCTGAGACGACAGAAAGGACTCCTTTCTGTTCTCTGCAGAAGTAGCGCTGCTGCAGCCACCCATAGGAAGGCTACTCGCATTATGAAGGGGAATGGGGAAAGCTCTAGGGAGTCCCATCCCCAGAAGAGTCAAAACCGTCGCAGAGCCAATGGGGTCAGGCCTGTTGGGGATCAGAACTGGTGTGGTGCTAGGGTGGTGCCCACTGCACTGCAGCACTCGGATCCTAATTTGAGGTGGCCCATCCAGGTAGGTGCGTGGAAAGTCTTGTCTCTCCAGCATGATGATCATCTTTCTCTACTGTCAGAGGAGGTGCGTAAACTCAGCATTTCAGTTGCGGCCCTCTCTGAGGTGCGCAGACCTGGGACTGGCCGGATCTCTGTAGGTGGTTACACCTTTTATTGGTCTAGTCGCTCTGATGGCTATCATACTGAGGGAGTAGCTGTTGCTGTAGCGGATAAACTTATTCTGATGGTGTCCGATATCACTCTTTTCAATGAGCGTATTACGAGACTCAGATCACAGCACTCTCTGGGTGCCTTGTCTGTAGTCTCAGTGTATGCCCCGACCACGGTGAGTGATGTCTTGGTGAGGGAGACATTTTACTTGCAACTTCGCTCGGTGGTTGATAGTTGCCTGCGAGTTGACACTCCTCTGGTCATAGGTGACTTCAATGCAACCACTGGCACTGACAGGGCTGGCTTTGAGGATTGTCGGTTCCCATGGGTCTGGTAACAAGTGGTGAAAGTGGATCCATGTTCCTTTACTTTGCCATATTGTTGGACTTGGTATGCCAATGCTGGTAGTGCAGTGAAAGAGATCAATCATATCCTTATAGGCAGGGTATACAGAAGTGCCCATTTTGTGAATTTTGACCACAGACTTGTTGTTGCTAGTCTGAAGATCCAGCTTAGGTTCAGTAAGTTGCCACATACTAGGAAAATGAGGCTGTACCTGGACAGACTCCAAGATCAAGCTGTTTCTGATGGGTTTGCACGCAGTTTGTGTGAGGAACTTACAGATTTCGGTGCAACTGCTGATCCTAATGTGATGTGGGAGACCTTCCGTGACAAGACCCTGAAGGTTACTGAGGGTTGTGTTGGTGCTATCAGTGTTCCCAGACGGAGGTGTTTCATGTCGCAGGATACTCTGGATATCATTGAGAGGAGTCACAGCGCACGGCTTGATGGCAACTCCAGTCTGTTTTCAGAACTATGAAGAACAGCTGCAAGGGAAGATAAGGAGGCATTTGTTAGAGGAATCTGTGAGCAAGTGACACACCATCTATGGTCTAGTGACCCACGTCCTGCTTACAGAGGAATCAAAGCATTACGCACATCCAAATCTGTTCCTCAGTCCAACAGTCGCAGTCACGTTGGCTGATGGAATGGATGAAACTGCAGTTGTGACCCAATGGGCTAGCTACTTTGAGCAGTTGTTTAAAGCTGATCCTCCGGATAGGATGTTGGATATCTCTGGGTCTACAGTTCTTGAGGCTGATCATCCAGTAAGCTGTGAACCACCCAATCTCAGTGAGATTGCACAGGTGGTTAACCAGTTGAGGGTAAGGAAGGCTGCAGGGATTTGTGGGGTCCGGGGTGAACTTCTAAAGGTTGGTGATAAGGCTGTCCTCTTGGCATTGCAAGCAATCTTTGCTTCCATTTGGGAGACTGGAATCATCCCAACTGACTGGAAAACGGGAATTGCCATCCCTATCTGGAAAGGGAAGGGTGATCACCTGGATTGCTACAACTACAGGGTGATAACACTACTCTCGGTGCCAGGTAAGGTCCTTGATAGAGTCATCCTCAATAGGATGCGTGATCACTTGCTTATGTACCAGCTACCGGAGCAGTCTGGTTTTACGCCTAAGGGCTTGTTTATACTACATGCACACATCATGGCTGCTGCACATTCTCAGTGTTCATCTGATACATCCTCTGAGCATGTCCTCAGAAATGAATGCGATGCATGCACGAGTTGCAGTACCAGGAAAAAGAAGGGGGGCGCAGTGTGATAAAAGTCGGAATGTAACGTCAGAGTCTCTGTTTACTATCTACATGTGACAGAAAGTCGCTATGCGGATCCTCCAGGATCAATGTGTGTGCTTTAATGTTTGATGAATGGTTCGATGTGGTGAAGCAAAATGCCGACATACAAATGCATTCATGGTGCTTTTATATTCAAGCGTATCATATTCCCCAACGTAATGAGACAATATATTTTAAAAGGTCTCAAATACCATGTTTTGTGCCGTGTTTTTTTTTTTTTTGTACCTTCACAATATCATCAGAATGTATGGCAGCGTATTTGAGCCACAGAGGAAAAAAAAATAAGGGCATGGTGATAAGGTCTGTTTTGTGATTAAAGTGGAAATTTCGACTTTAATCACAAAATGTCCACTTTATCCTCGTAGTTTACTTTATTATTAAAGTAGACCATCGTAAATGTCATCTTAAAACTGACTAGTTGTTAATAGCTATATGCTTCTGGGGCTTCCTTCTGACAGTATCAATCGCCACACAGAACACATTACATTTATGATATTCCAGCTCTCTGTACTTTTAGAATCCTTAGATTTATACCTAGTATCATTTTCATGATGAAATGCATTAAAGTATGTATGTTACATTTTACAGATAAATTGTTAACTTCATTTAAATAATAAACATGATAATACTTACATGTTGTGGCGGCATGTGTGTTCCCTGCTTGGAGTTTGCATGTTTTCCTGGTGAGTTTCCAGAGTGTACTGCAGTTTCCTTCCAAAGAAATGACGTTTTGGGGATTTGGTGATGCTAAAATGACCCTGGTGTATGTGTGCGATTGTGTTCATCTTGCAATGAGCTGATACCCCATCCAGGGATTCTGTTTCTTTCTCGTGCCCGATGCTTGGTGGAATGGGCACATCCCCGGATTGATGGATGTAATCATTAAACATCTTTTTCAGAGATATTGTGGCAAGGTGTCCTCGGAATTTAATTGATGTTTCAGGCAATTCACAACACAGCAAAATCGAACATTTCCTCACCGTGATAATATCTTGCACTGCCACCTGGTGGAATCTTCCAGATTTACGTAAAGTACATGCACAAGTATGAACAGTACAACACTTGCGTAGCATTAGCGTCCGCTGGAGCATGTGTTGCGTCGCATGAAGTATAAACCTGGCCTAAGAAGTCTACCATCGACCGCATCCTGGCACTGAGAGATCTCATGGAGCACATATGTGAATATTGGCAAAGTTTCTTTGCAGCCTTTGTCGATTTTCGCAAAGCGTTTGACTCAGTTGATTGAAATGCCCTGTGGGACATCCTGAGACTTCGCAGGATACCCTCAAGGTTGCTGGATATATGCCAGTATACTGGTACCGTGAGTGCTGTGCAGAGTTGAGGTAGACCCCCTGCGTTTTTTCCAGTTGATTCTGGGGTTCATCATGGGTGTGTTCTTTCTTCTACTCTGTTAAGTGCTTGCACAGACTGAGTGTTGGGCAAGGTCATGGGGTCCAGCAGCTGTGGGGCATCTGTTGACAAAGAAAAATTCATTGATTTTGACTTTGCTGACGATGCTGTGATCTTCACTGAGTCAATGGAGGCTGTAATCGGGCCTCTCGAGAGACTGAGTGAGGAGTCTGAGCTTCTGGGCTTGCAAGGGTCCTGGATGAAAACCAAGATGCAGGCCTTTAATGTCTTCTTCGGCACAGCAATCAGCAGTGTGTCTGTCTGCGGAGAGAGTGTCAACCTAGTTGAGATTTTTACTTACCTTGGCAGTGACCTTCATGTCTCTGGTGACTCTTTCTATTAAGTCAGTAGACGGATTGTGTGGCGCTCCCGAAATCTATACAAAAGGACGAAGGTCCAAGTCTTTAGATTCCTGTTGCTTCCTGTCTTGCTATATGGTTGTGAGACATGGAAGCTATCCAGTGACCTGAGATGAAGACTAGACTCCTTTGGTACTGTGCCTCTTCAGAGGATCCTTGGGTACCACTGATTTGACTTTGTGTCGAGTGAGCGGTTACTCATGGAGTCCCACATGAGGCACATTACCTGGATTGTGAGGGAGCGTCAGGTACAGCACTACGGCCATGTGTCCTGCCTTGCAGGATCCTCATTGTTGAGAACCCAAGTGGCTGGACCTGGTCAAGGGGACACCACATAACACCTGGCTGCGGCAGATAGAGGATCATTTCTAGGGGGTGGGACTGGACTCCATGCCTGCCTGGGG
Source organism: Polypterus senegalus (assembly GCF_016835505.1). Lineage (NCBI taxonomy): Eukaryota > Metazoa > Chordata > Cladistia > Polypteriformes > Polypteridae > Polypterus > Polypterus senegalus. Next base: position 188,440,042 of record NC_053155.1, on the reverse strand, counting down.
GATTGCCAACCAGGATCCGGACATATTTCGTCATGTGGTGGATGCGGTAAAGCTCAGTACCAGTGCATGCTCCCCAACATGACCTGACCTATGTATGTGAGTGAGTCCTACAGTAAATTGGTACAGTGTTTGGTGTAAATCTCACACAATTGCTCTTTTCTAAATGCTGGAATATAGAATAAAATAAAAGCTCAGCTTATCAAACAATGTGATCAATTACAGTTCAAAAGACTAACTTAGGTGCAGCTCTGTGGCATGGTGGTCGTGCTGCTGTCTCACATTATGGAGATCTAGGTTTGTGTCCCAGGTTTGTGTGAATTTCCTCTGGGTACTCCAGTTTCCCCTTACAGTCCAAAAACATACAGATTAGTCAATTAGTAATGCTACATTGGCCCTAGTGTGTGTTTGGTGTGGCTGGTGTGTGTTTGCCCTGCAATAGACTGCTGCCCTGTCAAGGGTTTGTTTCTGCCTTCCACATTATGCTAGCTGTGCTAGGTTTAAGTGCCCCTGTGCTCCTGTCCTGGATTAAGTGGGTTAGTAAGTGACTTGATGTGACTAATTCTGAAACTGAGTGGAATGAAACCTTGTCACCATAGGGGTCCACCAGGGCTGGAACTGGAAACCACCGCTCTAGTGGATGGACAGGAAAATTCTGTCCTCCAGCTAGCCCTCCCATTGATTCTGCTTCAAACTGGAAACCTTGTCCCAACCACTTCAGCTAGTAGTCACCAGTTATCACTGTTCCACCAAGAGGTTTTGTGAACTCCTCCTAGTTCTTTCTTGTCATATTCTCTTCCTTGTGGATTACACATTCCTGTCTCCTGGTGAACCTCCCAGCCTTCTGCCTCCTTCAGAAACATTACATACAAGTATATGGCAAGGTCATAACATCCTTTTCTTATGGTGATGACCATAACTGTTTCCCAACTTGAAGGCCCAGCTCAAATATACAGGGTATACAGCCTTGGTGTACACTGGCAACCAGTAGAGATTCCAAACTTTCTTGGCCTCACTATATTTTTGAGGTAAGGCTAAATTATCTCTGGAGTCTGTGTCAACCGTCTTCTAGTATTCTGGGGGGACGCTGTACATTTCCTTTCAATGTCTCAGGTCTCTTTCACTGTGCTGGTGCTCCTGGCTATTGCTTTTTGGAGGCCCCCAACAGACACAGACACACACATATACGGATATTCCACTGTCCTGAGGTGCCTACACACCCATATTGATTTATGTAGAACCTTTCCTGCTGCTAGTGTGGCTATCTGGAGAGTTTCTGCAGGATTCATAACTGTTTTTTGCCATCCTTTGAGTCAGAGAGAGTTGCAGTTACCAAATCAGTGCCATAATCTTTCCCTGTAATAATGTAATATGGCTTTTATTAGTAAAGTCCTGTCAGGATAAGATCAGAATCAAATGGTAAAGATATGAAAAGTTAGTTGTGAGCAGTGGTAGCACAAGAGAGAAATAACAGAAAAACAAGAACTGTAATAGAGAAGAAACTGAAAAACTGAAGTTGTTCAGTAGTTTGCTAATTCCTGTTCTTGTCTTTTACCCTTAACCCTCTCCTAAAATATGAATTTGGGGCCTCCTGCAATTTACTGTTATGAGCATGCAGTGAATGAATTGTATTTGGTTGACCTGACCTATGTGTGTGAGTGAGTCCTACAGTAAACTGGTACAGTGTTTGGTGTAAATCTCACACAATTGCTCTTTTCTAAAGGCTGGAATATATAAGAATAAAAGCTGAGCTTATCAAACAATGTGATCAATTAAAGTTCTAAAGACTAACCTAGGTGCAGCTCTGTGGCATGGTGGTTGTGCTGTTGTCTCACATTATGGAGATCCAGGTTTGTGTCCCAGGTCTGTGTGAATTTCCTCTGGGAACTCTGGTTTCCCCTTACAGTCCAAAAACATACAGATTAGTAAATTAGATAGATAGATAGATAGATAGATAGATAGATAGATAGATAGATAGATAGATAGATAGATAGATAGATAGATAGATAGTGATGCCACATTGGCCCTAGTGTGTGTTTGGTGTGGGTGGTGTGTGTTTGCCTACACGAATTTACTGTTATGAGCATGCAGTGAATGGATTGCATTTGGTTGGATTGGAATCATGTCATTTTTGTAGCAAACAATTTACAAAGCTGTGAATTGTGAAGGTGTTCTGCAAAATCACTGAATCATTGACCTTAGCCGCCTTAAAATTTTAAGTAATTAATGCTGCAAAGTTTTCCGTTCATAAACCTGGAAACAAAAAGTCTTATACACTTATTCATGCACACAGTAGACTTAGAAAAGATAAAGAATATTTATTTTTGAAAATACAGGAATGTTATTACAGTATATTACTGATTATTTTTCCACAGGAAAAAAAAAAACCTCTATATTTCTATCCATTGGATCACACTTATAAAGTAAAAAGTAAAGGCTGAAATTAAGAATTTCTTGCCACATTTATGTGAAACAATATTGTTTTATTTTACAGCATAAACGAAATACAAGCCTCCCCCCTGTCCCAAGTAACAAGAAAGTGTCATTGAAAGCTGGAGTTAGTGGGTAAGATAACAATTTTTTTCAGTTCTTTAAATCTTAAATTGTTGGCTGCAGCACCCTGAAAGATACGTCTTGGATATTTTTAGCGTGTAGTTGTTGGTTGTGACCTGAGCTGAGTTGACTAGCAATACTACCCTTCATTTGAGCTGGAATTTATGGAAATAAAGGTTGTATACTGTAGCTGGTACTGTGAATATTAGAATATTTTGCAAGACTGTAATACTGCATTGACAATGCTGAAACAAATCACATAGTATAGTCATTTTTGACCAATTTAATATACTTACCTAGTATACTGTCCGGAAGTGTACACTGGCACAACTAGTCGCTGCTGCTCGCCGGTATTTTTATTTTTCACCAGTATTGTTATTCTTGTTTATTGCTATTGTGCTGTTATTCCTTGATAACAAACCATAGCTCACATTTTAAATAAAAATATTATGATTGTGTTGAGGAATGGCTGTAGATTCAATTGGTCACTGAATTTCTTGTTCCTTCATCTGGCTGCCTACATGTTGGCTGTATATTTTCATTGGCAACTATGACCTCTCAACATCATGTCTCTTTGGATTATTACTGCTTGGATTATTCTTTCTCTGTTACTCCATTTTGTTATGCCCTTATTTACTTGGCTGTATTTGAGCAGTTTCAGTGTGGTTTTGTCCTTTCAATGGTACAGAGACAGCTTTGGTTAAAATTACTAATGATTTGCTAATGGCCGCTGACTCTGGGCTGCTGACCATTTTGGTGTTGCTTGACTTGAGTGCAGTGTTTAATACAGTCTCCCATAGTATTTTATTAGATAGATTAGTAAATTAGTCTCCATGGGAATTTGTGATATTTCTTACATTTGGTTTTCATCATATCATTCTGGTCGTACACAGATTGTTCAACTCAAGAATTTTAGATCTTAGACTACCCCATTCACTAGTGGTGTTCCCCAGGGCTCTGTTTTGGGCCCTCTTTCATTTACTATCTATCTTCTACGACAATATTATTAGGAGATTTGCTATTCAGTTTCATTGCTATGCTGTTGACAACCAGCTGTATTTACAGTATATACCAAGCCCAATTCTGCCTTTCCTTCCTTCATCTTTTCTGACTGCCTTTTTGAAATAGATGCTCTGGTACACGCTCTGGTAACATCATGTATTGATTACTGCAGTTTTGTATTGGTGGGCCTCCCTCACAAGATTCTTCATAGGCTTCAGCTGGTCTAGAATTCTGCTGCTCAAGTTATTATTGTAACAACTACCATAAAACATATTACCCCAGTTCTTTGTGCACTACACCCTATTAATTTCAAGATTCTCCTATTAACATTCAAAGTTCTTCATGGCTTGGCACTTTCATAACTTTCAGATCAGCTTCATATTTATCTCCCTGCTCATATTCTTAGATCTTTGTCTACCATGGGGTTTAGATACTTTAGCTTTGTTGCTCCTTGTTCCATAGCATTGATTCCCTTCCCATCTTCAAATCTGGACTTAAAACTTTTCATTTTAAACTTGCCTAACCCCCTTGATTTTTTCCCTTGATTGTACAGTTTACTACTATAATGATTATATATACATAATGTTATTTTAATTTTATATTGTTAATTTTCATTGTATTGTTTTCTTTTTTTTTCTTTTAGTATTTATTGATTTCATTAATTCTTTGTTTTGGTATATTTCTTTGTACTTTTTTGTAAGGTGCCCTTGAGTGCCTTTAAAAGCGCCTTTAAATAAAATGAATTATTATTGTTAATAATAATAACAATATTATTATTATTATATTATCACAAACAAATTTGAAACACTGAAATAATTAATTATACCAAAATTTTAGAACTACTTGGAAACACTGTCTTTTCACTATTGAGGTCCGCCAGATAACCTCATACTCAGCTGATAAGACTATAACTGTATTCAGCCTTTCCTTGCTCATTTTTTCTCCTCTGAATGCTATATACTTCTTCGACTGTTTTGAGAAATCACATATTGCTATCAACACCCAATCATCCTCTCACTCCAGCAGCTTTTTATTTTCATGAAAAAGCATATTCACATAATTTTCTATCAAAGCTTTAAAAAATACTTCACTAAAAATCTACATTTTTAGGTAAAATAATTTTAATGTGACGGTCAATAACCCACTTCTTTCAGGTTTACTGCATAATAATGTCCTTTCATTTTTCTCCCATTTTTAAATCCATCCATGAATTTTCTAAACTTCTTTACCCATTTCAGGTTTGCCAGGAGCTAGAACATATGCCACAGTAAAAGGCAAGAAACCACTGACATGAATACACACAAACATTGTTCCAATTATGTACAGTATATGGAGACAGTTTAGACTTACCAATTAAACTAAGATAAGAAAAGATAAGATACATTAAGACTGAACTTTTACAGAATCTCTTTAAAAGAATAAGTACATAAATATGTTGAAGAGCAAGGAAATAAATAAACTCCCACACTTTGGTCTGAACACACACTAGAATGACTACAGAGAACGAAAATTAAAAAGAAAGAAAACTTCTGATTTGGCTTTCATGGTCACAGTGTGGCATTATGCAGGCGTATTGCAGTTGGCATAAAGGATCTGCAAAGGTGTTTCTTGACACACTTCTGCTGAATAATTCATTAGTTGAGTACTCAGTGCTTGTGTGTCAGAGAGAGGATGTACAACATTGTTCATAATGGCACTCAGTTTTGTTTTAATTAATTCCTTCACTACAACCTCGAGGGGTTCCAGAGTCAGTACTAAAATTGAGCTTGACCTTTTAATTAGCTTGTTGATTCGGTGGGACGTTACTAACCCAGTACATCACAGCGTAGAAAATCTCACTGGCCATCACAGAATTATAGAAGATGTGAAAGATGTCACTTCCCACATTAAAGAAACACAGTCACCTAAGGAAAAAAATCTGCTCTGGCTTTTCTTATATAGTTCCTTCTTGTTCACAGAACAATCCAACCTGCCATTAATGTGGACCCTCAAGTACCTGTAGGAATGGACATCTACATCCACTCCTTGAATAATAACTGGACATACAGACTCTTTGGTGCAGCATAAGTCAATAACCAGTTTACTGATGTTAACATGCAGATAATTCTCTTTGCACAAAGAAACAAAGTTTTCCACCTGACTCCCATACTCTGTCTCATCCCCTTTATCAATAAACCCTATAAGTGCAGAATCATATGTGAATTTCTGCAGGTAACATGACCTAGTGTTATATTTGAGTCAGATGTGTGCAAAAATGTGAAGAGAAAAAGAGACAGGCCTGTTCTGTGTGGTGTTCCAGTGTTGCTCACATCCATATGAGAAACATAGTCCTCGAGTCTCACAAACTGTAATTGGCCTGACAGATAGTCCATTGTCCAGGACACCATAGGCTCATCCACCTGCATATCTATGTGGGACACAGGCATGGCTGGATAGTACTGAAGGCACTAGAGAAATCAAAAAACATAATCCCCACAGTGCCACCAACTTTGACCAGGTGAAAATAAGCATTATGAAGCAAATAGATAATTGCATCCTCCACTCCAATCTTTGTGCAAAAGGAAAACTGCAGTGGGTCCAGGTGGTCTATCACAAGAGGACTCGTATAGTCCAGAACAAGTCTCTCAAAGGTCTTCATGAGACATAAGTGCCACTGGTCTGTAGTCATTAGGTTAATTAGGCACCTTACTTCTTTGGAACAGGAACAATGCAGGATGTGTTCCACAGCAGTGGCATTTTCTGAAGTCTTAGGGACTGACTGAATAGGTGACACCACAAACTTGGTCAGTACAGGCCTTAAGAACTCAAGGACTGACTTCATCTGGTCCTGCAACGTTTCATGCATATAACTTCCTCAGTTGCCTCCTTATGTGGTCTTTGGTTATGGATAGTCCACACTGATGGTCAGAGGTGAACTTGTCACTGGCCATTCCAGTTGAAGTGTCTGGTGTTGTTTATATAGTAGGGATGGTGTGGGGAGACTAGTCATTGGAAGAAGGTGGCAATCAGAAGTAAAATCTATTAAAAAGAATTAGTTCAAGCCATTAGGTTTGTCAATCTCCCCTTCTAGCACATGAGCACTGGACTTCTTGAGTCCTGTAATTATTACCAGTCCATTCCAGACAGCCATGTTGTTCTGAGTGAGTTTGTTTACTATTTTAGCTTTGTAAGCATCTTTTCTTTCACTCAGTTTTTACTTTAGAACATGTTGTACATCCTTCAAAGACTCTTTGCAACTAGAATTGAATGCTGTCTTTATGTCATTCAGAAGACCTTTTAGCTACCTAGTAATCAAGGGCTTGTTGTTTGGGTAACAACACACTGTCTTTGTGGGTACCACTGTATCAACACAGAAGCTAATATAGTCTGTAATGCGGTGAATGAGTTCCTCAGTATCATCCCTGTTTGACTCATACATAATTACCTTCTCTGACATTTGGAAGCAGTCATTAAGAGCCATTTCAGCAACTAGACTCCACTTCCTCACTATTCTGGTGGTAACAAGTTGACGTGTAATAACAGGCTTGTAGCTGGGAATAAGATGAATCAGGTTGTGGAGCCAATACATTACACTTAGAGGCATCTTTAACATTTTAATACAGCAGGTCCAGCTTGTTATTTTCTCGAGTGGAACCAGTCACAAATAGAAATTTGTCATTGTTTCTTCCAAAGTCACATGATTGAAGTCACCACATATTATAACTGCACAGTCGGAGTGAGTTATCACTGAAGTGTTGGAGACAGTATGAAACATTTCTGTTGCTAGATCCCCATTTGTGGGAGGAACATAAACTTTAATAAAGATAATGTAATTAGTCTCCTTGGGCAAATAACTTCAATGTCTGAATTACAAGCAATAATTTTAATATGCTCCCTTTCTTTTTCCATCCATCCATTTCCCAACCCACTGAATCCAAACACAGGGTCACGGGGGTCTGCTGGAGCCAATCCCAGCCAACACAGGGCACAAGGCAGGAACCAATCCTGGGCAGGGTGCCAACCCACCGCAGGACACACACACACCAAGCACACACTAGGGCCACTTTAGAATTGCCAATCCACCTAACCTGCATGTCTTTGGATTGTGGGAGGAAACCGGAGCGCCCGGAGGAAACCCACGCAGACATGGGGAGAACATGCAAACTTCATGCAGGGAGGACCCGGGAAGCAAACCTGAGTCTCCTAACTGAGAGGCAGCAGCGCTACCACTGCGCCACCGTTCCGCCCCTCCCTTTCTTTTTTTTTAACTTTATTAATCCCGAAGGATATTTACACCATTTTTCATTCACATAGATAACCAGTCCCCCTCTTGTCTTTTCTCCACACCACACTGGATCTATGTTTGTTCAAATAAGATAAAATCCCCACAGCATTAAAACAGTGTCAGGTATATTAGGTTTATGCCAGGTCATCGTAAAACACAAAATGTCACAAAACTTTTGTAAGCATAGACAGTTCATTCATTTTATTTAACAGTGGTGAACATTGCCTATGACAATAGATGGTAGACCAGTTCTAAAACCATTTTGCTTTGCTTTTATTGTCAGGCTGGTACATCACCCTGTCCGTCTGTGGACAAATATTTCTTGTGGTGAAGTGTAACTGAGCTGTTTAGGCACTCGTGATCAAAGGGCAAGTAGCTGATTACAGGAGTATTTATTACACACAAGTATAATTTTTTTAGTCCCTCTTAGTCAGTGTTGCAGATATAAGGCAGTCTTCTGGTCCTCTTCGCGATTCCATTCAAGTTCATGGCCTATTTGAAGTGCAGTCATGACAAGCTGGCACCTGGGTTTGTGTACATTGCAGTTTGTCAGTAAATATAAAATCCATTTAAATGTATTTATCTGATCTCTAGTGGCTAAAATCAGTGAAAACCCAGAAGACAAGTTAATGCAATTATAATAAGACTAGTAACTAATAAATAAGTTTAGAAACAAAAAGAAAAACAGTGAAAATTGAGGAGCTTCTGGAAAAAGGCTACTATTTATAGAGCTCTCAGAAGTAGATATGCCTTGCAGGACTGTGTGAGGAAAACCCATAGAGACACGAGGTAATCTGCAAACTCCACACATGCAGAGGCCAGCCAGGATTCAAACCCTGATTTATGCAGCAACAGCAACGCTAACCACTGCTTTACTGTTCCTCAGTTGATAGACATACCCTCAGCATTCATAGAAAAATAAATTGGTATCAGTTAATCAAGTCACAACTTAAATCATCCTACAGTACATCATGTAAAGTACATTGCTGCAAAAAATTAGGGGAACACTTAAATCACATATTAGATTTTGATGAACAATATATTTTCAAATGGAAAATCTTTACAGAGTAATATTGTGTAACTCATTGAGAACAAAATGATGTAACAACGGTAAATTGAAAGCAATATTACCAACCCATTGAGGGCTGGATTTAACGTCACACCGAAAATCAAGTCAAAAATTTAAATTCATCACAGCAACTCATAATGTGACTCAGTAGTGTTTATGGTCCCCACTTGCCTGTATGTACTCCCAACAACATCTGGACATGGTCCTGATGATACTATGGATGATGTCCTGGGGGGATCTCCTTATCCCAGACCTGGATCTGGGCATCAGTGAGCTTCTGGACAGTCTGTGCTGCTACTTGGTGGTATTGGATACACTGATGCACAATGTCCCTGAAGTTCTCAATTGGATTCAGGTCAGGGGAACCTGTGTGATAGTCAATGGCATTAATGCCTTTGTCATCCAGGAACTGCCTACGCACTCTAGCCACATGTCCTGCACTAGGAGGAACCCAGGCCGCACTGCAAAAGCGTAAGATCTGACAATAGCTCTGAAGATTTCTTCCCAGTACCTAACAGCACTCATGGTACCGTTGCCTAGCATGTGTGGGTCTGTGCAACCCTCCAAGGATATGCCTCCCCAGACCATCCTTGACCCATTACCAAACTGGTCACGCTAAATGATGTTGCAGGCTGAACAATGTTCTCTGTGGCATCTCCAGACTCTTTCAAATCTGTCACATATACTCAGTGTAAACCAGCTCTCATCTGTGAAGAGAACGGAACTCCAATGGCAAAGCTGCCAATTGTGGTATTCACGGGCAAATGCAAATCATGCTGCATGGTGATGGCCTGTAAGTTTGGTCCCACTGACAGTCTAATCAGAAACATGCATGCCAGTAGCCAGCTGGAGGTCATTTTTTAGGGCTCTGGCAGTGCTCATCCTGTTGCTCCTCAAACGGTCCTGCTGTTGGGTTGATGCCCTGCTATGGCTCTGTCCAGCTGTCCTGTTTGGGACAAATTTTTCCTTGATTTACCACTCTGCTCCACAGTTCAAAATTACAAATAAAACAATATTTATTTATATAGCACATGTTAATGCAAAGAATGTAGCTCAAAGAGTTACCCCAAATGTCAGTCCAACATATCAGAAACAGTCAGCAGGGGGCAGATGTGTATGTGTCCGAGACTACTATCCCCAGAAAAGACGCCTTTTTCCACCTTCTCAAACAAACTCAGTGTTTCACTTACGGTCTTCTTCTTCTTCTTTCGGCTGCTCCCATTAAGGGTTACCACAGCGGTAAATCTTCTTCCATATGTTTCTGTCCTCTGAATCTTGTTCTGTTATACCCACCACATGCATGTCCTCTCTCACCACATCCATAAACCTCCTCATAGGCCTTCCTCTTTTACTCTTACCTGGCAGCTCTATCCTTAACATCCTTTTCCCAATATACTCAGCATCTCTCCTCTGCACATGTCCAAACCAACGCAATCTCACCTCTTGACTTTGTCTCCCAACCGTCCAACTTAAGATGACACTCTACTGTACTCATTTCTAATCCTATTCATCCTTGTCACACCCAGTGAAAACCTTAGCATCTTTAACTCTGATACCTCAAGCTCTGTCTCCTGCTTTCTGGTCAGTGCCACCATCTCCAACCCATATAACATAGCTGGTCTCACTACCGTCCTGTAGACCTTCCCTTTCACTCTTGCTGATATCCGTCTGTCACAAATTACTCCTGACACTCTTCTCCACCCATTCCACCCTGCCTGCACTCTCTTTTTCACCTCTCTTCCACACTCCCCATTACTACGTACTGTTGATCCCAAGTAGTTAAACTCATCCACCTTCACCAACTCTACTCCCTGCATCCTCGCCATTCCATTGACCTCCCTCTCATTTACACACATGTATTCTGTCTTGTTCCTACTGACCTTCATTCCTCTCCTCTCCAGAGCATATCTCCGCCTCTCTGGGGTCTCCTCTACCTGCTCCCTACTATTGCTACATATCACAATGTCATCAGCAAACATCATAGTCCACGGGGACTCCTGTCTAATCTTGTCTGTCAATCTGTCCATCACCATTACAAATAAGAAAGGGCTCAGAGCAGATCCCTGATGTAATCCCACCTCCACCTTGAATGCATCCGTCACTCCTACCGCAGACCTCACCACTGTCACACTTCCCTCGTACATATCCTGTACAACTCTTTCATACTTCTCTGCCACTCCCGACTTCCTCATACAGTACCACAGGTCCTCTCGAGGCACCCTGTCATATGCTTTCTCCAGAACCACAAAGATGCAAAACATCTTCTTCTGGCCTTCTCTATACTTCTCCATCAACATCCTCAGAGCAAACACTGCATCTGTGTTGCTCTTTCTTGGTATGAAATCAAACTGCTGCTCACTAATCATCACCTCACTTCTTAACCTAGCTTCCACTACTCTTCCCCATAACTTCATGCTGTGGCTCATCAATTTTATCCCCCTGTAGTTACTACAGTCCTGCACATCCACTTTATTCGTAAATATCGGCACCAGTACACTTCTCCACTCCTCAGGCATCCTCTCACTTTACAAGATTCCATTAAACAGTCTGTTTAAAAACTCCACTGCCATCTCTCCTAAACACCTTCATGCTTCCATAGGTATGTCATCTGGATCAACGACCTTTCCATTTTTCATCCTCTTCATAGCTGTCCTTACTTCCTCCTTGCTAATCTGTTGCACTTCCTGATTCACTATCTCCATATCATCCAACCTTCTCTCTCTCTCATTCTCTTCATTTATCAACCTCTCAAAGTACTCTTTCCATCTGCTCAACACACTCTCCTCACTTGTGAGTACATTTCCATCTTTATCCTTTATCACCCTAACCTGCTGCACACTTTCCCAGCTCAGTCCCTCTGTCTAGCCAATCAGCACAGGTTCTTTTCTCCCTCCTTAGTGTTCAACCTCTCTAATAAATCATCATATCTTTTTATTTCTTTAGCCTTCACCATCTCTCTCTTCACCTTGTGCCTTATCTCCTTGTATTATTGTCTACTTTCTGCACCTCTCTGACTATCCCAATTCTTCTTCGCCATCCTCTTCCTCTGTATACTCTCCTGTACTTCCGTAATCCACCACCAGGTTTCCTTTTCCTCCTTCCTCTGTCCAGATGTCACACCAAACACCATTCTTGCTGTCACCCTTACTACATCTTCTGTAGTTGCCCAACTGTCTGGTAACTCTTCAGTGCCACCCAGTGCCTGTCTCACCTCCTCCCTAAACTCAACCTTGCAGTCTTCCTTTTTCATCTTCCACCATTTGTTCCTTGGCCCCACTCTCTTCCTCTTCTTGATTTCCAGTGTCATCATACAGACCACCATCCTATGCTGCTTAACTACACTTTTCCCCTGCCACCACTTTGCAGTCTTTAATCTCCTTCAGATTGACTTAGGATAGGATGCAATCCATCTGTGTGCATCTTCCTCCACTCTAGTACGTAACCCTATGTTCCTCCCTCTTCTTAAAATACGTATTTACCACAGCCATGTCCATCCTTTTGGCGAAATCCACTATCCTCTGACCTTCTTCATTCCTCTCCTTGACACCATACCTACCCATCACATCCTCGTCTCCTCTGTTCCCTTCATCAACATGTCCATTGAAATCCGCTCCAATCACCACTTTCTGTCCCTTGGGTACACCACTCATCACTTCATCCAATTCACTGTTCCTTCAGAATAAGCCCTACCCCATTTATCCTCCCATCCACACCATGATAGAACAATTTGAATCCACCTCCGATCCACCTGGCCTTACTCCCCTTCCTTTTAGTCTCTTGCACACACAATATATCAACCTTCCTTCTCTCTATCATATCTGCTAACTCTCTCCCCTTACCAGTAATACTGCCAACATTCAAAGTTACTACCCTCGGTTCCACTTTCTTTACCTTCCTCCTCTCTCCTGCCTCCAGACTCATTGACTCCTTCTTCGTCCAACGGAAGCCCAATTTCCGCCAGCACCCTGTTGGCTAACAATACTGGTGGCAGACTTTGTTAACCCGGGGCTCGACCGGTATGGAAATTTATATTGTTGTCAGCATTTTGATTTGGCAAAATTTTACACCAGATGCACTTCATGATGTAACCCTCCCCATTTATCCGGGCTTGGGACTAGCACAAAGAAACACACTGGCTTGTGCATCCCCTGTGGCTGGGTGTTTAACTTATGGTAGAACTCCTTATATAGACAATGCATTTGAATCTTATATTTATGTATCATATGTAATATACATACTGTTCATATACAGCATTGTCATATACTGTTCATATATAGCAGTGTTAGTAAAAAATGTCATAAATAATTCCCAGAACAGTTTTTACTAATCAATAAACTTCACAGAAATTGAAGTAATAAGAAAGAAACAAATCAAAACAATGTTTGGCATTTTTTTCCGGCCGGTACACCCCAGTAACGGAAGGATGGGGGAGGGCAGCTTATCAGGGACACTGCCTCTCCCAGTACAGCAGATGGCAGCTTCGGTGGACTACAGTGGTGCCCCAGATGCCCGCAGGGCACTATGGGACTTGGATTTCAGCAACACAGCCCTGCTGGGTACTGTGGGTGCCACCAGGAGACGCTGCAGGGAGGCTGGGGAGTCCCTACTGTGTACATAGCCCTGAAGAAAAATACAGTTCTCCGTCTGACTCGGAAGTGCTGACAAGTCACATGGACGGAAAGACAGAAGCACTTCCAAGTCAAGTACTATATAAAGAACTGGTGGAGACCCAGCAAGTGAGCTGGATTTGGAAGGTAGTTGATGGAGCTTGCTGAGAGGTGTGGAGGAAAAGAAGAGTATTGAAATATCGTGTTTATTGATTGTGTTTGTTGTGGTGGAGGTACTTTGGAGCACAGGAAAGAAGAAATAATTAAAAGAGTACTTCTTGGTGCTTTTAACTTGTGTCCAGAGTGTCTGTCTGTTGGGTTTAAGGGGCAATAGCAACCCTTAACATCCACACACCCTTTGCCTTAAAAACAGCAACAATTCTCTTATGTCCACTTTCATGCAGTTTCTGAAGATACTCACTTGGTAGGTTGTTGCAGGCCTCTTGGAGAACTTGTCATGGTATCATTGCAGACTTTAGCTGTCTTACTTGCTTCTAGAAGTGTAAAATAATTAACTACTTTGTTCCTTAAGTACATTTTTCAAGTATTTGTTCTTTACTTAAGTAAATCTAGAGCTATTTTGCTTTTTTCCCACTACATTTTTAGGTCAAGTACTACTGTTGTACTGCATTATATTTTCCAGCAAGTCCTTGTTATTTGTTACACACACCAAACTACTGTAAATTCATAAAAGAGACCTATCAGGTGTGTTGTCAACTTAAGTTATAGTTAAGCATTACTTGGGAACAGCCAATAGAATACTGTATAATAGTGTGTTTTACACTGCTCATTTGGTAGGTCATTCTCTTTTTGTTCACTTGTGAGACATAGAAACTGAATGTACACTTTCTCCACGATCATATTTGAAATCTGTGTTCAAATTTGCAAAATGCAAAGGTGATTCTTATATACTGCAATGTTTTCTGTGCTAGTCATCACCTAAGTAATTTGTTTTCAAATTTAAAGTATCATGTTGTGGTGTTTTTTTCACTGTTCTTAAGATATCTTATATGGAGTCCCAGAAGTCTCAAAAAGCAGTATCATCTTAATGTTGTGCAAACAAGATTTTATGGGCATGAGTAATACAGTATCTTGAGATATGTATTATCGGAACAATATCCTGATGTTGTAAGCAAAACATATTGCAGATGATTCGTATGAGCCTAATTACTGAACCACTAGAGTGAGCCTGAATTTAAAAGTCACTGGTTAAGTGTAGAAGAAGACATGGGCTTCAGGTGAGATCTTGTGGCCTTTGAGGGGTGAAGTGTGTGCCCCTGTCCTGAAGTGACGCCAAGGTTTTGCTATCCCTTGTTATTTGAATGCTAATAAAAGGGTTGTCAGCTTTCCTTCAAGCAAAAATAAATAGTTGTGTTGCTGTGTTATGGAATTTGAGCTTAGAGGAAAACTAATGGAACTCTACACTGCTGACCAGAATCTATTAGAGCCACGATGACTAAGGAAACTGTAGGTGACTTATTAAGTGAATATTCTAGTTTGTGTGCATGGATAAACCTTGAGCAGCGATATACTGGGGAGTTGCTGCACCGCTGTTATTCTGTCTTCCACTGAACTGTAAAGGGTGAGACTTGTATTTTCTCTGTAGTGTCCTCAATTTATGCAATTTAGAAGAGAACATTTACATTTTACAGAATGGTACCATGTGCAGAACGTTTATCAGTAAAACATTTTATTATGTTCTATTGAAGTTGAATTATTGTAGTATAATATTAATGCAAGCAGGTTTAGTGATTATATTGTATGAGTGGGAAAATGTTATTTTGTGGAATTTAAATTGTCTACAGGAATGCATTAAAAATTTATATTATGAGACAACTGGTATGCTTCTGGTTATGCTGGTGATTTAATACTATGGCTTTAGTTAAAATATCTATCTATCTATCTATCTATCTATCTATCTATCTATCTATCTATCTATCTATCTATCTGTCTGTCTGTCTGTCTGTCTGTGGTTAATTTCATATCTTACATGATTGCCCAAACAAGTTATTTAAAGATAAAATTGGGTACCAAATTGAGCAAAGGAAACCACCAGTTCTTAAAGGAATTCTTGTTAAAGTTAAACAATTCTGAAAACTATTTAATGTAATAATTGCCCTTCTAAAATCCATCTTTACTTTAGTGAAGTATGCTAATCCCCTCCTTGATGGAATTACATTATGGATAAGAATCTGCCTGCACTTTCAGCAGTTATGGACCATCACATTTTATCAAAAACGTTTTGTGAAAATGGAGCACCAAACCTGCAGGTTACCTCCACTATGCTTCACTGTTGCTTGCAGACATTCATCCATGTACTGTTCTCCAGCCTTTTGCCTGACAAACTACTTTCAGTTAGAGCCAAAAACCTCAAAATTTGACTCATCAGTCCAAAGCACCTGCTTTCAGCTGTTCTTGTGATGTGTGTGTAGATGAGTTGTTTGGTGCTATTTCACTCTTTGCTCACAACTCTTTCATCAACAACAACAACTTCTAATAACACTTTCCTGTAGATTGGTGCCCCAGGGTCCATTGGTTTCTGTCAGGTCTGAGCTGAGACCAGTGCTAGACATTTTCTGATTTCAAAGGGGAAGTAAGCTTAATGTGTTTCTTGAGGAATCCTACTTTGTTGGGCTCTCACCTCACAAGGAAGTGCTTCTGAGCTAGAGTTTTGGAACACTGAAAGCACTTCCAGGTGTAAGGTAAAAGGAGGTACCTGCCACAACTCAAGGAGCCAGTCTGGAGGAAGGAGGATGAAGCTTGTGGAGAGAAGCAGAGTAGGTAGTAATGGGGAGAGAGAGAAAAAAAGACAAAGACTTGAAGATTGCTAGTTAACTGTCCAGCGACATATGTTTTTCCTGTATGCAAATGAAATCATTATTTTAGATTTTTGTCTGTGTTTCTCTAGCGCTTCTTCTTTTAATTTCTTTTTGCTGCACCACTGGGCTCTCATTTTAAAGGACCATCTATTTGGATTTTTTCTGTTTTACAGCACAATAGTACATCTAATATATATTCTCACAAAACTATTACAGGTCTGACCTGATCATATCCCACCCATATCAACCAAACACTTATAGTTTTCAAAGCTTTTCAGTTGGGTCTGATTGAATAAGTTTATACTTGTGAGGATCAAAGTGGGGTAGGTGTGTGTGTCTTATACTGTCAGTGCAAAAGTGGACTTTTGCTGTTTTGAAGACTTTTTTTCTTTGCATATGCTAGAGCCCCAGGTTGTGTACCCAAGTCACCCTGATGGTAAATCCAGCCATGTTTACAAGACTTGTGTGAAATTACCGTAGTGGTTGAAGACTCTATTTAATACACTGCAGTGAACCAGGTCAAAGTAAAACTTAATAGCCCTTCCATTTTATATTTAATCTGTGTCTTTTCTTGCAAAGACTGGGTACCCAAGGATTTAGCTAACACCACTCTTTCCGGCCTAATGAATGCCATTTTATTGTAAACCCACTGGAGGCCCTACATCTCAGCCAGTCTCTAGTGATTTCAATAGTATGTTATTAACAAAAGGAAATTCAAATTTAAAAAGAATAAACAAATTCCTTAAAATTGCATATCTATCTATTATATAAAAAAATCTTAGGTCGAGACGTGATCATGTCAGAGAGACACTTTGATGTCACGCCAGATGTGATCATCTCGGAGAGACACTTTGACATCACATGAGATTAGAGATTACAGCCTTAGACCCGTGAGATGGTGACTTTTGCACATCACATCCTACTTACAAACAATTTAAAACAAGTTCACGGATATCTAACCTTGCAGTTGTTGGAATGCTTTTGGCAGACACACTTCATGTGCTCCCAGCTCTTAAAAATGCTATACGTTCTAGATGGGACGTGAACATCTAAACAAAGAAGAAAGAGCAGCGCGTCAAAAAGAGACACGAAAGTGTTGGAGAGAAAAGAAGGCAAAATCGGATGCACAAGAGAACAATAATAATCTATTTGCAAATTCAGAAAATAAGGAAAGTAATAATCAGTCCGGATGTCCCGTGAGAGACACTTTGACATCCCGCAAGAGGCACTTTAACGTCATGCAAGACAAAGTAGTGAGACAAAAGGACAGCTGCTGTAC
Organism: Polypterus senegalus; assembly: GCF_016835505.1. NCBI lineage: Eukaryota > Metazoa > Chordata > Cladistia > Polypteriformes > Polypteridae > Polypterus > Polypterus senegalus. Next base: position 188,422,452 of record NC_053155.1, on the reverse strand, counting down.
AGGCTTTTAAATGATCAAATGACAAGCAGAACACACAGCATGGCAGGAGGAGCAGTGAGCAAGCAGGAGATCTGTCCACATCTCCAAAGCGTACATTCAGCCAATTCCTTCACAACGCAAGTGGCAGAGACGTGAAACCCCCTAGTAAAATAAATAAAAGTAATTTGCAAAAAGAAATTCAATGAATAAAAGATAAAAGTCATGCTAAACATACAATAATATGTGCAATAGTAATTCTGATAAAATGAAACAATCAGGCCAGTAGCCTGGTTCTTTCTTTTCCTTCCGTAAAAGGTCTTATTATCCTAATTTTCTTTGAATCAAGCATTTGGCATTCATGTTGTTTCCTTCCTCTTCTCTGCTATTCTAAAACTATTCAGGACATTTAACTTCTCTACCCATTCTATTGAACAATTGAAAGGATTGCTTCAACCTTCACATTTAATTATGAAATGAAACCTACATAAACAGCTATATCACAATTACATCTATGAAGTAATGTTAAGAACAACAGATAACACCTAAGAGCATATTAAAATGCAAAATAGTAAATGTGAAAGAAACTCATAAAATCAACCTAATGATTTTCAGGGTCAACTTGACAGTGCAGTGGGAAATACAGCCTCCTCGCAGAATTTGTACCCTAGGTCAGTTATTCCCAGTAATAAACAGAGCAAAGGAGAATTTCACTGATCAAATCAAACTTCTGACATTGAATAAAGAAATGGTCAGTTTTATTCAAACTGGTGCCCAAGTCATCACACATTAATGAATGTGTAATGCTTATACCAACATGAAATAAAGCAAAACAAAACATTATTACAGGTACATTTATATTAGATGACAACCTCAGCAGACAGCAGAGGTAACACCAGTAAGTGGATTGGGAAAATTAAGTAAAATAGAAAGTGCATTGTTTTATTTTTATTTATTATTTTTTCGCCATAAATCCATGATATTGTTTTGATCCAGAAAGTTCCTAAGCACTTTCTGTCCCAAAAATGCCTCAAACTGCTAGTGAGGGGAACACTGTCAAATTCTGGCTAGGAACAAGAAGGAACTTGTGGAATGTTTATGGATAAAATGTATTTTCACAAAAGATCTCGGTAACCAAAACTGTGTCCAAAGACAAAAAAGAGTTCCCGGAAAAAAAGTAAACAAGTCTCAAAAACACAAATCCAGAAGGTGAAGTCAAAAACTGAGCCTAAGGAGAAAAAATCTAATAAGCACACTATAATAAAGCACAGAAGTATCACAAGAGAAACTCACCAATATCTCATGTTCTTCCTTTTTGTGAAATGAATAATATGACATTGCATGTTGCTGGCCATCAGGACTACATATGGCATGGTATGTGAAGTTTATGGAGGTTATCTATATATAAGCTTGTGCCACTTGTTAGGAAACAATTGTGAATATTCATTTGTTTTACAAAATATTAGAAGACTTAGTGAGAAAGAGAATTTCAGTCCTTTAAAAAAAAAAAAAAAACTTTCAGGCTTTAGCCCACAGTTTGTTGAACAAGTTTGTGGTTTGTTTTGTCCTGTAACCCAGTGGTTCTCAACCTCTGGCCTTAGTATCTAGTTTTGTCTATTTAGTATGGTGATGACACTTTATTAGAAGTAATGCTAAAGTAAACTAGCCAAAGTTTTCCCCTGCATGGCACTCATCAACAAATAACAATAAATACATACTCGACGTTTAAATGTAGAACATAGATGAAATACACATAATACTCATCCAAAAACAATGTGACACATAGGTGTTTAATACTGAATCAAATTTAGTGTCAATTTATCTTTTTAATTGATAACCTGGGCTTGTCTGATTTGCAAATGTTTGCCAAAATCAGGAGTATAGTAAGTGAAGAGAGTGCAGAGAGGAATATGTTTAGGTTGAAAGTGGCTTACTCTTCTAGAATTATAATGCACATACCTTTTACACAAAGCAAGATGAGTTGTTCTGCAATTGTGTGCGCATGCTTATATTTGGCAATTCAATTTCCAATGAGACAATGCCCTGCACATCTGCTGGCTTATTGTACAAATGTCTTTAAAGCCAAAGGCTTTATGCTTTTGTTTGATAGTACCACACTGCCTATGGCACAATGGCCATTGCACTCCATGCTAAAACGTAAAAATACATCAGAAAATCTGGCTTGTGTGTTCCTTTAACTTCGCTGCTTAGTTCAAGTTGTTGACATGAATCTTGTGAGGCTGATACAGAATTGGAAGAGCTCAGAGTAAGTAATGCTTTGGAGTATTTGAGGAACTTGAGTTCATTGGCTTTCTTAACAAAGCATGTGGTGTATAACAGGTTGTCATCTTCTTGTAACTGGACTTGGATCAGTCTTTTCAGTTCCTCAGTAAGCAGGACCAAAATGTCCCTCTGACTGGATGCAGAACTGAAAATCTGAAATTGGTAGCCCCCTAAACAGCAAGTATTGCTGTTTTAATTTTTTTCTTTTTAAACTTAGAGCATTAAAATGTTGTGGTTCTGGTGTCTTCCATTATAATCATATGAACTGACTGGGTTTATTAATGGAAAGTTCACCTGAGATTGACTTGAATTTACTTTCCCCTCTAGTGCACGTTGCTTTATTGTTGACTGCTTTATTAACAGTTCTCACTTTTTTTTATTTCAACTTTTAGTTTCTGATTTTAGGCTTTGCCAAAAGATAGGACTGATTCTTGGTTACTTTTCACTTATTTTATATATTATTACCATAACAAGCTTACGATAAATAAATAAACAATACCATGCATGTCAGTAAATAAATAGCAAGAAAAGTAGCTCTGATATATTGAACAATTACTTGTTAATAAATAAGGAAGAAATTAATATTTAGATATTACAGTTCCAAAGGAGAGACTCTATATATTGGCAAATAGGGAAAGATGTAGGTGAATACCCTTTTTTTGAAACTTATTTGTAGGACTTCTGCTGAAGTGGCACAGCAGTTAGTGTTACAGCTTACCAAACTTGAATGCTGTATGATGCAGAATGTCTTTTGCATGGAGTTGGCTTGTACTGCCTACATCGTTTGTACTTTCCTGTAATCTATTGGGAAAGTGATTAGCATTGTAAAATTACCATAAATATATCCTATGATCTGTTGGTGTTCTGGTGATGATACTGGAATAGTCTGAACATCCAGTTGAAACAGCAGACTTATTTAAGCAAAAGTATACATTTATCAAATAATATCCATCCATTATCCAACCTGCTATATCCTAACACAGAGTCACGAGGGTCTGCTGGAGCCAATCCCAGCCAACACAGGGTGCAAGGCAGGAACACACACACACACACCAAGCACACACTAGGGACAATTTAGAATCGCCAATGCACCTAACCTGCATGTCCTTGGACTGTGGGAGGAAACTGGAGCACCTGGAGGAAACCCATGCAGACACGGGGAGAACATGCAAACTCCACCCAGTGAGGACCCAGGAAGCGAATCTGGGTCTCCTAACTGTGAGACAGCAGCACTACCACTGCGCCACCATGCCGCCTATCAAATGATATATAAAATATAATAATTTTCAGGAGCAGCAGCTCTTAAGCTTCTCATTATATTTGGGGAACAAAACAATTGCAAAGATTTTAGAACTTCAAATCCCCCATGTGAAAGGGGAACAAAGTTGAAAGCATCCATATTGACCTTGCCAGTGTATATTAATCTCAGGTTGATTGTGATTTTCTAAAATCCATTATCCTTAAATTATGCTTAGTCCACATTTAAGCATCCTGATTAATTAGTTTTTATAACAGATATACAGTGGAACCTAAGTTTGTGCGTAACTTGGTTTACGAGTGTTTCGCAAGATGAGCTAAAATTTTTAATAAATTTTGACTTGATAAACAAGCGAGGTCTTGCAATACAAGTAGTATGGATACGCTTTGTCTGCTGAGTGTCATGTGATCACAACTGAGCTGATAGCTCTTCTCTCTCTCGCGCGCGCACGTGTGTGCATGTGTGTGTTTCTCTCTCTCTCGTGGGCAATCGTCTCCTATTCTCATATAGTCAACATCCGTACGAGCATATACTGTTTACTACAGCATTGTGACTGTGTGTGTGTGCTGTGACGTGCGAGTTCCCATCTTGCGCCCTTAAACATGAAGCTGAGTCTCAGTACTTTAGCAACACCAGCTTTATTCAACTTGAAACAGCAACAGGGCGGTTATTTATTGTAGCGGGATCTGCCACTCTCCTATACACAGACACAGCAGTCAGGCAGGGCCATAGCCAAGTAATACTGTGCCCTGCGCATTTATAATGTTCCTTGTTCCTTGTATCACCCATCGACAGCAGGCGCTTATAGCATGTCTGCGATCTTTTCGGATTCACATTTATGGCAAACTGCTACTGCGCTGGGAGACTGTGATTGCTTTGGGATGCTCTTCCGTGTGTCATCCCGTTGGGTGGAATCCCACAAGAGTTTAGAAACTCACTCACACCAGCCATTATTCTTTTCAAAGGTAAAGTGCAGGTTAATTTGTTTTATGTATTTTTACTTTATATTCTGCAATAATCATTTTTATATGAATAGTTTTGGGTTGTGGAATGAATCATCTGAGTTTCCATTCTTTCTTATGGGGAAATTCACTTTCATATACGAGTGCTTTGGACTGCGAGCACGTTTCCGGAACGAATTATGCTCGCAAACCGAGGTTCCACTGTACTAAAAATGTTCAGGCTTCTTTCAATAGATTGTTTTAAGATGATATGAAACTCTGGCTCTGGAGAAGAAAAAAGGAATTTACAAAACACAGCATCTCAAGGGATAGCACTGCATATTTACCATATGAACATGTTCATTTTTGTTCTACTTTTACATCTTGATTATATGTTCTAAAATTTCTGTAATTGTTTTTATCCTCAAAAATAGTGAAAACAATTGGGGCTTATACTGGGAACTGTTACATTTAGTAAGTTTTTTTAATATTTGTACTTTGAGTGAAAAAGATATAATTTTGCTTTATTTAATCTGCTGCTTCTATTGGTTGCTATATAACCAATTACAGCAAGTGTTCCTAATGAGATAGTTTTGGTGTAAATTTACACCATTTTCACCATAAAATAATCACATTCACAGAAATATTGCTTTTAAGGTTAATTGTCCTGTTTGCTCCTGAACTAGCTTTTTCAGTTTAACCATAATTTAATACAGTGGGATGCAAAAGTTTGGGCAACCTTGTTAATAGTCATTATTTTCCTGTATAAATCGTTGGTTGTTACGATAAAAAATGTCAGTTAAATATATCATATAGGAGACACACTCAGTGATATTTGAGAAGTGAAATGAAGTTTATTGGATTTACAGAAAGTGTGCAATAATTTTTCAAACAAAATCAGGCAGGTGCATAAATTTGGGCACCGTTGTCATTTTATTGATTCCAAAACTTTTAGAACTAATTATTGGAACTCAAATTGGCTTGGTAAGCTCAGTGACCCCTGACCTACATACACAGGTGAATCCTATAATGAGAAAGAGTATTTAAGGGGGTCAATTGGAAGTTTCCCTCCTCCTTTAATTTTCTCTGAAGAGTAGCAACATGGGGGTCACAAAACAACTCTCAAATGATCTGAAGACAAAGATTGTTCACCATCATGGTTTAGGGGAAGGATACAGAAAGCTGTCTCAGAGATTTAAGCTGTCTGTTTCCACAGTTAGGAACATACTGAGGAAATGGAAGACCACAGGCTCAGTTCAAGTTAAGGCTCGAAGTGGCAGACCAAGAAAGATTTCAGATAGACAGAAGCGACGAATGGTGAGAACAGTCAGAGTCAACCCACAGACCAGCACCAAAGACCTACAACATCATCTTGCAGCAGATGGAGTCACTGTGCATCGTTAAACCATTCGGCGCACTTTACACAAGGAGATGCTGTATGCAAGAGTGATGCAGAGGAAGCCTTTTTTCTGCCCACAGCACAAACAGAGCCGCTTGAGGTATGCTCAAGCACATTTGGACAAGCCAGCTTCATTTTGGAATAAGGTGCTGTGGACTGATGAAACTAAAATTGAGTTATTTGGGCATAACAAGGGGCGTTATGCATGGAGGAAAAAGAACACAGCATTCCAAGAAAAACACCTGCTACCTACAGCAAAATATGGTGGTGGTTCCATCATGCTGTGGGGCTGTGTGGCCAGTGCAGGGACTGGGAATCTTGTCAAAGTTGAGGGATGTATGGATTCCACTCAGTATCAGCAGATTCTGGAGACCAATGTCCAGGAATCAGTGACAAAGCTGAAGCTGCGCCGGGGCAGGATCTTTCAACAAGACAACGACCCGAAACACTGCTCAAAATCCACTAAGGCATTCATGCATAGGAACAAGTACAACATTCTGGAATGGCCATCTCAGTCCCTAGACCTGAATATAATTGAAAATCTGTGGTGTGAGTTAAAGAGAGCTGTCCATGCTCAGAAGCCATCAAACCTGAATGAACTAGAGATGTTTTGTAAAGAGGAATGTCCAAAATACCTTCAACCACAAGCCAGACTCTCATTGGAACCTACAGGAAGCGTTTAGAGGCTGTAATTTCTGCAAAAGGTGGATCTACTAAATATTAATTTCATTTCTTTTTTGTGGTGCCCAAATTTATGCACCTGCCTGATTTTGTTTGAACAATTATTGCACACTTTCTGTAAATCGAATAAACTTCATTTCACTTCTCAAATATCACTGTGTGTTTCTCCTATATGATATATTTAACTGACATTTTTTATCGTAACAACCAACGATTTATACAGGAAAATAATGACTATTAACAAGGTTGCCCAAACTTTTGCATCCCACTGTATATACCTCACTCTGTTGGACTGTACATTTAAAATATACTGATTAGGCAACTAAGAGAAAGTATATATTTTCCTTTGAAATAATAAACATTTAATTTTACAAGCTGAGTTTCTAAAATTAACGTATTGGTAATTTTCAGTGTTTCAAAGTTTTAACCTGCCAAAATGGTGTAAAGAAAACAAGGAAGAAAGTAGTTCCTCTTTCAGTTACATTACAATAAGCAGGTTTTCACTGGTTTAGACAGTGGAATAAAAGAAAGGAAGTGAAATTTCCCCTTTAAAACCATCATCACTGAAATTTATTATGGATACCTAGTCATGTGTATAAAGTACTATTGTCTGTTGGCTTAGTACATCCTCTTGTACTTTAGTGATGCTTACCACACTGTAAAATGTCTAGAAATTTGAGATTATAATAAAGTAATGTAATATTTCCTGATGCAAGCCAGCAACATCTTCTGTTTTATGGTGTACATTTTCCTGTACTTTAATAGGGTTGCTTTACAGCTCCCCACATGTACAGCTTTACCTACATTTGGACAGCTGCTTTAAGCAAATAAACTTAACTAGCAGACCTGAGCTGCATTTGTGTATATCACCAAAGCAGATGTGTGCTCACTGTTCTGGTTATTTTGGAAAAGTTCTGTTCTCAGCTGCTAACCCCTGTGTGAATATGGCAGTCTCCCACACCAGTTTCTCTTAAATCTTTACCTTGAGTGTATTACCATGGAAGTTCTTCTGTTCATTATTTTGTTTCATGTATGCTACAGTTAATGTTAAATATGTTGCTTGTATGAATGTTAGATACTGTATATCTGCTTTCTATCATTTCACGTGTACAGCCTCAACTGCATCTGGACAACTGCTTCCAGCAAACAGACTTACTTAGGACTGAACACAACTGTTTGGTCTGCTTGTGGCCTGCTAAAAATTCTCTTTGCTTAAAGCAGCTGTACACATGCAGGTACGGTTGCACTCTTTTGCATAATCCCCTAAGAAAGATATACATCATTGAAACCATCGAAATCTTCTACAAGATGACCACATTATACTGACATTTTAGGATCAATGCTACATAGGTCAAAGTGAATTTGGTCACAGAACTAAGTGTGTATCTTCAACTGGGTCATTTCCACTTCCTGTTAAATCTTGGCTTTTCTGACCTCTTTTCGAACTTTCTGACTTTAGGTTGGTTTCTCAATAACAAATGGCAAGAGTCTCACTCATGTGCTTCTCACTAGTCTCACACCAAGCTCTTTTATTCGTTTCTGCAGGCTGTAAGAAGTTTGTTAAGAAGCACAAATTTTTAAAGACTGGTGAAAAAAAAACACACCTCAAAAAAACCTTCACTTTAAGTGGCGTGGTCGTCTAAAGTTTTGGTAACAGCAGCAGTTTAACAAATAGCAAATAAAATATTTTCCTATAAAAGGCAAAGCCTTAAACAAACATATCTAGAAAACATGACCTTATAGACAAAGCAGGAGGTTGAAATCAGTAGATCAAAAAAAAAAGAAAAAAATTATAAAAACGGGAATCCAAATAAATGCAATGCCTAAATAGTTGCTTGAGCTGTACCTGAGCTGCATGATAGGTGGCTCCACCTCCTTAGGCTCAACATAAAGAAACTGGGCCTGCAATTGATAGAACTACATATATTTAAAGTATAATACAAGAATAATACATAAATAAAAAATACAATATTAAAGAAAATCATACTTTTACACAAAATGAACAAAATGAAACCAAACACAAATAAAAAAAAAGTCAAAGTAAAGCTGGTTAGAAATTTCACTTTAACGAATATATGCATTTTAATTTAATTAAAATAACTTGTTTTTGGGGGCGTCCCACAATTTTATTTTTACTCACATATGACCAACAAATTCTTAATACCAAAAAAAATTTTTTTTTTACTTTTGCATTTCTGAATAAAATCATGTCACTTAAAAATCTTTTTTTATATATTTTTTCTCTCACAGAGCTGAGAATACACTCAGCAAGAGCAAGTAATGACACCTGTTTCAGTGGTGCGGAACATAGCCAGGGTGTTCTTTTGGCCTAAACATGCCACAAGACGGAGCTCTTTAGAAGCCATGCCCAACTGAAAGCTTTGGTTTAGACTCCCATACAGGAAACTGGCATAAAAAGACACGTTACATTTAAGTTATAAGTTTTTTTTTTCTCTTTGTCTTATGACGAATAAAAGCGACTACCCAGTTGGCATCCTAAAAGTTCTTGAAATTTGAGTCTACTACCGTACCTGACAACAAGTGGGGTAGCTAGTCGGATTCATGGGCTGGAATTATGGCAGTTGCAACAGGTCGAATTGCTGGATACTGAGATTTGCTGATGCACTGCATGGTGGAATAGTTCAAGGGTCCACGTAGCTGCTCATGCCAATGAAGGCATGAGACAGTGTTGAAACTTATTTGCTCATCTTTGAACACACGGCGTCTACCCAGTATGATTTTGTGGACCTTGAACAGGTGGACAACAAAGTGACCATGGCCATGAAGTTGCCTTATGTGCCAAGAGACTCTGTGGAGCTGTCGGAGCCGTTAGCCTCTCTGCAGCTTCACAGCATTAGCACACAATTCACCGATGGGGTCATGTGATCCACCGTTTACTTTGTCTTATCTGTTGTACTGGGTGACAAGAAAACAGGAGGGGACACAGTACCAGTTCCTTGTCCCTTGGTCTTACCACCGAGAGATACAGTATGCAACCTGGCTCATACTCATCTATTGGGAGTTTCTTTTAGGGCCAGAAAAACCCTAGAGCACGTTACAGCACACTTTTATTTCACTGGTATACACGAAGTGGTGCATCAATTTTGCAGATCCTGTCTGGTGTGCCAATTACCCCTAATACCCCAACAGGATTGTGCCCTCTACTCCCCTTGTCTATAATCAATATAATCAGCTTGCATATTGTCATCTGCTTGAACTCTCAACTTGTGGACATAAATATATTCTCTTTCTAGTAGAATATGCCATCCAGCATACAAAAGACATACACCTACAGGTAGCTAATGTCAAAGTCACTGGCTGGGAATTAATAAGGGTCTTCTGGCAGATCAGGATCCTCAAGGAGATCTTCACTGATCAGGGGACACCTTTCATGTCACAGACTTTCAGGGAAGTTTCCAAGCTCAGAAATTAGAATTGAGTCCACAACCTCGAGACGTCCATTTATCACCCCCAGACAGACAGCCTGGGTTGATCGATTTAACCAAACACTCAAGCAAATGTTGAGGAAGGTGGTATGGATCGACTGGGGTCAGCTCTTAACTCTTGCCTTGTTTGTCTTCTGGGAGGTGCCGCAGGCTTCTACCATCATCTCCACTTTTGAGTTGCTGTGGAGGTGGTCTTGGAGACTGCTCAAATTGATGCGCGAGAGCTGTAAGGAGAAGGTAGCGCCCCCTATCATCTGTAACATAGTCAAGTATGTCTCCGAACATCAGGACTGCTTCAAGTGACTGTGTCACACTGTAAAAGAATATCTGTTGAAGGATATGTATTTGCAGGCCTGGTTGTACTTTCAAATTTGGTCCAGGGGACTGAGTTATGGTTTTAGTCTCTATATCTCAAATTTCTCGTCCATTGACAAGGCCCCTATGAAGTTCAGGAGTGAAAGGGGTTCGTGGATCACCTGGGGCCTCATGCATAAACAGTGCGTATGCACAGAAATGTTGCATAAGAACTTTTCCACGTTCAGATCGCGATGTATAAAACCTACACTTGCTGTAAAGCCACGCACTTTTTCACGGTACCTCATACCTTGTCGTACACAAGTTCTCTGCTCGGTTTTGCAGACTGGCGGCACCCAGCGTCAAAGCAGTGCTACTGTTCCCGTGTGGTTACTCCTTATTTTCCTGACGTGGCTTTATAAATACACTGAAACTAACCGCATATTGTTTATTAGTGTAATGCATCTGATTGTAATTAACTTGTAACAATATAATGGTCCAGGGAATAGCCACAGTATTCCAAATACCATAACTGCTTTAGCGTTGTTACTTTCACTGCACCTTCTTCTTCTTTCAGCTGCTCCCGTTAGGGGTTGCCACAGCGGATCATCTTTTTCCATATTACTCTCACTGCAGCACTCAGAGTATTTATATAACTGTATCTGAGTGTGAATCACAGCAGCAGTTGATCGGAAAGAGAATTATCGGTATGCAGCATCAGGCACACGTTACCTCAGCCACGGCAAAATGTTTCAAAGCCTTTCCTGTACGGACCTCACAGTTCAGAAACAGTTTCATCCCAAGAACTATAAACATACTCAATCATTGCTCTTTGTAGAACTGTTTGTACTTATAAGTACAATTACCTCACTGTAAACTTGCACTACAGTTATAATATTGCACAACCTTAGCCACTTTATAAAGAAAATTTAGATATAATGACAATATCATTTTTAAGATGAAATGCAGCAAAATATGTTTATTATATTATACAGGTAAAACTTTAACTTCATTTAAATAATCTATATTCTTCACTGGGACTGGCGTGAAGGATAGAATAATTAAACATGTACTACGAAGATAGTTTAATGTTCCTTAAACTTTTTGAAGAATCGGCACTCTAAGCTTACAGATGGCTTAACATCTATTACAGAGCTGATTGAGTGGCAATCGGTTACTTGGAGAAAGAAAAGCAAGAATTGCAGGGGCGGCCACGGCAATATATATTGAATATAAAACAGAAAGAGAAAATAACGACACAGCTAAAAACGCAAAAAAATTTCAACAAAAGAGCACGAGGCGGCTATGCAGTGTCCGCAACAGACGTGGCCATCCGCCGTGCATAACATACCATATTGACATGGGCAGGTGAAGGAGCCACCGATTCTTTCCCTGCCCAGGGCCACCACAAGCCTAGAGCCGACCCTGAATACTGCTGCAATAAATAATTTCATCGAAGGTCGTGCACAATCACTGCGCTGTGAAACCCATGTTTAATAACGTGCTTTAACTCCTATCATCATGAAAATGATATCACGTATACATCTCAGTATTTTAGTTATTCAGAGAGCTGTAATATCACGAATGTAATGGATTCTGTGTACAGTCGGAGGAAGAGAGCCGGTTTAAGAAGCAAGTAGTGATTCACACACATAGAGCACATAGAAGATCAAATACAAAACAAAGCATTTAACGTGCTACTTTAATTACGATGTGATTTGAGAAACTGGTTAATTAAACAATTTTAAGATGACGTTTATGATGTTCTACTTTAATTACAAAATAAACTACGTGATTAAAGTGGAAATTTCGAGATTGAAGTTGACATTTCCTGCTTTTTTCCCCACTGTGTGCCTTTTTTTTCTCTGTACCCTAAAAAGCTTTCATTTGACACTCAGATGGTGGACTACGACTCGCCTTTTCACGGCGACTGATATCTGAGCTTTGAAGTTTCTCCAACACCCTATGTCACTCGATCAACTTCCTTTCGTTGATTATACCATGGTTTAATTAAACAAATAGTATGTTTTTCCTTTGCCTCCACTTGGTATTCGCTGAATTTCTTATATTTTCCCCCATGCTTTTCCCATTGTCTTTTCACAGAAGGCTGAGCTTAAGGGCGATTTATATTGATTTGCATATTCAAAGAGGCGTAATTCTGGGAGGAGTTGGGGCGTTACATAAAGCGCATGCATGAGCGTTACTTTTCACGCTGACCGGGATTTATGTAGCGGAAGAACGTGGAAGTTGGAGTACGCACAGATTCCTGCATCTGGATTTTTCTGTGCGTAAGCACATTCCGGCTTTTGTGCTTACGCCATGTTATAGTGCAAATTCTACCCACGGCGTTATACATGAGGCCCCTGGTCTACTAGCCCAACCGGCAGCTAAAGGAGCGCATGTATCACATTGACCACCTGAAACCCTAGGTTGACAGTGGCTCCAGTAACTCCACAGCAACCCCAGCATTGTCGCTATTGACAGACACCAGACAGCTCAATTATGGAGACATGCAATGTACTTTTAGAACTAGTGGAATGTGACACTCACAGGGGAGCTAAGATGGCAGAGTAGATGTATCAGGTGTGGTGGTGTGAATTAAACTTCAGTTTTTGGTACTCAAATTAAGGTTCCTGCTGCTAAGCAATTACAAAGTAAACCTTTATGGTTATCTGAAAACTTTTGATACAGTTAGAGATAAACGTGATACTTGGCAATCTGTACATGATCTGAATCCATTAAGACACTACTAACACAGAGAGCAATGCTGGTAAGTAAAGCTTCAGATATACAAATGGAAACTTTTCAAAACTCTTTAGGAGCTCAATACATGCACAACTATGCAAAAAAGCATTAGAGCAGCATTCTTTAGAAATAGAGGCTAGTTCAACAAGTTAAGAAGCCCTGCGATGAAAAAAAAAAAGTTTCTTTATGCAATCCGGGGTACGTTTTCATAGAAACCTTATTAGCTGCAGTTGAAGACTTAAAGAATGGTCAGAACATTACTTTTTGACAGACTAGAGTCTATCGATAACCATATTAAAGAAGAGTTTAATTCAGAATATTGCTTACTCCCATGAATACTTAGGAAAACAAATTTGAGGGTATTAATAATACAGTGGAATTATTACAGAAAGAAGTGGATTCGCTAAAAGTGTACAATGAACTGTTACGCCACAAATGTGATGATTTAAACAGATGCAAAAGGAGGTGTAATTTAAGAAAAAATGGTATTCCAGAGAGAGAAGGTGAAAACATCAAAAAGGTAATAGTAGAAATGTTTGAAAAAAATGTTACCTGACCTGAAAGACAAACTTGGTGACTTCATTGATAGCATTCACTGCCTTGGCCCAAAGGAGTGTGGTAAGAAGCCTTGGAGAGTAATTGTTCAATGTATTTAATGCTCCCAACGATAAAAAATTTGAAAAGATTCTAGATTTTCTTTACTTTTAAAAGAAAATCTATTTCATATATTTGAAGACCTTAGGACCCTTTGCTGATATTGAAGGAAAAAGGTTTTCTTAAAACAAATAAATTAGAACAAGGCCAATCTTGTTTTGTACCTTTCATCAGAATGCCATAATGGGTCTAGAGTTCATTTACTTACATTTAAGACATTTTGAAATTAGAATAAACTCATTGCCTTCAGTCTAAGAAATATATTGAATATTTGGTTTGAGTGTAATTCCTTACAGTTAGAGTACTTTAAGTACAGTATCTGGTGATATATTAGTTTGGTTATTTAAAGTGTAGGTGGTAACTAGTCTTTATCAGAAAATTTCACCAAAGTGTTATTCACAGCAAATTTGCTGCATTCGCATTCGCTCATCAAATTATTTATTTATTTTATTTTTATGAAACGTAGGTGGTACAGGGGGTAGCGCTGCTGCCTTGCAGTTAGGAGACCTGGGTTTGCCTCCCGGGTCCTCCCTGCATGAAGTTTGTATGTTCCCCCCATCTCTGCGTGGGTTTACTCCCACAGTCCAAAGACATGCAGGTTAGGTGCACTGGCGATTCTAAATTGTCCCTAGTGTGTGCTTGGTGTGTGGGTGTGTGTGTGAGTGTGTGTGTGTGCGTGCCCTGCGGTGGGCTGATGCCCTGCCCAGGGTATGTTTGGCTCCAGCAGACCTCCGTGACCCTGTAGTTAGGATGTAGCAGGTTGGATAATGGTATACTGCATAAATAATGAGTTATCTCTTGCTTGTCGCCAAATGTTCGGGTCGATGTTCAAGTACCAGGTCAGTATAAGTGAAGAAGGCACATGCTGTATGCATTCATAATTAGCCACATCGAGAAAAAAAAACAAATCTTGAAGTAGCCTGACAACCACCTTTTCCAAACACAGAAGACTTTATGAAATAATAACAAAAGATTTCTTACTATTTCAAAGACATCATTGCACTAATGCAATATTATTTAGCAGGAAAGCAAACTGAGTAAGCGTCAGGTGCCCCTTCAATGTAATAGGAAGCACAGCATACAGAGAAGTGTGTACATTGCAACAGGTACACATGCCGTAAATGTAGAAAGGATGGTCCTTGGGTGTGAGGGAACTGTTAACATTTGAATTTGATGATTGCATATAGCGCAGAACTGACGTCTCAGTACTATTCTTTCCTCTGCTTGTCCTGGAATACAAAAGAAACACCACCATGCACCAAAATGTGGAGATTGGGCAAGATCGGAAAAAAAAACGCAGTCACTGATTACAACCGCAAGATGGTATGTGAAGAATATGAATAATGTGAATATGTTGCATCCATGCCACAACATTTTCCCAAATGTACTATACAGTTCATAAAATGAATAATTCCAAATATCATATATACCTATGTCTCTGTTTTTTGTCAGTGCGGTTTTAATATCATGGCCCCTAAGGTGCATACTAATTCAATGTAAGCAGGAACACTCAATTAAACTGAATAAAAATAAATCAAATGACAATGAGATAGGAATAAGGCAGATTCACCAACATTTGTGTGTCAGATTTTATCCATCAAGATCAGAGAAGTTCCAGTTCCATTGTCTAAAACACCACTCACATCTACAGTTATTCCCAGTTTCAAATAAAAACTAACAGTGTCAGATCCCTTGGGGGCGTATGTATGTATTGTGATTGTGACTGAGAGAATAAAAGTGAAAAAAATGCTAACTTTTGCAAGTACTATAAATTTACAGAGGCTGTTACAGATGCAAATTAAATGTATGTGTTTATTGTATAATATTAACAATAAGAGCAGCTCACTACTCAAAATGGTAAATATATGAGACAGGGTCGAGCCAGGACCTTGATTACAAGTCAGCAATTCTTACCTCTACGCCACGGAAACTGTTTGCTGTAGAAATGGAACACATACGAAATGCATGTTTCTAAATAAAGATCTATTATTTCCTCTCTAAAACTCCAGCACTTCACTCCCAGATAATCAAGACTGGAACTGGGAGAGCTTTGTGCCCATTCTGCGGTGGTGGGGGGATGGAATAGTAGGCTGCTTGCTGCTTGTCTTGATCGGCACATTTACAAGACAAAAGATGCTGATGGAAAGGTGTGAAGGGATTTAAGGTGGGCCGGATTTATGAGTTTTTCGTAGGCTTTGGTATTTCTAGTATTAATAGATATCCTCCAAAACAGCAACATAACAATGTAAGCTCAGTTATTCAGTGTCTTTGTGACTCATTACTTTTATCCGATCCCTTCAGAATTTTGTACCCAGATTCTAAACTTGTCACTTGTTAATAAAAACATTATAGCTACGCTAGTAAAAACCATAAATCTCTAACAGATTTTTGGTTAATTTCACATTATTTAATTCGATACATCAAGAATACAGATATTATACCTTCCTTAACAGATCATTGTAGTATAGAACTGACGTTAAATAAAGTAGGTAATAAAAAGAAAAATAATACAGCTTACTGGAAACTAAACTGCATTATTAAACTGAACCATACAGTAATGCTATAAAAACATTATATATCTAAAACATCTGAATGAAAAATATTTAAATATGAATGCAGAACTATTTAAATTTAGTTTGGAAAACAGAAAGTTAAGGAAAATTAAAAGTAATTTTCAGAAATACTAAGATTAGTAACTTATTAAACTCACATATTTCTAGTTCAAAAAACATTGCCTTAAATACTTTACAAAATAAAAAAAAAACATTCTGTATACTGTATTTCTTTAATGTGGAAAAAAAACATATAGCCATAAGAAGTGCATTTCATCATTATATATTAATGTTGCTTTAGAGACTGGCCTAAAAGAGATCTCTTTTTTTTCAAGATTTTACAAATATTTATACACCTCAGCCTTTAATATAAACAGATGTGATGAATTTTTAAATAAGATACACTATTTTGTTCCTAAAGTAAATGATAATTATAAAACCTTATGATGAACTGGTATTAGAAGAATTAAATTATGTAATTATAAATGTACCAAAAATAAATCACCAGGGGCCTCATGTACTGTATAACGCCGTGCGTTGAACTCGCACTATAACATGGCGTAAGCACAAAAGCCGAAATGTGCTTACGCACAGAAAAATCCAGATGCAGGAATCTGTGCGTACTCCAACTTCCACGTTCTTCCGCTACATAAATCCCGATCAGCGTGAAAACTAACGCCGTGCACGCCGATTATGTAACACCCCAAATCCTCCCAGAATTACGCCTATTTGAATATGCAAATCAATATAAATCGCCCTTAAGCGCAGCCTTCTGTGAAAAGACAATGGGAAAAGTACGGGAAAATATAAGAATTTCAGCGAATACCAAGTGGAGGCAAAGGAAAAACATACTATTTGTTCAAATAAACCGTGGTATAATCAACAAAAGGAAGTTGATCGATGACATAGCGTGTTGGAGAAACTTGAAAGCTCACGTTCACAAAATCGCACAGTGCCGGAAATAAAAAAGAAGTCACATATCAAAGTCGCCGTGAAAAGCCGAGTTGTAGCCCACTGTCTGAGTGTCATATTAAAGCTTATTAGGGTACAGAGAAAAAAGGCACACGGTGGGGAAAAAGCACGAAATGTCAACTTCAATCTCGACATTTCCACTTTAATCACGTAGTTTATTTTGTCATTTAGTAGAACATCATAAACTTCATCTTAAAATCGTTTAATTAACCAGTTTCTCAAATCACATCGTAATTAAAGTAGCACGTTAAATGCTTTGTTTTGTATTTGATCTTCTACTCGTATGTGCTCTATGTGTGTGAATCACTACTTGCTTCTTAAACTGGCTCTCTTCCTCCAACTGGACACAGAATCCATGACATTCGTGATATTACAGCTCTCTGAATAACTAAAATACTGAGATGTATACGTGATGTCATTTTCATGATGATAGGAGCTAAAGCACATTATTAAACATGGGTTTCATGAGCCTCGTGCTCATGACAAGCATTTATCTTTTGTCGAAATTTGTCGCTGCGTTTTTAGCTGTGTTGTTATTTTCTCTTTCTGTTTTATATTCAATATATATTGGCGTGGCCGCCCCAAGAGTCCTTGCTTTTCTTTCCCCAAGTGACCGATCGCAATACAATCAGCTCTGCAATAGACGTTAAGCCATCTGTAAGCTTAGCGCCGATTTTTCAAAACGTTTAAAGAACATTGAAATATCTTCGTAGTACATGTTTAATTATTCTATCCTTCACGACACTCCAAGTGAAGAATATAGATTATTTAAATGAAGTTAAAGTTTTATGTGTATAATTTAACAAACATATTTTGCTGCATTTCACCTTAAAAATAATATCGTCATCATATGTAAATACGCGCTTTATAAATTGACTCAGGTTGTGTAATATTATAACTGTAGTGCAAGTTTACAGTGGGGTGATTGTACTTATAAGTCCTAACAGTTCTACAAGGTGCAATTGATTGAGTGCATTTAAAGTTCTTGGGAATAAACTGTTTCTGAACCGCGAGGTCCGTACAGGAAAGTCTTTGAAACGTTTTGCCGTGGCAGAGACAGCGTGTGCTTAATGCCGTATACCGATAATTCTCTTTCCGATCAGCTGCTGCTGTGATTCACACTCAGATACAGTGATATAAATACTCCGAGTCGTGCAGTGAGAGTAATATGGAAAAAGATGATCCGCTGTGGCAACTCCTAACGGGAGGAGCTGAAAGAAGACGAAGAAGAAGAAAAAGAAGAAGAAGGAGAAGTGAGAACAGTTATGGTATTTGGAATACTATGGCTGTTCCCTGGACCATTATATACCGTTACAAGTTAATTACAATCAGATGCATTACACTATTAAACAATATGCGGTTAGTTTCTGTGTATTTATAAAGCTGCGTCATGAAAATAATGAGTAATCACACAAGAACAGTACCATTGCTTTGACGCTGGGTGCCGCCAGTTTGCAAAACCGAGCGGAGAACTTGCGTACGACAAGGTATGAGGTACCGTGGAAAAGTGCGTGGCTTTACGCCAAGTGTAGGTTTTATACATCGCGATTTGAACGTGGAAAAGTTCTTACGCAACATTTCTGTGCGTACGCACCGTTTATACATGAGGCCCCAGGGCCAAATGGTCTACCATTTGAATTTTGTACATAATTTTGGGGCAATATTAATGAGTGCTTGGAAAATGGAGAATTGTCTATCACAATGAAACAAGGCCTTACAGCATTAATTGCCAAACCAAATAAGAATCATTTACAGTATATTTAGAAACTTGGTGCCCCATAATATTAGTACATTTTGATTACAAGTTACTATCAATATCTTTTACCTAGGGCTGGGCGATATGGACCAAAAATCATATCTCAATAATGTTTAGCTGAATGGTGGTATATGATATATATCTCAATATTTTTTCTTCCCATAAAGTAATAACAAAAACACAGTTCTGAGTCAAAGCCACATGTCTCAAATATCACACAGGAACTTTTATTAATGTACAGCTGTAGATGTTCATGAGAAATGGCTCAAAAATAAACTATTGGAATATATTAAATAATCATGCTCTTTGAATAAAATAAAATACTGTTCTTTTCCAGCATAACAAAAGACTCACAGCTGTGCAATTAAGAAAATGTAAACAGAAAAGATACAGAGCAAAAATAACAAAAGGCAGACTTTCTCTTTAAAAAGTGGGTTTCCACTGAAGTGGAGTGTTGTTTTCTGCATTCTCTACAGAATACTGCACATTATTCAGCTGCTCATCTGACACTTTGAACCAGAACCCTCTCCAAATAATTGAGCCATTGTTTTCTTTTTTACCAACCAGCTCTTCTTTGATAGCTTCCTTTGTGTCTTTATCCATCTCCTTTTAAATTTTAAAAATTAAAATATATATATATATATCTGCACCCTGTAAAAAGGAATAAACAGAAGTGTGGCCTTGTCTTTTGGGACCACTAGTAGATTTTATATTAAAAGAGGAATTCAACAAGGTTGCTCAATATCTCCCTTTTTATTTCTTTTTGCAGTTGAATTATTAAATCTGTATATTTGTTATTGTTTAGACATTGAATGAATTAAGCTTGAAACTAACACGTTAATTATAAGTAAGCTAACTTCAATTACTGTTCTTTTTTCTATGCAATTTTGAAGAGAAAATTTTTGAAAATATAGTAACTCTGCTTTCCTTGCTTGGTAATTTTCATATACATAAGTGTAAATTTCAAGATGTTAGACCTTATATTAACATCTTTCATTAAAATGCTAGAAATACCGTACAAAAAATAGAAAAAAACACTAAAGCAATTAAAATGTGCAAGATTTTGAATTGTTTTATTAACAATTTGTAATATTATTCTGAGTGCATCCCTTTTTTGTAATAATTTAGCTGATGCTACTCTTGAATGTGATTTAGCTTTTGATATTATATATTTGCTAACTATATTATGGGTAAATTTTGTATTGATGTAATTTGATATCATCATAATAAAAAGGAGGAGCTGGGTCACGTAATTGCCTCAGTTAAAGAGGTTGTAGATCCTCGGCCATGACATTGATCGCTCACTATATTGTCAGCGAGCTGGGGGTGGTAATCCACAAGCATTTCTACCTACTCCCAGAGGCAAATAAGGTAGACGTAGAGTTGGAAGTACACCAGATGCTGGACCTGGGGGTATCTGTCACAGCCCATGGCTGAGCCTAATCATGTTAGTCCCTAAGCTTGATGGGAGTTGGCATTTTTGTAATGACTTCTGCTGGCTCAGTCAGGTTTCCCGTTTTGACACCTATCCCATGCTAAGGATGGACAACCTCCTGAAGAGACTGGGAAGAGCTTGGTACTTGTCCACCTTCAATATAACAACATGTTATTAGCAGATTCCTCTGACTGATGTGGAGAAGGAAAAAACTCTGTTTAGTATCCTAGTGGCCACTGGCAGTACTGTGCCCTACCCTTTAGGCTGCATGGCCTTCAATCTTCCAACAACTGGTGGAAAGACTGCTACAACTCCACAAATTGTTTTTTTTTTTAATGATTTATTTATAATCATTAAAGATACAATAAATAACAGTTAAAAAAAATAAGTTTAAAGCACACAAGAATAATATTAATACAAATATATATAAGTTGGTAGACCTGGGTTCGCTTCCCAGGTCCTCCCTCCATGGAGTTTGCATGCTCTACCCGTGTTTGCGTGGGTTTCCTCCAGGTACTCCGGTTTCCTCCCACAGTCCAAAGACATGCAGGTTAGGTGCATTAGCGATTCTAAATTGTCCCTAGTGCGTGCTTGGTGTGTGGGTGTGTGTTTGTGTGCGCCTTGCGGTGGGCTGGCGCCCTGCCCGGGGTTTGTTTCCTGCCTTGCGCCCTGTGTTGGCAGGAATTGACTCCAGCAGACCTCTGTGACCCTGTAATTAGGATATGACATTTTGGATAATGGATGGATGGATATATATATATATATTGTGGAGGACTGCCGGCTTCGTGCTCCGGCCCTCACCCCAGGCCGCCAGGAGGAGCTCTCCCGACAGCAGGATCGTGCCCCGAGTTCCAGCAGGGCCTTATGGACTATGTAGTGTTTTTACACAGCCCTGCTGGATACTTTGGAGGCCACCAGGAGTCGCTGTGTGAGGGCTTATTGGCTCTTTTGTGCCTTATGAGCCGGGAGTACGTCACGGTCATGTGACGGGAAGGAACGATTTGCTCCCGGGTTGAAGTAAAGGACTGATTGCCCTGACCCAGAAGGAATAAGGAACTGTGGACTGTTGGGACAGGAACACCTCCGGGTCAGGGGCTATAAAAGGGCGGTGCCTCAGTCCAGACAACGAGCTGAGCTGGGAGGTAGAGGAGCAAGTGTCTGGGCGAGGAGGAGAGTTTACTGTTGGAGAGAATAGTGTTGTTTTGAATGAGTAGTGTGGAGGGTACTTTGTGCACATTTTTATTAAACAATAAAGAGTCTTGGACTTTTACCTGGTGTCTGGAGTTATACCTGAGGGTTCCAGGGAGCACTAGCGCCCCCTACTTCCACAATATATATATATATTTAAATCTCTTGTCCACATCTAGGCATGTTAATAAAATAACAAAATCATTGGAAGATATCTGAAGATTCAAAGAAAATTGTACAAAATATTTCAGTTCTTCCAAAACATTTGGCAAGAATACATTGACAAAACAAATGCATTATAGTTTCTGTATCCATATTGCAAAATTTTCATCTAGGTTGAAATTGAATCTGGATAAAATTTGCATAACACTGTAAATTTTATGAATAATCTTGTATGACACTTCCTTAATTTTATAAAGTAAGAAGCGTAGATTGGGTAGTGTAGCAACATTAAAAGTTCCGGATTGGACAGGTATTGTGTGCTTGCAAATGCAGATTGGGTAGCAACAAGCTAATTTAGGGATGGTTTTCTACTGTTTGTATTTTTTTAACACTTGAAACCCTGAAGCCTGCGAAAATATTTGTAATGCGGGGTTGCCTTAAAGTTCCTTGCAACTCCTCACCAGCATCTGTTTTGCAAATGTGTTGGTCTGCAGCAAGCAGCCTGCTATTCCATCCCCCATCAAAGCTGCTGAAGTCGGACACAAAATTCTCACAGTTGAAGTCTCTTTATCTGGGAGTGAGGTGTCTGGAATTGTATAGGGTAAATAATATATCATTATTTGGAATACATATATTTCATGTGTGTTCTGTGTCTATAACAATCTGTGCAAATGTAGGATGACAGGAAATGAGAGGCAAGAATTTTGAACACGTGACTAAAACAGAAACTTAATGTTATAGTAATAAAAACAAAATGTTGACGTCAAGTGTATAATGTGTGAAGACTGAAGTTCAAATATCAAATAAACACTTTCACAAAAGGTATAGCAAAACAAGTGGCACTTTTATTCAGGAATATAACCAAAAAACCAAAATTGTTCAATTTGCATGTTGCTGTCAATTTGTAATCCATCAACCATAGTGATGTATTGTTGTTTTAAGAATCTTAGGTTTAAAACTTCCTTTTAAAATAGCCATTCAGCAGAACTGTTGCTACCATTTGACATCTAGATATCATTTAGTCATTGGCTTCTCCAAAAATCAACATCAGAACCACAAGCATGCATTTCCTGAATAAAGTAAAAATCAGCTTCAAATCTTCTACAGAACTTTAAACAGCTTTTCTTTTTAAATTACAAAAAAACCCGATATTAATAGAACACATTGAAATAGGCATAAATAAAGTATTCTGGAAGAGAAGGTCTGTGATACGGTTTGCATATTTGCAGCTGGAGATCAACAAAGGGAGAAAATGAATCACATATCATAAAGTAGTTTTTATTCCTGAACTTTTAACCCCTACCAGGGGTCTTCATCAGAGGATAATGCTTAGACTTACAAGAATCAAAGGCAATATATAGCAATAAATTACATGGGGGGTGAGGGGTGGCTAAGTCCGTGTGGTCGGGGTAGGGGGGGTTATTGGGTGTAAAGTCTTGTTTATTATAAATAAGTTCTTCTTAAGTTTGCATATGCTGGATTTATGTCCAAGTGTCTGTTGATGGCGTTCTCATTTGATAACCAGGATTCAGCCAGCTCTCTGGCACTTTTAGTATTGGCTTTAAATTTTAGTTGTACATTTTCCCAATTAAATGTATGTCCTGTTGATTTAGTATGCGTATAGAGCAGTGATAGTGAGTCCTTTCTTCTGACGGCGTTGCGGTGTTCCTGTATCCGTATTGCGATTCTTTTTAAAGTTTGTCCAATGTATACCGCTGAGCACAAACTGCATGGAGTGCTGTACACTGCGTTTCGTGTTTCTGCTGTCGATTTCATGTTTTTAGCATTAAAGAGGACCGTGCGCAGATTGTTCGTGTGTTTGTGTGCTATTCTGACACCTGACTTGGCCAGGATGCGTGCTGCACCTTCAGACACATTGTGGTGATAAGGGAGTGAGTGCTAGGCGGGGTGTGGGGTTCTGATTCAAGTCAACCGTTTCCTGAGTTTTTTGGCGTCTTCTGTGTAGGCTTCGATTAATGAATGTTTTTGAGTATCCGTTTAAAGTGAAAAGGTGGAAGAGATAGCATCTGTCTTTCATTTTTGTTTCCTTCGTATTACAATGGGTGTGGACTCTTCTGAATAGAGTTTTAACACAGCTCCGTTTATGAGATACCAGGTGGTTGCTGGCGAAGTGTAATATCTTGTCTACGTAGCACTCTTTACATTAAACACTAGTGGTCAGGGTGGCGTCATTATTTCTTTTGATCTAGATGTCCAGGAAGCTGATGTGTTGGTTAATTTCTTTCTCCATTGTGAATTGGATTGCAGGGAATATTGAGTTGATGTGGTTGTAGAATTCATTCAGCTGATTCTTTTTTATTATGACGAATGTGTCGTCTACATAGCATATCCAATTTTTTTGGTGTGCACTAAGATAGAGCCACGTTTTCAAATCGCTGCATTACCAGTTCTGCTAGAAGTCCTGATAACGGCGATCCCATTGGCATGCCTTCTTTCTAAGTGTAGTATTCGCCATTGAAATGAAAGTGAGTTTTTTGTTAGAGTGATATTAGATACATTATGTTTTTAATTAACAGTTTAGTTCTTGTGTCTATGGTGGGGTCGCTTTCCAGTTTCATTAATAGTGTTTCTGTAGCCAGATGAATTGGTATCATGGTGTATAGCGACACAACGTCAAAATAGACCAAGATTTCATCCTCAGCGACGGTTACATCTTTTAAGCGCTGCAATGCCAACTCAGCACTGTTCACAGAATATTCTGAGTCATAAGTTAAATGTTTGAGTAACTAGAAAAGTTTTTTTGACAAGTTGTAAGATGGTCCGCCTATTAGGCTGACCACTGGTCTGAATTTCAGTGGTGTTTTATTTATTTTCGGGAGTCCGTAAAATTCAGGGCAGTTAGCATCGTTGGATTTCATTCTGTAATAATTCTGTGCATCCAGGTGGTTGTTATTCCGGAGTTTGGCCAGAGTAGTGTTTATTCTATTAAGTGTAGTTTTCTTTGGGTCATTACTCAGCTGTTGATAAGTGTTAGTGTCAGAAAGTATTTCTTCCATAGCTGTGGTGTATTGTTCTTTGTCTAAGATGACAGTTGCGCCTCCTTTGTCGGCTGTTGTGATAATGATGCTGTTGTCATTCCGTAGCGATCGTAGAGCTTTTTGTTCACTTGTCGAAATATGTTTGGCCGGTTGTCCTGTGTGTAGCTGGCTGGCGACATTGCACCTTATTTCTTGTGCATTTTCTATTGGTATTTTTTCATTAATAGGATGTGTTCCAAGGAACCTAGCAGAAACACGAAATGCAGTGTACAGCATTCCTTGCAATTCTTGCTCAGCGGTATACATTGGACAAACTTCAAAAAGAATCGCAACACTTATACAGGAACACCGCAACGCCGTCAGAAGAAAGGACTTACTATCATTCATCTACACGCGTACTAAATCAACACAACATACATTTATTTATTTATTTTTATTTTTATTAATTTTATTACAATCCATACAAAGCAATCAAGTTTTTACAAAAAGAAAAATTGAATTAAGAACAGATCGATCCCCACCCCTGAGAGAGAGAGCAAGCCAAACGGCGTAAACATACCTAAATTAATAAATTCTCTGTGCTTTATGAACTTATTTTAAAATATTACTGACTAGATCCTGCCATGTTTTGAAAAAAGTCTGTACAGATCCTCTGACTGAGTATTTGATTTTTCCAATTTCAAATAATATAACACATCGGTTTCCCACTGACTTAAAAGAGGAGAGTTTGGGTTCTTCCAGTTTATCAGAATAAGTCTGCGTGCCAAAAGTGTAGTGAATGCAATCACAATTTGTTTGTCTTTCTCCACTTTAAGCCCCTCTGGAAGAACCCCAAACACAGCTCTTAATGGGTTAGGAGGGATTGTGAGTCCAAGGCTATCTGAAAGGTAATTAAAAATTTTGTCCAGAATAATGTTAATTTGGTGCAGGCCCAGAACATGTGACCTAGTGAGGCTGGGGCTTGGTTGCAACGTTCGCAGGTTGGATCATGCCCTGGAAACATTTTGGAGAGTTTTAGTCGAGACAGATGTGCTCGATATATAATTTTAAGTTGTATAATTGTATGCTTTGCATATGGAGCTCGAGTGAATTCTCTGCATTGCTACTTTCCACTCCTTTTCTGATATATTAATTGAGAGATCTTTTTCCCAGTGTCCTCTTGGATCTTTGAAAGGAGGGATTGTAAAATGATTTTATATATTGTAGAGATGGAGTCTAAGTCCTTGAGATTGAGCAATATTTTTCCAGCATGGATGAGGGTGCAAGATGAGGAAAATCTGGAAGGTTCTGTTTAACAAAGTTCCTGATTTGAAGATAGTGAAAGAAATGTGTAGCTGGAATGTTAAATTTGGAATGTAATTGTTCATAGGATGCAAAGACGTTGTCTATATAAAGATCTCTAAGCAAGTTAATTCCAAATTTTTCCAGATATTAAAACTGCATATGTTTGTGAAGGTTGAAAGAGGTGGTTCTCTTGCAGAGGTGCCACAGATAGAAGCTTCTCCGTCTTAAAATGCTTTCTACATTGGTTCCAGATTCTAAGTGAGTGGAGCACAATTGGGTTATTAGTGTATTGCCGATAAGCGTGTGTTTATTGGAGCACAGAGCAAGGAATACAAAGAAGTACTGCAGGATTTTACTTCTATTGCGGTCCAAGCCTGTGTATGTTCTTCTATTTGTGTCCAGGTTCTTATCGCCTGTATATTTGCTGCCCAGTAATAAAACTGGAAGTTAGGTAGAGCCATGCCGCCTTCTGCCTTTTGTCTTTGTAGGGTCGCTCTTTTGATGCGTGGATGTTTTGAATTCCAAATAAATGAGGTTATTGTTGAATCTAATTGCTTAAAGAATGATTTATTAATGTATATTGGGATGTTTTGAAATAAAAAAGGAGCTTAGGAAGAATATTCATCTTAACAGTGTTAATTCTTCCAGCTAGTGTGAGATGAAGGGTTGACCATCTATGCAAGTCTTGTTTAATTTTTTCCATGCAGACGGTGAAATTTTGTTGATAGAGCTTTATGTTTACTTGTGATGTTTACCCCTAGGTATTTAAACTGTTCTGCAATGATAAAAGGTAGGGTGTCTAATCTAATATTATATGCTTGAGAATTCACTGGAAAGAGTACACTTTTATTCAGATTAATTCTGAGACCAGAGATCTTTTGAAATTCTGTGAGTGCTGCTAAGACTGCAGGCACAGAATTTTCTGGGTCTGATATATACAGTACCATGTCATCTGCATATAATGAGATTTTCTGTTCCAGTCCTTCTCTGCTAATCCCCTTTATCTGATCAGTATTTCGACAATGTATTGCCAGTGGTTCAATGGCAATCGCAAACAGCAGCGGTGACAAGGGCATCCTTGTCTAGTGCCACGCTCTAGTTTAAAGTAGTCTGAGCAAATGTTGTTGATGCAAACTGAAGCTTCTGGGTTAGTATACAGTAATTTAATCCATGCACAAATGTTTGGGCCAAACCCAAACTTCTCCAATGTAGTAAAAAGGTATTTCCATTCAATCATGTTGAATGCTTTTTCTGCATCCAATGATAATAATATTTCTGGGGTGTTTGATTTAGTTGGTGAGTATATTACATTAAACAGGGTCGAAGATTTGAAGATAAGTGTCGGCCCCTAATAAATCCAGTTTGGTCTTGTGATATTACCGAGGGGAGCACTTTCTCCATCCTTCTAGCTATGATTTTAGAGAGTATTTTAACGTCGTTATTCAGAAGTGAAATTGGTCTGTATGATGCACATTGTAATAAGTCCTTATTTTGTTTTGGAAAGACAGTGATTAGTGCTTGGCGAAAGGTTTGTGGAAGAGATTGGTTATCTCTGACTTCTGTAAATGTTGCTAATAGGAGGGGAGCTAGCTGAGCGGAGAATTTCTTGTAAAATTCTGCAGGGTAGCCATCAGGGCCTGCTGCTTTCCCCTTGGAGTGACTTTATAGCATCTAGTAATTCTGATAACGCCAGAGGTTTATCAAGTTCCTCCACCACTATTTGTGGTATCTGTAATGTATCCAGAAATGCATTAAATTGTGTATTGTGTTCCTTAAACTCAGTAGTATATATGGATTTATAGTAGTCTCTGAAAGTGTGCATTATATTTTTGTGTTCGACGATTTTATCTCTGTTCGTGTTAGTGATTACCAAAATTGCGTTGCGCACTTCTTGCTTGTGAATTTGTTGAGCTAAAAGCTTATGTGAGCGCTGAAGTCGTAAACAATGGAAAAACTTAAACCCAATTAAAGTAAAAATAATTTCTTTATTCTTAATTCTTGGTGAGTAGAAAAAATGTGAGACTGCCTCTTTCCAACTCAGTCGACTGATTTGGGTTTTAGCAGAATATCTAAAGTAAACCCGTTCTCTCTTTTATATCCTAGAAAAGGAAAAAAACCCCTAGCAGTTCATTCTGAGGTTATACATAGCTTAAGGTTAAATCTTAATTTATGACATACTGGAATGTCCTAAAACATGAAACAAACAGCCATTTGCATTCCCAAGGAATACACCCTTCTAATTATACACACTTAGAATCAATTTAAATATTCGTATAGTCCATTAAGATCTTACATTCTTCACTGGGTCCTCTGATAGTATCAGAGGTCAGCCTTTCCTATAAATGATAAAAGTTAGTCCCTTAATGCTGTGCACACAGCCCAACTCCTTTTCTGCATAAATGAGGAATAAATCATATAGCTGTCTGCAGCATGATCAACTCAAAACATAGTCCTTGATATCTGTGAGTTAAATAATAATGTTTTCTCTTCCTCACTTATTAGCTTTCTCCCCATGTTCATAGTAATGATGTCTGGATTTGTAGATTAGTTGTTCAGTTTCTTTAGTTGTCAAGAGGTTTAATTCCGAATGTAGAGCCTGCCTTCTCCTATGTAGAGTCTTGCTTGGTAGTCTGGCGTGTTCTTCATCTATTTTAATAATTTCGCTTTTTATCTCTGCTACTCTCTTGGCCTCGGATTTATTTCTGTGGGAAAGATATGAGGTAATCTGTCCTCTTAAGAAGGCCTTAAGAGTTTCCCAGAGTATTCCTGCAGAGATCTCGGGGGATGCATTTGTCTCTAGAAAGAATTTGATTTGTTTGGATATAAATTCCGTACAATTCTCGTCAGCTAATAGAAGCGGGTTGAGGCGCCATCTGCGGGGTGAGTGTATGGGACTTAGTAATTTTAGCTCCAAGATCATAGGTGCATGGTCAGAAATAACAATAGCATCGTATTTGCAAGATTTAATCTTAGGCAAGAAGTTATTGTCTATAAAGAAGTAATTGATCCTTGAGTAGCAATGATGTACTGGTGAGTAGAAAGAATATGTTCTTGAATTTGGGTTTAAAAACCTCCAGGGGTCTGATAAGTTGTGATCAGTTATAAACTTTGTAATTATCTTTGAGGTGTTAGATGCCGTTCCCCCAGTGGAGTAAGTCCTATCTAAAAGTGAATTTAAAACACAATTAAAGTCCCCAGCCATTATAACTTTATGAGTGTTCAGATTGGGAATGGATGCAAATAAATTTTGTATAAATTCCTTATCATCAACATTAGGTGCATAAACATTTATCAAAATCAATTTACAGTTAGATACGTCTCCCATGACCATTACATATCTCCCTTCAGGATGCAATAAATGGTACTGTTCTATGTATGAGAATTCCCACACCTCTAGTTTTCTTTGTAAAACTAGAATGGAACATTTGGCCAGTCCAGTCTTTTTGCAGCAGGAACTGATCCTTGCTTATTAAGTGGGTTTCCTGTAAAAATACTATTTTAGCATTTAGACCTGTTAGGTGAGAGAGTACTTTCTTTCTCTTTAATTCGTGATTCAGGCCTTTAATATTCCAGCTTACGAAGTTAACTGTCCCATCATGGAGACACTGATTCTGAGTTTTTGTTGTCATTTTATAGTCTTAACTGGAAGTGAGACAGCTTCGGTCTTAATTTCCTATTTCCCCTAGAGTTGTTGCCATGCAGCTTATTATTACGTTGGTAGTTATAATTATTAAGATTAATAGGATAGATTAGGTATAGATCAAGCCTGCTCTCTTTCTCTCCCCCCCTTAACCCCCCAACCTCCCTTTTTGCCTCCCCAAGTGAGGCTAAAACCCATTTCACACAGTCCCAGTCCTCTGACATACCCAGAGACAGAGCACGTCCAAAGCAAAACAAGCCTCAATGCAGTGGCGCCTTAGGGTTAAAAGATAGAGATATCTCTTACCAATATAGTCTTAAAAAAAAAAAAAAGAGTTTTGCACTTAAAATATATATATAGTCTTCAGCAATTTTAGTGCATTAAGATGATACACCCAGATAATAAACCCGGGGGATGGTGTTAAAATGTGCCCAGAATAAGCATAACAAGTCTTAATGCAGTAATAGCAATAACAATAAACCAAGGGTATGATATTGAACAGTCTCGTTTAGGGTAGAGATGAAATAATTAGAAAAGAAAAAGAAAAAAAAAAGATAAAAAAGAATAATTAAGCACAATAAAACATAAACAGATAGCGCCCTAGTAATACTAAGTAATAATGAGAATATATGCTGATAAAAACCCGTATTTTAAAACGAATAGATCAGACAGTAGATTATTAATCCTTGCTTTGTCATTAACCGCCATGACTCACTATTATGTATCAGAATAGTCCCGGGATCAGCTTTCTTTTTTTTTTTATTTATTAATTTTATTACAATCAATACATAGCAATCACGTTTTACAAAAAAAAGAATTATGCTAAGAACAGATCGATCCCCACCCTTGAGAGAGAGAGCAAGCCAAACGGTGTAAAATTTAAGGCTTTTAAAAATACCTAAATCAACAAATTCTCTGTGCTTTAACTGGAAGTGAAATAGTTTAGGTCTTAATTTCCTATTCCCCCAAGAGTTGTTGCCATGCAGCTTATTATTACGTTGATAGTTATAATTATAAAGATTGAGATGATAGATTAGATATAGATCAAGCCTGCTCTCTTTCTCTTCCCCTTAACCCCCACCCTCCCTTTTTGCCTCCCCAGGTGAGGCTAAAACCCACTTCATGCAGTCCCAGTCCTCTGACATACCCAGAGACAGAGCACGTCCAAAGCACATCAAGCCCCCATGCAGTGGCGCTTTAAGGTTAAAAGATAGAGATATCTGTTACCAATATAGTCTTTAAAAGAGGAAAAAGAAAAAAAAAAAAAGAAAAGAATTTTGCACTTAATATATATATAATATACATATATATATATATACATACATATATACATACATATACACATACATATATACATATAATCTTCATCAATTTTAGTGCATTAAGATGATATCCCCAGATAATAAACCCAGGTGATGGTGTTAAAGATGTGTCCAAAACAAGCATAACAAGTCTTAATGCAGTAATAGCAATAACAGCAAACCAAGGGTATGATATTGAACAGTCTCATTTAGGGTACACATGAAATAATTAGAAAAGAAAAAAGAGGAGGAAAACGTAATTAAGCACAATAAAACATAAACATTTAGCCCTAGTAATACTAAGTAATGATAAGTAATAAGTAAGTAATAATAATATAAGAATATGAGAATATATGCTGATAAAAAACCCGTATTTTAAAAACAAATAGATCAGACAGTAGATTATTAATCCTAGCTTTATCATTTACCGCCATGACTCACAATTATGTATCAGAATAGTCCCGGGATCAGCTTTCTTAACTCATTTTCTGCCTCCTCCTTGCTAGCGAAAACATAGAAATGACCCTGCCATTCCACTTTCAGTTTTGCGGATACAGGAGGCCGTATTTGACATTGGCTTGCCGTAGCCGCTGTTTAATATTATAGAAGGCGGCGTTTAATAGCTGTTGCTGGAGAGAAGTCAGGGAAGACGCGAATGTGGCAATCTTCATATATAATATCTTCCTTTTTTTTCCTGAGGAGTTCCATCACCTCTAACTTAAATGATAATCACTCAAAACGAACTATAAAAGATCTTGGTCGGGTCTGACGGTGTTTGATCCAGACGCTGTAAGCCGCTGCTATCTCAGATTCTGCTTTAAAGTCGCCCGATTATTTTAGAAAAAGTTCAGTTGCGAATTTCACCGGTTTAAACTTTCTCGATTCTCCGCAGGCCTTCAATTCTGACATTATACCTTCTATTCCCATCTTCTAAAGCAGCCAGTCTGTCTCCAAGTTTTTCTCCGAGTTTTTTACATTCCGAACTGACATTTACTGCTCTTTCCTCGGCACTGGCAGCTAGATGTTCGCTATTTTGATCCGATTCGTGAATGTCTCACTAAGATGCTCCAATCGATCAGCAAGCGTGCTCAGTTTAACGAGTTTTTCTCAATGCGCTCTTCAATTTTACCCAGCACCTGTCGAAGTTCAAGTTGTACCTCTTGACGCAGCCTTTCATTTGCCTGTTGGAATTCCTGTCGCAGCCTTTCATTTGCCTGTTGGATTTCCTGTTTTAATTCCTGTTTCAGTCTCTCAAGTGCCTTTGCCGTTGCTTTCTCATTAGCCTTCTCGCTTTTCTTTATATCTTGCCTGAGCTCAGCGAGCAACACTTTCAGTTCAGATAGCTCAAATGTGCCTTCTTGTGCCGTAGATGAAGCAGCAGACTCTGCTGAAGCCGGTGTCCCCGCTGCTCCAGTCCCGCGTAATTGCGTAACTGAAGCCGCGGACCTCCCGGCCTTTTCCAGTTTCAGGTAATCCTCTCCAATCGGCGAGCTATCCACATCTGCACTCACGATCGCACCTTCGCTCCCTTTTCGCTCTCAGCTGGCGACGATGTAGCGGACCGTGGTCCCGAGGAGTCTGTACTTTCGCCCATCTGATCCAGGTCTGTCTCTGAGAGGCCGTATCTCGAACTAGGGCTTGCTGATCGCAGCTTGGATGTAGCTTTAGTCTTCGATTCTTTCGGACCCCTTCTTGTTGGCCATGTTTATATGTGTTTACATATACTGTAGCGGTCCCTCTCGGGTTGAATAAATACAGGATATCTCAGAATAATAAGCAAATAATATGAAAAATAGCACCAATGCTAGCGGAGCTCCACTTCAGACGTCCATCTCTCGCATCGGACGAGACCAAAACTCCCGGGATCAGCTTTCTTAATTCCTTTTCTGCTTCTTCCTTGCTAGCGAAGACATAGAATTGATCCTGCCATTCCACTTTCAGTTTTGCCGGATACAAGAGGCTGTATTTGACGACACGACATACATCTAATTAGGAAAATGTACAAGTAAAATTTAAAGTCAATACTAAAAGTGCCAGAGAGCTGGCTGAATCCTGGTTATCAAATGAGAATGCCATCAACAGACATCCAGCATATGCAAACTTAAGAAGAACTTATTCATAATAAACAAGACTTTACACTCAATAACCCCCAATACGGACTTAGCCACATAAAAACCCGTAATTTATTGCTATATATTGCCTTTGATTCTTGTAAGTCTAAGCATTATCCTCTGATGAAGACCCCTGGTAGGGGCTGAAAGCTCAAGAATAAAAACTACTTTATGATACATGATTCATTTTCTCCCTTTGTGGATCTCTGACTGCAAATAAAGTATTCAATATAACCAATTACAGTATAGCCACTAAGCTAAACTTTACGGTGTCAACTTTTAAATTAAATTAGTTTTTGGTGATATATAGTCAGAAACAATTCTTTGCTTCTTATTGAACTTCTTTACTCTCAATATATGCTTTGACTCCCACAAAATAGGCTTTCTTTCCTTACCTCTGTGCTAACTCTTTTAATGGCCACAGCTGATTCCTGATATCTCTTTCGGTGTCAAATATTTTCCAAATCTGAATTTATTGCTTCTCAATAATTCACTCCCCTTTGCATTTTTCCACAATACGTTTCTTGTAGATCTTGCTGTAAACTGGATGATAATGGCTCTCAATCTACTATCTCCAGTCGGTTTTATTCCCCGAAGTTGGTGCACAATGTCTATTGATGATTCAATATATCAACAACACTGTTTGTGAGATTTAAATTACTTTTAATTCAATGTCTTCATTCTCCTTCTCTGGAATGCCATAAAGCCTCAAATTCCACCCTCTTTTATATATTTCTGTTTCATTTACTTTAATTGTAAGTTTTTTTTATGTGTTTTTCTTGTTCTTTGTTTATTTGTTTAACTTCCTTCATTTCTTTTTTCAAATCATCAATTTCTTTAAATGAGAAATCTGTTGATTTTTTCAATACTTCTGTACTGACAGTGTTACTTTTTATCCTTCCTGCTAGGCTAGCTTTATTCTCATTGATTTTAACTGTCAGTAAATATTCTTAAATTTTGTCAGTTCCATTTGTGCTTTCTTTGGGGCAGGGCTTTTCTTAGGAGTGTTTGGAGCCAATCCAGAATCTCCAATGACCACTAGTGGCAGACTCGTGTACTCTCAAATAGTTGTGAATTGATGCAACTTAATCACTATGTACAACAATTAAATCTTCACCTTGTATATTCATATGTTCTTGACTTTAAGTTATATTTTTGTTTGTACTGTACATGAAACACTGATGACTTGTCCCAATATATTGTCTCCAATATATTTTTTTGGTTGCTTGTCCTTCCTTTACATAGGTGTCATTCCATTTCAGACTTATTTTCTTAACAAAATAATTATTTTACCTCTTTAATCCAGTAATATACTATGTAAATCTACTGAGGGTTAATATAAAGATTTGTGCAATAACTACATAATATTTGTGTCAAAACCAGGTTTTATTTCCAGCACTTAGAATTAACATCCTATTGAGCAGCCATCTTGTACTATCCTCCTGCCAGTTTAGCACTACCACGCTCAACTTTAACTATGTCATACTGATCTGTATTTTAGTTATTTACACATTGTGTAAATCCTAAAAAATTAATCGAACCTAAAAAAGAAAGTGACAATATATTTTGTTGCTTACATTATTTGTAAAATATGAGCAGTATGTGAATTTATTGTTGTTGTTATTGAATTGTTTATAGTATGTTACTTCTGTTTGAATGTTTATTCTAGAGCTTTATTAACAAATAATGGTGTTTTTTTCTAAATGCTGCATTTTTGTTTGTAACAGATGTGAACATGCTATTCCAGTTAATTCCTTCTCCATTTGCTCAGAAAAGGTTGAAGACTATGAGTAAGTGTGGCTCAGACAGCCTTTAAAGTTTGCTCAGTATAAAAGGTGCTGAAAAAAACAGACATATCATGTCTAAATAAAAGTCTATAGATGTGTATATATACAGGTTATGTCTTCATATACCCAGATGCAAAAATTCTAGTTTCAAATGACTGTAATTCTTTTATAAAGGCACTGTGACAAACAGTGGACTATCTTATACAGAAGGTGGGTGAGATTTGCTTATCTTCCAATCTGACAAATTAAAAGTTGCCTGGCCATATGATATCCAGAAGTCAAGTTTATTGTCATGCATACATAGTAACAGCAACAACATTTATTTCTATTCTATATTTTCATACAAAGAATGTAGCTCATAGTGCATTTTAAAATGTCAAAGAGATAGTTACAAGAAAAGAAAATAGGTAATAATAATAATAAATAAACAAACAAAACAATAGTTATTTTAAAAGGTATCATTATCATTTATTGTACATCCAACCTATTCTTTTTTTATCATATTATTCTAAAAAAGGCATATTTGCAATTGTAGATTGTCAAAGATGTGTGTGAATTTTATTAGCTAAAATTATCGTCGTTAACCCTGGAAACTAGAAAGGAAAAGGCAGAATGTATTTCTTCCTCTCAAATGGAACAGTTAAGGGAAAGCCATCTCCTTGGATAGAACATATTATAATTGCAAGAAAATTAGAATTATGTGAATTTTTACAATTTTTTTTAGAAACATGTATTTTTGCCATGACTTTTGTCATTTAATTTATATTCCCTTAATTGTATCCTAATAAAAATAATTACAAGCAAAACAAGCAGACACAATAGCAAACAATGAAATTTGAAAGGCTGCAGCTTAATTAGTGTTAGACCAACTAGCATGGTCATTAGTAAATAATGACCTAAATAACCGAAACACAGAAAGTAATGATATTGGTATTGAAAATCTTAAAAATGAGACACATAATTAACCTCATGTAACATACATAAATGCTTGCTGCATTCAAGTAAAAATGTATAAAACTCGGTTTTGCAATTTCTGTATTGACGCACAAATGCTGTAAACTGAGAAATAACAGCTTGCTTAATTAAGTGCAGCAACTGTTAAATTAACCCTTATGGTGTCAAAGTAACTCCTAAAAGTGTACACGTGGATTGAGTGGATCCTTTGACAGATGGCACACATGTGGAGGCCACTGTGATGCTTGGACAGTGGAGACAGCCTATCAGAACTACATAATCCTCTGTTACGCTAGGTGGCAGCAAGCCTTGGAAATACTACATGTACAGACATCTGCAAGGTATGTGGGGAACTCTAGTTCCAGGCAGATTTCACAGATTCTATGGGGGTTGCCAGTGTGGGCTGCAAGGATCCATGATCCCTAATTTGTGGTGATTCTGCCCTACCTGGAAGTATGGGTCCGGGTGAAAGATAAAAGAAGTCGCACTAGTGTTAAAGGGCCCCCTTTCATACAATCGTATTTAAAGTAACTACAGCTTCCTGTAGAATGAATCCCTCATATTTCAAACACACTTATGCATAATGCTACTTTTTGTGTCTCTCAGAATGAACAGTAATGATAGAAATGCTTTGTGTCCAGTAATATACAGTATCTTTTCAACGAAGAATTAAGCCAATGTATTCTAATCATTTAAATAATTGTGATTTCCTTCTTCTAGATGGTATGCAGGTAACCTGACACGTGCTAAAGCAGAGACGATTTTAAAGCAGGGGGTATGAATATAATCTATTTTTGTAGTGACTTTTGACAGTATTTTACTATATGACTTTTGTCCAAGTAAGTAACTTTGCTTTATGCTTCACTGCTTTTTATATATTGTAAATACAACTCAGAAACAAAGAAAAAAAAAGTTAGGGTTCTGAAGTGACCCTGTTTAATGTCCAGGGGAAAGAAAGACAAGCTTGGAAAAAAAAAATAAGCAATGTTATTTGGAATCGCTCTGATCCACAGTATGGCAGCTCTTTTGTGGAC
Organism: Polypterus senegalus; assembly: GCF_016835505.1. Classification (NCBI taxonomy): domain Eukaryota; kingdom Metazoa; phylum Chordata; class Cladistia; order Polypteriformes; family Polypteridae; genus Polypterus; species Polypterus senegalus. The sequence goes on along the minus strand of NC_053155.1, from coordinate 188,385,600 downwards.
ATCTGTACACTATGAACTCCAGGTCATGAATAACGACTACTTCTCCAGTCAGATGGTCTTTATGGATGCTTAGGAGGAAGAAGCGAAGTGATGGGGGGAAGTGACATCAGGGTTCCTCAGATAAGTCCCCTTTCACTCTAGGACCAACGGAAATTGGGTTAAAGCGGTTCTTACATTTGAGCATGTCCCTGCATTTTTAACTTTTCCGATCCTAAAAATCCCCTATGCCTACAAATCTCTAAAATCTCACATAGAAAATGTGAAATTGTAATTTTGATTTTGAATAAATTAACTTAGATACAGTGAATTAAGATTACAAATAATTATTGAAAGGAACAACATTTATAATGACCTGTCTACTCGCCAAGAAGGTAAAGTGAAAAAGCCAAGTTGAACACACATTGACTATTCTTGTCAATATCTGCGTTGTTTACTACCAGAATAAAAGTAAAAATGCAAATGCTGATTGGCTTTCAATTTCTACCAATGATAAGAATATGGAGATTTTTAAATTTTAGGAGCCAAAATTCCGGACATTTTAAAAAATTTTATAAATTCCTCCGACAGTCAATGCCATTTTAAAAATGAGGACATGTGCAGAAAGATGAGGACGGTTGGCAGCCCTAATCATGCATTCATACAAACATCACAGTGTGTAATACAGAGTGTTTTTTAGCAATGTGAAGTTAGTATCAATGTATAGGTGTCATTTGTTCTTTCAAACATCTAAGGCTTTTATAATAAATGCAGTGTAATCAGCTCAGTCTATTGTAAGTTTATTGTTATGTGCACAAAGCATTGCCTATAATTAGGCCTGGGAAAGTTAATGCATTAATTTTTGCGATTATTGTGGCTTGTTTAATGCGTTAAAAAATATTCATCCTGGGCCAGCATTCAGGGTGGCATTTTCATGTAATATATATAAATATATATTTTTAACAGTTTGAAATAATAATATGAAAAAGTTAAGTGTGTACCTAAGGAATTGCATGCAGACCCAGTATGTATTTATATACTACCTTTAAAAATTGTAATAAATAATTTTTAAATTGGAAAGTTTAACATTTCATATTATGCGGTTCACAACGATACCCCACATATCAATATGTAGCATTGAAGTTCATTTTCTTGATTTATACATACTGACATAGGTGCAGAGCCACAGAAGGAAAAGGGGTAGGGAATTGGGTTTCCGGCAGTCCTGGTGCAATGCTAGAGAAAAGTTTCAAAGATTTTTTTATTGAGTCAATATCATATCCCATAACTGTTAAAAAAGTTATCTTTGAGTGGCCCTAAGCCAAAATTAGATTTCTAATACCTCTGTATTTACCTTGAAGTTGTGCTATGGTGTCACGAACGGACGCAGTGGCTCGGTGCTCTTCGTTTCAGTGTTTAGTGTGTATGTGTGTACTTGTATTACTACTTGTTTTACCTGCATGTCATCGAGCCAACAACATCTACAGCCGACAGGAACTTCTCAAGATCAGAGTGTGCAGTGAGGGGATCGTTTCTTCAGAGTTTCTCCGCTCCCACGACATTCCGGCAGATATAACGAGATGTCCCGGCTCTCCCTGGATTATCATCCCCACGGGCAGGCGACGGAGGCAGCACAGAGAGAGAAAACAAAAGCGAGGCTGCAGGGCTGGTACATTAGCGAGGTTACACAGGCAGCCTGTTAAACCACTGCTCCCGAGTGTTTTTCTCACCAATGCCAGATCTCTCATTAACAAAATCGATGAACTGAGGCTATAGGTGGCAACAAATAACATCGTAAAGAACAGTTGCGTTCTGTTGATCACGGAATCCTGGCTTCACTCATTGATCCCAGACTCTGCTATCCAGCTAACAGGCTACACTGCACAGCGCCATGACAAGACCAGTGACTCCAGTAAGAGTGGAGGAGGGAGGCTGTGTGTGTATGTAAATAATAACTGGTTTACAAATACAGTGACTGCTCCCCGAACCTGGAGTATGTGACTTTTAGATGCAGACCCATATATCTTCCTAGAGAGTTTACTGTGGTCTTGATTACTGCTGCTTACATAGCATCGGATGCTAATCGGTTATAGAACTTTTACACCACAGTATTAGCAGTCAGCTGACTAAGCATCCTGATGGTGTGTATATCATTGCTGGAGACTTTAACCATGTAGATTTAAAAGTTGTGCTCCCTAAATTCCATCAGCATGTCAAGTAAGCCACCAGAGGAGCTAACACATTGGATAAAGGCTACACAAACATTAAACAGGGCTACACTGCTACCTCACCTGGGCCACTCTGACCACATGTCACTGTTTTTAATTCCGGCATACATCCCACTCAGGAAAACTGCCCCCAACAGCACAAGGACAGTTAAAGCTTCTCAGCAGCTGCAGGACTGTTTCAGTAGGACCAACTGGGACATCTTTGAACACCCAGACCTTGAAGTGTTTTGTGACAGCGTGCTGTGTTATATTAAGAACTGCACTGTCACAGTGGATAAACGTGTCCGGGTCTACCCCAACCAGAAACCCTGGATTACCAAGGAAGTCTGGAGGCTGCTGAAAAAGAGGAGCACTACTTTTAGTTCTGGTACAAGGCCCTCTACAGCACAGCCCGTGCCAGTCTAAAGAGGGGCATCCGAGAGGCCAAGTCAGACTATTAAAGGTCTAGGAACACCTGGATAGCAACAATGGCAGGCAAGTGTGGATGGGTGTCCAGCATATGACCAACTGCAGGACCAGTCCCGGAACTGTGGGGGGTGATTTATCGCTGGCCGAGGAACTGAACCATTACTTTGCCCAGTTTGAAGTGGATCCACGAGAGATAGCCAGATCCCATCCAGATACCAACAACAGCCCCATCTTCACAGTAGGGGAGCACGAGGTGAGACACACGCTGCGGGCTGTCAACCCACGAAAGGCAGCTGGACCTGACAGCATCTCAGGATGTGTGCTGAAAGACCGTGCAGACCAACTGGCTGGGGTCTTCACCAGGATATTCAACCAGTCCCTGTCTCAGTCCACTGTGCCATCCTGCCTGAAATCCTCTGTCATAGTGCCTCTGGCCAAGAAACAGACCGTCACCAGTCTTAATGACTACAAGCCAGTTGCACTGACCCCTGTGGTTATGAAGTGGTTTGAGAAGCTCATCAGGAACCACATCATGTCATTCATTCCTCCCATGATTGATCCGCACCAGCTTGCCTACAGACCAAGCAGGTCAATGGAGGATGCTGTGGCTGCTGTTCTCCATGCTGTTCTGTCCCATTTGGAGCAGCAGAGGAGCTACGTACGTCTGCTCTTCATAGACTTCAGCTCTGCCTTTAATACCATCTTACCCCACAGACTTAGACCAAACTGTCAGACATAGGACTTCCACACTCCACTTGCCTTTGGATCAAGGACTTCCTGAGTGATTGCACTCAGAGGGTTAGAATGGGCCCCTACTTCTCCACACCCATCAGCCTCAGCACTGGCTCCCCACAGGGCTGTGTGCTGAGCCCCTTCTACACCCATGATTGCATTCCTGCCTACTACAGTAACACCATTGTTAAGTTCGCTGACGATACCACGGTAATAGGGTTCATCTTTGGGGGTGATGAGTGGTGGCTCTGTGGCTAAGGATCTGCATTGGCAATCAGAAGGTTGCCGGTTCGAATCCCATAAAATACCAATAGGAACTCTGCTCTGTTGGGCCCTTGAGCAAGGCCCTTAACCTGCAATTGCTGAGTGCTTTGAGTAGTGAGAAAAGTGCTATATAAATGCAAAGAATTATTTATTATTACAGGGATGAGGTGGAGCGGCCGGACCAAGGAGCTCATCGTGGACTTCAGGAAGAAGGCAGACAACATCCAGCTACTCATCATCAACGGGGACTATGTGGAGAGGGTCTCAGACTTCCACTTCTTGGGAGTCACCATTAGGGAGGACTTGATCTGGGGAACACACACTGCTGAGGCAGTGAAGAAGGCCCAAAAGAGACTACTTCCTGAGGGTGCTCAGGAAGAACAACATCCCTGAGAAACTGCTGGTGTCATTTTACCGCAGCACAGTAGAGAGCATCCTGGTCTACTGTCTCTGTGCGTGGTTCTCCAGCTGCACAGTACCACAGAAAAAAGAGCTTCACAGGGTCATTAAGGTCGCCCAGCGAATAGTCGGCTGTCCTCTCCCCTCAGTAGAAGAACTACATAATTCCTGTTGCCTCAGGAACGTCAAGAAAATTCTTCAGGACCCATCACACCCAGGACATGCATTGTTATCGTAACCCCCACGCCTCCAGGCAGACGTTTCAGATCCATAAAGACTAAGACAAACAGACTGAGAAACAGTTTTTATCCTTCAGCCATCACCATGCTGAATGCTGCTAAGTGGTCAATGTGGCCTAGGGCACCTTCATGTTTACAATACAATACACTCTCATGTTTACAATACAACTCTTAAGTTAACATTGGATAAGGGATGGTGCAATATGATGTATGTGTAAGTGCAAAACATTGTTCTGCTGTTATGGACTAGTTTGATACTTATTTTATTCCCTTTTTATTTTAGTTTTAACTTGAGTAATTGTGTTTTTTACTTTTTTTTTTTTTTTTGCACTGGAAAATTGCCCCTAAAATTTCGTTGCACAATGTCTCATTGCTACAATGATAATAAAGATTTTGATTTGATTTGATTGTATTTGCACTTGCCCGTCTGCCGGCCCTAATATTAATGACAAAATTGAATGAAACAGAAGTGTAGTGATTATCCCTACCTATTTTTCAATTTTGCTATCTTTGCTAATTTATGCAGAGAAGTCAACATAACTTTCCAAGTAATCACAGTGTTAGTTTTTAAGTGAGATAGCAGCTATGGAGATCTTTTTTAGCAAGCCAGGAACAAAGGTGTAGGTAAAGCAGTGCTTTCCAACCAATTTTCTGAGGTGGCACAATTTTGTAACCTAAAAAATTCCAAGGTACACCATGAATATCCAACCAGAAACGTATTAAGTTTCTTAGATGTCAAATTGTTCAAAGGGGCAGGACGGGGGTTTGGACGGCAAAATGGCAACTCGGAGATTGACGTTCGCAGACACAGTACTTGTTTAGAGTAAATTTTTCTATTATTGATGGTGATGAACAATTGAGGATAATATTTGAAGAGTTTTAACACAAGTTTTAATGTATGCCCATTTAAATAATACATTTGCCTCATTTTCTTATTACCTTCTTTTTAGCTTGACTTTTAGGAGGTCATTCACATTTAGGTTGTACATGCTCAAGTAGTATTTTGTTAAAAGTTCAGGTTTAAGATCATTCTTTTAGTTTAGACTATGCCATTATTTTTTAATTCCTTTGTGTTGATTCTACATTAATTTTGTTATTCAGTGTGTATTTGCTTACTGATTTATGCATTAATTTTATAATTACATGTTTTAATGTGGGTTGGCATGGTGGCACAGTGGTAGCGCTGCTGCCTTGCAGTTATGAGACCCGGGTTCGCTGCGTGGAGTTTGCATGTTCTCCCCGTGTCTGCGTTTCCTCCCACAGTCCAAAGACATTCAGGTTAGGTGCATTGGCGATTTTAAATTGACCCTAGTGTGTGCTTGGTGTGTGGGTGTGTGCGCGCCCTGCAGTGGGCTGGCTCCCTGTCTGGGGTTTGTTTCCTGCCTTGCACCCTGTGTTGGCTGGGATTGGCTCCAGCAGACCCCCGTGACCCTGTAGTTGGGATATAGCGGGTTGGTTAATGGATGGATGGATGGATGTTTTAATATTAGATGCAATTAATCACAATGAATTACACACATTTATGTGATTAATTATTTTTTAATTGATTCCTAGCCCAAATATACATATTTGATTTGTAGTATAATAAAACATGACCTGAGTATGCATGTGCTGCTGGCCCTTGCATAGGATGTGGATTTCTTCAGATGTCAGGGCATGATGACAGCTGAGCCATTATATTAAAAATAGATGTATCTGGTAGGTTATAACACTTTTGTTTTCATGTTTTCACCCTGGCCCTTTCACTTCTATTTTAAAGTAAAAGAACAGGCTAGGTATTTTTTTTTTAATTAATAAAAAATCTCCATTTTAGATCAAATTAATGTATGTCAAGATTTTGAAGAAATAACTTTGATTTGAAAATACCTGAATGTATGCTTTAATGTAATAAATTAATTTGGTTAGTTATGCTGCATCTCATCTTGAATCCTGGTATAGTTATCCTTTGTGACATTTGCAAGATTGCCATGTGTCTTTGTTGCTTTTCATTTCTGAACTCCCCAGTTTCTTCTCACATTGTAAAGATGTTTATTGTAAATCTCACTATAATTTGTAATTTTGACCTCATTATGGACTCGCCTTTCATCTAGTGATGGGTCCTACCTTGTGACAGATGCTCCAGCAATAGGTCTCTCAATTTTAAATTGCAATAACTGAGTTTAGGAGCTTTATGTTGTTTTATGTAAAATGGCATCCAGATGTACTTCCACTAGAAAAGTGTTACCTTGTGGGCTAGTTGGGAATAATGATTACAGTTGTCTTAATTTCTATCTTGTTGCTGGACTGCTTTTGATGTCACCCACAGGTCTCTCCCTCTTACTGCCCATTTCACCAAATGTCTAAGAAACCTTGTCACAGCAGGGAGTTATTTCGCTTTAACTGAACATTAGTTAATCACTGACCTTGGGACTTTCAATCGACTTAATACTCGTCATCATACTGTCATTGAAGTAATGGTGTGACATTGACTAATAAGTGATGATGTTCCTGTTTGTAGGGAAAAGAAGGCACATTCATTGTAAGAGACTCAAGCCAACCAGGGACTTACACTCTGTCTGTTCTAAGCCTAAATATGTAAGTGATCATCTAGTTTATATTTATTCCCGAACTGTTGAAACACTATATACATTTTGTTATATATATATACTATGTTATGTTAAATATATGTTATATAATAAAATGCTAATGTAATAATGTCATTATATTTAGTATGTTAAAAAAAAGTATTACTTGCATTTTATTTTCTCTAAAGTCTTAAAATATATGCTCAAATAAATGCATTAAAACATTAAAAGGGACTTCAAAGCAGCCAAAATTGAATCTTGTGAATCATCCTGATGAAGAACAAAAATCTACAAAAAAGCAAAAAATAATACTTAAATAGAAATACAGCAGAAACACACAAAAGACAGTGATCACACGGAGAGTCCCATGAACACCAACCATAAAAAAAAACCTAAAAACCCCAAACCATGCCTCGCTATAAAGTAAGATTTGAAACATACTTGTAACCTTCCCAAGGTTTACATGTTGCCCATTTATTCATATCAACTCATATAAGCAGTCTGGTATGCTGCTCATTTCATACATCTAAGCTGCTGGCCTTATGGGACAAGGCCATTTTACATTTTATTTTTGTGTTCCTTGCACTCTCAGCCTTAGTTTGTACTTTAAAGAACAATTTCTGGGCTAGCCTGAATTTCACAGTAGAGTCGAAGGGATGATGCTCTGGTGTCATCTAGTGCTATCTCTTGACTTGGGGTAAAATGGCTGTCTGCACCCCAGCTAATTTCAATGAGGAATTATATTGGAGCCTCACTCACATTTCTTTAGGGTTTGAAATGTGGAGTGCTGTGTTGATCAAAGCATAAAAACATTTGCCCAATCTGGTCTTCCTTGATTTAATAAAAGAGACTCAGAGTCACTTGGAAAAAGATTCATTTGTGAAAATCTGGAGGTAGGAAAATAGATATCTTTAGTTTGTTGATTGATACTGGGAATAATTACTGAATATTTTCCTAAACTGTTCAGTTGTAATCGTAACAACTACTAACACACAAAAAATACATAAAGTAAAAAACACAATTTTTAAAAAAAATATACATTCTTATGTATCATGATGTTTGAGAGAGGTGAAGTGGTTCATGTTGGTCAGACATGAATATAAGAATTTAATTGTACTATGTACATATGACAATACTACTACTGCTCTTATCAACCCCAATTTTTTTTGCTAAAACTGTCCCAGGCATCCCTATGTGAATTATACGTTGTATACAAATCTAAATAATTGGGGTACCAAGAGGCATGGTAAAACTCATTCATGTATACAACATTTTGTCAATTAAAAATAATGATTTTTCTAGAACAATTACATCATTACTTTGCATAATAAACATCGGATGATTAACAAAGAATGGGGCAGTCCTTTAGAAAATATGTATTATTTCCAGTTTTTTCCCATGTAAACGCCATAGATTTTTAACATCAGGTTGTAAATAAAAATACCTGATTCATATATGGCAAAGTCTGTAAACATATGCACAAAAACATCAAGAAACAATAATAAATGTTTAAGAATGACAAATAGCACTCTCAGAATCCTATTAACCTAATTTAGAATCAAGGAGGAATGGAGCACCTCAGAAGCACCAGGTATTGGGCTGGAACCAGTATAGGCTGTCAGTCCATCAGAGGACCACTCACCCACAAATCCTAATGGGGTTAATTTAGAATTGCCAATTGACTTCATACTATCTTTAAAACGTAGAAGAAAAACACACAGACACACATAGAAAAACTGCATTCTCCACACAGGCCGGGACCTTGCTCGCGATTGGAACCCAGTATGCTGGAGTCATGAGGCAGAAGAAATAAAAACTGTGGATATAAGAAAGATCCCAGGTTCCATAGTGTTTGAATGTAGAAGGCTACCTCCAATGCAGTTTCAAGAGCAGTACTAACAGATGTAATGTGCACAGAAAAGATGTTGTCAAAAGTGCACAATCCTTCTTACTGCTGGGAAAAATTAAATACCTGTTTGGTTACACTATTTGTATAAATAGAAACATTTTTACTTGAATATGTAGTAAATCTCTTTTTGGTCTTTTGCAAGCTTTTTTTCCTATTAAAATAATTTTATGATATTTATTTATTGATTTAGTTATGATATATATAATACTTAAGCGTTGATATCTACTACCATGTTTTATTTTGCTATTATTCACAAGTAAAAAAATATAGGGAGATATTTTTGTAGGTGTTTATGTGTATACATTTATTTTGAACTCTATTCCACTTAAAAATCCATATATCTCCTTAAAAAAAGGTGGATAAACTGTGTTTAAGCTCCTAAACACACTTACGAGAATGCAGTTAAACATTGCCACTTATAGTACTGAGAGCCCTCTTAGACCAAAGATGCAGAGGATGCGACCTGTTGCCTAACTTGCAGATGTATAATGCTCAAAATTTCTGTTTAAATTTCTTCCACTAGCTATTATATAAAATAAATAAGTGCTTTTTAAAGTCACTTAAATGATATTTTAATTCGTATGTAGTCAATGTTCATTGTGTGCAACTAGGCATTTCTATGCCACATTTCTTCTGTTGTGAGAATGTTATGTAAAACTGAATGATATCTAATTTACATTTAGTCCTTAAGTAGATAAAGGCCCTGTCCACAAAAGTGTTATTCTTATTTTAAAAAAATGGGACCAACTTAATATCTCCTTGTAAGGTCCTTACCAATACGTTTAGAGCAGTACACACTTTTAGTCCTCTAGACTAGTTAGTAATTCACAATAGGCTCAAAACTCTGCAACAAGAATTTTCATTAGGTCGTTTATAACTTACTTTATGTTGTCTTTGTATCCAAGTTATTGCCCTCTATATAACTATATTATTAAAAGTGATCAACCTAAATAATTCCACAGTAAGAGTATATATTAAGTTAAAATATAGTACTTTATTTCATCGGTTTGGTAGTAAATGGTTAATTTATTTTTTTCCTTACAATCAACCAGTCTTTTTCTGAGCCGATTTACTCCAATGTAGGGTCTTAGCAAGCCCTTGGCATGACAAACTCAGGCTCAAAACATCATTGTAGAATCCAATTTTGAGCTGATAATTGTTCAAACATTTATGCCATCGAGAACCCACTGAACACGGGGCAAGCATGTAAATTCTGAAAAGACAGCGATCAGGCTGGAAATGAATTTCAGGCTACTAGTACCATGAGACAGAAGTATTAACCACAGAGTCACCATTCCACCCCTTCACATAAATACAATGTCTAGAACATGATAAAAGTGTCAGAGGTTCATTAGTATGTCCATCGTTCTGCAAAACTATCAGCCTTCTGAAATGTCTTTGATAATTAAAAGAATGCAGGAAACTAACACTTTCCGGGAAACACACAAACATTGCCATGTATACACTCCTGCTTGGCAAGTTAAATATGTCAGTTATCTGGAGGACATATCTTTAAAATGTAGGTTATGCACTAAAAAAAAAAAAAAACTTTGTCATTCCTACTTTACCAACAATTCTTTTCAAAGACAGTGTCACAAGAACGACAATAAGACAATATAACGGTTTGGGGCAGCCACCCGTATAATATTCCTTGGTGGCAAAAAGGTATTTTTTAAGATATTGAGTTATTCACACAACTGAGTCCAAAACATACTACTGACTACTACATAGTCAAAATGGTGGCTTTAAAGGCCAGTGTAGGAAGTGATGTCATCGGGGCCGGAAGCGGAAGTGACATCATCAGAGGCAGGACTGGAAGTGTCGTCATCAAAGGTGCCAGAAAACGGAAGTGATATCATCAAAGGCACTAGAACCCTGTGAGATTTCCTGAGAATGGTCTGCAAGGGATCGAGAAAGACAGTCTTTCCCCGCCTCCCCCTAGTCAGATATGGAATTGCCATTATTCAGGCCCTTTAATTGACTCCTACTCGCATGTATGACAACAGAGGAGTAAAAATTCAAGAAAATTATTGAAGGCAATTAACACTAGAATCCCTGAAGCCTACAAAAAAAGAGTAATCCTGTGCCACATTAAATTCCTTTGTACCTCTCCATCAGCGTCTTTGTTTTGCAAATGTGTCGATCAGCACAAGCAGCTTGCTATCCCATCCCCCCCACCAATGCAGCTTAAGTTCTCCCAACTCAAGTCTCTTTATCTGAGTGTGAGGTGCCTGGAGTTGTATAGGGTAAATAATATATCGTTATTTGAAATACATACATTTCATGTGTTTTCCGTGTCTAAAACAATGTTGGTAAATGAAGCATGACAAGAAATATGAGGCAAGAAATGTTGAACACATAACTAAAACAAAATTTTTTTCCATGTTATACTTAAAATTAATAAAATGTTGACGTGAAATGTATAATGTGTGAAGACTGAAATCCAAATATAAAATAAACACTTTCACAAAAGGTATAATAAAAATAAGTGTACTTTTATTCAAAAATATAATCAAAGAAAGAGGAATTATTCAATTTACATGTTGCTGCCCATATATAAAAAATGAAGCTTAAATACCAGTTGCATGGCTGGTGTAGAGATAAGAATGGCTGCTTCTTAATCAAGAGGTAGCATGTTTGATCCCGAGTGTTCCCTGCATTTTCCGTTTTGAGTGGTGAGCTTCTGTTGTTATTACTATTATGTAATAAAAACATACATTTGCTCTGAGTCTGTAACAGCCACTGTAAAGTTTTGCTACTTATAAAAAATATCGCTGAAAGGATATAAGCAGACACATAGATGCTGGTGAATCATGTCTTCCTGGTGTGTTGTTGTTACTTGATTTTTTTTTTATTTAGCTTTATTCTTGAATAAAAGCACAATTGTTTTGTTATACCTTTGTGAAAGTGTTTATTTTATATTCCAGTAACCACTTGAATGATATCAAATTGGTCTCTGCCTCTCTCATGCATGCACACACACATCCATGCATGAAAACACTATGTCATTTGAACATGTTTTTTTTCCGATCTTGCCCAATCTCCATATTATGGTGCATGGTACAGGGAATGCAGACAGACATCTTCTGGGGAGCATACACTGTCAGCATGGCACTGCCAGTTTTAAACACTAGCGTGGAGCATTGCTCACGTAATGAAGTGAGTTTAGATTCAGGTTTAAGTTCCCGTTCCTCTTTATGGTGTCAAGCAGAGTTGTGTTGCAGTGCAACAGTTTATTAGCCAGCAAAGGTGACATGAAGAAGTTGTCTCTTGTTATGGTTCTGCCATTGTCTAGAAATGGCTTTATGACCACAGTCTCAGAAAGTCTTTTTCCTGTGGGATGACTGGGATCTTTTTCTAAATAAGGAGTAGCATTGCACATGCACATGCAAATCTGTCATTTTTCACACATTCTGCAATGGGTGTCCTTGTTGTCAAAGTGCAAATGCCGCATGATAGTCTGATAGCGGTCAAAGGGTGTTGTATGTTTGATTGCCGGTATAAACAAATAGTTCTGAGCGGGCATCAGCCACAGCACCATCTGTTATCATCGCTGCTCTTGTGAATAGAATGAAGAAAAATGCTATCAGCTCGGAAAGGAAGAGGCAAGCTTGTTGTACCACATGAACATGACTGAATAAAACTGAAAAAAACGAAAAACACTTTTACAAGTAGCAAAAGTTTGCAACAGGTGTTACAGACTAAAATCAAATGTTTGTTTTTATTATATAATAGTAATAATAATATAATAATAGCAGCTTACTACTCTAAATAGAAAATGCAGGAAAGACCCAAGATCGAACCCGCAGTCTCTTGATTTAGAGGCAGCCACTCTTACCTCTAACCCACCCATGAAATTGATAAAATGGGTTTCGGTTTTTACATATTAACAGCAACATGTAAATTGAATAATTTATTTTTCTTTGCTTATATACTTGAATAAAGGCACCCTTATTTTGTGAAAGTATTTGATATCTGAACTTCAGCCTTCACACATTATATATTTCATGTAAACATTTTATTAATTTTTACTATAACAAGGAAAATTTTTCTGTTTTAGTTATGTGTTCAACAGTTCTTGCCTCTTATTTCCTGTCATTCTACATTTACCCAAATTGTTGTAGACACGGTGTTATAATACATTTTTCTTTAATATTTATGTCACTATATCTGGACAACACTGTTAAGAGTCATTGTAACTGTCTCTGTGCAAGCTGTTATGAGTTTCATTCACATGTGCTTGCTAAGTTTGGCACACAGGGGCTCAGCATTTAGAATTGCTAGCCAAGCATAGACTAGATAGCCAAAGAGAACTGGAGGATTATATAGTCAGCTTAAACACAGAACAGTATTTCTCTCCTCTGTCAGTACAAAATCTTCTTTCCTTGTTGGGAGAATGAGAACCGTCATGTAGGCATTATGCTATTTCTGTATTTTGTGGAGGAGGAGTTCAGTCCCTTCCTGCTCTTGTTTCAAGACCAGCAAGTGAAGCAGACAGTATTAAAGGCTTGGACAACAGCCAAATGCTTCGAAGCTGTGTTGGACCTGCGTCCGAAAACCCTCTCAGCGTGGTGACGAAAAAATGGCAGACTGCATAGATCCAGACTCCCACCTGGATAAAAGTCTGTCATATGCTTCCCGTCTGTAACCGCGTCAACCGTCAGTAAATGTAAGCTAAGTATAATTTTCTCATGTGATTCTTATACTGCCGTAATCACGATAGGAGGGATATTGCCTTTTCTGTCATATTACTATATTGTTTAGTTACTTAATGTGCCGCAATTTCAAAATAACACATTTCTGGAGAGCTAATGCCTCTTAAGGAAACACACGGAACATGCATGAAATGCATGTATTCGAAAATAAACATCTATTATTTACTCTATACGATTCCTGGCACCTCACACCCAGATTTGAGCTGAGAGAACTTCAGCTGTGTGGGGGGAGATGGCGGGGGGAATGATTGTTATTGCAGGCTCTTTGTGCTGACTGACACATTTGCAAAACAAAGACGCTGATGGAGAGGTGCGAAGGAATTTAAGGTGGCCTGGGATTACAACTCTTTTCGTAGTCTTCTGGGATTCTAGTGTTAAGGACTAACATATAAAAGAAATAGAAATGGTAAAGTATGAAATTAAAAAGTATAGTTAGTAATTGAGTATTGATGGAATATGAAAAAAATAAACGTTTTAGAAAGCTGTCTGCTACACATCCCAAGAGGCACTTAATTCTGAACCTGCTTCAGCCTGTTATTTCCACTGAAACTTGTATCCACTGATTTCTGTTTTCCCAGCCAGTCATGCAAAGTGTACTGCAATTCACCCTGACTCACATTCCCACAACTGCCTTAGGTCATCAGCACTAGACTTGAGGAGAAAGGATGATAAATAATTCACAGGGATAAATGGACCATACAGAGGGAATGTGTGAACTTCTCATATCCACGGGTTAGCTTGGAAGTTTAATTCATAGCCTTAAAGCTATGAGTCAAAAGTAATAACTTCTGCATCACCATGCTATCCATAAGTGTAACACAGAGGTGAAGTATAATATATTAGGTGTGTCTATTAAATAATGACACTGTGATTCCACCTAGTAAACAAAGCAGTCAGAACCGGTTATAACTGCATATGTGGTGAAATTGAACATGTCTGAACCTGCATGACAAACAGCAACACTCTATGACGTTCAGTTGATTGTGAGTCGCTATTTCGTTTCGTTGTGTTTTCTGTAATGTACTGAAAAAAATGCTAAATTTAAAAGTTCACCAGGACAATGCGCCTGCTCACACAGCACTTTCTGTAAAGCAGTTTTTGACAGACAAGCACATTACTACACTTGAACATCCTCCATATTCACCTGATTTAGCAACGTGCAGCTTTTATCTTTTCCCAAAAGTTAAATCAGTGCTTAAAGGGACAAGTTTTGAGTCAGTTGATGCTGTAAAGAAGAAAACGGCGGATGTGTTAAAACAGCTGACAGAAATTGATTTGCTCCATGTCTTCGTCCAGAGGAAAACAAGACTGCAGGAATATATTAGTGCAAATGGGGAGTATATTGAAGAGGACAAGCATTAAATTTATAATTCATATAAATAAAGGTGAGTTATTTAATCAGTCTTGTTATTTAATAGACACACCTCGTACATGCACATACAGAGTTACACAGTATATAAAGAAATATTCCACAGTGGCATGCTAAAGGCCATGAAACTCAATACAGACAGTAACCATTTTAGGATTTAAATCCAGTCTCGCATCCTGGGTCTCTTTGTTGTGTATGGGACAGAATTTTTCTTCTAAACAAACTATTTCAAAAAGTTGCAAACTATACTACAAATGTTTCAAATCACAGCACAGTGTTTTGAAAAAGATCTTGTAGTTTTATTTTGTTATTGACACTGTCTTACCCATTTAGCCCAATGCAACATGAACATTTTTCTTCCGAGTTAAACTGTTAAAATATATTGAGTATAATATAACAAGACAACAGCTTTTCATTAGTTTCAGCTATTCCCTTTTTCTTTTGCTTACAAATAATAGAGTAGCAAGTGAATAATCTTTAAAGTGTTAAGTGTTACGAAACTGTAAGAACCACTTTTGGAGAAATGACACTTGAAAAAGCCACAAAAAAAAATTAAAATAGAAAATAATAAGTAACAGTTCCTGAAATTAGATGGTTATAGAGTCCCTATTGCAAGTCTACTCTTTTTTCTAATAATAGTGCTGCTATACAGCACTTTCAAGTGCTACAACCAAAAGAAAGATGTAATCAATATAAAATGGGTATAAAGGGCAGGGTATATCAGTAATTGCTGTGCGTCTCTAAATTTTGTATATACTGTTATATGCTCTTAAACCCCTAGTAATGTTTTACCTTTAGTTGCCTAAAGGATTCAATTCAAGTAATTTTTGTATAGGTTTCTTCAATGATTAACAGACTTAGACATACTGGATTTACAGCTACTGAGTTAGCATGGTAGGATTCAGCACGAGTCAAATGCAAAGCAAAATAATTTCCACATTCCAATAAAGTTTGCTTTAAAAAAGTTTAGTGAAAATTTAAAAGGCAAGGCAGATCATAGACTGAACAAGTGTCTAGGCAGAATGACATGAAATAATTATAATATTCCATTTACAACTTAGCTTGTAGAGGATATAGTAGAACCTTCCATTAACTTTGCCCTTATACATAGGCAAACAGTTTAACATAACTAGGAAAATAGTTCTATTAATTTAACCTTACCTAACTAACTAACAAATGGCTTTTACAATCAGTAATGAATTAAACCATACAACATGCATATAACTGGGATGCAACTAACAATTATTTTCACAATCGATTAATCTGGCGATTATTTTGCCAATTAACCAATTAGTTGAATTGTAAAAAAATTAATTTGAAATTAAGCACAAAGTGCATGAAATGGAACTTTTCACCAAATAAACAGATTTGAATACATTTTCAGACAGGTATTTATTTTAAAATGAACTACCTGTAGATATTTTAAACACAATATAGGTTTTTATACAACTTTTGCATAATAATATATTGAAAATAAATAGCAATAAATAGAAATAAAACACTTAAGAGTACTTCTGGCTCTGAATGTGCAATGAAAATATACACAATATTTCCTTAAAAGCACAACTGTTTTCTATAAATTGATTAAACTCACAAATTGGCTTATGTATTCAGAATCACACTAAACTAAATTTATGTGAAACTCAGTTCTTCCTTTGCTTTGTAATATGCTTATATGAGTTTATTTTAACTGACAGGTCATATAGTTTTGCATCATCATTTGTTTTGTTGGGTTTGGAAACCTTTTAGCACTGCAGATTCTTTGGCACATTTGCTTGCAGCCAACATGTCATTTGCTGTCGGATGTGTGCTGTAAATTTTCACATTTTAAAACTTGTTCCTGCCACAAAGTCTCTTTACTGGCTACTCTAGGCTTGCTGCAGCAGCACGTGCACATTATCTTGTCTTCCTACAGACTGTATAAAAGCCATTTAAAGACCGACAGCCAGCGTCTGGATCTGCCTTTTGACTTGGAATGAACGATAAGTATTTCAATCATGGTTCATGTGCTGTGGGATTCACCACTGCCCTCTCGGTGAGATTGCAATTTCCTTTGCATATGAGACTGAAAAGAAAACAAAATTCTTCTTGGACAAGTTTCTTCACAATGTTTTATAAAGACGCACGTGAATGCAAGCGTATAGTTCAGCATTTTAATTTAGCAGAGTGGTCATGTTCAAAAAAAATATGGCAAGTAAAAATCTGAATGTTTACTATCTAGAGGCTAAGGGCACGTTTTTTATTTGCCTATCATAAAACTCTGTTGCATTTGCTAGTGTTTTATTTGCATTGTTGGGGGCTGAACTATGATTCAAATTATTCCTCATTTCAAACTAGAAGTCATGTCATTATGCCTAGTCTAGCAAACATTGTGTTCATAGATCTGTATCACATAACACTGAAGTAACCTTCAACTTACAGTGATGACAGCGAGGCATACTCCTCCACAGAGCCCGTAACAGTATGTTTTCTGTTAAAATGTTTACGCATCATCTTTGTGCTCTTGTGCCATAGGACGTCAGACGTACACATTTTGCAACTCACAACCTTTTTTTTCTGCATTCAGGGTAAAGTAAACTCTAGAAGTCTTAGGTTGCTGTCTCTTTTCTGGCATTTGCATACCGTTTGCCATTTTTCAAATGAATGAAGTAATAGCGCAATTGCACAGCACAACATACTCAGCCTAATGACGCAACCTGATCTAACTTAAACTAATGATCATTGCCAATGTCTTTAATAATCGATTATTATTAATAATGACAATTAGTTGTTGCAGCCCTACATACTGTATAACAGAATGAATTTCAATGACTGGAATAAATATATAATGACAATATAAAGGCCTAAAAGTTAGTAGTGAGATGCAAGCAACAGAGGATAGAGGAGAGTAAAATGAAATGTCTAGTTAACAACATTTATGGAGAGAATACACCTCTGCAGAGTCAAAGAGGAGGTAATAATACAATTTTGATAACCTATGTGAATTATATGCTTCTCCTTCCTGGTTATTATATAAGGTCATAGATCGACACTAAAAATCTAATAAGCAGAAGCATTCGTTAATCAGTGAATGCTAGACTAAAATAGTAAGTCTTCAGCGGGAATCTGAGAATGATGGGGCATGTCTTTCATAGGAAGGCAGAATATTCCAAGGTTTTGAGGAATTGTAGATAAAGGTTTGACTTCCCAAAGTATAGTAGTTTTACTATTTTTACCTATGGGAACTTTAAAAGACAGCTGTCTCAAGATCATAATGTACTCTCAAGTATGTGTTGATAAGTTGTATTACATAAATATGGCTAAGCCATTTAAATCTTGATTGTAAGTAGAAGGATTTTGAAGTAAGCCCTAAATATAACAGGAAGCCATTGTAAATACTTAAGGACCAATGTAGTATATTCTCCTCATAATCTTCAATATTCATAATATTCAACCTCATAATCTTATAAAAAAAACTCTTGTAATAGCATTTCAAATTAAACAAAAGCAGCAAATAGAATGCTTTGAGTAGCCTGTGAATAATACATTGCAGTAGTCAGCTCAAGTGGAAAAGAAGACATTGTAATTTACATTATTAAAGAGTCTTTGTTCTCTTATATTTTAACAACATTTTTAACTGGAAAAAACATTTTTTCGATTATGTGGTAGTGTGTGTCCTTGAAGACAGACATGCTTCATAAATAATAATAATAAAAATAAACTTAGTGACTATTGTACTGATTCTTCTGTCACTTTCTCACTAAATAATAACTTTTTAGTTGCATTTGCAAATAATGCAAAAAGCACCTAATATCATTGTCATGTCTATCTGACCACAAGAAACAACCAATATTGTTCATGTTTGCTACACTTGTTCTTCAAGAAAATGTGTCAGGAGAGTCCCATTTTCATTGAGATATATTATCTGTTGAACATTTTTTGAAAGATTTGCATGATGTTAAGGGATAAGCATAATGATATGCAGGTGAATAAGCCCATCGTGTACTTCATAATGGACTGTCTGGGCAGTAGACCATAATTTTTGTGTCTCCTATATGGAAGTGAGCAACACTGGAAAACCACAAGAAACAGTCCTGTCTAATTTTCTATTCACTGTCTACAACTTGGACAATAAATATAACGTCAGGTCATGTCATGTGAAGTGGTGTCTTGTAAATGCAAACAAAACAAAAATTTGTCTTTCAGTCATAAAACACAGCTACAGTAAATGAACATAGTGATTTTACTGCAGTAGAACAGTAATTGTTTATTCCATCCTACCTTTTATTTTCTAAAGGCTGTCTAAAAAACTGATTAGAAGAATATGTGAATTGAAAATACAGTGTAACCTCGGTTCACGAACGTCTCGGAACACGTACAAATCAGTTTACGACCGAAAAGTTCGACAAACTTTTGCATCTGTTCACGAACATAGACTCTGTGTACGAACAAGCCAGTTTCCCTTTCGGTTTGTGGACGCAGATGATTTCCGCACATGTTCAGTCTCTTCCTGTGCAGCGATCAAGAGAGAGAGAGAGAGAGACACACACACATGCATAAGACAGACACGCACACAGATGCATGCAAGAGAGACACACCAGGACGTGCGCTCGAGAGAGAGACACACAGACACAGACTGGCATGCGAGCGAGAGACACACAAACACACACACACACACACACACTCTCGCGCACGTGTGTGTATATGTGTGGGAGGGGCGGCTGGACGCATAAGGCTTGCTTTTAAAGAGATAGATTCGAGCATAGTTTTAACCTCGTTGTATTTAATGAAGACATTTTTTCTATTGGATTTTAACCTCTACTCCACTTCTGTTTACAATGATCGGTTCGTAGCGTGCATTGTTGCAATGTTACTTTTCTTGGTGGTTTATTAAATTATGGATTTTTGAAGTGTTCATTTTTTTCCCTGTGCTTAAAACTCATTAAAAAAAAGTGTTTTAGGCAAGGGGTTCATAGCGCTAGAGCGCGAACTTATGCAGTGTTAGTTTTCTCTGTTGTTCAAGGTTTTCTCAGTGTTATTCAGTGTTTTTACATCTAGTTTACTATTACACTGTGCATTCTATGGTATAATTAACTATATGTGTGCTTAAAAATCTTTAAAAAATATATTTACATACAGTTCGTACGGTCTGGGACAGATTCATTTTATTTACATACAATCCTATGGGGTAAATTACTTCTTTTCGCGACCAAATCGGTTTATGACCAGAGTTTTGGATGAATTATGGTAGTGAACCGAGGTTCCACTGTAAGAGGAAATTACTCTTAATCACATTTTATTCTTATCACATTTTCCATCCATCCATCCATTATCCAACCCACTATATCCTAACTATAGGGTCACAGGGGTCTGCTGGAGCCAATCCCAGCCAACACAGGGCGCAAGGCAGGAAACAAACCCTGGGCAGGATGCGCAGTCTTATCATATTTTATACAATACAATACAACTTATTTTTGTATAGCTGAAAATCACACAAGAAGTGCTGCAATGGACTTTAACAGGCCATGCCTCTTGACAGCCCCCAGCCTTGACTCTCTAAGAAGACAAGGAAAAACACCCCAAAAAAAACCTTGTAGGGAAAAAAGGAAGAAACCTTGGGAAAGGCAGTTCAAAGAGAGACCCCTTTCCAGGTAGGTTGGGCATGCAGTGGGTGTCAAAAAGAAGGGGATCAATACAATACAATAAACAGCATTTTAAAGTTTCCTGTGAGGATACGATGAACTGGAAAAAGAGATCATCAGCATTTCTGTTTTCCAGATACAAAAATGTTTCTTGTGCCATGCAGCAAGCTGAATTTGTGCTAGTTTTGTTATTTTTAAAGGTTAAAGTTTTTTTTAAAAGAAAAAATTCAAATATTCTTTAATTACAGCATCTGTAGACCTTCTTAGTGAGATTTTAATTAGTTAACTACAGCTGGCTTAAAACGTGGTCCCAAAAGGTACCCGTTTTTGTAATAATAATACTTTGAATGATAAAGATGGACTAAACCTAATTTGTCTCACCACAGTTTAATGCCATATTCTACGTGCCCATTATCATTCCATGTGGTGTTTATCATGTTCAATAAGATATTTAACTGATGAGTAAGTCAGTTGGTTTTTTTGTAATGTCTTAGTCTTACACTTCTAGGCTAATAAACCAAATGGACAAAAAAATGGGAATTTAATTGGATGAGCACCACCATGTTAGTTTTGAAATATTTTTGTGGTTCCAGAATTTGACCAGTTACACAAAAAATAAGAGTTATGGCCTACTCTTTGCTTAGGGTAAATTAATTAATTTGTGTTTTTATAACAGCTTATAAGAAAGGTCACATTTTACATATGTCTGTGCTGATTTTCACCTATATGTATTAGGTCCTGGGTAAGTTTGAATGCAAGTATGTGTTTGTGCGTGTGTCTGTGAGTGAGTAGAGCCAGTGATGGACTGGTTCCTGGCTCAGTGCTAGTTCATACATTGTGTCCAGTACTGCCAATATAGGTTCTGGCCCTGTGACCCAAGTTTGACAATATTATGTTTTGCTGCTTTGCTATTTATTTTGTTTTTGTGTATTTAATCAGAATTATATATGAAACTTGTATAAACTTTAATTTTCAAAAACAATTTAGAATGATTTATGTTTTGATATTACAATTTAAATAAAAGTTTTTGATTTCTGTAATATGTTCTTTAGAAAGGATTAATATTCTTTATCTGTAAATCCTGGGTAGTGTAGTAGATAGCACTGTCACCTCACAGATTCATCATGCTCTGTCTGTCTGTATCCTGCACCTGGTTGTTGCCCAGGTGGAATTTACAGTGTCTGCTTGTGTTCTACTCCTGGTACTCCTGCTTTCCTCCCACATCTTTAAAGACATGCAGGTTAGGCTAATTGTCAGTTTCAGACTGACCCTGTGGGAGAGCATGCACAAGTAAGTGTCCAGGGCTTTTTCCTGTCATATTTCCTGTGCTGCTAAAATAGGCTCCAGCCTCTTCAGCCCAGCACTGGATTAAGCAGATTAAACATTAGCCTGTTAATGTGTACTCATTTTAATTGTAAGAAATGATTTCAACAGTTCATGCCAATCTTTTTATATTTTATAATATATACATATATGTATGAAATTAATGTTAACAATTTGAATTTTCTTTCACAGTGCTAAAAATGGATCTGTTTGCCACTATCGGATTAATGTCACACCTGATAAAAACTATTACGTAGCAGAGAACTATGTGTTTGACTCAATACCTAAAATGATCCAGTATCATAGCCACAATTCAGGAGGTCAGTACATTTTCCCTTTAATTTAATTGTTTTCTTCAGAATTATGAAGAAAAATATTCTAAAATGTTTATGTACACTACTAACACAACTAGCACAATTTTGTTATCAAACTTTTGTCCATATCCATTATTTTCTTAAATGTGTTAAATATGTTTAGTCTGCCACTTGGGTTATATTGTTTTTGTAAATGTAGCCTTTATTAAATTATTATTATTAAACACTATAAATATAATCAAATAAAAATATTGATATTTTTATAGATTAAAAATTACACAAAAATTGACATATAAATTCACTAAATCGTTCTGATTTTAATTCAATTTATGCACTGATGCAGCCCTTCTCTGGGTGAAGGTTAAAAGAAAAGTGTACTTTTTATAACTAAGAATTAAAGAGATGTACTCTTATCAAGCATATTTTATTTTTTAATTTTACCTTATATTAAAATAGTTTCATTATATTAGATTATATTAAAACAGTAATAATATCATTGAGTATATTTCATTTTATCAGTCAGTTTTATGTAACTTTTTCATATACAGAAAGTGGAAATCTCATAAAATTAATAATATGAAGTCAAAATTTAAAAAATAGAGTGATTGGCAATCCGTTATCATTCATTTTACTTTTTTTTTTGTTTTAATCTTCTTCACTTTGTTAAGTGCTTCATATTTTTTTGCTTTAAAATGTTTGAAAATTCACTTCAAAAATATTCACTGCAAAAAATTAAAAATGTTACCATATCATGACTTTCTCCATATTTACAATACAAGTACTGTATATGGTAAACTACTGGAGTTTATATTACTCCACTTTAAAAGCACATCTATTTTTTAAAAATCATAATTCTTTATCTAACTAAGGCATATTTGGAATATAATTATTTTGTGCTAGATGTAAACAATGAATGAATGAATCAGTTTACCTGCGTGAATTTTGATTATCTTCTTTCCTCATGGTGTTCTTAAATTAAGATGTCAAAAATTGGAGAAGTAGAAACACATTTTAATTTTGGAAATGGTCTTGGGACTAGCACCCCAACTCGTAACCTTAAGGCACTGAGATTCAAATTTTGCTAGGAAAAGTAAGAAAAAAAAATTTAAATAACAAGAATATTTAAGGACCTGCCTCAAGTAAATACACATTTGGGTAGTTTCATAAAGGCATATAATCTAATCAAAGTTTCTTTGTAATGTAGAGTTTAACAACTTGAAATGCTCAGTGCTTGGGTTTTGGAGAGAACTGAAAATTTACAGATGTCTTCCCTCAAAGTCATCAATGTGCAAGCCACATTCTGTGAACTTCTGAGTTTTGGGGTTAATATCAGTTTATTTAACACTGAAAATTTAAAATCTGAAAGATCTGGAAATGGAAGTCACACAAACTCTATCTCGTTCTTAAGACTAGAGAGTTCTCAATTTCATATTGCCTCAGTTGTCCACAATGTACTATTGCATATAGATTTATCCTGCTGGAAGAATACCAGCCTACCTTTTATAAGTCAGTGGGTAATTAATATTTTATACTATTTGAAGCTGAAAAAAAATCAAATTCTTGCTTAGAGTATATGTTCAAAACGTTTTTTAAAAATATGATAAGATCTTAGTGTTAAAATTTTAGAATAAGCATTTACATCGGGTGGATTTTCTCTTCTTTTTATTTATTTTTTTGTTTCTTTTCTAACTAATTTTACCCAGGATCTTGTCTCTCTTCTCTCTCTCTCGGGTGGAGGTTGAATGTTGTTTTGTTAGGTTTTGTCTCTTAGTGTTTCTGCATTTTTTTTTTTTTTTTTTGTTCTTTTTTCTAGTTTGACTGTGAAGTTGTTTGTTGTATAAGTTTGACTTGATTGTATGATTGTAAAATTAAAGGAAATAAAAAACAAAAACATGATGTACTGTAGGGATATTAAAACAAATTTTCATTTTGACAGAAAGGATTTGGTTTTTCATGAAAACGAGAATCTCTACAAACATAAAATTTGCCAAAATTGAAAAATTAACTTTTGAGACAGACGGCCCAACACTTACTCTCCATGGCCCCCTTTCCAGTTTTAGTACCCTCGACCACTCATTTTTATGACTTTAATTAGTATTGTAAAGAAAGCAGATCTGCCCTGCAATTCTTCCCTGAATGAGTGGGTTTAGGATGGATGAAAGCTGAGTTACCACACAACAAATCAGGCAACAGTGACAGTACATCAGTTGCTGTGTTATGTTATTTATTCATTTTTTTATTTTCCTATTTTTTGTCTTGTTTTTGTTCATATATTATCTGCATGTGTAAATGTACGGTATTACTTTTTACTTTACGAAAAGACTGAAATCTTAAAATAATATTTAATGCACTATTGCTCAATCAAATTTTACATTACATTGTTATCATATATATATATGAACTAGCACCTACAGTAGATCAAAATGAACATAATAAGATCAGTATACATTGCAGCCATTTAAAGATTTTTTGCAGTGCACATTTACTTTAAAGGACTTGCTCAGGATTACATGGTGAAAGTGAACTGGTAAGTTAGTATGTCTAATGGAATCCAGTGCCTTAGCCACTGTAGCAAACTGCCTGATACAAGTATATTTCACACACATGTGTTTCTACTTATAATATGACATCAATAGTCCAAACCATAATTTAGTGGACAGTTTTCATACGCCCTGGTTTCATTCAGCAACCATCCATAGGATCCTCAGACTCAGAATAGACTCAGAATTTATAGTCTTTGTATAATAAATGTAATTAGAATTTTTAGAATAAGATTTATCGGTTTAAAAGATCTAATGAATGCCTGGAGAAAACAGAAGATCTGAAAAATTCAAATAGATCACAGTGGAACCTACCACCCAGAGCGGGTCTTTTTGGAAGTTCTGTACTGGATTCAGTTCGAGTCCATATGGAGATGCATCTGTTTGGAGCATCAAGTCATTTATAGGACTTTGGCCAGGAGGTGCTGAGCCATTTGCCCTCACTGGTCATCTTTTCACCTTTGCGGGTGAAAAAAAAAACCAAAACAGCTACAATGATAGTGCCCTTGTCTCACCTTGGGGTAGTATTGCTTACCTCCGATAAGCCCAGAAGATGATCATCGGACGTGCATGCATGAGAAATGATTAAAATAAATGTACTTTTTCTTACAGGAATGATTACTAGACTCCGACATTCAGCCATTAAAAAGGAGAAGATGGTACCATTTTCTGCTTATGGTAATAGTTAAATGTCTGTTTAATTTCCTAGAAGTTCTTAAATCACTTTTAAACATCAAATATGCTTTATATATAGTATGTTTATGAATGGGTACAGCCAAAATCTAATGAGGAGTGTTAAACCACAATATTTTCTTAAAGGTTCAAAGTTAAAGGGAAAAAATAGATTTGTTTTCCATGCACTTCAACAAAAGACAACTGCTAATATCTCATTTAGTTCCTACTCTGAGTTTGCATGCATATCATTATTCTATAGTACTTTGTTTCTTAAAATTGCATTTCTAATCTACTTCTAATAATTTGTGTCGGATGTATCAGTGTGTTATTTTTAACAGGAGTTTAGCATCTGCATAAAGCAGAGGTATAAAGCAGTAGTGTCTTAAAATGCTTTTCAGTTGGGTATAAGTAATTATCACATTTTTGTATTGTTCCATTTTTCTGATTGTAGGTAATTGGGAACTGAACAAAAAAGAAATTTCTCTTCTGAAGGAACTTGGCAGTGGGCAGTTTGGAGTAGTGCACCTGGGCCTATGGAAGGACCAGTATGAAGTTGCCATTAAAGTCATTAAAGAAGGTAGCATGTCTGAAGATGACTTCATAGAGGAGGCGAAAATAATGATGTAGGTTTCATTTACAAAATTATATAATTATGTTCCTATTGCTTTTGTCTTGGAAAAAACTTCTCTCACTTAAAAAAGTCAGTCTTGGAGTCCAGATAGGAATGCAGAATAAATCTTGAGTACACGGCATTGTAACAAAGAGACTTGACCATGGTGTAAGTGCCTAAACTAGGAATTGAATTGGATTATATTACATTTCTTACCATCTATGCAAAATACTTTCCTTCTAGTTCTTCCTACCTTTACCTAATATTCAAGCCTACTAATGTCCATCATCTACTGTCTATTATCTGAGCAAAACTTGCCAACATTACTCCTTTCCCTGTGCAAGTGCCTGAAACTTATTTATTAATCAGTTCCTACATTTTAAATTGGAATCTGTAGGACCCACACATAAGATACTAGGACACTAAAACAAGAGCCTCTTGATGCACGGGCATCTCTCAGAACTGAGGTATTGACTAGCTGAATCTCTGAGGCAATGGTGCTTAGTTTTCTTATTGGACATACAATCCTTGGCTTGTCATCACCCCTTTTTGGTGTCTGAATAAGCAGGCAAACTTGCTGGAAGTAATGGGCAAGTGACCTTGGGCTGATAAGTATAGGCAGTTTTCTGTCTGCTGAGAAGCTAATGCAACACATTTTATTTTAACTTGATTAAAAAGCATTGAGACATCAGAAAGTATTGATACATATATTTAAATTCAATTATAGAATATTGTTCAAATATGTGCAGTTATAGATCTTTTTTGACAAAAGAAATTTACATTTGATTATGTCTAAGGCAAACTAGGTAATTTATATAAAATATATATTTATCCACATAAAATCCCTTTAATTATTTCAAAGGTCACTTGGAATTCAGAATTATCTTGAAATTCATCTATTAACATCTCTTAACGTGCCATCTAAAAGCTAAAAGTTTCTTTATATATATCTTAATTATTATTATAATTTTACTAATTAAATTACCACATACATTAGGCTACCCTAGGCTTTCGAATCTTAAAATGTCCGGAATGTTTCATTTAACCTAACAAATTATAAAAGTGAACCTTTTATCGGCTTTGTAGTCATGCAAACATTGGAATTCAATTCTATTTCACATTTAAAATATGTATAAATTACTTATAACACAAGAAGGGTATGGGGAAAGAAATCAGTTTAACACACATCAAATGCTTTGTAATTCAAAATCTATTTAGATTTAAAATGCCCTCAAGGAAGTCAGCGCTTTCCCACCCATTTTGAGATTGGAGAATCTGGTTCTCTGACAGTTACATTTTACAGAACTTTTTTAAGAAGAGTTTGCAAATTTATTTGTATTTAATAAAATTGATTTGTTTTACCCATAACCTCCTTCCAAAGCTAGTTCGTCTTGCACACTCTTTCGCTGATATCTGCAGAGTTTTTTTGCATCTTTTCCAGAGTGTTGACTCTGGAGAAACAGTACAGTATATCTTTCTGTTAGTTAACCCCTTTTTTGTACAGCATTGTACGTAAAACTACCTTTAGGAAGCCAGTTCTTATCTTCAGTTTCCTTAGTGTTATAAAGAGTATGTCTCCTTTTACATTAAATTTACTTTTGCAATTATTAAAGATCTTCCCAAAATTTGAGCCTGGACAGCACTCAAAAAAAAGGGGTGTATATACAGTATCATGCCTGATCTGGAGACCTTTCACACCACCTACTCATATATTTTTTCCGTTACAATTAAGAGCTCTTTCAGTCCAACCAAACATAAACATGTTTACAATCTTACATTTTAATCAATTTCATCCTTTCAAACAACATCACATACACTCACCTAAAGGATTATTAGGAACACCTGTTCAATTTCTCATTAATGCAATTATCTAATCAACCAATCACATGGCAGTTGCTTCAATGCATTTAGGGGTGTGGTCCTGGTCAAGACAATCTCCCGAACTCCAAACTGAATGTCAGAATGGGAAAGAAAGGTGATTTAAGCAATTTTGAGCGTGGCATGGTTGTTGGTGCCAGACAGGCCGGTCTGAGTATTTCACAATCTGCTCAGTTACTGGGATTTTCACGCACAACCATTTCTAGGGTTTACAAAGAATGGTGTGAAAAGGGAAAAACATTCAGTATGCGGCAGTCCTGTGGGCGAAAATGCCTTGTTGATGCTAGAGGTCAGAGGAGAATGGGCCGACTGATTCAAGCTGATAGAAGAGCAACTTTGACTGAAATAACCACTCGTTACAACCGAGGTATGCAGCAAAGCATTTGTGAAG
The DNA here is from genome assembly GCF_016835505.1 of Polypterus senegalus. Taxonomy (NCBI): domain Eukaryota; kingdom Metazoa; phylum Chordata; class Cladistia; order Polypteriformes; family Polypteridae; genus Polypterus; species Polypterus senegalus. Next base: position 188,357,445 of record NC_053155.1, on the reverse strand, counting down.
CCACAACACGCACAACATTGAGGCGGATGGGCTACAACAGCAGAAGACCCCACCGGGTACCACTCATCTCCAATACAAATAGGAAAAAGAGGCTACAATTTGCACAAGCTCACCAAAATTAGACAGTTTAAGACTGGAAAAATGTTGCCTGGTCTGATGAGTCTCGATTTCTGTTGAGATATTCAAATGGTAGAGTCAGAATTTGGCGTAAACAGAATGAGAACATGGATCCATCATGCCTTGTTACCACTGTGCAGGCTGGTGATGGTGGTGTAATGGTGTGGGGATTTTTTCTTGGCACACTTTAGGCCCCTTAGTGCCAATTGGGCATCGTTTAAATGCCACGGGCTACCTGAGCATTGTTTCTGACCATGTCCATCCCTTCATGACCACCATGTACCCATCCTCTGATGGCTACTTCCAGCAGGATAATGCTCCATGTCACAAAGCTCGAATCATTTCAAACTGGTTTCTTGAACATGACAATGAGTTCACTGTACTACAATGGCCCCCAAAGTCACCAGATCTCAACCCAATAGATCATCTTTGGGATGTGGTGGAAAGGGAGCTTCGTGCCCTGGATGTGCATCCCACAAATTTCCATCAACTGCAAGATGCTATCCTATCAATATGGGCCAACGTTTCTAAAGAATGCTTTCAGCACCTTGTTGAATCAATGCCACGTAGAATTAAGGCAGTTCTGAAGGCGAAAGGGGGTCAAACACCGTATTAGTATGGTGTTCCTAATAATCCTTTAGGTGAGTGTATATTCACATATTGTTTTAAAACAAACATTCTTAAATACACTTAAACTTGTTTCAATACACTCAGAGGAATCTCTTTAACATACTGAATAACATACTCAAAGTCATTCTGGAAATTTATATCAAACATTTCAAAATTTTTGTGTGCAATATATTTTCAGCAATTGCTGGAATAAATACATTTTCGAACACACTAAGCATTTTTTTAACGTGTTTAATCAATTTTCCTCTTACGGTCATACAGAAAAGTATTTTCCCAATCAGTATATATTCAAATCTATATGTAAAGCTATATTTACATCTATGCAAAATTTACACACTGTGAAATGGTCAGAGTTTCCTCACATACACCATAACCCCTATGCTAACATTTACTAAACTGTCTGCTGTGTAAAAAAACTATACCTACCCTTATTCTTACCTGTGCGTCCTAGTACTATCCCTGCAGTAAATTGTATATTATATAAAGACTATCCTAATGCTATTCTTTCCCTGTGCAGCTCCGTCACAAACTTCCACCTGTCCTGGTCCCTTAGCCCCCTCATCTAATACTGTATGGCTAATGAGAGCAGTCACTTCAGGCTCTTTCACCTATCATTGCATCCCCTTGTCTCTAAATCAATGGGGTATTCATAGGACTTAATCTTGCCAGAATTCTCACTTGTAGACTTTTTTAGGACACAGCTCTGGCACTGTTTGGCTGTGGCCCTCTTCTATCGACTCATTCTCCTCATACAACTCCATGTAGACTCCTGCCAGCTCAAGCACAGCAACTCCTTGGCAGCCTCCTGACCTACTGTCCTACTGTTCTGAGCCTTACACCAGAAAAACGTCCTATTCACAATGAGAATGATACACAGGATTATGATGCTCTTTTATAGAAAACTAGCTGAAATACCCAGCATTGCCCAGGAGGAAAATAAAGTGCTTTTTTTAATTGTCTGAGAAAAACATAATTAAAAAAAACACAACTTTAAAAATAAAAATAAATTAACAAACAATAAAGACTCACTAATGTGCTTGTTTTGCTGTCTTGTATGTATGTTATCATCCAGTTAACGCTTAGAACCGGCCAACTCTATTTAATTTGAAAAGCAACAGGGGTGCAGTGCTGCTTAAACGTAAAGAATGCTGGTAGTTGCCTGCTATATACTAACTGTGTAAGCCCGTGGGATCCTAGAAAGTATTGAAATTGTCAGAACTACTTTGGGCATCTCTCTGCTGTGAGGATTCGTGTTGCCGACGTGCTCACATCGTTTGTGCATTAGCAGCTAAGCGACTGTCTTTCTTAGGAGGTTTCCTTTTGCCAGTGTGCTGGCCTCGCTTGCGTATCTTCGAAGCTGGAGCCCTCCCTTAGTCTCACTTCCAGGCCAGACAAACACACAAACACTTGCATGAGAAGAACTCTATTTAATTTCAAAAGCAACAGGGGAGCTGTGGTGCTCAAAAATAAAGAATGCTGGCAGTCACCTCAAGTTCGCCCTCTGGTGGTCATTCTGAGTGTCAACTGAATGATAACATGCATACAAGACCGTACGATCACCCCCCACCCTATCCAGAAGGGGGTGGGTTAGGGCTGATCTCACCCTACAGTATTTTAAGTCGACCATTGCGAAACATGTGTACCAGCCGTTCGGAAGTGATGCTGGAACATACATACATACATACACACATTGACTTTTATATATATACATTACACTCCATTAGGTACAAAACTGTGTGATGTGTTTACTGAGAAACAAAACAAGACCTCTGTGTTGTGAGTAATTTTTAGACTAGTAGCTAATTTGACCCAGATTCCATTGAAGGATGTGATATCTTGTAATTTATAATATGCAAATTTCTATAGTATTTTATTTCTGGATTTTCCCTCAATGAATGCATTACGAACAATTTTGTTCTGCTCATGTTTCATGAATGAGACCCAATATAGTCTTTTAATGTAGAAGAGTTACTGGAAACCATTAAACTATGAGCAGTCCATTACTTTAAATGTCACTACTTCCCACTATGTCTATGTACACTGCATATACTGTATAAAGGTGTATTGTTCCTCATCCCCATTATCTGAATGTAAGGTTTGCTGTGTGTTATTGTATTTGGCGGTCTGGTTTTGAATTTGCATGAGTATATGTAAACCTTCTATAAATTATTTATTTTTCTATTTTCTTATTTTTCTTAGCTTGTGTTTATACATTATGAGAAGAGTTTCCAGAGGGAAAGAGGGAAGTTTTTGGTGGCATGATTTGCTAGAGCCTTTGTAGGGCAAAATGAGGCTGTTCAAATGTTACTGTATCACATTGATTCCGATATGTATTACCTCATAAAAAGATATGCTTTGATCTACATCACAAGCATTCACACTACAATCCTACCCTACGTACTGCATTTCAGAAGTTTTTGATATGATAAAATTGTGCATTCCAATTGCACTTATTGGGATGCATCAACCTTAACAAAAGGATAAATGTCTGTCTGTATGTCTGTCTAATTGCTGTCTCTATCATTCCAAAAGATGGTGCACCACAAACATTTTAGTAATAAAAGGCATTGCATTTGTCATTCCAATAGATGGTGCATCACAAACATTACTACTGCTTTTATGAATTCCAAACCAAAAGGCATATAACAGAGACATATGCATTGCATAGTGCGCTGCAAACATTAATGTTTCAGTCTCCTTTGTTTACTTAGATTTCATCGCGTCTGCACAGCAAGCTGCTTAGAAAATACTAAATTGGAAGAAAGGCAACTAAATGAACAATCATCAAATTCAGTTGACAAAGAAACGAGTTTATAAAGCTGCAATATCAGATCAAACTGTGGCTAAAACAATATGCAGAATGCTATTGAGCAGGACTGAATAAGAGTTCAATAAAATTTGAAAATGCAAGATATACTGTTAATGTTTTCAAAAATTTAAAGAAGAAAGGATGAGGAGACCAAAGTTTAAAAATAAGGCCAAGGACAAACTGACGAACTGTAAAATCAACCAATGGATTTTAACCAAGGTTTTCCATAGACAGATTTGCCTCATGTGAGTGCAACATGTAGACAACCACACAACATATGATGCCAGCAGTGGGATGACTAAGGATATGCATAGGTTTTGAGGGAGCACAACGTAGCAGAAGGGTAAAGGATAACCAGGAAATGGGTTAATGTCATTGTGACAACATAAAAAACATTTACTTATTTGTTGACGCCTTTATCCAAGGTGACTTATAACATTTTGAGATACAATTACATTTCATTTCTTTTTTCATTTGGAGCACAGGCAGGTAAAATGACAGTGTCAGCAGTGTGATTCAAACTCGCAACCTGAGGGTTTAAAACCCAACACCTTAACCACTGTGCCACATTACCAATCTAAGAAAACATGCATCTTTAGAATAAAAATCAGCCAACAATGCCCATCTCACCCTATCAAGCTTAAATATGAATGATGCATAGAGTTTGCTTCTAAAATGTTATTCTATAAACTAAAGAATTACGAGCAGTATTTACTGTTTCACACATGTATTCATTATGTTGGCTTATTTATAATGACAAAGTAAAGTGCTGTTTGTAACCTGAGGCTAGATTGATTTAATTTTAGTACTTTCTGATGAATATTAGATTTGATATGTTAAATCACATAATTACATAATTGAAAGAAGATGTACTTTTGTATTTACCTGTCTATACATGTCTATACTGTATCTATATATAAACTATATATATTTATATACTGTATATAGATGTGCATCATATGTATAGTATACATATATCTTTCACTTTTTATTTTTTCTAACATTAAAGTCATGCTGTGTTCTGCCTAGTGGGACATATTTAATGTAATACATTTATTAAAACAGTTATAAATGCAGTTTCCAGTTTAGGTCTTTTAACTTCTGCATTTTCAATTGCTTACTTCTGTAACAAGTTGCGTTTCCTCTGTTGAAGGTACAATAAGTTCAAGAATATCCTTGTGTCTCTTCCTTTTCAAATACACATTGTAAATAATTATTACTACTGTAGAAATTACAAAGCACAAGCAGGTAGTGAAAATTGAAACATAATTTGATTTTAAAAAGGGTTAAGGAGTTCCTCATTGGTACAGAAAATGTCTAGTCCAGAGAAAGAGAAGTTAATGAAGGCTTCATAAAATTAGTCAATCTGTGGTTGTGGCTTTAGAAATCTGTACTCCAGGATTTCCATGAATACAAACAATGTTTAGAACATTTTTGTATCTGGAAAATGCTTGTTTGTTTTTCTAATGTATGTGCTTACTGGGCTTAAAATAAGATCTTGGTCCCTGTTGTATACTATTAAAGGCGACTAAAGGATGCTGGCACTGTAAAGTATGCTTCAATACTGTAAAGTATGCTTCATTACCCCCGAAACTAGGGACAACTGGCCAACCATGGTGAAACTGTCAGAGGCAAAAACACAAAAATTAATTAATTTTTTTCACTGTTTTGAATAGCAACATTTGGTATGTTCGGCATAAATAGTAAGTTTAAAGGATTATGGGTATAATGGGCATATTGATTCAAAATGAAAGTCAACGACAATTCTATTTTTTATTACTGGGGAATCTTTTTGAATTTGATAAAGCAAGCTAGAAATCTTAATACTGGAGGTTAAACTAAAGCTGCAAAATTTTCTCAATAGAAGAAGAATAAACATCTACTAATGTTTAAATGAAACAGGTCCCAAAGGTATGAAAAGATCAGAAAGTTTATTTCTAGCAGGCAAATAGTACCTCTTCCCTTGTCTCCTCTCTATTCTCTGAAAGCTCAGATATATGGCCAGGGCTACAGTCAAGGGATCTATGCCTCTCATTATTTGCCCACAGCACACCCTCCACTGTTTGGAGACTCCTAACTTAATACCTTCGTGCAGGGTTTTCTCACCCAATGATGAAAGTAAAACAATATAATAATGCTATATAAGAATATGCCCTCTACTGTTCTGGCTGTGCTTACAAAGGTGTCAAAGCTTGGACGATATATTAAATAGAAAGCAGAGAAAACATCCTTCAGGCACTGTCTTGATTTACTTTTTATCACGAAACAATGAAGATATTGTTACACTCTTTACGGTGATCACATGATTAAGCATAAATATTATAGTCATATATTTGTACAGTGGTTACCTGAAATATTTTTGATTAGAAGTGCAGTGTCAGATATATGAGTTTGTAAAGACCCATGGCATTTCATATCGGTCTGTAAAGATACAGATACGTAGCCTTACATCAAACCCCTTAAAGTGGTTTGTTTTAAATATTTACATACATTTAGGCATCTAAGGTGTAACATTGTAAATTAACCGGATATTGGTTCTGTCCCCACTAGTTGGTTAATTTTTGTTACCAGAGAAAGTTACATAGCTTGCCAGTGGTCCACTTCAACTATAACTAGATCTTTAGAACTTTATGAACTTGAGATCTGTAAGTTGGTTTGAATGAAAACATCTGTAAAATTCATAAATAATTGAAAATAGCCATCATTATTATTCTTTTTTGGAAAATTGCTTGTTTAAAATCAAGTGAATAACAACTTAGAACTCAATACTCTGTTTATCAGAATTTCTGAATTGTGCATGTTTGATACAGAGCCAATTCAATGAACAGTTATGAAATTAGTTATGAAACATTTTGTAAGGTTCAGTCATAGTCAATGGCTTTTGCACTTTATAATGATAACAATTAAAATATTTTCTGTGAAACTGTGCTCAAATGTTAACTCTTGAAAAAGGAAATATGTACTTTTTGATAAAATTAAATTGTAAAAACGCAGGTAAAATATGTGAATCTTTGGTCGATGCTGAAATAATACAATGTTTTTGTTTTCTTTTTTCAGGAAACTACGACATCCAAAGCTGGTTACCCTTTATGGAGTTTGTACTAAAGAGTTCCCAATTTACATTGTGGCTGAATATTTGAGCAGTGGTTGTTTGCTTAACTATTTACATGATCATGGAAAAGATTTACAAAGTAATCAGTTGGTTGAGATATGTGCTGATGTCTGCGATGGAATGGCCTTCCTAGAGAGCAAGAATTTTATACACAGAGACCTAGTGAGTACAATTCTTCTTCTTCTTCCTCTTCATCTTCCTCTTCTTGTTTTCCCACTTCTGTGTGGGAGATGATGTGCTTGATCCTCCTCCCCAGTCAGACCATTTTCTGCAAGGTCTTCTTTTACTCTGTCAATCCAGTTCCACTTTTGCATCCCTCGCTTTCTCTTGATCTCAGTTTTGTTGGTTGTTATTTGGGCTTGGGTTTTTACTCATTGATAGTAACATGTAAATTGAATAATTTCTTTTTCTTTGGATATGTTCTTAAATAAAAGTACACTTGTATTTCCATTCCCACTGAGTACACTACACCTGTGAGTACACTACTGTACACCATACTCAGTATATTCAACAGTCAAAAAATGGGAGGACTGAATGTTTTGAGCATGTGTGACAGTGTGGGTCGGCTCAATGCTCCCATTACATTCTGGGAGCCTCTTGAACCCGACACCATCGATAGTCATGACCGGATGAGCTTGGCAGATGAGGACAAAAACAAATTTGGTCCCAAAATACTCAATAAAATAGTGAATATGACCAAGTGATGGTATAAATATTACAGAAAAACATAGGTATTGTTATTTTGTTCATGAATTAGCCACAAGATTTACTGTGATTAGTCACATATATACAATATAAAGATAAATCAGACATTTCTGTCCTACCCTAAAGCAATCTGCCTCCATGCACACAGACATTTGACTCTCAGATGGTCTCTTTCCATTAGTGTCATCACTCCTCTATTTTTGGTCTGGATAAGTCTCTATTTAGACCTAGAATTGGGGTTTCTTTTTTTATCTCTTTGCTAGATTCAAGATTATTTTTTATCTATTGAAACTGGAGTAACATTAAATCTTGTCTAACTCATAATGACAGTCATCTGATTGGCTGTTTTCATGAGGAAGTAATTACCATTGTAATAATTATACGCCAAAAACATCATAAAGGTTTGGGGCAGCCACCCATATATTGTTTTTCCCAGCTGCAAAAGGGTTTGTTGAATCATAAATCTCAAGTTAATTTCACAGAATCCAAACTAGAACTGGCTATAGTAGCCCAAGATGGAGTCTTTAAAGGCCGGGAGAGGAATTGATGTCATCAAAATGGCCGGAACTGGAAGTGATGTCAGCCAAGGGGCTTACTTCAGAGGTGACATCAGCAAAGGGGCCGGCTTCGAAAGCGATGTCAGCAAAGGGGCCGACTTCAGAGGTGACGTCAGCAAAGGGGCCAGCTTCGGAAGTGACGTCTTCTGAGGCGCCGGAACCTTGCAGGATTTCCCGGGAAAGGTCTGTAGGGAACTGAGAAAGACAGTCAGCGCACTCCGCCACCCCCTGGTCAAATGTTTCATTACACTTACTCAGGCCCTTTAGCTGCCTCCTATTCGCACGTGTGTGACACCATGCATATTTTTTATGAAATTCTTTTTATTATGAACTTGCAATTAAAATATTATGAATGTATTCAATAGCACCTGCTATATTTGAGAAATTTTCAAATTTTCAAAAACAAAAGTGCATGAATGTTCATGATTCAATTTTTGCATCCAAAACAGTGAATATTTTCCAGATGTTAAATTGTAATTTATGTAAAGTCTGATGACAGTACACTGACATGCAGTAGAATGTAGTGCAACATGTTACTGTTTTTACATTAGAGTACGGCATAATTTATGTGTATTATTTATCTGTAAATGTGCATTACTTGCCAAATTATCCAAAAAAGGCAAGTTTTCTTTATATACTCTTATATTTGAAGATAACTGTAATGGTCAATTTTTCCTAACAGCCATTATTTATAACAACACATAATTTATACACTATATATGAAACTTTACTAATGGTACCTTCATAGCTATTGGGCAGATGCCTGAGAGGGGCGACCCAGCCGGGACACCTTGGAGGACCGGAAGAGGGCGTACGCCCACCTCAGTCCAGGTGGGGGTGACCACCCTGGTTGGTATGGGGACCACAGGTACAGAGCTTTGAAGCTCAACCCTGTAGGGGCCCGTGGTCACTGCCAGGGGGCCCCCCAATGCCTTGGGGACCCTGGACCTCAGCACTTCTGCCACACCCGGAAATGCTGGGGTGAAGAAGAGGAGGGACACCTGGAGTGCTTCCGGGGATGCAGCCGACACTTCCGCAACACTGGGGCATGTCGGTGGGAGATTGCCGAAGCACACCTGGAGCACATGCGGGTGCTTATAAAAGTCAGGAGTCAGGAGAGAGAAGAACAAGGTCTGGGAGGAGGCAAAGAGGCGGCCTGAAGAAGAGAAGGCATTGTGTGTTGTGGCCAGGACCTTGGGGATATGGGGACTGTGGAGCGCTTGAACTGTAAATATGGACTATCTAAATAAACGTGTGTGAGGTGATTTAGACGTGTCTGCCTGTCTGTGCCCAAGCCAAGTTCGACACTATGCATATAGAAAAATGGTTAATTTTAGGTTAAGTATGTTTTAAATGTTTATAGTTTTTGGTGTTGGCAGCACAATGATTAGTGTTACCTGATGAATCTTTTATCTTGGGTTTGAGTTGTGTGTCTGGTTGGTGTTAGTATGCAATTTGCACATTGTTCTTATGTCTATGTCACCTCTTTTATGGATTTTCCATTTTCCTCCCATTTTTCAGAAACATGTTAAGTAATTTAATGATTGTAAACTTTTAGCATATGGATTTGTGATAAGTGATGAGCTAGTGCTCCATCCAGACTGAACATGGTAATAGATGGTATTCTGTGTCACACTTCCAGTTTGGTCATTTTCATTTGTTATCACTCTTTCCTCATGCTTAAATTAACTTTCAATTTTTTAACACTGGAATCCCTGAAGCCTACGGAATAAGTTGTAATTCAGTTTTTTTCTCTTAGTCATGTTCACGTGGTACAACAAACTTGCCTCTCCCTCTTTTAGTTGATGGTGTTTATCTCTATTCTTTTCACAAGAGCAGCAATGGTCACAGTTGGTGCTGTGGATGATGGTTGGTCAGAACTATTTGTTTTACCAGCTATCAAAGATATGATGCTTCAAGGATGATATCAGACTATCATGTGGCATTTGCACATTGACAACAAAGATACCCATTCAGAATGTGTGAAAAATGACAGATTTGCTACGATCTCGGACATCTGCCAAAGTTTTGTTGTGAACTGTGTTTTGAGTTACAACTTGGATTAACATATTGCTGTTAATGGGCAACTGTTTTCAACCAAGATCTGTTGTCCTTTCTTGCAATACACCTCAACCAATCCTGACAAATATGGAATAAAGTTTTGGATTGTGGCAGATTTAGAGACAAAGTACATGTGCAATGCCACCCCTTATTTAGGAAAAGATCCCAGTCATCCCACGGGAGAAAGAAATTCCGAGACTGTGGTCATAAAGCTTATGGAGCTGATTCTAGACAAAGGCAGATCCGTAATAACAGCCAACTTCTTCATGTTGTTTACGCTGGCTAATAGACTGCAGCACCGCAATAAAACTCTGCCCTGAACCATAAATAATCTGGGACGGGAACTTCCACCTGCAGCCAAATTCAGCAATTTTCCACACTAGTGTTTAGATCTGGCAGTGCCATGCTGTTGGTGTTCAAATGACAACTCATGTTCAAATGACATAGTGTTTTCAAATAATGACATTTTCATGCTTGGATATGTGTGTGCACCGTGTGTTAGTTACTGGAATATAAAATAAACACTTTCTCAAAGATTTAACAAAACTAATGATTTTATTCAAGAATAAAACTGAATAACAAAACAATTCAAACAACAATAAGGTACCAAGAAGATATGATTCAAAAGCGTTTGTGTGTCTGTTTATATCCCTTCAGCAATATCTTTTACAGGTAGCAAAAATTTACAGACAGGTGTTACAGACTCAAATTCAATATATGTTTTTATTATATTATAGTAATAAAAATAGCAGCTCACTACTCAAAATGGGGAAAACCCAGGCTTGAACCCACAACCTCTTGATTACAAAGCAGCAGGTCTTACCTTTGCACCAGACAAGCTCACATATCGATTTTGTGTTGGTAGATATTTGGGCTTGGGCTTTTACTCATAGACAGCAACATGTAAATTGAACGATTTCTTTTTCTTTAGTTATTTTCTTGTTTTGTTTTACCTTTGTGAAAGTGTTTATTTAATATTTGGACTTCACATATTATATACTTCACGTCAGCATTTTGTTATTATTACTATTAAATTAAAAACGTTTCTGTTTTAGTTATTTGTTCAACATTTCTTGCCTTGCATTTCCTGTCATCCTACATTTACCCTGATCGTGGTAGACACGGAACACGCATGAAATATATATATTTCAAATAACAATGTATTATTTACCCTATACAATTCCAGACACCACACACCAAGATAAAGGGACTTGAGCTAGGAGAACTTCAGCTGCGCCGGTGGGGGGTGGGATAGCAGGCTGCCTGCTGCTTGTGCTGATTGACACATTTGTAAAAGAAAGTCGCTGATGAGGATGTGTGAAGTAATTTAAGTTGTCCCAGCATTACAACTTTTTTCGTAGGCTTCAGGGATTCTAGTGCTAAGCATATCAAATACAATTTTAAATTTTATCTGCCAAGTTCTACAATGTCTGTAAGGTAAGTAGCCCATGTATGTACACTTTTGAATGTTATTATGTGCTGCAATTTTACTAAAATCTCACTTGTCATGGTAGGAATTTGACAATACACACCAAGTAATTAGATGTTTTGCAATGCACATCAGTCGAGATCACAGTGTCTAAAGTGTAATATGTTTGTGATGCAAAACATAGTTACAGTATATATAATAGTTTAGTACAGTTTAATTATTTAAATTCACTCAGATTTTGAAACACCATAAAATTGAATCTAGTTTCTAATTCATGTCTTCTTTCTCTTTTTCTTTTATTTAACATTTACAATACAGGCTGCTAGAAACTGCTTGGTGGATAAATGCCTGACAGTAAAAGTGTCTGATTTTGGGATGGCAAGGTAACTAGCATGGTCTACCATTATAATTTTCACTCTAATTATCTGATGCTATACTATAATGGCGTTTTCAGAGAATGAATTTGCTTATGTAAATAGAAAATATTTCCATTCTGTCAATGTGATCCACTATAGTCCACAAAAGGTGTGTTGCATTGTGAATTCATGTAGCGTGCTACATAATCTAGCACACAATCATGGCTTGCCTGAAGAGATGTGGTATGATTAACCTGACCCTGACCCACCAAATAACACCAAAAGACAGTGTTACATCTTTGTTTTAATGTAATTAGCAGAATGTAAAAACAGGTAATCAGATGCATTTATTTCTTAACCAATTCATTTAATTTGTGGTCAACATCACATAATACAGCCATTATATTCCTTAGTTCATTGGCCACATCTCTTGCAGCATTCACTATTACATTCTGTGACTCCAGGACAGCGTCCATCAATACACAGAACCAGATGGTTGCCCGATGATTTCCAAGGTAGAGATGTGTGCACAGCCATAGCCCAAAGATGTGCTTGTCACAGCAGCACCATCATCGCGTCCTCGGCATGGGGGTCAACTTTTGTAATGTTGTCTGAAACCGAATAAACAGACTGTGGGCTGCGATTCACCTTTTCAGGTCAATTTTGATATCTGACCACTTCTATTTTATTTGGGCATTGTACGACTTTCTGAACTTTCAAGTGTCACCACCGAGCTGTATCACTACATCACTTCCTTTTATTCCTTATACCACTGTTTATCCCAAGATAAATGTTTTTCCTTGCATCCACTTCACATTCACTGAAACCCTTCTTTTTCCATGTTTTGTTGCCATTGTTTTTTTAACTAAAAACTGAAAGGAAGGAGCTATTTATATTGATTTGTATATTCAAATATGTGAAATTCTGAGAGAAGTTGGGGTGGGGCTATAGGCATGTGTACATGCCTTAAATTTCACGTTCATTGGAATTTATAAAGGGGAAGTGCGTGGAACCTGGTGTACATACAGTTTTATGCATCTAGATTTTTTGTGCATATGCACATTTCCAGTTTTGTCCATACACTATGTTTTTGTATGAATTCTATGCACAACTTTATACACAAGGCCCCAGATCTCAATCCAATAGAGCACCTTTGGGATGTGATGGAGTGGGAGAATTACAATACGGATGTACAGCCGAGAAACCTGCAGCAACTGCGTGATGCTATCATGTCATCCCTGAGGAATGTTTCCAGCATCTAGATGAATTTATGCCCACAAGGAAGTATGGGCAATGTGTATCTAGTAGAGTGGCTGGTGAGTATACCTTCAGTGATGACCTTAAAATAGGACTTTCAACCAATCCTTTATTTCTACTAGCACCTCAAATACAAAAACCTTTTCTTGTAGAACAATTTTACCTTCAAACTGCTTCTCATACATGGAATCTTGCCCATTAGAGCAAACTGTGAATATAATTTGCTGCTTACTACATTTTGCTTTGCTTATAGAATATTCTGTAAACCTAGCCACTGCAGAAGCAATAGTAAATTTTTCTCACTTTTTAAAAATTTTATATTACCATTTAAATGCCTCCTATATTTACAAAATATGTCGAAGGTTGCATAAGTGCCTAACACTTGCTTGTAAAGTTTATCAGGCAGCATCTAGTAATAATATATATTTAACAAACTTTGCATTTTAGTGGTAATATTTATGTGCCTTGTTATTGACTATATAAAAACAAAGTAATTCATACTCCATTTTAAGTTATGTTTTTAAGAATACAAAACACCAGTTTCCAGTCGACTGGTTTTAATTTGAACACCTGAAACTCTGGTAGTATATTTATGTAGCAATGAAACATTGTTATTGCATAAAGAATATGTGGTCATACTGTCCCAGAGAATCCATGGTCTATTTATTACTGTTGTGTGGTCAGTTCAAAACCTTTTTTTACTTCTGCATATATTAAATTTTTGAAACTTCCTCACTTTATATATTCCCAGAGTCAATGCATTTTCAGTTCTATATTTTTCTTACACCCAATAAATGGTAGTGTTCATTACATCACACATTTTCATACTGCAGATTGTTATATTCGTTTTAATGAAAATAAAAGTAGGTTCATTCATTATATTCTGTTTTTACTTTGTTGTTATTCCTTTTTTATAAAATACTCAATCTAGGATTTGACATTGACTCTATCCTCAAAGTTCTTTGGAGTTATTTTATGGAGCATGAAAATTACCGAATTATAAACAGCCCAATCAGCTTTTAGAAATTTTACTTCAGGTTCAAGTCAGTGGTGTCATTTTTATTTAGTTTACATGATAAAATTCCTCAAAAAATATAATGACATGCTCTTATTTCAATTAGAGGTACTCTTATTGTAATTGTGCATCTTGTGAGGGTGCCAGATATCAACATATTTTCATTGTTTATGAGTGACTAGGCTGCAGCTCCCTTTATCCAATGTATAGGACTGAAAATTAATTAGAACATTATAACATTTTTGATGATAACAGGCCATTCAGCTTGCCAGTTCTGTTCACATTATTTTTCCAAAATAACATCAAGTGGAGTATTGAACAACCCTAAATTTCTGCTATTTCAATTCTTGGTCATTTTTCCCATATTCCTATGGTTATTTGTGTGAATAAAACTTCTAATACCTGTTTGAATGTACCTTTAACAAGCTTTCACCTGTGTTCCCATGTTCTTTAACCTACTTTTAAAGCAATAGCCTGGATCCACTGTATTAGTTCCTTTGATATTTTTTAAAAACTTTAATCTTGTCACTTCTTAATACCCATTTGCTTAAACTGAAAAGATTCAACTCCTTTAACTTGTACCTCACAGTCCTGATCTCAACCTAGAGTTCTTCTCTGGACTTTCTCTAATGCTATGTCTTTTTTGTAGTCTAGCAACCAGAACTGCATGTAGTACTTCAGATGAGGCCCCGGCAGTTTGTTTTATAGATGAAATATAACCTCCTTTGGCCACTCCAAATGTTTCTTTTTAACTTAGCATCCGTATAGCATTCTTAGTGGCTTTTTACATTGCCTAAAAGTAGAGAAATTCAATGAATTTATATTCACTGATAAAAATTTGTACAAGTGTACCGATTTAATTTGTCACTGTTAAATTCAGAGTTGCACTCTGTAAGTGCTACATGAAAGAAATAAATCTGATTCTTAGATTCTCATTAATACTAATAGTTTACAAACTATAATGCGATAGGAATGAAAGCAACTTTATAGCTGAACGTAGGTGACAATGCTTTAGAGGTAGGATAGCACTTATATTAATTATAATAGATGTAGCCGTTGGCATTGGTAACATGCCACATCACTGAGCGCCACATCTTTGTGTAAGTGGTGTCAATTTCCATGGGATCCCATATCTGCATTTAACTACACAAAGGTGAATCCCATCTCACCCCACTGCCCTGCTCTATGATATGCAATAATACATACATCAATTGCCTTTAAGATTTCATGCGTTTGGAAGCGACATTATCACTTTTGACTAGGGCACCAAAAAAGCTAGAGCTGGCCCTGGTGTAGCTGGGAAAGACCCTGACCCACTCTGACCCTGAATTGGGTTAAGTTGGACTGAGAATGTTTACATCTCATATTTGTTGGGATGATAACCAATGTATAGGTTTGTGTAGGTTGAAATCATTTCTACCTTTCTCAGTGTCTTCTTTTCAGCAAAGAGAAAAGATAAACTGAACAGAAAGGAGAAAGAAAAACTTTAAAAGATCAATCTATTGATTTTCTGAACCTAACTTAGTCGATTACACAGTTGCAGGAAAATAGAGCCCATAACAACTGCATCAGGTTCAACATTGGAGCCAGCACTGCGTTGAAAAATACACTCCTCAACACTGGAAACTCATGAGCAAAGCCAGATCATGTAGAGGCAATTTAAAGCTGATGTGTTGTTTAATGAGCAAGTAGACAAGCCAAGGAAGAATGAAGGTACGCTGAAACGTAGCCACAATGCCAAAAGTTGATACAAGGGTATGAAATATAACAAATAAACCAGTTAAATAGTTTGTGTTATTTAATAAATATATACACT
Organism: Polypterus senegalus; assembly: GCF_016835505.1. Classification (NCBI taxonomy): domain Eukaryota; kingdom Metazoa; phylum Chordata; class Cladistia; order Polypteriformes; family Polypteridae; genus Polypterus; species Polypterus senegalus. The sequence continues at coordinate 188,341,581 of NC_053155.1, read as the reverse complement.
ACCGGTCAAAAAATTTAGAACACTTCAGTTTTTCCATTTTTTTTGTCTAATTTTATCAGTTGAAATGAATCAGTTGAATGTTGAAAAAAATCAGTTGAAATGCAATGAATGATGTAAAATGGTGAAAAGGTAATCAGTAAACTGCCAGTGGTATAAATTTAAAGTTTAGGTTAGGAAAAACTGAATAAAAATGGACATTTCTGAATATTACAAATGGGCTTCTTTAGGGAACAACTAATACAACCTACAGATGTTCTGCAGCAATTCAAGTAAAAGACACTTTGCAAGTTGAAGAAAACAATTTATGCAGGTGTCCCAATTTCTGTGGATTACATAAAGCCCTCTGTCTGTTTTAAAGCAGAGTTGGAACAGACTGTGCTACTGCACCCTCTGAAGTCCTACTTGGACACTCTTACACTGCCAAAAGTTGTATGTTCTAGTGATAATGGCAAGAAAACAGCAATTAACAAATAAAATGGGACAGCATTATTACCCACAGAAGGCCTTTAATTTAGAGAAATAAAAAAAAAAAAACTCAAGGTGTTAGTGAGTATGGTGTCCTATACAATCCAAAGGCAATTGGGAACTGAAAGAAACTCTAATAGGAAGAGATCTGGCAGACCCAAAGTCAGAACAAAATCAGAAGGCAAGTTTCTGAGGTTCACCAGCTTGTTTGATATGTGCCTCACAACACAACAGCTTCAAGCTCAGCTTAACACTGGTTGAAAAAAGCAAGTCTCAGTTTCTGCTGTGAAGAGGAGATTTTATGTTTCAGGTTTGATAGGGCGAGTAGAAATAATGAAGACATTCCTTAAAGGATAAAATTAGAGCCTGAAATACCAGCTGTGGACTACTGCAGACTGGACAAAGTCTCATGGACTCATGAATCAAAATTTGAAATCTGTGGTTCATCACGCAGGGTGTTTGTACACTGTCAAAAAGATGGATGATTTCTCAGTGTTTGATACTAAATGTCAAAATGGAGGAGAAACTGTGATGGGCAGGTTTTTATTTTTTTGTTTAGAGGCAGAGTTGGTGACTTGCAAATAGTTACAACATTCTAAATCAAAAAGGGTTACCACAGTTCGGCTGTTATATCAGCAAAAGGTGCCTACTTCGCTGAATAAAAATTTGGAATTAAATTGTGTTTACTTAATGACTCCTTGACTTTTTTTTTGATTTGCTATTGCTTACTTGTTCTATGCCTTGATTTCATGAAACACTAAGACATTAAACTGAGTGCATTTCCATAAAAACTGAAAAAACTGGTGTTCTAAAACTTTTGACCGGTAGAATGTAGATATACAATCTATCAGTGTGTTTATATATATATATACAGGCCATAAGTTTCCATAAATAGGAAAAATTAACATTTTTTTATGAAAAACCATTTTTATTTATATAATATGCTCTACATGACTGCCATTGTTTTGAAAACACATTTAAATCCTGTCCATCAGTATGATTTCAATTTGTTGCTCTTTATTCAAACGCATTTTTTAGGGAATCTGAAACATAAATCATCTTAGGGAACGTATCATCAATGCCATTACAAGCATAACTCCAGCTGTCCTAATACGTATCAGCAGTGGTGGACATGTATTGAAATGTGTTTTAAAAACAATGGCAGTCATGGAGAGCATCCATCCATTATCCAAACCCACTATATCCTGACTACAGGGTCACGGAGGTCTGCTGGAGCCAATCCCAGCCAACACAGGGTGCAAGGCAGGAAACAAACCCCGGGCAGGGTGCCAGCCCACCGCAGATGTAGAGCTTATTATACAAATAAAAATGTTAATTTTTCCTGTGTATGGAAACTTATGGCCCACCCTGTATATACATGTATATAGAGTGAGAGAGAGAGAGTAAAAGAAAGAGACGGCAAAGATAAAAAGTTAAGGTGCTGCAATGCTACAATGGCCACCCCGTATAACTGGATGCAGCAAAAGTAAAACAAATATGTAATTATTGTGGAGTCATCTCTGCAGACACGAGTACAAACAGAACTGCCCAAGATTGCAGAGCTTCTTGCTTTTAAGAAAAGGTGGGTAGCTATCAATGATCCAATCTTCAGAGGGAGAAAGATGTTACAACACAGCGCCAATCTCTGGTCGAGCAGTGAAAGTATATATATTTACATATATATATATATATATACATATATACATATATATATATATATATATATATATATATATATATATATATATATATATATATATATATATATACTAGCAAAATACCCACACTTCACAGCGGAGAAGTAGTGTGTTAAAAAAGTTATGAAAAAGAAAAGGAAACATTTTAAAAATAATGCAACATAATTTTCAATGTAATTGTCGTAGCCTTATTTTAGTATTTAGAGTGAATTTGATGATTGTAAAGAGTTTAATTTATGATTGTAAATATTGTGTATGAGAAATGCACATTTTTAGGATGTAAGGATCTCTTTGTAAACGATGTTTGCAGTTTTGCCCACGGGCTATAAAATGACTAAGCTATCTGCTGAGTTTACTCTTGAGCATGCAACGTACAGTTGGCCCTGTGAGGAGCATTCTTGTGTCAAATCAATGGTGACCTTTTTTACAGTCTGGCTCTGTGACTTATTTATTGTCATAGCAAAGCAGACCCTTATTCGAAATTGGAGATGTTTGAATTGGAATGGGAGGTCAGAGGGTATGAGAGGGATGCGAGGAATAAATACAGTCTCCCCTGAGTCAGTTCCAGTGAAGACAGTTACCTCAATGAAGTTCTTGTGCACAGATCTGATCTGAAGCCTGGTGGCGTTACAAAGTTTTGATGGTTGTAAGTTTCATAGTAACATAATTGGTGCACCAACCTTCAAAAGTAGAGTATGCGGAGGTTCTACAACAGAGTCGACAGACTTATATGTTTTGTTTCGGAAGTTAGTTGGTGAAATAAAATGGTGTTTATATGTAAAGTCATGTCATTTTTTGGTGTTAGAATAGCTCTCTCCCTCAACCATGAGACGTCCTTTTCATGCAGATTTCGCAGGTTGGGGTAAACATTTTTAATAAAGGTTTCTAAGGTATTCACCAAGGGACCTCATGCATAACGCCATGTGTAGAATTCGCACTATAACATGACATAAGCACAAAAGCCGAAATGTGCTTACGCACAGAAAAATCCAGATGCAGAAATCTGTGCGTAGTCCAACTTCCAGGTTCTTCCACTCCATAAATCCCAATCAGCGTGAAAAGTAACGCATGTGCTTGCTTTCCCACCCCAATTCCTCCCAGAATTGCGCCTCTTTGAATATGCAAATCAATATAAATAGCCCTTAAGCTCAGCGTTCTGTGAAAAGGCAATGGCAAAAGCAAGAGGGAAAATATAAGAATTTCAGTGAATACCAAGTGGAGGCAAAAAAAAACATACTATTTTTTGGTTTAAACAGTGGTATAAATAACAAAAGGAAGTCGATTGAGTGACATGGCGAGTCAGAGAAACTCGAAAGCTCAAGTTCACAAAGTCGCACAATGCCCGAAATAAAAAAGAAGTTGTCACAGATCCAAGTTGCAGTGAAAAGGTGAGTCGTAGTCCACCAGCTGAGTGTCATATGAAAGCTTATTAGGGTATAGAGAAAATAAAAGGCACACAGTGGGAAAAAAGCACGAAATGTCAACTTTAATCTTGAAATTTCCACTTTAATCAGGTAGTTTATTTTGTCATTAAAGTAGAACACCATAAACTTTATCTTAAAATTGTTTAATTTATTAGTTTCTCAAATCCCATTGTAACTAAAGTAGTAAGTTAAATGCTTGTTTTGTATTTGATCTTCTATGTGTGTGAATCACTACGTGCTTACCTGCTTTCTCTTCCTCCAACAGGACACAGAATCCATTACATTCGTGATATTACAGCTCTCTAAATAATTAAAATACCTGTACTGAGATGTATACGTGATATTTTCATAATGATAGGAGTTAAATCATGTTATTAAACATGTGAACACAGTGACGCAGTGATTGTTCATAACTCAGATGCTTGCTGCGCCATGCACAACCTTCGATGAAATACTTTATTACAGAAGTACTGTCTCTTTCAAACATACTAACCTCCAATGCCTGTCCTTACTTTTCTTTCCCCAAATACTCAATTGCCACACAATCAGCTCTGTAATAGACGTTAAGCCATCTGTAAGCTTAGAATGCCGATTCTTCAAAACTTTTAAGGAACATTGAAATATCTTCGTAGTATTTGTTTAATTTTTCTATCCATCCAGTGTTGTGCCAGTCCCAGCAAGAGGCAGGAACAATCTGTGAACAGCTCCTTGCTAGCACTGCAGCACTGTGTTCTCACATATTTATTAACAATATAGATTATTTAAATGAAGTTAAAGTTTTATCTGTATAATATAATAAACATATTTTGCTGCATTTCATCTTAACAATGATATCATCATCATATGTAAATACGCGCTTTATAAAGTGGCTCAAGTTGTGCAATATTATAACTGTAGTGCAAGTTTACAGTGAGGTAATTGTACTTATAAGCACAAACAGTTCTACAAGGAGCACTTGATTGAGTGCGTTTATAGTTCTTGGCATGAAACTCTTTCTGAACCGCGATGTCCGTAAAGGAAAGGCTTTGAAACGTTTGTCGTATGAAAGCAGTTCAATAGACAGCATGGCTGAGGCAGCGTGTGCTTGATGCTGTATACAGATAATTCTCTTTCCAGTTAGTTGCTATAGCTCTTTGATTCCCCACTCAGATACAGTGATATTAATACTGAGTGGTGCAGTGAGAGTAGCATGGAATAAGATGATCTGATGTGGCAACCCGTAATGGGAGCAGCTGAAAGAGGAAGAAGAAGTTGCAGTGAGAGTAACAACGCTAAAGCAGATATTGTATTTAGAATAGTTTGTCCATTCTGTGGACCATTATATTGTTACTGGTTAATTACAATCAGATGCATTAAACTAATAAACAATATGCAGTTAATTTCAGTGTATTTATAAAGCCGCGTCAGGAAAAGTAAGGATAACCACACAGGAACAGTAGTACTGCTTTGACGCTAGGTGCCGCCAGTCTGCAAAACTAAGTGCAGAACTTGCGTACGACAGGGTATGAGGTACCTTGGAAATGTGCATGGCTTTATGGAAAGTTTAGGTTTTATATATTGTGATTTGAGTGTAAAAAACGTTCTTACGCAATATTTCTGTGCGTACGCACCGTTTATACATGAGACCACAGGAGACAGAGATTGTTAGGAACATTGATTTTACAATTCTGTTCAATTAAATTACCATCACCTATTTTCACGAGGAGAGCAGCAAACTCTCCGGCTTTTTTGTTGCAGTTCAAGTAAACCCTCATGTTTATTCTTATGGTAAGAACATTGGTCTTAGGTCATACAGTAGGTATGAAGACTTCAGACATTCTTTAACTTCGGCGGCGCGTGTTCCTCTTGGAACAACTCGTAAGGTCTGCTGGAAGTCTCCAGCCAGCAAGACTGCCAAGCCTCCCATAATTTAAGTCATGTTTCTGATGTCTTGTAGTGTCCTGTCTAAAGCCTCAACACCTGCTTTGTGTGCCATAGTGCATTCATCTCATACAATGAGCATACAATCTTGCAGCACTTGCACCGTGGTGCTATGCTTGGATATGTTACACATGGGAGAATCAGTATGAGTGAGGTTTAGAGGTAGCCTGAAAGAAGAATGAGCAGTTCTTCCACCTGTGAAGCAGTGGAGTAGAGAAGAAGGGAGCAGAGAGCACAAAGAACAGCTGAGGAAAGTAAGGAAAAGAGTGAGGAGGCACATGAGCGCGGGATGTCGTTAATGTATATAGGGAGGGAGCCAACCACGTGGTAGGTGCACAGACTGTGGCCGTGCGGAAAAAGGAAAGGGGACCTGGGGCGGCCCTTGAGCGTTTCTGCTGTGAAATAAATCCTCTGTTAAAAGAAATAAGGAGTGAAACCGCCAAAAGGAGAAGTCAGTTTCAAAAGTTCATTACGGCAGAATGTTGACACACGCCAAAAAGAAGACATTATTTTCGAAAGTTCATTTCGGGGCACGGCGCAAAATGAAACACTTAATGTTTGTAAGTACAGTGTAAAGGATGAGCATGAATGTGGAAATGCGGGCTTCCTATGTTTATTGGAAGTCACAGAAATAGTGAGGAGGGGTTCCCCTATCTATATATACAGTTTAGGGGGTACACCCGTTTCCCCCCCTTGGGTGTTGCAATAGGACATGAAACATACCTAACTTTTGTAAGTACACTGCAAGGAATGAGCACACGAAATTTCAGCTTCCCACTTATATGGAAAGTGGGAGAATTAGTAATGAGCCAGTGAGGGCTTTGTCTTATATATATTGTGAACTTTGACCCGGACACAGACAGACGGACAACATAGTTCCACCACACACTGTTTATTTACAATAATATTTACAAATTGAACGTGCGCCACAAACCCCAGTGCCTTCTGCACCGATTCCCCAAAGTCCAGGGCTCACAGTTCCTGTCCCTTTCTTTACTGGCCGCCTCCAGTCCTCTCTCCAGCTCTGTCCACTTCCACCCGACATCCACTGTTGACTGGAGGGAGGCGGCCCCTTTTATAGGAACCCGGATGGGCTCCAGCTGCCTCCCGGCAATCTCCCGCAGACACACCCCCGTGTGGCGGAAGTGCCGGCCGGGGATTACACGGGATATACCAGCATCGGGGCACCGCCTGGTGGTGGCCACAGGTCCCTACAGGGCTGGGCTTCCAAGCCCTTTACCCGAGGCCCCCAACATAACCAGGACGGACGCCCCCTCTCGGTCTGGAGGAGGCACAAGCCCTCCTCTGGTCCTCCTGGGCGTCCTGGCCGGGCTCCATCCCCGGCCAGGGACCACAGTGCCCCACCGCTAGCGAAGACACGTTATTCCGAGCGACACTTCCCGAAAGGGCAGCACGTCCCCAGAGAGGGTCCTACTATGTCCCCAGGGTCCAACACGGCACCCTGGGACATCTCAGTTCGGCACCCCCTCCGACGCAAACGTGCCCCTCTGGTCTGTGCCGCTCTCGCCCCCGCCGTCCCCACCAGCTGGGTCACCTTTGGCCTCCCGGCGGGGAGCCCTCCCGCGGCCCGTTCCAGGAGGGCAGGTCCCAAACGACGTCGGCTCCAGCGCTCGTCGGGGCTTCGGACCTGTGAAAAAAGGAAACGGAGGGCCAGAAGCACTGCCAGGACACTCACCCCGAGCGTCTCTATACCGGCAGTGCTCTTGCCCCCCTCCGACAGCCACCTGACTTGCCTGCTTGAGTCCTCCTCTGCAGGTTCCATGCCCATCCTCTCGCTGTCCTCGAGACCGCTCTCGCAGGCGGCTCGCCCAGCCGCCCAGGGGATTCCCTCTGCCCCCGCAGAGGATGGCCCATCTCTGGGCGCTCGCCCCCAGTGAGACGCCCCTTCCTATCGGAGGTCCTGGCATTCACCCCTCGGTTCCTCCTTCTTCTCTTGGACGCCTTGACGATCTGAGTCTGAGCACGGCAATAGCTCAAATCCAGCCTCGTCTGCGTCCCTGCAGAGCGACAGGAGACTGCCGCGGGCTTGGAGCGCAGGGCGCTAGGACCCAGGGCACTCATCAGCCCCTGTCCTGCCAGCGCATGCGTACTCGCTTTCCTCGCCCGATCGGCCGTCTGCACCGCCGCGTCCGATGTGGGGGGATCGCTTACTCGAAGCCGGTCCTCCTTAAATAAGTCGCGACCATGTTCGTCAGATCCCCCTTCATTCTTTACGGGGACGATACCACTTACCTTCCCCGTGGTGTCTCGATTGCCAAAGGCTCCAGCGTCGCGCCGATCCTCCGTCAGACGCGGCGTCTCTCCCGACGCGACCGCCTTCCCCCTCAGCTGCTCCAAACGGACAATGAGATCACCCAGCACCTGCATTAATGACGACTCAGCGGGCCGAAAGGACCCCTCCGGCTCGCGCCGAGCCACTGGTGGAAACAAAGAGACAGACGTCAGTGAGCTTACCTGTCCATCAGCACCACTCGACGCCTGCCTCCTGTGGGCCACTCCCTTTGGCCCAATCGGGTCCCTCTTAGGCATGAGACTGGCATTCCTTGGTCCCACCTCCATCCAATCATTGGCGGGCACACAAGACACACCAGCCAATCCCGGGTCTGTCAGCGGGCGGGACATCTGGCCCACAGCCATCTTGTCTCCCCTGCTCTGGGTGCGGTGATGTGCCTCCTCGCAGCTTCGGCGATTTTACAGCCTCCTCTGCTGCTCCCGTCGTGCTGCCGACAGCCTGTGGCCCAGCGTGCTCCTGCCTCCGACGCGGATCCGGATCGTCCCTCCCTGTAGGGTAAAAGGTAAGCGCGACCCGAAGGGCCGATTGCCGCAGGGCAGGGCACTCACCCCCCGGATCCCGTCACTCCGAGGCCCCTGCCTCGGTGTGGCCTTCGGCGTCACAACGCCGGCCTGGCTATCCTTCCCGACAGTGCGACCTTCGTAGCCTGCTGCGCTCTGGTGACGTCTGTTCCTCCTCCGCACCCGGGGATGGCCATTCTGCGGTCCGGCGGCGGTCTCTGGGGCGAACCGCTCCCGGGTAATTGTGCACGGCCCGCTCCCGCGGCCAGTGTGTGGGGTCCACTGCTGCGCTGGGCCGTTCACAGAAATTTGTTTTAACAAAGCAGGTCCCCGTCTTGCACCAGACGGATCATGCGCACGACTACGCCACTGTGAACTTTGACCCGGACACAGACAGACGGACAACATAGTTCCACCACACACTATTTATTTACAATAATATTTACAAATTGAACATGCGCCACAAACCCCAGTGCCTTCTGTACCGATTCCCCAAAGTCCAGGGCTCACAGTTCCTGTGCCTTTCTTTCCTGGCCGCCTCCAGTCCTCTCTCCAGTTCTGTCCACTTCCACCCGACATCCACTGTTGACTGGAGGGAGGCGGCCCCTTTTATAGGAACCCGGATGGGCTCCAGCTGCCTCCCGGCAATCTCCCGCGGACACACCCCCGTGTGGCGGAAGTGCTGGCTGTGCACCCGGAAGCTGTCCGGGTGTCCCCGGTCGTCTTCCACCCGGCACTTCCTGGTGTGGCGGAAGTGCCAGGCTCCTGGGATAATCAGGCACTGGGGCGCTGCCTGGCGGTGGCCACAGGTCCCTACAGGGCTGGGCTTCCAAGCCCTCTACCCGAGGCCTCTAGTATAACCAGGACGGACACCCCCTCTCGGTCTGGAGGAGGCACAAGCCCTCCGCTGGTCCTCCTGGGCGTATATATATATATACACACAGTATATTAGTAATGGGAGGCAACACTGGACTGATGTCCCGGCTGGGATGGATATTGTTCCTTTTCGCAGGCAGGTCATTAAAATGGATGAACAGGGAGTGACAGCCTTCTAAGCCTGTATGCTCCCTGATACACTAGGTGATAGTGCCTGCTAGGAACTGTAGTCCCATTGTGCAACCGTTCTGGATTCCATAGGTGCTTCCAAGGGAAGCCAGGCGTGTTTTCCTGTGGCATTGAATCACGAGTTCTGAGTAATTTGCATTTTCACATTTAGAACTCCGAATTCACTCTTTAGTTTTTCTTTTCCTTTTTGAATGATTCATTCCACTTCAAATTAAAGGTATTTTTACCATAAAGTACTTTTCAGCTACTTATTTATTAAAAAGTGATTACATGATTTTCTTAGATGGTATTCTATAATGTAATTATATATTTTTAGGTTAATGTTCAATAAATATCCCATCCTCCTACTGTTCCATTTTTGAACACAATCAATCTACTTCAGAGTGGGAACATCCATCCATCCATTTTCCAACCTGCTATATCCTAACTACAGGGTTACAGGGGGTCTGCCCGAGCCAATCCTAGCCAACACAGGGCACAAGGCAGGAAACAAACCCTGGGCAGGGCGCCAGCCCACCGCATAGAGTAGGAACAATATCAACAAAAATACTTTTTATATAGTATGTTTCTAAGTGAAAAGCATACCTCAAAGTGAAAAAAAGAATAAAGTTGCAAAGATAAAAAATGTAAATAAAAATGGAAACAATAAACGATAATACATAAATAAATAAAAATGAAAAGTGGAAGAGTTCCTAACAAATGTTACTTTACATTAACTTTTAACAGTTGGGTTCAGTTTAATAATATACATTGTAGTCAGATAGCCTAGGAAGAGAGTAAAACAAAAACTCCAGCTTAAATAATGCTGGAGAAAATAAATCTAAAGTGGTAGTGATGCTAGAAGACCATCCAGTTCCTCTTTACATTGTACAATGTACAAATGTGATGTTATTTGTTATTGTTATGATACACCATAATAAAAGATTTGATGTTGAAGGAGTTTTTACTGTGTCATTCATGACTTGGCTAGATGGCAGTGACTCAGGACACCTCCACAACTCATAAAACAAAGAGTAGCAGATAGTGGCTAGTGCAAGGTATGTGAAACTGCAATACCCATTTTAAGCTGTCTTTGTAATAGTGATATTCTGAATTGACTGTGTAGTTAATCTGTAATACCATTTTCTTTTTCCTTTTTTCTGTAATGACAAATGTGCTTTCTTACAGGTACACAATGGATGATCAATATACCAGTTCCGTTGGCACAAAATTTCCAGTTAAATGGTCTTCTCCTGAGGTTTTAAATTATAACAAATACAGCAGCAAATCAGATGTATGGGCATTTGGTATGTATGTTAAGATTTTAAAAGTTCTCATAAATGTAATACACATCATAGACACATAAACACAGAGCAGTGTTTTGAAACCCAGTATGTTGACTGCATGTTTTTCAATAATATAACTTGGTCCTTATCCCCTTTGTTTATTCTGTTCCACTGGACTGTACAGTATATTTCCTTTCAGTGATGTCTAGAGTAGCAGATTCCCAGTCTTCATACCAAAGTCAGATAAACGGCATTCCTACTGGTCTAAGCATGTCTTATACAGTACGCAATTTTGTAAATACATACATTAGCTTTTACAATTGAAAGATTATCTTTCATAAACTTGTGTTTTTCAAAAATGCATTATTGACTTTAGAAAATAGATTAATAATAGTTATTAGAAACTTTTACATATTTTACCTACTGAAAATAATAAAGTCTGCATATCTCCAAATCACATTGCCTAAGTGGGGAAACACCCTCAGAATACTCTTTCTTCAACTTCTGTCCCCTCTATTCAAACTCTGGCCTCTTTAAATTTCTGCCAATTAGTTATATTGCCCAAAGTCCTCCTCCCAAATTTATATATTTACATTTTATCAAAGTCACATCTTCTAGGACTGTCTTTTTTAGTCTTTTTGTACGTAATTTCTATATTTTACACTAACTCCCTAGTTTGTCCTCTGCCTATATTTTATTTGACATTAAAGATTTTACCTGAGTCCCTTTGCCCAGAATTCTCAAGTGTTCAGTCATAGATAACACGGATTACATCAGAACCTTATCTAAGGCACCTACTGCCTTTGCCACATTGATGTGGCATTAGCTTTCATAACAGTGTTTGTTTGCTCCCTTTGTGTTTTCTGTGCTTTATAATAAAATAAAATGCATTTAAAATAATTATTAAATGTAACATAAATTAAATTTAATAGTGAAAATTTTTGAGCCAGTTGACATGTTTGTCTTTCACTGCTGGGGTAAATCATAGCAAAGTCTACTATTAAGTTCTCTTTTGCCAAAGAATATGATAACTGGTGTTGCTTTTAAAATATTCTTCCACTATTTACTGTACAATCCCATCAAGATGCCTATTATGACCTACATCTATAGCCTACATCTATTTGTCTGATTGTGCAATGCGATGAAGCATGTTCTGTTTCCTGCACTCCTTTCAAGTTCCCCTATTCTTTCAGTGTTTCCAGTCACTAGGCCCATAAATAAAGGCACCAGACTGTAAAACAGTCTGCATGCAAAATAATAAACACAGCCTATGGAGGGTGAGTACCATAGACCCTATTTTGAAACATTCTGCACATTTTACAATGTACAGTACAAAAGTTCATTGGTGGAACTTTCAGTTTTTCTGTCAGGTGCTCTACCTTGGATTGAGGTTTTGGAAGGAGACTGTTCGTCTTTGAATAAGAACTGACTAAACAATGTCACAAGAAGTGTTTTCCCAAAACACTGAATCAGTGACCTTATAGCACCAGGGATGGCCTGGCTGCAGATTTGATTCTTGTGAGCTGTTTTACTGCTGCTGGGGAGGAGGAAATGGAGAAAACAATGTTTTTTGTATATTACTAGCTTTCAAGTTCACATGATGACTTTGGTAAGTGACAACATTACCCTCAGGTAGCAATAGTGCTGTTGTCATAATTTCTGTTATTAGACGGCTTTCAAAAGAAGTTGTTAATGACTGGAAACCTTTGAAGCAAAACTGCTTCCCATGTCTTGTTTTCTTATTTAGTTTTCTTTATCGAAGCACGTTACTAACTAGTATATCTCCACCTCTGTATATAAAGTATATTAATAATGATTGTAACCAAATTATATATTAGTGTTGTAGTTCTGTGTGGCACTATAAACTGTATATTAACCTCTTAACGCGCACACGTACCGGTCCCGGGACATAACAGCGGTTCAAAAACGTTACAGTAATGTGTGCATGCCCATCTTGCCATGCATCTCGACACCCTATACATCAAATTAAACTTCAAAGTCTCGTCTTTCCGATGATATAAACCATTTTGACACACAACAACCACAGCACTGACACTAAAGCCTTTTTTACAGAGAAGTACATACTTTTAAGAGTTGACTGTGCCTACCTTTGAAGACCCCCTGCAAGTCAAACATCAATATTTCCGAGCAGTATTGATCCCATTGTGTCCGTAAGGCTCCAGCGAATATAATCCAGTAAAACGATTTAGGTCCAAAACACACGATATATTCTCAAAGGGACAAAAACTCCAGAAAATGTTTCATAACTTGAGACCACCTAAGTAATTTTTTTTCACTTATATTGCTCATATTAGACGTAATTTGTTTCTGTCGGCGATAACCATGCTACCGCATGAAACACGGAAGTGTTAGCTTTCGAAAGACACCTAAATTGGCCAATTACGACGGGTCTGGGGTTGACTGGCACCTCGTATAGCCAACCAGTGTCACAGAAAGCTTGCAGGGTGACGTATAGCTCTGAACTCTGGTAGAATCTACCAGTTTGATTGGACACTGTGACTGACACTCAAAACTTACAGCCAATGAGCAGACGAGTATTTTGATATGTAACTTGCCATGCTAACTTGTAAAAAAAACAATCGGAGCTTCGTGAAGGTGGCATTTGTGCCAGTCTGCAGAGTTGGTGCGTGGTTGTTTATTGTGATTTCGCCAAGTTTTTTCGCAGTTTAAATATGAATAAAAGTAGAAGTTTAAACGTAAATAAACGCTCGATTAAATAATAGATGCATATGCGCGTTGCAAAAGTATTCAACCGGCCCAGGAGACGTCTAATGGCAGAGAGCGACATGTGCCACGCCCTTGTGCTTTCTGCTTGCTAGTGATTGCTGCCATCAAGTGGCACATGGAAAAACGCTGAGCTGTGTTGTAACAGTTTGTAAAAGAAATATATATAGTTTGTGTGCATTTTATAAAAAAAAGTAAAAATAAAAATATAAATATATTTTGGCCCATAACTTGTATTGACCATTTTTACATAGAAATGTGTATTTTTTATTGTTTTTATTATGGAACATGAATTTCCATAACTAATAGAGTGACACTGTGTGTAGATATAGATTCCTTTAGGTGTAAGCTTTCAGTAGAGCCCTTATTGATATCTGTGGGTTGAAGCATTCAAAAGTTATTACACTTTTTCCATACGTTCCAAAATGTGGATAATGGTCCCTCTAAAAAGCCCCTGGGCATGCCCACATAAAAACTGGTGTAAAAAATGTCATTTTACAGGTATTCTTTTCAAAATAATGAAATTTGAGTAGTCAACAAGTTATTCTGTTGGTACATAGTGTGTTTCTGTCCCCACCTACCTACTGCAGCTTTATTTTCCTTTATTTTCATAAAAAAACTTAGGCGAGAACAAAAAAATTAGTTTTTTTTGTGAGTTCTAATGTGCATAACTTTTGATCAGTCACACCTACAGTGATTCTGACTACTAAGGGTGAAACTAGAGAATGTTACCTTTACAAAGAGACCAAACGTGTTTATACTCCAGATAGTTCAATAACAGCAATGATTCTAATTTGGAGAGGTCGAATTACAAGCGATTTAGCAAAAATGACCCCGAATGATAAGGGTAATATGAAATTAATAGATATTAATGATGACAGTAGTCTTTGAAAACACCATTGTTAGAAAACTCAATCAAGTAGCAAGCAAGCATTATTATATAGTCTACCTACAAGTGAGGGCAATTTTAAGAAAACAAAAATAGCATTTAAAAAGACTGCTAGACAGTAGCCTTTATGAAGGAGTTTTAAAATAGCCTTTTAAAAGGCTTCTGTTTTAGAAAATAAAAGTAGTCAATGAATAGTCTCTGAACTGATGACTGTATAATATCTGTCACGAAAAAAATAACATCTGTCCATGGCTTTTCTATACTAGTAACATCTTGGACACCCATCTGAGAATTCTGAAACTTCATATTCAAATTATAGTTTTGTGTTTTTAATTGTCTAAACAACTGGCACAGGTTTCTGATCAGGTCAGTGAAGTCAATGATCACCTCATTATACAGGGCATAAAGGCCACTCTCCATTGATAGGTAGGGAAAAAATACATTTACTTCAACAACAACATATTTTATTAATTTTGAATAGGCATACATCTGTTAGCATGATTAAAATCTTAATATCTGATAAGCAGTACTTCTAAAAAAAAAACTATTACTAGTATCTTTATATATTAAGACAGGGTTAGGGTTAGGGTTAGGGTTATGTATATTAAGATAGCAAAAAAGATTAGCAGAGACCCAGTGTGCTTCTTTTAAATAGCAGTAATTAATTCTTGCCAAATTAAAAAAAAATCTTCTCACAAAAAGAATCACTTTGCAACTAAGGTAGGGCAGGTGAGGTAGGATTCTTCTATCCATCCAACCATCCATCCATTTTCTAACCCGCTGAATCCAAATACAGGGTCACGGGGGTCTGCTGGAGCCAATCCCAGCCAACACAGGGCACAAGGCAGGAACCAATCCTGGGCAGGGTGCCAACCCACCGCAGAGGATTCTTCTAGTTAAACAAAATTAGTCTATGGATAAATAGTGTAGGGAAGCTTTCAATCTTCATTGTAAGTTACAGTATGCCCAGCAGTGGTACCAAATCTTGGGTGTATGGCGGAGCACAGGGTTAGATAATAACATGACACCAATCAATGTTAACTGGAACAGAAAGCAAAGGATACAAAGAGGATTTTAAATGATTTCCTTGCCTTGTCTAGCCAACCTGGTGTGGTTTCAATAACTTCAGCATTCGTCAAAGTGTACATATATTGCACTTAAAGCTGGAAAGTGCTATATCACCTTCTTCTTTTGATCTTTGTAGAGTCATCCTTTTAATATCTGGCCTTTTGATTCCCATTCCCAATATTTTGTATATTCTTATACTCATTATTTTATGAGAACAAAATGACAGTGGCAGTAACAGAAAACTTCAATTTAAACAAGTTTATTTGGAATGATGTGCACCATGATGGCTGTCACATATATCCAATATCCTGTGTCTGTGTACAGTTTGCACACTTTTTTATGCACATCAGAGTTCTTCTCTTTGTCCTCCAGCTTTTCTCCCACATCTCAAAGAGACAGAGATGTTTGTTAGGTTTACTGGCAGCTAAGACTCTTAAGTGTTGATGCTTTTATAAGTGGTTGCTTCCAGCCTTCTTCTTGATGCTGCAAGAATACACTCTTTCTCTTTGCAAACCAGAATTAAATTAAAGGGGTTAGAGTATGTTATTTTATAATCTACAAAACTTGTAAAATTATCCTTCATCTTTATGAATAAATCTATTCATCAACATCAACAAAACACTTTTCCCCATTTTTGTTAAAAAGGTGAAATTTAACAGGATGGTACAGGACAGTAGGCATCAACTAAGAAAGAACATTGCGATATATCAATATTTAGGGATAAACCCCCTCCAACAATCAAAAAAAAATCCCAAAATCTCAAAAATACCATGACAGATTTGATTGAAATTGATGTTATAGAAAAAAATTAGCTAACATTTTTTTTTTATTTTTCAACATTTGTCAGTAATAAAGCTGTAACAAGTGGAAAATTCTTTGGCAGTGTGTTCCTTTTTGCTTCAGCTGTAATCACATGGGGAAATGGCTCATGGAAATGAATGCCACAAGCAGAACAGCGCCACTGGCCAAGGTGACACTGTAATCGGGGAGTGAAGAAGGGCAACTGCCCTGCTCAGAAAAAGCAGATGAGGTGTGAAGCGGACGAAGAAAAGTTGGGGTTAGCAAGTGGACTCCTTAAATACATTCAGGACTCACTATTCTGTGGGCTTCTTCTTACTCCTGTCCTCTTCAGATACAATTGGATTGTTGACCACTCTTATATACACGAAATTCAAATAACAGAGAGTTGAGGGGCAGCTTGGTGGTGGAGAACTTTTGTTTCCTCTTTGAGATCAGACCGCAATGTGCAGTACTTAAAACATTCAGTTCATTCTATGGAACACATACATGCGCAGCCTGTAAATGTCAATGCTATTAAAGGAAACCACGATTCAGTGTACTGTATATTACTTCTGATCTAAACGCATCAAAACTTTGAAAAAGTAGAAGATGACAGTTAAAAGTGTTATATTCAAATCTGACTGACGGTACCACCTTTAGAGGATCTGCTACTGGGTAAAATTATATTTACACATAAAATTTCCATTATTCCTACTTTTTCAGTTTCAGTTCAAAAGAATACAATTTTTCTCTAAAATCGTATTTTGCAATGACTATTAACAATAGTCAAGTCACCAGGAAAAACAGACGTTGATCTATAGTAATAATGTTTTACTCAAGTGCAATTGTATGTAGCATATTCAAGATTAAGTGGCATGAAACGCAGTAGTAGCACTGCTGCCTTGCATTAAGGGGACCATCTCCTGTTCACCCTGAATGAGGGTTGAATGTTCTCCCTGTGTTTGTCTGGATTTCTTCTTTGTGCTCTGAATTCCACCCACTGTCCAAAGACATGCAGATTGGATGGACTGGCAATGCTAAATTGGCCACTGTGTGTATTGTGATGGAATGGCGCCCTATCCAGGGATTGTTCCTGCCTTGTAACCTATGTTTGCCGGATTTGGCTCCAGCTCTCCCATGACAATGCTCACGATTAAGCGGGCTTAGAAAATAGTATAGTATTTTCATAAATAAGGAGCTCAAGTTAACTAATAATATTAGGCCTGGGGAAAAAATTAATTATTTTACATGGAAAAGTTCTTAGTTAATTACATAGTACTCCTGAAACATCTGATTAACTCACTGCACTATAACCAGAGCCCACTGTATGGGTAACACAGCTAGTCTAATGAGAAAGTTAGACCTGTTGAATTAATCTTTTTATGTATTTTTAGGGATCCTAATGTGGGAAGTTTACTCATTAGGAAAGCAGCCTTATGAATTGTTCAATAACTCTCAAGTTGCCCAGAAGATCATGCAGGGATATCGACTTTACAGGCCACAACTAGCATGTGAAGAGATCTACAAAATTATGAAAAGCTGTTGGCATGAGGCAAGTATTTTCTTTTGTTTGTAATCAATTGTTAATAGGCAGATAAAAAATATCACAAAAACATGTTTTGATTTAGTATAACAAAATATTGAATTTATGAAGTTCTAAGATGGAAGAAAACAGAAGAAAAGAAATTGGAGAAACAAAAACAAAGATATCACCCACTGGCAATCCCATCCCTCCAACAGAAACCCTGTGAATGACTGAAATCTAGTTTGACACTATTGATGACAAACTATCTCTTGATAGTTGATAGTATCTTAACTATCTCGCTGAGCAGGCTCCTGTCAATCATGGAGAATCCACTGCATCCACTGAACAGTATCATCTCCAGGCAGAGGAGCAGCTTCAACGACAGACAGCTGTTACTGTCCTGCTCCACTGACAGACTGAGGAGATCATTCCTCCCCCACACTATGCGACTCTTCAATTCCACTCGGGGGGGGTGTGGTGGGCAAGCGTTAACATTATACAAAGTTATTGTCTGTTTTACCTGCATTTTTATCACTCTTTAAGTATTGTTTTTTATCACTATGCTGCTGCTGGAGTATGTGAATTTCCCCTTGGGATTAATAAAGTTTCTATCTATCTATCTATCTATCTATCTATCTATCTATCTATCTATCTATCTATCTATCTATCTATCTATCTATCTAGACTACGCATACATTACAAGCCTCATTGCTCAATTCTGAATTGTTACTCAGATCTGAGTCACCTATCTTGATGGTTCACATTGATTAAAACAAGTGACCTCTTTCTAACTGTAATGTGAACACAGCACACAAGCACACATTTATACATTTGTGCACAAGTCATCTACATGTCCAACAACAAAAACATCATATTTGTGAGATGACTCATGATACTAAAGCCAACAAAATAGACGCACTACTACTTAATGTATGCATCATTCATTGCTCTGGAAAAGGGCAAACAGCTCATCAGCTGTACATGATAAAATCAAGGAGGCGAAAAAAGCCAGACTGCTAGCTTTTGCTGTCTGCACAGCTATTGCTGGCAATGCTACGCCAAGAGATGTGTGGTTACAGCTGTAGCTCTCCTCCATTTTTATTTTTCCATGCTGTCAGTGCTGGCTGATGATGAGAACACTCAGCCCATGCATGTAGATAAAAAAAACACATTAATTCTGATTTGACCATTCTCATTCTTTTCACCTGGCCACAAATCAGATATGTACCTGATCTAGGGCCTCATATGAAAGTGACTTAAATCTGATTTAAAAAGACCAGATTTTTGTGTCCACACAGCCCTGAAAACATCAGATTTGTTTCACATTAAGGCAAAAAAACTCAGATTTGAGTCACTTCAGCCTGGTAAGGTGAATGTAGTTTTAGATACAGTTCCTAATTTTTTTTTTGGAAAATCCATTGTTTCTCTCATAACAGAAAGTTTAGGTAGCAAAAGTTTATATAATGAAAATTTCCAAGATTCAAAGATAAAGAAGCCTATTTTAAATACTTTTTAAGCCCAATGTCATCAAGGAAGTTACCAAGAGTTACCACTCCTTTATCAGCATAAGCTGAAAATCATTTCCCCCAATTTACAGAGCCCCATTATGAACGATTGTGGTATTATGGTGCCATAGGGGAGCCGAGACCAAAAGGTCTGATATGTAATGAGAGATTGTTAAAGCATATTGGAGAGTGGGTCTAATTTGGGAAGTCTCAACTTTAGTTTCATAGAGATAAAAGGAAGATTAGTAGAATGAAGGAGAGAAATCAGATTGAATTCAATAGTGAACCAGGAGTCTCCTTCCATTCCACAAAAAATGAGTCACATAGGAAGTGATGGTAATTTTTATAATCGCTGAATGGGAATTAAAAGATAATTATTAAAAGGAAAAGTTTGGTAGTGAGAGTTTTATACTGTTAAAGATGCAATTATACTTTGAACTTTCTATATCTTGTATTATGCTAGAGATGTCAATCCAAAGACATTTAATTTTGTTTGTTAAAGGAATCAAAGAGGGAAGATCAGCATATTGACAAGGTGTTTCAAAGGGAGAAGTGATGATTTGGACTTATTTATTTTGTAACCTGAGACTTTTCATAGGACTTCAACAAATGCATAATTTGAGGAAGGTCTAAATGGGGCATTATCAAGGAATAGTAAGACATCATCTTCATATAATGAGATTGCTTGAGGAGCAACATATAAATAAATTGAACTCATAAACCAAGTTTTGCAGAGATATATAGGTAGAGGATCAAGAGGGAGGGATAAAATAAATGTGGATACAATTATTTTATCCCTCCTGTTTAGGAACTCTGTAAAGTCTAAAGAAGAACATACAAAATATGTGACAACAGAAGCAGAAGAAGAAAAGTAAAGAGTTTTGATCATATTAATACATTTATTTCCAAATCTCATCCTGTCCAGGACATGCCATTAGAATGCCAAGCTCATCTGATAAAAAGCTTTTTCAGCATCAAGTATGAGTAAAGTAGTTGGAGAACAAAGGGTTGGGTCAGTATCCATAACATAAAGATGATGATGACTTCTTGTGTGCTGTCTAGCAAATTTAAATAAATTTAGTCTAATCTAGAAGGAATAAATTATGTATAACCTATTGCTGTCAACATGCAAGTAATATGGCTAGTAACATTTGTTATCATTCAAGAAAATTGTTGGACGATAGCTTGAGCATTTAGAGGGGTCTTTATCTTATTTTAGCAGTAGAGGTAATTAAAGTTGTATTGATGGAGGTATTCATATTCATGTTAAAGGAGGAGATCACAGAATTTGACATAAGAAAAATGGTGTGTGATAACTGCTTCCCAAAAGCAGACAAGACCTCCACTGAAATTGCATCAGGGCCTGGTAGTTTCCCTTTTCCCATAGAGTCCTTTTAATTCAAACATTGAAATTAAAGTATTCAAAAAAGAGACTTCTTCCTTGTTAGGGTTGGGCATTTTCCTACAGAAAAATACATGGATGGGTGAGAGTTTGTTTAATTTTTCAGTCAGTTTATGTTCCTAGGCAATGCTTCCACCTTATTCATTGTGTTTTTTTTCCTACACTGTATGATAATATGGATTCTATAAAACAAATATATTTCATATAGGAAGGCTGAAGACCGAGACTAAAAATGTAGCAACATGTCATTCTCAAGCAACTGTCTTATTATTATGTCTATAACAAAAGACCTAGTCCTGTTAATGATGCTCAATGTGCCTTCTGACCCAAGGTTCCCACTTCAAAATATTTCTTTAGGTTTAGTAAAACACAATAATGTGATTCTATACTTCTCAATGCTGTTCACTGTGAAATGTGCTGTTTGACAAAAAGACTCATTAGCAGATTTACAATGCACAATATTTTCTTAAAGCTATTTGAAGAATATTTTTATTAAAATGTACTTGAAAAAGAACTTGAAGTTAAAATACCTAATTATGTTATTTTAGGTTGAGGTAAATGTAATAGGAATAGCACTGGATGAAGTGGCCAGGGCTGCTGAAACTCCAGTTTAAATTCCTGGGCGAAGTCTGTGTAAACTTTATACATTCTTCCCTTGTCTGCATAGTTTTTCCTCGGACATTCAGGGTTTTCCTCCCACATCTCATGTCCCAAATGCAGGTTAAATTCATTGACAACTCTAAAGTGATATGTGTGAGTGAGTGCAGGTGCATGAGTTTGCACTATAAACTTATCCTGGATTGCTTCCTGACTTGCATAGACACCAGTGCCCCATATACATGAACTGGGTAAGCAGGTTGGAAAATCCATAGACTACTTCAAAATAGAACGCGGTACCAGACAAGGATGTCCCGTGTCACCATTGCTATTTGCAATCGCTCTTGAGCCATTGGCTCTTCGCTTTCGAAATACATCAAAGTTAATGGGGATTTTCTTAGAAGGACTTGAATAGAAGATATCATATGCAGATGATATGATACTATATATATCAGACTCACAAAATTCTGTGCTTATAGCCCTAAATGTACTAGCAGAACTTCAAAAGATATCTGGACTCAAAATTAATTTGAACAAAAGTGTTTCCAGTGAATTCTCTCATAAACAACACTAAATTAGACACCTTCCCTTTTATCATTGTACATCAGTTTAAATACCTAGGAGTCAACATCACAAGTAAATATAAAGTTCTTTTTCAACAAAATTTTGCTGTTTGCATGGACAAAATTAAACAAGATATGCATAGATGGTCTACCCTCCATCTTACTTTAGCAGGAAGAATTAACATTGTCAAGGTGAATATGCTCCCTAAGCTTCTGTTCCTATTTCAAAACATCCCCATATAAATTGACAAATATTTTTTTAAGAAATTAAATTCAATCATAACCTCATTTATTTGGAATTCAAAAAACCACACATTCAAAAGGCGACCCTACAACAACCAAAATCTGATGGTGGCATGGCTCTACCTGATTTTCAGTTTTATTACTGGGTTGCAAACATACAAGCTATAAAAACCTGGACATTAAAACAAATAGATGAACACAAACTAGCTTGGCCTGCAATAGAAATGAAATCCTGCAGTACTTCTTTATATTTCTTGCTTTGTACACCAGTAAATATAAGGTATCAGTATACTAACAACCCAACATTCCTTTATTCACTCAGAATATGGAACCAATGTAGGAAGCACTTTAAGCTAGAAAATAGTTTATCAGTGGCGCCTCTACTCAAAAGTATTTGCCACCTTCCTGATTTTTTTTTTTTTGCATGTCCGTCACACTTAAATGTTTCAGATCATCAAACAAATTTAAATATTAGACAAAGATAACCCAAGTAAACACAAAATGCAGTTTTTAAAGTGATGATTTTATTTATTATGGAAAAAAATATCCAAACCTAGATGGCCCTATGTGAAAAAGAAATTGACCCCCTTGTTAAATCATAAACTGTGGTTAAATCTCATTTTTTGGAAAGCTCAGTTCAATTTCAAAAGCCACACCCAGACATGATTACTACCAGACCTGTTGAATCAAGAGATCACTTAAATAGAACCTGTCAGACAAAGTGAAGTAGGCCAAAAGATCCCAAAAATGAAAACATCATACTGCAATCTAAACAAATTTAGAAAGAGATGAGAAACAAAGTAATTGATATCTATCAGTCTGGAAAGGGTTACAAAGCCATTTCTAAAGCTTTGGGACTCCAGTGAAACACGGTGAGAGCAATTATCCTCAAATGGAAAAACATGGAACAGAAGTGAACCTTCCCAGGAGTGGCCGAGTTCTAAGGTGAAAACCACTGCTGACCAAAAAGAATATTAAGGCTTGTCTCACTTTTGCCAAAAAACATCTTGATGATCCCCAAGATGTTCGGGGAAAATATTCTGTGAACTGACGAATCAAAAGTTGGACTTTATGAAAGTGTGTGCATCCCATTACATCTGACGTAAAAGTAACAGAGCATTTCAGGAAAAGAACATCATACCAACAGTCAAACATGGTGGTGGTAGTGTGATGATCTGGGGCTGCTTTGCTGCTTCAGGACCTGGACAACTTGCTGTGACTGATGGAACCATGAATTCTGCTCTGTAACAAAAAATCCCAAAGTAGAATGTCCAACCATCAGTTTGTGGCCTCAGGCTGATGTGCACTTGAGTTCTACAGCAGGACAATGATCCAAAACACACCAGCAAGTCCACCTCTGAATGGCTTAAAAAAAAAATGAAGGCTTTGGAGTGGCCTAGTCAAAGTCAAATGAGTACAAATGAGATGCTGTGGCAGGAGCTTAAAAAAGAAGTTCATGCTCGGAAACCCTCTAATGAATTACAACAATGCTGCAAAGAACAGTGGACTAAAATGCCTCCACAGCGATTTTGAAAGATTCATTGCCAGCTGTGTTTGGGGTACTTCCAGATGGGCTTAAAGTGGAGAAGGACAAACAAACTGTAATTGCCTTTACTACACTATTGGCACGTAGACTTATCTTGCTCAAGTGGAAAAATCTTAACCCACCTTTTTTAAGTCAGTGGGTAACTACAACAACAACATTTATTTATATAGCACATTTTCATACAAACAGTAGCTCAAAGTGCTTTACATAATAAAGAATAGAAAAATAAAAGACACAATAAGAAAACAAAATAAATCAACATTAATTAACATCGAATAAGAGCAAGGTTCATTGGGGGACAGAAAAAACAAAATAACTCCAGACGGCTGGAGACAAAATAAAATCTGTAGGGATTCCAGACCATGAGACCGCCCAGTCCCCTCTGGGCATTCTACCTAACATAAATCAAACAGTCCTCTTTGGATTTAGGGTTCTCACGGAAGGGCTTGATGATGATGATGGTCACGTAGAGTTCTGCCTTTTAATCCATCCATCATTGTTGGAGCATCATGAAGCTTTGAGTAGGTGGAGGTGGCTCCGGCCACCACCACAAAGAAACCGAAAAAGATTTTCTTTTTCTAGTTAGGATTCTAGCAGCTGCATTCTGCACTAGTTGCAAATGATTTATGTCTTTTTTGGGTAGTCCTGAGAGGAGTGCGTTACAGTAATCTAGTCGACTGAAAACAAACGCGTGAACTAATTTCTCAGCATCTTTCAGTGATATAAGAGGTCTAAATTTAGCTTATGTTTCTTAAGTGAAAAATGCTGTCCTAATGATCTGATTAATAGGTGATTTAAAATTCAGATTACAGTCAACAATCACCCCTAAGCTTTTTACCTCCGTCTTGACTTTTAATCCTAATGTATCCAGTTTATTTCTAATAGCCTCATTGTATCCATTATTGCTGATCACTAAATTTCAGTTTTCTCTTTATTTAACTTGAGAAAGTTACTATTCATCCATTCTGAGATACAAGTCAGACATTGTGTTAGTGAATCAATAGAATCAGGGTCATCAGGTGCTATTGATAAGTACAGCTGTGTGTCATCAGCATAGCTGTGGTAGCTCACGTTGTGCCCTGAGATAATCTGACCTAACGGAAGCATGTAGATTGAGAATAACAGCGGACCCAGGATAGAGCCTTGTGGAACACCATATCATGTGTCTTTGAGTTGTAATTCCACAACTAACAAAGAATTTTCTCCCTGTCAGGTAGGATTCAAACCAATTTAAGACACTGCCAGAGAGGCCCACCCATTGACTAAGGCGATTTCTAAGAATGTTGTGATCAATGGTGTCAAATGCAGCACTCAGATCTAAGAGGATGAGAACAGATAAATGGCCTCTGTCTGCATTCACCAAGTCATTTACTACTTTAACGAGTGCAGTTTCTGTGCTGTGATTTGTTCTAAAACCTGACTGAAATTTATCAAGAATAGCATGTTTATTTAGGTGGTCATTTAACTGCATAATGACTGCCTTCTCTAGAACTTTACTTAAGAAGGCAGGTTAGAGATGGGTCTAAAATTTTCAAGAGCTGAGGGGTCAAGATTATGTTTCTTAAGTAGGGGTTTAACTACAGCAGTCTTAAGACAGTCTGGGAAGACCCCAGTATCTAGTGACAATTTACTATGTCAAGAACATTATCAATTAGCACGCCTGATACTTCTTTGAAAAACCTTGTTGGTATGGGTCAAGGACGCAGGTGGAGGGTTTTAATTGAGATATTATTTTTGTAAATCAGGTAAATCTATCCTAGTGAAAGAGTTTAATTTGTTTATAACAGGATGCTGGGGTTTAGGAGGATCCTTAGTGTTGGAGGATATACTATGTTATTTCTAATATCATTAATTTTTGATTGAAAATACAGCGATAGCCTCACAGGTTTCACTGGAAGCACTTAGGAGGCATTCCTTTGAGCTACCTGGGTTTAGTAGGCGATCAATTGTAGAAAATAAGACTCTGGGATTACTAGCATTGTTATTTATAATCTTGAGAAATAGCAGCGTCTCTCAAGACGGACAGTGTTATTGTATTCTGTTATTTTGACTTTTAATATTTCATGGTGGATAGTAAGTTTAGTCTTCCTCCATTGACGCTCAGCTCTGGCATGTTCTCTTTAAATCAGACACTCTTTGGGTCTTCCATGGTATACAATGCTAGAAGATTTTTTCACTGTCTTTTCAGG
Source organism: Polypterus senegalus (assembly GCF_016835505.1). NCBI lineage: Eukaryota > Metazoa > Chordata > Cladistia > Polypteriformes > Polypteridae > Polypterus > Polypterus senegalus. Next base: position 188,315,879 of record NC_053155.1, on the reverse strand, counting down.
TGCAACTATGTCAACAGCAGCTCTCACTTTAGAATTAAATCTTTCCACCTTACTATTTACATTATCCTCGCTATTATAGCTGGCACTATAAACGGACTGATTGCTTAAAATGTTTGTAAGTTTTAAAGCTGCTGCGAATCAAAGAAGCGTTTTTAACAATATGCTTCTCATGAGTGTTTTTATCATTATTTCTATATTAAATAGTAGAAGAAAATGGTCTGATAGACCAATATCAATGATCTGTTTTATATCAACTTTCAGTCCTTTAGTAATCACTAAGTCTAATGTATGACCTGCTTTATGTGTAGGCTGATTTATGAGTTGTCTCAAATCAAAAGAATCCAGGAGGTTCATAAATTCTTTTACTTTTAGATCACACTGATTATCTATATGAAAATTAAAGTCGCCAACTATTAGGAGTGTGTCATAGTTAGTAATTAAAATTGACATTAAGTCAGAGAATTCCTCAAAAAAAGACGCGTTATATTTAGGAGGTCTATACACGGATAGTACTAGAACTTGAGAATCTCCATGAATAACAACGGCGAGATACTCAAAGGACTTGAACTTACCAAAACTGACATCTTTACATTTTAATCGGCTCGAGTAAATGTTAGCCAATCCGCCCCTTTTCCCTGGCGGTCTGCATGAGTAAAACTGTAATCCGGAGGGCAGATTCGATTAAAACAGCCGCATCTGAACAAGCCATGTTTCATTTAGTGCAATAAAATCTATTTTTATCACTAATAAGATCGTTGATAAAAACGTTTTGTTAGTTAAAGCTCTAACATTTAATAGTGCCATATTTAATGTTTCGAGGTGCAGAGATGAGTACTATGCGTTATTGATATTTGGAATAGGAACTAAATTATTTTATTAGCGCTCTGTGTGTATTTTTGTTTAATCTGTGATCTGTTTTATAGTTTTAATACATTGTTCCTCTAAAATAGTGATTTTAATTAGATTATTGGAGTTTATGCCGTATTTCCTAGGTTTTCTACGTGCATTGAGATTGCTTATTACAGTATTAATGTGTGCACTTTAACGGAAGACTCTATTAAACATTCATCATGTCCTGGCACAACAGTATTATTTCGGAAGGGGTTAAGAGCAGAGATAGATAGTCAAGAAAAACGAATTACCTTCGATATGTTTTCGGAGAGGACCCGGGCGCCGAAACTGTTCGGATGCAGGCCATCGCGCTTGAAGAGACGCAGCCTTTCCAAAAAGAGATTCCAATTGTTGATGAAACCGACATCCTTCTTCTTGCAGAAACCCTGTAGCCAGTTGTTCAATCCTAGCAGACGACTGTAGTACTCGTTGGATCGTCTGACGAGAGGTAGTGGACCCGAAACGAAGATCTTTGCCGATGGGGTCCTCTCCTTCGTGTCTTTAATCAAAGCTGCGAAGTCAGCCTTCAGGATTTCTGATTGCCGGTGCCTTATATCGTTTACGCCTGCATGCAAGACGATTGATCCAACTGCCCTCTCCTTGTGTTTCGTAGACTGCTGGCGACGTTTTATTACATCTCGGACACGAGCACCGGGAAAACAAGAAACAAACGATTTTGCATTAGGGCATGCGACATTAAGGTTTCTAACGATAGAATCACCTACCACTAATACATCACCAGGTGCTGAAGGCGAAATGGGGACGCGGAGAGGGTCAAACCGGTTCTGAGATAAAATGCTCGCCTGTGCCGATGGAGGTGCTCTGGCCTTGAACCCCCCCTGCATAGCTGAAATCCACCGAGGTCAGCAGCGGCGTCGCTCCTACGAGCGCGGGGTGAGGTCGGCACAACGCGGGGTTGATGTTTCGCCGGTTTCAGATGGCAAGGACGGTTTATCCAACTGATGTTATATACTATTTGAAATTGATAAAAATCAAGTTCTCAGTTAGAGGATCGCTTCAAATCTTTTTTAAAACCTGGCAGGACCTAATTAATATTTTAGAATAAGCATTTATATGGGGAATGATCCTTTCTGTTTTTACTACTCTCAATTTTTTTACTCTGCCTGTTTGCCTTCCTCTCTTCCTCATGGGTGGAGTTGTTTTGAAATTAGTCTTGTTAAGTTTTGACTTTATCGTAGGAAACATTTTATGTTTTTAATAAGCTCAATAAAAGATAAAGTATAAAAAGAAAATGAACATATAATGGTATTGCATTTATTGTACACACAATTAAGTTAGAATTGCTTTAACCAACATGCCAAGCCTAAGACCTACTAGACTTCATTGATATGCTTAAGAACGCCTGCTTATAATGCTTCTTTTTTTTTTTTACAGCAAGCAGAAAGCAGGCCTATGTTCCAGGATCTGCTAGAGACTTTGCAAAACTTAAATGAAGACTAAATATTAAATATGAAAAGTTCATATTGGAACAGTTCATTTGGAAAACTAATTTAACTACCTTATTTTTTTTATAAATTTTTTGCTATAATTCCATATTCATTATTTCTTACTTACCTCATTAATTGATTTATATTGTCTATGTAAGATGGTGTAAGTACTGTATATTTTTTATTATGTACGGTTTGTTTGATAAGTTCTGTTTTCTTAAGTTACAACAGTAAATTCCTTCCCTGTTCTGTCATAATCTGGGGAATTTCCAAACAATATTTTTGGGGTGAAATGGCAAGGAGAGTCAACGGTTTGTTTTAGGTTTGGTTAATTTTTACTTGTATTATTTTTTTTTTCTTTCTTTCTTTTTTAGAACAGAATAGTTGTACTGCTCATCTGAGTTTATCTTTGACTGTTATTGTAGATGTGTTGCATTCTTAAATAAAGAAATATAAAAAATAAGAAAGCAATTCTATTTAAATTCATTGAATTCAAACATTTTCTGGAAATAGATGGTAGGTTGGCACTGTTTGGAATGACAGAAGTACAGAATGCATAACATATGCCCTTTGGAACTAGAATTGGAGGCTAACTTTCTGAAAAAGTTAGTAATCATGAATTTTGTGGATTTGTATTTTGCTTTATAGAACAACTGAAATCTTGATCTTTGTGTAATTATGTGTATCTTTAAATTATGTTAATATTATATTTTAAGGTAGTGGTATTTAAAGATAATAATTTATATATTTATGATTCAGAACAGGGTGGCATGGTGGCGCAGTGGGTAGCACTGCCGCCTCACAGTTAGGAGACCGGGGTTCGCTTCCCGGGTCCTCCCTGCGTGGAGTTTGCATGTTCTCCCTGTGTCTCCAGGTACTCCAGTTTCCTCCCAAAGACATGCACATTAGGTGCACTGGCGATCCTAGATACATAAATTGACAGATGAATGAAAGGATATTTTTACTTGTACACGGTTAACAGACTAAAATATGTAAAACACATTATAATACTTTGTGCTTTATTTTTCAATTATTATTTTTTTAATTTAGGTTATACACTACTTTGAAAAACAGCCATCCTACCTCTAACTTTACTTACAGCAGCAATCTACAAGATTTTCAATGCCTTCAAAAAATGTTTTTTCACTTATGCATCACTTCTTTCACCCCACCATCAGGTGTAAACTGACAACCTTGTAATACATGTTCCTTTATCGGTGTCTTTCTGTCAGTGAGAGTTATGGCCTCGGTTTCTTTCAACTTATCCTCAATGACTGATGCGGATGGCTTTTTTAAGCATTCAGCATCAGTTATACTTGTCTAATAATTTGTCAACATCTCTTTGCACTTGTATACACATTCACAAGGTAAAGCATTGTCCCCATGCTGAATGCTTAAACAGGTATGTATTTCAAATCCTTAAACACCGCCTTGCCTACAAAAATGCCACCAAACTTTGGTGAAAATGAAATATGCACAGCTATGATCACAACTCAGAAGTAACACACAGTGACCAAAAGTTATGTACCAAATGCATACAGTGAAACAAAAATGTTGTGTTGCCTCAAACTAATACACAATCCCAAACCAGCACCTTCCCTAGCCTGCTTAGAATAAGCCTCATCCTAAGCAGCCTGACCTCCCACCTCCATTGGCAGGGTATGGGTCTGTTCAGAACAGCCTATAAAAGTTCAAATTACTTTAAATGTCCCAAAATATATCAAAATGCTTCTCAAAGGAAAGAGAACCCATAACAAAAAATTGTCTTTAGTAACAAATCAACAAATAATCTTTATAAAAGAAAAATCTTTTTAAATCATTAAAAGAAAACCAAAAAATAGTAAAATAATGCAAAAGGACCTGGCTAAAAAGGAAATTCAAGGCAAACAGTACAAAATCCTAACATGAACCACACAACAGAATCAGAAATTTCCAGACTTCAATGGACCACTGGAGGATCCTCTCCCAACTTCAGAATATGATACATAGGGGTGGCTCCACCTCTTGGGGTTCCACCCACAAAGCAGATACAGTAGATCAAGGCACTTCACACAGCCTCAGAAAGAACAGCAGGGTATATATAACATTGAATACAAGGAATATCTGCATGGAACACTAAAAACAAAATTGCAGGATATGCAAAGCATTAAATAGGATAAAAGACAAGAAGGCAAAATAAAATACTAAATTACTATACTAGAAGAAAAGCCTTAACAAATAACATGATTTGTGATGTAACATGAACACCAAAATTATCCTGAGCTTCAGAACTGAGAGATGGGGCAGAATTTTGGATTAAGTTAAATGCTTTTCTGAATAGATGAGTTTTAAGTTGTTTCTTAAAAGAATTAATTGAGTTAGCTGATCTAATTAATTTAGAGAGGTAATTTCAAAGCCTGGGCACTATACAGTTGAAGGCTGTCACCCATAGGGTGCAGGTTAGTGTGGCATAACAAGATTTTAGGAATAAGAGGACCATAGTGATGAAGAAGGTTCCTAATGTAGTCCAGTGTAAGGCCATTAAAAGCTTTGTAGGTTATTAACAGAATTTTTTATTTTATATTCAGTCCTGTAAGACAGAGGGAGCCAGTGAAGACAAAGCAAGATGGGTGTCATTTGCTCGCTGTTGCTGATCCATGTATGGACTCTTCTGGCAGACTTCTGACTCAACTGGAGCTGTGATAGAAGATTTGAAAGTGCACCTGCCAGTAGGAAGTTTCAATAGATGTGATAAAAGCATGGACAAGTTTGTCAGCATTAGAAAAGAAGAGGAGTGAGTGAACATGGGATATGTTATGAAAGTGGTAGTAAGAAAGTTTTTTAATGTGGTTTATGTGTGTGAAGAAGGTCTGATGAGATCAACAGTGATTGAAAAGGAGCTCATTTTCTTCAGTTGCGATTCAGTGCCAATTTGCAGGAAGTTTGTTTAAATTTCATTTTAATAGGTATGCTCCATCCAGATTTTACTTTCTCTGAGGCAAGCTATGAGCTGAAAGAACTCTAATAAAGTTTTAACGTGGAGTATTATCTGCATAAAAATGATAACCCGGTCAAAAGTTACACATAATATGGCCAACAGGAAACATATCGATACAGAAGAGCAGAGGGCTGAAGACAGAGCCCTTAGGAACTCCTTGTGTGACTGCCACGGAGCTATATCTGCTGTTGCCAACACTAATAAACTTCTGCCTATCAGTCAGATGGGACTTAAACCACTGGAAGGCAGTGCCAGAGATGCCCAGAATGTTCTCCTTTCTTGACGGTAAAATGTCATGTTTGACAATGTCAAATACTGCACTGACGTCTAAAAGAATTAATGTACTGGTTTGTCCAGAGTCTGCTGCCATAAGCAAAACATTAGTTACCAAAATCAGAGCTGTTTCACAGCTGTGCTTCACTCTGAAACAAGACTGAAAGGGTTCCATCAATCTATGTGAAGTTAAGTAATTGGTTAGCTGGGAGGCTATAACACGCTCAAGAACTTTCGACATAAGAGGTAAGTGAGAAACAGGACAAAAATGGCCAAGATTGTCAGCATTAAGACCAGACTTTTTTAACACTGGGTTAATTTTAAAAGTGACTGGCACAAAGCCGGCGTCAAGGGGTATATTTATTATTGTTACAGTCAGGATTATGCCATGAAGGAAGGATTTAAAAAGTGTGTTGGGTCAAAAAAAAGTTGGGGTCATTAACAAATGCAGATGTGACAGGTGAAAATTTAGAAAAGGAACTGCATGGAATGGGATGACAGGGAAAGATATAAATTGATGATGGATTTATATTAGTTGAATTATTTACTTTGTAGATTTTTAATTTTATTACGGAAAAAGTGGAGGAATTTTTTGCAGACTTCAGCACCACATCAAGAGGTCTGGAGATGCATGAGAGAGAAATGAGTACAGAGAGACTTCTGGTCTCTTTTCCCCAATGGATGACACGCAGAAGCGCGGTTGCCTCTTTTAAGACTATCTCCAATAGGACGACACACAGGAGGCAACTGCAGATTTTCAATGCCACAGAAACAACTACAATCGCACCGATGCAACGTGCAAAGCACTGGTCACGTGATGGATCATGCAGGAAACATTATAACTTGGCCACTGACCTGACCTCAACCCTGCTTGCTTTTGAGATGTCTGTGTATAGTAGAATGGTAGGTTCCACTACAATAAATAATCTTGCTGTTCCTGTTTTCAGTTGAATAAAGCTGGATTTGCTAAAGTACTGAGACTCAGCCTTGCCTTTTTGGGTGCAAGGCACCGACTCATGCATCACAGAATGTGGGAGGGAAGACTTGGGTTAAAAGCAGCGTTAGGGTAATAGACAAGATCCCAGTTAAAATACCTTTCTACCAGTAATCTTCTATAATGTGAGCAAAGATTAATCAGAATCGAAAGACCAATGCCCCTGGTGCATGCTATTTACTGATGACATTGTGTTGTGTTGCACCAGAAAAGAGGAAGTGGAAAGGAAGTTGGAAAAATGGAGAAAAGCTTTGGAAGATCAATAGTAAGAAGACTGAATTTATGGGGTTTAATGATGATCAGGATTCAGAAGTTAGCCTGCAGGGAGGGTTATTGAAAAGATTGGATACATTTAAATATCTATGATCAGTGGTAGCCCAAGATGGAAAATTAAATGCAAAAATTAACCACAGAGTGCGTGTGGTTGGAACAAGAGCTTGACTGGCAAGGAGATGCAGGACCGAGCTGTTTGGAAGTTAAACTCCACATAGAAGTGGGAAAAGATGAAAATGGAGAAGAAGTTGTGAAACAATGCAGTTGAAGCATGACAGAGAGGTTTTATTTGTATTGCATGAAAATACAATAAATATTATGCATGATTCAACCACCCCTCTAACAACCTGTGAAACTATCAACTGAGATGATTGACAAGGAAAGGCATGTGCAAGCGCCCTCCACAATTATTGACACCCCTGGTTAAGATGTGTTCTTAGGCTTGTAATAAATTCTTTTTTTCCCAAAAAATATAGGCTCACAACACAAAAAGAGAAAAATCCAACCTTTAATTGAAGTACATTTATTAACTGGGAAACATAGAAACATAATAGTAAGCATAATACATTACTAGAACACATTTTCTAAAATCTTGCATCATTTTCTCAAGACAGTAAACTCAAAATCCCATTGTCAAACTACATTCACAAACCCTCTGACTCTTCTTGCAAAATCAAACAATCCGCTCAGAACCTGTGCTCAAAACCAATGTCTTCAGAAACAAAGCAGCCAAAATAAAAACACTACTTAGCAGTCATGTGAAAACTAACATTGTCCCAAACTATAACACAGGTCCAAACAAGACATCTTGAAGACCACCAAGAAATGTAGGAAAATGCTGAACGTTATATGGTCCCTGTGTGACGTGATAACGTAGAACCCCACGGTTGCTTTTGGCAGCACACAGTGTCACATTGCGAAGACACTGGCCAAATACGGTCCGGCCTCTCCTTCTCCTCTTTGTGAGACTGCACCCTGCTTCTTCTACAAAAATGTATTCATGGGGTCTGTCCATGGAATCAAATTCAAACATTCTCTATAAGTAGAAATAGATATAGTTTTGCAAGTGCTACAGAATGACAGACCAATGCTGTAGAGTATATTATATGCACTCTTGATTTACCTTCACCCCGGAAGCACATCGTTCCTACTGTTCATGTGACCAGGACGTACTTCCGGGTTATAGGGCACGTAGCACTCCCCAAGCCTCCCGACAGCGGCTCCTGGTGGTCCCCATGGTATCCAGCAGGGCTGTTTATAAAAACTACAAGGTCCATGAGGCCCTGCTGGAATTCAGGGAACCTCCATGCTGCTGGGAGGGCTCCATCTGGCGGCTTGGAGGTGTGGGCCAGAATATATGGCCGGCCATCCTTCACAACAGTAATATTATAACGTAAACAATCTGGACTACTGTAAATGTATCTGAATATACACTTACTTGTACATACTGAAATCACAGCTCTTTTACCATACTGTGTGCCTACTATTTTTACATCCTCTTGATACATTTCAGATTATGAAGTTTATAATTTAGTTGGCCTATAGAAAACTACTGTAAAATTAAAATTAACTTAGTTTTAAAGCAAAAACCAAAACTGCTACACATTTCATTGATATATTCAGTTCTATATATATTCAGTATATCAGAAGTACCTGAGGTTTACGTATTTCAGTCCATTTCAGGTATAACATGGGGCAGGAGTAAATGCCTGAGGAAATAGATTTCAAAGGTTCTTTCGAGTAATTCTTCATTTTGGGTTGATCATGGTGGAGGTCAGGTGGTTATCAGCTCTCTCTGTCACCTGTGAAGTAAAGAATGGAGGGAGGGGAACGCCTTGTTTGTGAGGTACCTCTGATAAAGTTTATCCTCTTTTTGACAATCAACTATTGTGCAAAATGTGAGAGCAGTTAGTTTTTTTTATTTCCTTCTCTCTATTGTGAATTTCCAAAGATACTATTTTAATTACTACTTATTATATAATGGATATAAAAGTGCACCAAACTGTTTTTATGAAGGACCTTATTATAGTCAAACTATTTTTGCAGTAAAATCACATTTGTTGCACCTGCACTTCTGAAGTTTATCTGTGATTTCTGTTCCACTGGTCCTCTGTCCCGTTACTTGTTGCCCAAGTCCCTGTTTCACTGGTTTCCAGGGACATATGCATCACAGAACAAATTCACCCTTATTGAATCAATTTCAACTTATCAACCAACCTACCAAAAATATCTTTATAGTGTGAACTGGAAATCCACAAGATTAATGCATAAACTTCTCAAAGACATTGTCAATGTCAAAGTCAACTTTATTTATATAGCACGTTTAAAAAAACATAGGAATGCTGTGGCCAAAGTGCTTTACAATAATAGAATTAAAGAAATCCATACAATTAACATGAATAACATAAATAGAAATAAAATAAATGAACATAAATAATAAATAGAAGTAATGTTACATAATCGCAATGAGGAAACCATCAGTATTACTGAAGGTCACGGAATGCAAGTGAATAGAAATGAGTCTTTAATCTTGTTTTGAACAGTTCAATTGTAGGCGACTCCTTTATGTAATATGGTAAGGCTCAACAGTCTTCCCACTTCCCACTATGTCAGTGCCATATTTATCAACAGTTTAGTCAAAATACAGTCATGTGCTGATTTATGTTCAACTGAATTGAGGAGATTCATATTTATGGCCAAGGGCCATAGGAAAACAATATGGTAATAATATTCTAGAAATTGCCAAAACCAGCTGCAGTAATAAACCAGTCAGTCAGTCATTGTCCAACCCGCTATATCCTAATACCGGGTCACGGGAGTCTGCTGGAGCCAATCCCAGTCAAAACAGGCAGCAAGGCAGAAACAAATCCTGGGCAGGGTGCCAGCCCACCGTAGGGCACACACACACCAAGCACACACTAGGGACAATTTAGGATCGCCAATGCACCTAACCTGCATGTCTTTGGACTGTGGGAGGAAACTGGAGCACCCGGAGGAAACCAACGCAGACACGGGGAGAACATGCAAACTCCACGCAGGGAGGACCCAGGAAGCGAACCCATGTCTCCCTACTGCGAGGCAGCAGCGCTACCACTGTGCCACCATGCTGCCCCGCATTGATAAATCTTTCATTATTATTATTATTATTATTGTTATTGTTATTGTTATTGTTATTATTATTATTATCCATCCATCCATCCATTTTCTAACCCGCTGAATCCGAATACAGGGTCACGGGGGTCTGCTGGAGCCAATCCCAGCCAACACAGGGCACAAGGCAGGAACCAATCCAGGGCAGGGTGCCAACCCACCGCAGGACACACACAAACACACCCACACACCAAGCACACACTAGGGCCAATTTAGAATCGCCAATCCACCTAACCCGCATGTCTTTGGATTGTGGGAGGAAACCGGAGCGCCCGGAGGAAACCCACTCAGACACGGGGAGAACATGCAAGCTCCACGCAGGGAGGACCCAGGAAGTGAACCCGAGTCTCCTAACTGTGAGGCAGCAGCGCCACCACCGCGCCACCGTGCCGCCCATTATTATTATTATTATTATTATTATTATTATTATTATTATTATTATTATTATTATTATTATTATTATGATGTCTCACATGTTTTCTGACCTTTAGTGGGCCCTTTAAGGTTTGTTTTACTTGGTACTGCTCCTGGTGGCTAATTCCTTTGTATTCTCTTCCTTCCATACACCAGTGTTTCTCAGCCTTTATGGAACCACACCCAAGTTTTGCCTTGTTTTTTCTTTTTTTGCGTTTTTGTCATCTGTCTGTCCTACATGAAAAGCTGCTTTTCAGCAGTTTCAGCCTGTATCTCTCTTTTTTGGCAGAAGTAATTAGTCCCCTTAATCCCACATCTTCTGTGGTAAATGTTGCTCCCACACATCTTCTTGATGTGATTGGGCCTAGCATTTTGGACATTATAAACAGTTGTCTTTAGACTGGTTCAGTCCCAGACTTGTAAACATGCTGTTGTCCAGCCTTTAATTAAAAAAACAAATCTGTACTTTACCGACTTGTCAAACTGACCCATCTCCAAGCTGCCCTTTCTTTCTAAATTTCTGGAGAAGGCTGTCTTTCTACTGCTGCAAACCTCTGAAGTATTTCAGTCGGGTTTTAAGACACGCCACTACACAGAGTCTGCACTATTAAGGGTTCTAAACGATCTCATACTAATAAGTGACTCTGGGGATAATGCCGTCTTGTTGCTGTTAGTATGTAACTGCGGGATTTGATACAGTTGACAATGACATCCTTATCGCCCATCGTGAGCAGTATGTGGGTGTGTACAAAGAACTGTTTGAAATTGTTCAGGTCATACCTCACAGGCAGAAGCTTTTCAGTCAGCCTAGGCAATCTCTCCTCCTCCTTTGCCCTTATCACCTGTGAGGATCCTCAGGAATCTATTATGGGGCCTATTTTTTTTTCACTGTACCTATTGCCCTTAAGATCCATTTTTAAAAACACAATATTTCTTTTCATTGCTGCGTAGAAGATACACAGATATATCTTCCTCTGAAACAGAGCAAAACAAAATCTCTTAAACCTTTATTGGAATGTTTGAAAGACATTAAAATATAAATGTCACTAAATCTTCTTAGTTTAAATGACAAAAACAGAGATTGTGTGTTTCGGAGGGGAACGTGCCTTTGCAGTAGCTGCCCCTATACTTTTGAATAGTTTACCTTGTTATATTAAGTCAGCACCAGCTTTGGTCACTTTTAAATCCCACCTGAAAGCCTATATTTTTGCCTTAGCTTTTTAAACTTGTTTAAAACCTGTAGGTATATATTTGTGGAGTTTTTATTTACTGTATATACTCGCATATAAATCGTGTCTTGAAACCTAAAAAATCAATCATAAAATCAGACCCCGACTTATATGCCCGTTCAAAAATGGCACACTTAAATTTTTTTTTTTTCACATCGTCTTGCTTCCTCCAATCTCACACCAGTTTCTCAGATGCATCAAATTTTGTTGCAGCAGCGCAGTAACTTATTTCTTTCGCCACTTCAACGACTTTTAATTTAAAACCAGCTTCAGATTTTCTTCTGATCAAACACTCCATCGTAGATAAAGGATGCTCTTACAACAAAGGTGCATGAGGGTGTGAGATACAAAAAACTCAAAACAGTGCAAACTTTGCCTCAGAATAGTTTGGTTATTACCGTCTGGTCAAGTAGGCACAATAGAGAGAGAGAGAGGTTAGGAGCACGTGCTGATACAGCACATAGCCACACCCACATAGAAAAAAAAAGGCAGTGTGCTCCATGGTTACTCTCTCAGGTAGGCGTTAGCATATCATAATCTCTTTGACCAATAGCGTGAGTTTTCTGCATTATAAACATTATAAAATACTGGAAATTATACAGTAAAATCAAGCCCCGACTTATTCACGGGTATAACTTAAATGTGAGTATATATATATATATATTGTGAACGCTGGCCCGGACACAGACAGACGGACATCATAATTTCACCACATACCGTTTATTTCCACTATTATTTACAAAGTCTTCCGTGCACTCACAACCCCAGTGCCTCCAGCACCGATCCCCCAAAGTCCTCTCCTGGCCGCCTCCAGTCCTCACTCCAGCTCCGTCCTCTTCCACCCAACTTCTGCCAATGACTGGAGGGAGGCGGCCCCTTATATACAGCTCCCGGATGAGCACTAGGTGTTCCCAGCATTCCTCCCTTGGCCACGCCCCAGCGTGGCGGAAGTGCCGGCTGTCCTCCCGGCATGCTCTCCAGGTGTCTCCCAAAGTCTTCCCCCCAGCACTTCCTGGTGTGGCGGAAGTGCTGGGCTCTCGGGATATTTAGGCAGCGGGGCGCCGCCTGGCGGTGGCCACAGGCCCCTACAGGGCTGGGCTTCCATGCCCCTTACCCGAGGCCACCAACATAACCAGGGCGGACACCCCCTCATGGTCTGGCGGAGGTACAGGCCCTCATCCGGTCCTCCTGGGCGTCCTGGCCGGATGTGGCAGATGGTCTGGAAGTGGGGTGCCACCTGGTGGTGACCACGGGCCCCTACAGGGCTGGGCTTCCATGCCCTCTACCCGAGGCCACCAGCGTAACCAGGACGGACACCTCCTCACGGTCTGGAGGAGGTACAAGCCCTCCTCTGGTCCTCCTGGGCGTTCCGGCCGGGCTCCTGCCCCGTCCGGGTGCCACAATATATATATAGGTGTATTTATGGAAAGTATACAGCACTTTGGTCACTTCTATTGTTTTAAATGTCTTTCAAAAATTGGTCTGTAAACTTACATTATGTGTACCATTGACTTACACCAGACCCATTACAACGACCTGTACACTTTATGAAACAAATACATCTAATTTGTCATACCACCAAATGTCCGGTCACAAATTAAGCTATAAATCAGGGCATGACAGTACATTTGTTATGAGCATTCAACTGGATTCATGATGTACAGATTATGCAATACAAGTAAATTTAGATTTTTTTATGTGCATTTTGATATGATCTGCTATTTGTTCAATGTTAGTCTCCATAGAAGCCTATAATATAAGGAACTTTGTTATCTATGTACTCCATTAAAACATGAGATCATGTCCCATGTTACATTATTTTACCCAGGTAAAGTATTTGTATGCAAGTTGTAACTTTCAGGACTGAGGGAAAAAAATGTCAAATAGCTCAAAGACAAAAGGAGCCCAATATAGAAAAAAATGACCGAAACTATTAAAATATGTGACTCATCAGCTCTTATGACACTATCATTGTGAAGCTTTGGTAAGATGGGTCATTCACCACTTCTAGGTGAACATGTTAGGAATATTTCCAGTTTTTTGGCTGAATATTTAGTTTAACTTACCTGCTGGTGTTGATACACAATAAAAGAATATTTTTTTGTGGACATTTTTGATATAATTAACAATATTTAGTGTTTGATTTTTAATGACTAAACTAGAGTTCAAAGTCGAAGGGATACTGTCTTCATCTATCCCCTTACTTATCCTCTGATGAAGGAAACTCCACTGTAATTATGTTATTAGACTTAAGCACAGTGTTCGACACCATTGACCATTCTATACTACTGTACAGACTGGAAAATTACATTGGACTTACAGGCAATGTCCTTGTCAGGTTTAGTTCTTATTTATCAAATTGATTCCAATATGTACAGAAATGTGCTGACAGTACTCCATCATTATACACAGAAGTGAGATATGGTGTCCCACAGGGCTCAGTACTGGGACCTTTACTATTTTCACTTTACATACTTCCACTGGGATCTGTCAATAGGAAACATAATGTTAATTTTCACTCGTATGCAGATGACACCCAGTTATACCTTTCATTTAGATCAAGTGAAGATAGATATATATAGAAAAGTAAATTGGCCTTCTCCTAGTATTAGAAGGGACCACCATTTGTACTTGTTTTACATATTAAAGCCTCTTTCAGCAAACTGCCCTCATATATAATCTTGTTACATTTTAAGACTTGTGCCTATAATACTCGGCCTATGTAATTATTTGTACTTGATATTCTCCTGTTTATTCTTACCTGAGAAAGACAACCCCATATACAGTACAGTGGAACCTCGGTTCACGAATGTCTCGGTACACGTACAACTCGGTATACAACCAAAAAGTTCGCCAAAACCTTTGCCTTGGTTCACGACCAAACGCTCAGTATACGAACAAGCCAGTTTCCCTTTAGGTTTGTACATGTTCAGTTTCTCCCTGTTCATTTCCTGTGCAGTGAGCGAGTGAGCAAGAGAGAGAGAGCGCGACACACACACACAGGCGCGTGCGCGAGAGACATACACACACAGAAGCACGCGAAAGAGACACACACACACAGAGGCGCGCGAGACAGAAACACACACACACAGGCATGCGAGACAGAGGCACACACACAGGCACTCCAGGCTCGCGAAAGAGACACATGCACACACGAAAGAGAGAGAGAGCGAGTGAGAGAGGGAAGGCTGGACGCATAAGGTAGAAAAGGCTTGTTTTTGTTTTCAGTTCTGTTTACAGCGATCGGTTAATAGTGTGCATTGTGGCAATGTTACTTTTCTTGGTGGTTTATTAAATTACAGATTTTTCAAATGTTCATTTTTTTCCCTGTGCTTAAAACTCATTAAAAAAAAGTGTTTTTAGTGAGCGGTTCCTAGCACTATAGCGCAAACTATTGCAGTGTTAGTTTTCTCTGTTGTTCAAGGTTTTCTCAATGTTTTTACATTTAGTTTACTATTACGCTCTGCATTCTATGGTATAATTATTTATATTTGTGCTTAAAAACTAAAAACATATATATTTACATACAATTCGTACAGTCTGGAACAGATTAATTGTAGTTACATTCAATCCTATGGTGGAAATTGCTTCGGTTCATGACCAAATTGGTTTACAACCAGAGTTTTGGAACAAATCATGGTCGTGAACCGAGGTTACACTGTATTTGGAATTTGAAATTGAAAGCACTTATTACTCAACAATATTTAAAGTTTCTAATTATGAATTTGGTAGTACTGAAGCGTGCTTTATTAGATTTTTTTATACTCTGTTTTATGTAACTTGTAGTGTTTTAACATTATTTTATGATATTGGTCTTTTTACAATTTGATGTAACTCTGTACCATTAAAAATAAGGGATTCCATTAATGTATGTTTTCAGAGAGATTTAAATAAAGGTTAAAAAATCATCCATTTGTCAATTTCCCTTTCATCTACATCGGCTGAGTTTTCTAAATGTTTTACTGTATCTGGAAAATTGTACCTGTGTGTTTTCCCTTTATTTTTTAGATTCACATCTCTGATACAGCTTTATCAAAAACATTGAAATTAACCATATATCGTTTATTAGTTTAAGGCATCTGATTGTCATCAACATGTAACAATATAATGATCCACGGAATGGCCAAACTGTTCCAAATACTATAGGTGCTTTAGCGTTGTTACTTTGAGTGCACCACTCAGAGTATTTTAACCCACTGAATCGGAATGTGGAATCACAGCAATCCAGCGATACAGGCTGGATTATAGAAAGAGGATTATTGGGATACATCTATCACATGCAGCCTCAGCCAAGTCTATTTCAACTTCTCCCATACAGCAAACACTTCAGAGCCTTTCCTATGAAGACCTCATGGTTCAGAAACAATGTCTTCCCAAGAGCTCTAGCATACTCAATCAGTCCAACAAGTGTTCCTGGTGGAACTGTTTGTACTTATAAGTACAATTACCTCACTGCAAACTTGCACTACAGTTGTAATATTGCACAGCCTGAGCCAATTTTCGAACCATTTTCAATATCTGCACTACAGGTATATGTACATGTACATTATATTGTACTTATTCTTTCATATTGTATGTTTCATTTTTTATCGCATTATTATTATTATTATTATTATTATTATTATTATTATTATTATTATTATTATATTTTGAAGAATTTGCATATTGAATCTCATTGTACCATACAGTAACAATAAAGGAATTTAATTAAATTTAATTGAAGAAAGCATATATTTACATATGATGACAACTGGCTTCTAAGTTGTTTTTGATTTCCAAATGCTATCTTCTTGGAGCTCTTGATATCATTTTTAAGATGAAATGCAGTAAAGTATTACATTATAGAGATACATTTTAACTTCATTTAAATAATGTATACTGTTAATAATTAAACATGTGAGGACATGGTGGCACAAAAGTAGCAATGAGCTGGTGTCTCATTCAGGGATTGTTCCTGCCTTGTGCTGTATGCTTGCTGGGACTGGCATGACCCTGGATGGATAGATGGATGGAATAATTAAATATGTACTACGAAGATATTTCAATGTTCCTTAAAAGTTTTGAAGAATTGGAATTCTAAGTTTACAGATGGATTGACATGTATTACAGAGTTGATTGTGTGGCAATTGGTTACATGGAGAAAGAAAAAAGAAGGACAGGAATTGGGTGTTAATACGTTTAAAAGTGACAGTATTGCTGCATTAAATTATTTCATCGAGAGTCACACATGGCGCAGCAAGCATCTTGTGGGAGGCAGGAACAATCTCTGGACAGCTCATCACCACCACTGCACCACCATGGCCCCATCTTTAATACATGCTTTAATTCCTAATATCATGAAAATCATATCAGGTATACATCTTAGTATTTAAATTGTTCAGAGAGCTTTAATATCATGACTGTAATGTATTCTGTGTCCTGTTGGTGTAAAAGAAAGCCCGTTTAAGAAGCACTCAGTGATTCACACACATACAGTACATAGACTTTAGTTATAATTTGATAAAATAGTAAATTAAATGATTTTAAGATAAAATTTATGATGTTCTACCTTAATGACAAAATAAACTATGTGATTAAAGTGGAAATTTCGAGATTAAAGTTGACATTGTTTTCTACTGTGTCCCTATATTTTTTTTTCTTTTCCCTGTACCCTAATATGCATCCATATGACACTCAGACGGTGGACTATGACTCTCCTTTTCATGGCGAGTTTGATATCTGACCACTTCTTTTTTTTTTTTGGGCAGTGTGCAACTTTCTGAACTTGAACTTTTGAGTTTCTCCGCCACTTTATGTCACTTGATGAACTTTCTTTTGTTGTTTATACCACTCCCTAAACCAACAAATAGTATGTTTTCCCTTGCTTCTACTTGGTATTCACTGAAATTCTTCTATTTTCCCTGTGCTTTTGCCATTGTCTTTTCACAGAACAGTGAACTTAAGGGCTATTTAAATTAATTTGTATATTCAAAGAGGAGTAATTGTGGGAGGAGTCGGGGTAGGCAGCAGGCACGTGCACATGTGTTACATTTCATGCTGACTGGGATTTATGTAGTGGAAGAACGTACACACAGATTTATGCATCTGGATTTTTTTATGCATACACACATTTCTGTTTTTATTTGTATGCCACATTTTAGTGTGAATTCTATACATCGTGTTATACATGAGGCCCCAAGTAAGTTTGTCCAACTCTACTACCCCATTACCTGCCTGAAGCGAAAGAGGTTCTTTTTAAGCTGGTATAACAACATTTAATTCAAGAAGAACATCTAGGTCATGTGGAACCACTACAGAACAGGAAAGCCAAAGGTAGCTATGGCTAGCATCATCAAATCACCCCAAACAGGGCTGCCCTTTGGGACTACACCTCTACATGCATCACTGCTGGTGTCCATATGTCATCCAGGATATTGATGGAGCACATGGCCCCAGGATGCAGTCTCCTACTATCCATCCTTTATAAGAGACCAACCACTGTCCCAACCCACCCATGCGCTTTTCTACTTCACATATACTCATAATATAATTTCTTTTTGATCCTTGCTTCCATGTTTAATTTAATGGTGGAGTAATTAGCTAATCTAAACACCCAGACGATAAAGCACTACAATTATCAATTTTAAGCCACCATAATTTTCACAGTATTGTTGGAAATGGGGACAACAGTTCTTGTAAATGTAATAACATAATGTTTTGTTTTGGACATAGTCAATCTATAGTTTTGGTTCTACTTACTATGAATTGTCAGTATTGTCTTACTTTGTGCAATTGCCACCACTTAAAACATTTTAAGGAGAAGTACATTTTCACTCATTTACTGTTAAATAAAGTGCTAAGGTCAAAATTGATGCAGAAGATGTCTTTTTATTGATAAATACAGTATCATCAACCTTTGATCAAAAGTTGATGTTATATTTTTCAATTATATTTCCTGTTCCTGATAGCAAAATGTTAAAAAAGAAAAATCTACATATCTAGTTTACATAAAAAAAATAATCAGTATCTGTCATTAAGCTTTTGCATGTATATTGTGAAGCCCGGGCACGTACAGCTCCCCAAACCCGGACACAGACAGGCACAGAGGCGCAAGTCCAAAGTCACGTTTATTTCTCAGAGGAGTGCTTTTCCTTCGCTCCCCATATAAATACAGTACATCAAGCACAAAGCACACAATGCTCACTCCTCTTCATCCTTCTCTCTTTCTCTGCCGCCTCCTCTGCTGCAAGTTCCTCCATCTCCTCCCAACTCTGGCTCCCTGAATGAAGTGAGGTGGCTCTTTTTATTTTGCACCTGGGAGTGTTCCAGGTGGTTCATCAGGGTTACCTGGAATCACTCCCAGGTGTGGTGGAAATCTATTGAATGGCTGGGCAGCTCCCCTTGGCGGACCCTGTGGGAATCCGTGTTGCCACAGCCACCCAGGAGGGCTGCCCTCCAGCGTCTCAGGGGAGGTAGTGGCTCAGAGATGCTCTCTCCCCTGGTCTTTCCATCCAGGTGAGGTCCCTGCCAGGTAAAGGCCGAGGCTGCCTGTCATATTATACTTCTGTCAAAGATCAAAGCATGTAATGCCTGAAAGTGCCTGACAATCCTACTAAATTCTCAGAACTGTGTAGCTAAATGCTATGGTTAATGAGTCATGGTCATATAATTACAATAAGCAGGATTATAGAAGTTGCCAGGAGAGTCACTCAGTCATAATACACAGTGCTCAGCTTGATTTAGACATTGCTTCATGTTAACCTCCCATCCCTTTATTTTGCATTGCTTCTAAGGACACTTTAACTATAGTATATACTTTTTTCTGCTGTTGTAAAAAATTTGTCTTTTTTTCCCACTTGCTTGCAGTGTCAGTAAACATCTCACTGTAAAAATGCCTATTGAAATTTGCACTGCTGAAACAGAGACATGTCTTAATAGACTAACATCAAAATCTGAAGTTAAATGTCAAAGCATATTGAAGGTAATTGAATTAGAAGATAACTTGACTTAAGGGCTGTCACTATGTAATGGTCTTCAAGAGAGCATTCCTATAATTTTAAATAAAGTCCATGTAGACAAATACACTGAAGTGTTTTTTACTTACGCTGTAATTGTTGACATTCTAAGCCATTCTAATATCCTCTATTTCATTTTATTAGGAGAAGGAGCTACTTCTTGCAACATATTTTTTGTATGCAAGTATATTTATTTCTAAGATGACCTATATTATTATTATTATTACCATCCCTTAGGTTAGGAATTTGCAAAATATGAATACGTTTTATGGTACTGCCATTGTTTTGAGGCTTCATGGTTTGATTTAACGCAGTATTTATCAACAAGGACAGGAAAAATGAATAAAGTTATTAAACAAATACTTAAAATGTTTTTACTAACAGGACAGATAATTGCATTCTGAAAATTAATACCATGCATAAAAGCTTTATGGAAAGTATTTTATCAGAACTGATTTGAGAAAAAAGGCTTCTGAACTTAGCTTAGAATGAAGAATAAGGAATAAGAAATATTTAAATGTTTCAAAATAGCTCTATTTATTTTGCTGTTAATTGTCTAATATGATTCCTTTTCTTGTTTTTCAATCTCAACAAAATATAAATTCAATCTGCATCTGTTCCTACATCTTAGGCAATTTAAAATCTTTTGTCACATTTTAGAACATTCTGTTTTTCTTTTCTCAGGGATGTTCAAGGTTATTTTAATTAGAATATTGTATTAAAAATATTAAGCTCTTAGTTTTTTTCTTTACCAAACTTCTCAAGGATTATTATTAGTGCATCTCTCCATCTGATCTACTTCAGTGTCGCTTATTAATAACAACTCAGACATGAATTTCCAAATCTGAGCCAAGCTCAGCCAGATTAATTTTATTGACTGTTAAGGGTGATAGAATTGCCCAGAGATAATTGTAAACTTAGAAAAATACTAGGAGATGATAATAAAAACAAGATGTGGTCAGGCAAACCAAGGGTCAGAGCCGTAAGATCAAAAGAAAAGGACCAGAAAATACTTTAAGAGTCAAAGGCAAAGTTAAATCGTTCCCCTAGGGTCAGCTTGATAAATAAGCTGACTAACAGTAAAGATTTCTTGAGGTTCTTCTATCCATTGAGGGATAATGTGTAGTTTAAATGCTGCCGTATTTACAGCTTAGTTTCTGTTACAACATTGGCATGACATCTTGAGGTCACGAGACTATCAAAACTGCACCACATAAAGACAACTAAACTAAATTTCAAGGCAACATGTCAAAATAATGTCTGAATTGGATTATTCACAAGTTAAAAATGTATCATATTGTCTAAATTATCATAAAATGTTATGCACTTGTTCACTTGTTTGCTCAGGTAGTGTCTCCTGTTGTTTAATGACAGATTACATGGGAGTGTGTTATAGAGTTTATCTCATGATTTTAAGTGTCTGAGCCCTGTGTATTATTGGTACTGTCATAAGCTCAGATAAAGTTAAGGTGGGGGTTTATAAAAAAAAGGTAAGAAATGGACATGGGTACTGTAAGCTTTAAACTATATCAAGCTAAAAACCGTGAGTCTATAATTTAGTTCTTCACAGAAACATGAATTAACATATTCATTTTTTAACTGTAACTTTTAGGAACTGGAGAGAGTTATGGCGGTCATGTTATGATTCTGCCAGCACACAAAATTCAAAATGAAGCTTATACTCCACAATCTAACCTCAGGATTAAAAGGAGACTTAGAGATTAAGAGTCTTACTCCCAAACTCTAGAAGCAGTCCCAACAAAAGGAGTCTTAACAATTTTTCATGAAAGTATGAAAGAGAAAGAGGAAATTATACAAAAATGAAAATCTTTGGCCTAAAATATAAAAGTAATATTTAAAGATTTAAGAACCGAAATATGTTTCAAAAGACAGAACACAGAAAAAAGAAAACATTTCCCAAGAAAAACAAAAATGCCAGTTCAGAATTCAACATTCAGGGTCAACAACAAACACAATGTGAGTCAAAACAGAGATAAAGCTAACAAGTACTTACATAGGAAACACCACAAATGTCAACATAATCTTAAGCACAATGGTGAATCAGCAATTTCATGGACTGCAGGCTGTTTAAAAACATTAGGGGGCAAAAAGAACTTTGAAAAACCAGAACACAACAAAATGAAATGCATGAAAAGGAAATCCATGAAAAAGTAACAAAGCCAGACCAAAATCCAACCATCAGGACCAAAAACAGAAGCAGCACGAGTCAAAAACCAAAAGAACATGCACAAGAAATCCTCAAAAGCCAACAGAAGAGGAATGACCCTAAACCATCAGATAGTATGAAAACATAAATATTTATAAAGTAATGGAAGCAGCACTGTGATAGTGTGGAAGTATGTGTATTAAAGGAAAGTAATGGTTTACTAGTCATTGTGATATGAAGAAATACTGTTATGTCTGGGACTCCCAAAGCATGTATGTCCTAAAATCACTTCCAACAAGGACCACTAGAGGGAGAAATCCTATAAAAAAAACCCTAGCTAGACACAAAAATGGTCTTGCAGAATCATTACAAAATAAAATATGTATTCTTCACGAAAGCTGCTCTGTAATAATATGAAGCTCTGAAGAGCACAAACGGCATAAAATGCTTGTTAAAGACAATTCCAAAATCAAACAAACTCCCAATTTCAAAATCAAAGATATGTCAAACGCACAGAGCAGAAGGTCAAAATAAAACAATATCAAAAAAGCACTAAGCATGCAAAACACAAGTAAACTCACTATCTCAAGAGCACATTCATAATGAACAGCCAGGAACTGTGGAAGACATCCAAATTTATAGGGTGAATTAATGGGGCTTATTGGGAGGTGTACTCACCTCTTTGGGCCACCCACAAAACACAATGAACATCACATAGGCTTAAATACAGATTAACTGTATATATATATATATATATATATATATATATATATATATATATATATATATATATATATATATATATATATATATATATATATATATATATATATATATACTGCTCAAAAGAATTAAAGGAACACTTTTTAATCAGAGTATAGCATAAAGTCAATAAAACTTATGGGATATTAATCTGGTCAGTTAAGTAGCAGAGGGGGTTGTTAATCAGTTTCAGCTGCTGTGGTGTTAATGAAATTAACAACAGATGCACTAGAGGGGCAACAATGAGATGACCCCAAAACAGGAATGGTTTAACAGGTGGAGGCCACTGACATTTTTCCCTCCTCATCTTTTCTGACTGTTTCTTCACTAGTTTTGCATTTGGCTACAGTCAGTGTCAGTACTGGTAGCATGAGGTGATACCTCGACCCTACAGAGGTTGCACAGGTAGTCCAACTTCTCCAGGATGGCACATCAATACGTGTCATTGCCAGAAGGTTTGCTGTGTCTCCCTGCACAGTCTCAAGGGCATGAAGGAGATTCTAGGAGACAAGCAGTTACTCTAGGAGAGCTGGAGAGGGCCATAGAAGGTCCATAACCCATCAGCAGGACCAGTATCTGCTCCTTTGGGCAAGGAGGAACAGGATGAGCACTGCCAGAGCCCTACAAAATGACCTCCACCAGGCCACTGGTGTGAATGTCTCTGACCAAACAATCAGAAACAGACTTCATGAGGGTTGCCTGAGGGCCCAAATGTCTACTGCGCCCTGTGCTTACTGCACAGCACCGGGGAGCTCAATTGGCATTTGCCATAGAATACTAGAATTGGCAGGTCCACCACTGGCGTCCTGTGCTTTTCACAGATGAGAGCTGGTTCACCCTGAGTATATGTGAAAGACGTGAAAGGGTCAGGAGAAGCCGTGGAGAATATTATGCTGCCTGTAACATCGTTTAGCATGACTGGTTTGGTGGTGGGTCAGTGATGATCTTGGAGGCATATCCATGGAGCGACTCACAGACCTCTACAGGCTAGACAACGGCATCTTGACTGCCATTAGGTATCA
Organism: Polypterus senegalus; assembly: GCF_016835505.1. NCBI lineage: Eukaryota > Metazoa > Chordata > Cladistia > Polypteriformes > Polypteridae > Polypterus > Polypterus senegalus. The sequence goes on along the minus strand of NC_053155.1, from coordinate 188,292,285 downwards.
GGATGAAATCCTTGGACCCATTGTCAGACCCTACGCTGGTGCAGTAGGTCCTGGTTTCCTCCTAATGCATGACAATGCCCAGCCTCATGTGGCAAGAGTATGCAGGCAGTACCTGGAAGATGAAGGAATTGAAACAATTGAATGGCCTTCACGATCCCCTGACTTAAACCCAATAGAACATCTGTGGGACATTATGTTTCGGTCCATTAGGCGCCAGGTTGCTCCTCAGACTGTACAACAGCTCAGGAATGCCCTCATACAGATCTGGGAGAAAATGCCACAAGACACCATCTGTCGTCTCATTAGGAGCATGCCCCGACATTGTCAAGCATGCATACAAGCTCATGGGGGCCACACAAGATACTGAACAGCATTTTGAGTAGCAGAAATTAAGTTTTGGAAAAAATGGACTAGCCTGCCACATCTTCATTTCACTCTGATTTTAGGGTGTCTACACAATTGAGCCCTCTGTAGGCAGAAAACTTTTATTTCCATTAAAAGACTTGGCATCCTTTTGTTCCTAAGACATTGCCCTGTCGTTATTTGTATAGATATCCAACTTCATATTGAGATCTAATGTATCTAATGTGTTTCTTTAAAGTGTTCCTTTAATTTTTGTGAGCAGTGTATATATATATATATATATATATATATATATATATATATATATATATATATATATATATATATATAATATCTAAAGAAAACTGTAAAGCATAAACACAAGAAATTGTAGCACATACAAATAAATTAAAAATGTACAACAACACAAAACAAGGGAAAGAAACCTGGCTTATATATTGCAGTTACAAGGCAAATATACCTATAAGGCAAGGGTTGTCTAGTATCTATTTAATGTCCCAATTAGGGGACTCTTAGATGACTGGTCTTTTGAGGACTTCCTCTCTCACAGTGTATTTTGCCCCAATAACAAATGTAACCTGAGATACTTCTGGGTAAACCATCCCAGAAAGTGTTTGCAATTCACAGGTTTAAAAACACCAGCAATTTTGTAGGTTGATAGCATTCCTAATTGTACTTTTTTTCCCAGGTAAGATGTTGGATCTTTCATAAGTTCACCAAAGTCAGTGGTCAGGTTTACACATTTTTTTTTATTATTGTGCTCATTGTACTCAATTCAAAGATTTATATTCAAGACCTGAGTAAGACCTCAGATGGTAAACATAAAACAAAAAGCCAAACAAATGTCAATAATTTAAACACAAATGAAACTGCATTGCTACTTTTTTGTATAGCTGCACAAGCCCTATTTTCCACCAAGATACATGTCTTGCTCCTCATACGTTCACTACTACTTCACTGCCTTTCCTTTGCTAGAAGAAAATGGCTTCTGTGAAACACCGTGGATTTGCTGGAACTTGAAAACATCAAGTTTCTCCTTAACTTGGATGGAGAGTAGCGTCTACATTTTTCAAAATTTGTCCTGACACCTGGGAAATCACTGGGCTGACTCTCTTAGGATTTTTGGCTGAGGATACTCAACTTGTAAAAGTACAGGTAATTCCTGATAGCCTAAATCTATAAAAGGTCATAGGCAAATTTCTCTTCTTTCTTTCTGATCCCCATTTATCTCCCCTGGCGATGGGGCAGTTTTCTCTTTCCTCTTTTTGACCTTAATGGGTTACCCTGACTCTCTGGCATATGCTATGAATCACAGGGTATATCTAGTCATATGCACTTCTGCTCTCCTCCTGAAACAGACAGTTCAGACACATCTCTGACAAGTTGTAAATAGTAAAGTGAAAATGGGAACCAAAAGCAGTTGTGATCAAATATTCAGGCGAAACCAGAAAAAAAACCCCCAAAAATACACAAAGTACTACGTCACTAAATTAAAGGTCAAGCCAAGCTTAGCTGGTGATTATGGATATTTTTTAATGAATTGCCTACAAAAGGACTAAGGACATCCAGAAGCTAAAATAAATTAAGAACAGACTTAATGTTCACAGGAATTTTTATTAGATAATTAAGATTTTCTTAGGAATTTAAATGTTGACAAATTGTTTTAATCTATAGGAATTTTCTCGTGTTTCTATTAATGAGAAACAAAGGGGTGTTTTTTTCTGCAAATAGTGGATTTTGTGATTTTTTTCATGTATTTCCTTGTTTATGATGTTAGAAGCTCAATGAAATGCTCATTGACTGAAAATGAATGATTTATCTGGAAAACAGAAACCCAATGGCATCAGATTAATTGTAAAGGTTATAATATAAAAAATCTGAATGTAAGTCTAATATAGACAGAACTGTAAACTCGAAAAGTACTTAATCCAGCAACTTAATTTTCTTTTACTCCAAATTATTTTATTCAAACTAATACTTTGTCAATGGCTTAACCTTTTCATTCCATTCCATTCCATTCCTGAATGACAGATGGCTAGGAGAAGTTAAGCAGAAGGCTATCATAATAAAGTTAACCTGAATTAAGAAATACAAAGAGTGCAAGGACTGTGCACTAAAGTTGAGAACATATTAGGCATCTAGAGTGAATTTCACAGAGATGTTAGATATACTCTGTTAATAATTTATGAAGCTGCAGAGAGCTAGTAGGCATCAAATTGATGGGTTTCAATAGAGGCAAGAATCCATAATAATAATAATAGATTTATTTTATATAGCACCTTTTCCATGTTCCAGGTGCTTAAGTGAGAAACAAGCCGAAAATCATTAAGATTGTCAGCATGAAGACCTTTTTTTTTAACACAGGGGTTACAGAAGTGATTTTACAAGAGGCTGACACAAAGCCAGTGTCAAGGGATGTATTTATTATTGTTGGAACAGTTGGGATTATGGCATGAAGGCAAGAAGTGTGGTGAGGATGGGGTCCAGTACACAAGTAGTCGGCTTCATCTTACAAAGTGGGTCGTTAACATATGCAGCTGTGACAGGTGAAAATGTAGAAAAAAAGCTGGATGGAGTGGGAAAGATATAAGTGGATAATGTATTTATGTTAGTTATATTATTTAGTTCTTTAATTTTATTGCAGAAAAAGTGGAGGAATTTTTCACAGACTTCAGTAGAGGAGGTAATTGGACCAGATAAAGACTGAAGTAGTTTATTAACTACAGAGAATGAAACCCATAGGTTATCATGTCATCTTTATATTATTCTGCTATAATGTGTTTTCTTGGCTGCAGATAAGAGAAAGCCTTGATATGCACAGTGAGGCCAGTCTTACATGACATACTCTCAAGGCATCGATTAGCTGCTTTCACAGACCGTAATTCTGAGCTGTACCATGATGCTGAACGCTTAAAGGAAACCTCCTTATGCTTTAAAGGAGTTGTTTTATCTAGTGCTGAAAGAAGGGCTGAATAATAGTGGCCAACAAGATTATCTAGTGTTCATAGAATAGGTGAAGACAGAAAAAGATGAGAAATGGATCTAGCAAGAATAGAGGGACAGATATTTTTAATTTGACATTTATAGGTTAGAGGAGGGAGAGGTAATGAGACAGTGAAAAGTACTGCTTTATGGTCAGAGAGTACAGATCAGGTCCAATATATGACCACCAGAGTGAGCAGGAAAATCAACATGTTGCACCAAGTCAAAACAGTCCAGTAAAGATAGAAATTCATTTCTCAGTTTACATGTAGTAATGTCAATATGGATACTGAAATCACTAAGAAGAATGACTTTTTGGGAATGAGAACTTAAGTGGGTTAATAATTCAGTCAGATCAGATAATAAAAAAAAAAAAAACATTGTACTATAGGGAATGATAGAGAACAGTGATTAAGTCTGAACGTGATTTCATTATTAGCTTAAGAGCCAGACACTTGAAAGACAATGGGCAGTCAATTGGGATTTTTTTGATGTTTAGCTCCGCTCTAAAAATTACTGCGACTCCTCCACCTTGTTCTTGAGCTGCGAGGCTCTTTGAAGTAAATGTGTCACCTCTGTGAGAGATGTAAAATCGTTTGGTTTTTTGCTCGGTTTCTGTTAGGCATAGTATGTCAAGGTTGTAGTCTATAATGAATTCTGATAGCACCAGCACTTTGCCATTAAGAGATCTTTAGTTAAACAATGTAATATAGTATTAGCTGATGAGGATTCATTGTGCACAGATCCATGACCAAAGTTTATTTTAACATATTGCACACTGACCCTCCTATTTCCTAGGACAGCGTATTCCTGAGCAAATGCTGCCGTTGAACTTTTTATTCATAGCTCGGCAGTTGTAGCCACCTAACATTCGATGTAAATATTTCAGGTGCCGTACAACGCTAGTGTCTATTAGGACATTCCAGTCTGACCATTTGCACTGGACAAACTGTTTGATATGAAGGAGTCTGTCACCAGAGTATTTTAGCATAGTACAGAGCAATAACTTACTGTATCCGATAGTAGAAGAGAAGCAGCACAGCAGAGAAGGCATTAAGAAAGTTAAGAAATTGATTCAGATGAACATCTGCAGCTTTTATCACTCACCAGAGGTAAAAACTCCTTGAATACTTCACGTTAAACTGAGGGAGGATTATTTTTTCAAAAATCTTAAGACTTAAAAATCAAACAAACTTGTAAACCTTATTATGAACTGCTGTATATTCAGAAACAATTTTGCTAAAGTAATTTAGGTTTTTTCAGATGGCATCAAGTCCTATTAATATATTAGGTTTGTCTTAAGACAAGGCAATTAACACAGAAACAGCAACTAATGATATACATTACCATCTTTAATGACATTTAAAAACATAAAAACATTTTTAATATGCATTTCATAACAACAACAACATTTATTCCTATCAAGCATATGTGGATGGGGCCCAGACACAGACAGGCAGACATGTTGTTTTTCCACCACCACACGTTTATTTACAATATTTACAATGGGTTTAGTGCACAAACCCAAAGTCCTGGCCAACACACTGCCTTCTTCTTCGGGCCGCCTCCACATTCTCCTCTGCTTCGTCCTGCTTCCAACCGACTCCAACTCTGAATGTATGGAGACGGCCCCTTTTATCCACACCCGGATGTGCTCCAGGTGCTCCCCGGCAATCACCCGCCAACACGCCCCAGTGTGGCGGAAGTGCCGGCTGTTCTCCCAGAAGCTCTCCGGGTGTCCCTACTTCTCTTCCCCGCAGCACTTCCTGGTGTGGCGGAAGTGCTGAGGTCCAGGGTTCCCAAGGCATTGGGGCGCCCCCTGGCGGTGACCACGGGCCCCTACAGGGTTGGGCTTCCAAGCCCTCTACCCATGGCCCCCAAAGCAACCAGGGTGGCGGCCCCCACGTGACCCAGGGCGGGCGTAGACCCTCTTCCGGTCCTTCAAGGCATCAAGTTGTCGCCCCTGGCATCCCTGACACATAACAAATATAGTTAAGAATTACTATATTTATTATGTACTTCATAAAAAAACATATTCTGGAACATGTTTTTAGTGCCAAACCTGTGCTTTTGGTGAGTACCTTATGGGGTCTTGTTGAAATGTTCATGGTGGAAGATAAAGAATGTTGCACAGACACTAACATTTCTATCCTAAGAATGGATAAGGAATCCCTAGAGAATGACAAATTATACTTCAAGTCAAATCGCAGTCCTCTTCCTTCTGGTCCGTCACTATAAGAGAAGCTCCATCACAAAGCTCTGGTGGTGTTATTTTGTACCAGGAGCTCACAGTGAGAAGATCCCTCCTCCCCCCTTTTACAGAGACAACTGAAGTGGCATGGAGGCACTGCACAAAAATAGACAGTCATTTGGGTGTCACCCCCTCTAATGGTATAACCAATGTGGTAGGCACCCCTTAGTGACACCACTGCAGTCAGACCATTATATTTATGGTAAACCTGCAAATTCTTTGTTGTTTCAATTTGTTATTTTTCTTCTTTGCCTTGAGATAATTCAAGGAGGACTGTCTTATGATTATTTGCATGCACATTTCACAAGAACGAAATCAAATTTAGTAGAGTAAAATTGCTGAGTTGGACCAGACAAGTATACTAATGAATGAAAATGAAGGAAATAAAATAAATATACAATATAACTTGAGGATAATTTTATATGGTTTGAATAGGCCATTTTAGGGCCTCTAATTTTATCCTTTAAGCTCCCTAGATGATTTGTCCATTGTGTTGAAAGGTGAAACTCTCATTTATTTGACTGCTTTCAAAGTGAAATCAGAGGATTTTGTGCCAAATTATCTTAATTTTTGCACATATTCATGTTTATTCCTATCTTGACCAGAGTCCCCTCCATGCTAAATAATCATGATGCTGCCACCACAATGTATGATAGTATGTACTGTATGATTTGGGTGATGAGATGTGTTGGCCTTGTATCAAACAGATATTAAGTCCAAAAATCTCAAATAGTGTTATGAAACTGAATATATCTTTTTTTAAAAAAAAAATATTTATTATTTAATTTTGTGAGAGATAGATTCCATTGTTTCACCCAACTCTATAACAACAGAGTTAGAATCAGAATTATTGAAGAATGCAAAGAAAATGCTTGCATTATAAATGAAGAGGCAAGTTACTTTCAGATGTTCTAACTTTCTCCTTGACTTGACATTGATAGTAGCACAACTTTCTGACCTTTACAAAGCTATGGTGGTGCAAACTCCCTGGTATAACAAGTTGAAAAGCATTCTTCACATAGGCAAAACATTAAAGAAAACACTTGATGTGCTACTTCCCAAATGAGGTGGTAGTTTTAGTAGCTGTAGAAGTGCTAGCTCCTTGCTGTTCTCCCTAATTTCTAGATCAGGTAAGGTCAATAAATGCTTTTTGATTAGTGATGCTGTGGATTTTCATCTCATCTCAAATAATCTTATCTTCTCAATTGCCTTTCCTGTTGAGGGTAACAGTGTGACATTTTCAGGAGGTTGTTGTTTTTTTTGGGGGGTAGTTAATGGTACAGATAAATTAATTTGAACTATATTTCTGAAGAATAAACATATAATACAACTCTTCCCCTCACTTCGCTGTTTCAACTAATGTCAATTAGCAATTACTTTTTAATTACCTTTGAAAATCTGGAACATTTTATAACATTTTCAAACACAATCTTTGGACACTATGCCTTCTTCTACCCCTGTCTTATCCTTATTTACGTTGCTGTTCTGAGATTCAAATCTTTCTTAGTTTTACGCTAACCTTAAAGACAAAAGGAAATTATGCACAAAAACCTATAAACCACTGTTTGTTATGCACACTTTTAGGAATTTATAGAATGGATGACAACCCACCATCCACTGCCAAAGCCACTTAAAGTCTTACCTGTTTATTAACTTAGTAACAGAAGTGACTCACTCTATTACCAATATTCCAATGACTAATCATTCACCCCTGTGATCATGACTTCAACCAGGGGAATATCAGAAGGAACAAACTTTTGTCAGTATGTTTCATTTGTGGGCACAACCTGCTGGACCTGCTCTATTCAAATGTTAATGCATTTAAAGTTAAACTGTGGCACAACTGAGCAGGTCTGACCATCTTACTGCCTCCTAGAAATCTCTTTTTGACAGCAGAAGCTTTCTTATTCAAGCCAGAAGTTGTTATGTGTGTTTTTTTGTTCTTTTATTCTTCTTGAACTTATGTTTCTAAGCTTTTCAGTACAACTTGCCCTATGTGATTTGATGAAAACAAGGCAAATATATTATATAAGTGCACCCTTCCCAATGTATATTGATAGTTACAGTAAATAAGCTGAGTTACTTGTGAGATTTAAAGGAATTTATTGCTTTCTGAAAAACAAATAAAATTCAGAATCAGGCCAAGTAGTTTGTCTGTCACCTTTAAAAGCATTTCAGGAATAAATTGTGACCTCACATGCTGAAGACCACATGCAAGTAAGAATTTCACTGTATTCTGCACATGTGACGATGATGGCCCTGTAAATCTAGAGACACAGTAAAATGTATTTATGTATAAAACACAGCTTTATAAGCCACAGTCTTGAAATTTGGCACTCAGGTAATTCTCATCGTAAGTCAGGTTTTTGACATAACATTCAACCTTACCGTGATCTTAAGATTTATTGACAAAGAAAAAAAACACTGCACAATAGAGTATGTGATTGTGATGTGTTTGCTATAACACTGGTCTTTCAATTAAGGAATCCAGGTTTGATTCCTACCCATTAAACTTACGTTTTTTTAAATCATGTATTTCACCTCACTGTTTTGTCATGGCTCCAGGTTGTACTAGATGGTGCCAAATTGTTTGAGTAGTTATTTACTGCAATTTGGAGTTTGCACCAAGAATATTGAATACTCTATACACTATTCAGAAACAGAAATAGGCTTTCCAGTGCTAACAATAGTTATGTACTAAATGTAACAAAGTTTAAGGAGATAAAAATTTTGATAATATAATAATTGTCATTACTTTTTACCTTCTATCTTTCCACTTTCTCAGGTGGGTAACCCGACTAGTAATGACATTATATACAAATGATGTAATGATAATTTAATTAGCCATTCAATTTTTAACCTTTGACATCATGTGTATTGTACTTCTGCTATTGACAAAAAACAGAAGTATTTAAAAGATAAATTTTCTAGGTAAGGAAGCTATCCTACAGTATATAAAGCAGAAGTATCCGTCTAGAGCTCTCACTGCTAAGAAGATTTCTCTCACCAACCTAAAAATGGCTCAGGTACAGAAAAAGACTGCATTATAGATCAAAAATGTTTAAAAGATTATTGGTATCGAAAGCTATTGAGTTTGTACTTAATTATTTTTGGAGCAAATTGACTTAAGTATTGCATGCATGAAAGTAGCTAATGTATTTACTTTAAATATCTGCAGTACATTTATAAGAAAAGCAGCGTTTCAGTTCTTTCTGTTTTTTTAATATTTTTCTCCATCTAGCCATATCCTTTAAAAGGAGACATTGCAGTTATTCACACGACTATAGATGGAAAAAATGAATATGTCATAGAAAATGCAGTGCTGTACAATGGAACCAATAAAAAAAAGAGATTTTTCAGGTAAACACAATTTCAAACAGTTATTAAGAAATTCTATATACATAGTATATAGGATATAGTATATATATATATATATATATATATATATATATATATATATATATATATATATATATATATAATGGTTTTGTTTTGAACTAATACTTAATTTTTACCTGTAACTTTACTTACTAAAACTAATACTTTACCCAATTTTGTATTACATTTTGTATTATATTTTGCATATAAATATATGTTACTGTGTATTTAAGAATGTGGTAAAGTTAAATTCTCTTTCAAAATAAAATGGCAATGCTGAAACTAAAGATTCTATAACAAATAAACATTTCTGTATAATTTGTGTATTATGTTATTTTAGGGGAGGTGATAAATTATTGGAGGTAGACAACACTGACCTTGCAAGTGTTCCACCAATAAAACTCACTGAGCTTCTCAGTACAGGATCAGCAATGTTGGTAAGCAAATATAAAGTCTGTTATTATTGGAGTAATTGAAAGAGAAATAAAAAAAACAACACTCTTTTTGAAGTGATTTCATAAAGGGTGGAGTACATTTGATAATTATATCATATTGTTGATTGTTTAATTTTTTGTCAGTGTAATTTTAATATTGTTGTTAGATAAGTAAAGTGGTCAATTGACTTTGCTATTATTTTTCATTCTATGAATGAAATGATAGAACAGTAGCAGAAAAACGGAGTACATGTGCATAAATGAGAGGGAAGGTGGTGGAAGGGTGAGACTGTAAGCAGCAGAGCTGGTGAAAGTAAACGAATTTAAATACTTGGGTTCAAAAGTCCAAATCAACAGAGAGTGCAGATGAGATGTGAAGAAGAGAGTGCAGTAAGTGTGGACTGGCTGGAGAAGAGTGGCAGGAGTTATTTGTGATAGAAGAGTAACTGCAAGAGTGAAAGGGAAGGTCTAAAAAATGGTAGTGAGCTATGTTGTGTGGTTTGGAGAGAGAGGCTCTGACAAAAAGACAGAGCTGGAAGTGGCAGAGTTGAAGATTTTCACTCGGATAATGAGGGTAGAAAGGATAAGAAGTCAGCATATTAGAGTGGAGACACAGGTACGACATCTTGGTGACCTAAGTGAGAGGGGCTAGATTGAGATGGTTTGTACATGGCCATAGAGAGATGGAAGGGTACATCAGGAAAAGAATGCTGAGGATGGAACCACCAGGTAAGAGGAAGGCCAAAGAGAGGAGGTTTATGGATTTTGTGAGGTAGGACATGAAGGCAGAAAATGATGTAAAAGACAGGAATAGATGGAGACAGATGATGATCTGCTGTGGCAAAACCTAAATGGGAGCAGCTGAAAGAAGAAAAGAAGATTATTTTTCATTCTGTGTTTTTCATTTATTTTATATATACTGCTAATGGTTTTTAAAAAGACTTTAATAGTAATATAATATATGTTATTTATTAAAGTCTGAGCATAAGTTTGCAGTGCTGGGCATTCAGCACTATAAGGGCTGGAGTCTAAGCACAGAAAATTAATTTAGAAGATAATTATTCAGATTTACCTCCCTTAGTCCAAAGACATGCAGGTTAGGTACATTGGTGATTCTAAATTGTGCCTAGTGTGTGCTTGGTGTCTGTATGCGCGCCCTGCGGAGAGCTGGCACCCTACCCAGGGTTTGTTTCCTGCCTTGCGCCCTGTGTTGGCTGGGATTGGCTCCAGCAGACCCCCGTGACCCTGTAATTAGGATATAGCGGGTTGGATAATGGATGGATGGATTATTCAGATTTATTCACACTCAGAAATTGCTACACAGATAGTGAAAACATGTCACCTACACTATAAATCTCCGTGCCTTTTGGCTTTAAACAGCTGCATCACTTTTAACAAATAACAAGGTTGTCATTAAATAAATCATCTAATGAATCTATATTTGCAGTTTATATGTTAATTTGAACCATTATTATTTGGAGAGGAACAGCGGCACAGTGTTTGGTCCTGCTGTCTTAGATATTAGTTTTAAATACAGAACCTGGAACTCTTTGTTTGCTTTGTGTCTGTTAAAAAAAAAATTATGTCATGTTTTACTTCTACATTATGTTAGGATTTATTGTGGTGTATTAATATACCTCAACATAAGTGAGGAAGTGTGGGAATGTGATTTTTTATGGGTATGAAGAAGAAGTGGCTGGCCTCCTCTTCTGATGCTGCCAAGACAGGAGCATCTGAAGACCCAGAATAGGGCAGGTGGTGAGATAATGGACAAATCAATTCATACTATTACCTTCTAGTATTCTCAACCTTGTCAAAAACAAATCTGTCCAATTAAAACGTATTTGGTTAAACATCTTAAATATCTGTGGAATATGATCTGGTCTCTGCAGCCCTGACCTGGAATAAGTTGGTTAGAAGATGTGTATTTAGAATGGTTACTAAGTGGGACACAAGACATGCAGTACAAAAATGAGAACAGAATAACAAATGATACTGTGTTGTTCACTGTTTATTTTTAAAATACAGTACATGTGGTGTCCAAAAAAGCACATACATACCTCTGGGGAGCATAGTAAAACAAGCTAGAGGGGCAGATTAGTTAATGACCCGATACTTTTAAGGCCACATAATATTTCAGTGTGTTTGTTAAATACAATTATCTTCCAATAACTTATAATTAGTTCAGCTTCAAGATGCACTGTTAAAAGTAATGTTGGCCACCCAACCGTATAACCACAGAAGTTTACTCATTGATCAAGAGCTCTCTGTGCAGCAAAGATGATCAGATACAGTATAACAGGGCATGACTAATGTAATTCTGTCAATTATCTGTCAATTACAGACAGTCCATCGGATGTGCAGAAAGGATCCTAAACCCTCTCATTCGGAATCAGTGTTCTACAAATCAAAGTATGAAGAAGACATCATCTTAAACTTGAGTCTAAACATGGTTAATGGAAATGATATTGAAACTGAAACAAATAATGACATGCTGAAAGATTCTAAAAATAAAAATTTTGAAGAAAACCTTGAATGTCCTGCACAAAATAAACCAGGAAATTTTGAAAAGATGATAGTGGTGACACTGAGTGAATCTGGTATCTACATAGTACGTGACAGGGGCCTACAAGAAGGATGCAGATGTAAAAATTGCAATGGCTGCAAAATTCATGATATTGTCATACAGTCAGGTACCACAGAAATAAGTTTTGGTAAGTAACCATTAAATATCTTACATGTAATACATATTTCCAGAGGCTTAACTGTTGTAAAGCGTTTATGATTTTAATAATAGTGAATGTTTTGTACCCCAAAATGAATTAAGTGAGAAGTGGAATATTTTATTAGGTTAAGATAGATACAATGAATGCAAAGCACTTCTATCTATTTTTTCATTTGCTAATATCAATGCAGTGTTGTTGGAGGCTAAACTCAATTTATTAAATCATCCAAAAGACAAGAACTAACCTTCCTGTTCACAAGCAAGCTTGTTCATACCTGGCAAAAACAAAAGGGGGGTTACCAAGGGATTTAAGCTATACATTTTGGTTTGTGTGAGAAAACTATAGTAACTAGTGAAAATCTACATAGAGAAAACATTCCAGGCTCCATTTTTTTAGGTTTTTTAATAGTTTTTTTCACTGCAGTTATTTGTTTCATTAACTAGTTAATGGTCTAGATTGTACTGATTTGATCAGTTCAGTTTGTGATATGACAATTAGACATTTTGGTGCTTCAGATTGTTACTCCTTTCCTTGACAGCAACTCAACTGCAGCGTGAAATGTACAACTATGTGTTCGGTTTTTAAAAACAAACTAAAGCCACCATAATATTTTAGCTGAGTTCCTGTTTTCCACTCATATGTGACACACAGCTGATCTTTTTAGGATGTGCAGCAAAAAATTATATGATTGTAACAATTTTTCAGGAAGCATTTAAAATATGTTAACAACCACTGTTTTCCATTCAAATCCTCAACACTCCCACCAGTCCTGGGGCCTCATTTATAAGGCTTACATACGCACAGAAAGTGACTTCAAATACATGTACGTAACTTTCCATGTCAGAATTTATAAAAGAAAACTTGATGGGGGAATGTGTGTATGTTTACCGTAACTCTTAACCATGCGTACGAAACATTTTGGAGAATCTGGGAAACGACAACACCCTTAATCAAGTAGGGAAATGCATCCAAATGAGCTAAATATAAATATAATATATTATAATAAGAAATCGGTCATCTAAATTATAATAATTCATTTCACTGTGATGTTGTTATGATGTGCGTTGACGTGACAAATATATTAAACTTCAAAAGTGTTGAATATGATGTACACACTCTGTTTTAGTTACTTTTTAAGAGGGCCAATGCTGCAGATTTGCACAGAAGAACTTTTTTGTTTTTTCTTCAGTTTATATCAGCTACAGTACCTGTTGTCACTTCTCAGTGAATTGGCCGACAGGTCAGGAACTTCTCAACTGAGCTTCACCCCATCATGTTTGCTGTGCTGAAAGACCTTATCTGACTTAAAGGACAAATTGCGTAGAAATGCGTGAATGCAGGGTGTTATAAATCTGATTTTTATCTCAGCGTACATATTTTCATGTTTTTTTGGAATACAGATATTTTCACACTCAAAGTTTTATACAGTATGTGAAGCCCCTGACCTCTCTGTCATATCAACAGATTTCTTCATACAGATACAGGAGTGATAACTCTGCTCAAAGCAATAACTATGATTTTCCATTTTCTGTTTAACTTCCTTGACAAGGTAACGCAGCAACGAGCATCTGTCTATTCGATCTTTTTGGTGTTTTTATTCAATTTATGCATACAGAGCACATTCAGGATAAACATCTGCACACACTCATATCATATTTTGATCATTGTAAAATTAATTTGGAAAAGTCAAAACAAAATATGATATGAAACAAAAATATGAATATTGAAGTCACTTTTAAATGCAGTGTGTCTTAAAAAACAGTGCATTTTCATACAAGAGCGTTTTTAGGTTTAACAACAGTTTTAAAAAAATCAACAGTGGGAAAACATCGTAGAATATTAAATTGGATATCTACATATATTAAAAAACACAAATAAAATCACAATAAAAAAAGGATGTGCTGTTCTGCAATCAACATAGACCAGCACTAAGATCCCTCTTCCTGACTATTAAATGTGAAACTCATCACAATTTTCTCTTAATTGTTTTATAATTAAGTTTTTGGCAATGTTGGATTTTTCTAGGTCTCAGTGTCTTGAGATTAACTCACTAGTGAAATCCATTTTTTCTTAGTTTGTCTGCAAACGTAGATAGATAGATAGATAGATAGATAGATAGATAGATAGATAGATAGATAGATAGATAGATAGATAGACAAGGTAACATATATTACAGTTCAGTACTTAATTAACTGGTCACAGCCTAAACCAGTAAAATCTGGTGATCCATAAAGTAATACCCTGAACAAAATATTCAATTCTCATTTTTCACCATGAAATCCAGACATTTACCAATTTTAATCCATTCAAGTTATATACAGCTGCTTCCCTAAGTTTATAACATTTTATGTAAAATACCAAATAAAGAAGCCTTACTTATAAAGCAAACACTCCCAAGAATATTTTGACAGTTATCAATATCAACAACAAATCTCATGTCAGCTCATTAACTGGTATAAATTAATCTTGTGGGGCCAGACGTGATTCTCAAATGAGAATACACATCTGTGAACAACCCTTGTATACTCAAGTGTGGGCTGAATAGCAGCGAAATCCTACACTACAAAGGTTTTACCCACAGGGCATCTTCCTACACCCACCCTAAATTTCTCCAGTCCATGCATTTTAAAGCTACACTGATATTTCAGGGATAGAGCAAAAGACACTCAAGAAAAGATTTGACACTGAGAGAAAATAAAACGATAAAATCACTGTTTTCTGTTCAGGAGCTCTGTAGCATAGACGGACACATGTAGAGCATCGCAGCTACTAGGCTCCATGTGTTCGAGAAATGCCTCTGTCTGCTATGATATTTTTCTGCCATTTTAACTGCTGCATCACTATATAATGTAATAACAGCAAATAGAGTTTAGATAAGCATTGGTTTCAATGGATATGCAATGTGTTAAAATGCTGTGCCTATTTTGTCATGGTATGTTTGCATTTACAATTAGAGAGTATGTTAAATTTCTTTATTCATTTAGACATCCAGTCAGAAGGTGGATAATGTGCAGCCTCATCTGTTCATCTACTCATATTGTTAGGCAGATTTGTTCATTTGGGTGTTTTGAGTATTAAAATCTGCATCTCCTGTGGTTCTTCATTATCAGCTGTCATAACAGCAGTCCTTTTGATCAAGTGTAACACAAAATTTACTTCAAATGCCTATTTTGAGGTTCATATTTTCTTGAATATAGCTGTCAGTTCTTTCAGACATACATCGTCTCATACACTATCGAACAAATGAGAGCACACACAGAACTTGCGACAACGTATTGTTTACCACTAATGTGTAATTTGATGTTACTGAAAAGTTTTTACATTGCATTAGGTTGCTTATTTTTAAAACAGGTCATGTTTATTTTTAAAATGTGTAATGTGCTCTCTGCACATGTGACAAATATTTATATGTCTAATATTGTTTTTTAGGAGACATTTTGACTCTAGATAGTTCATTGTAAAGCAATGCTTGCTGTTTGTTGGACCAGATTAATGAGAGCACCTCTGACCTTTGCAGTTCAAAATCAGGCCTCTTCTTTAATTGTCTTCACGCTTCACAACACAACATTCCTGGATTGGTTTAGGAATGTGACACTCAGTGAGCTATTTAATAATTCTCACCCAGTTTTAAGTAAAATTCACTCATGGTTGACTCCAGAAGTATATATTACAGTATATGCCTGGTTTCAGCAACACTAGATATACGCAAATGGACCACAAAAAGAAAAAAAATACAAAAAATGTAATTTCAGGCACATATCCGAATCTGGAAATCATGGTGGTTTGTAATTAAATTAAATAATCAAGCTTTGAGCAGATGATATCAACTATTATGATCTGTTATATGGGTAAATATTATGAAAGGCATATCTAAATAAGACTGTAGAAGGATAAAGAAAAGAATGTGGCCTTGATTAAAATACTTTATCCAAGATGCTATATATAGTTTCACTAGCAAAATACCCGCGCTTCGCAGCGGAGAAGTAGTGTGTTAAAGAAGCAATGAAAAGAAAAGGAAACATTTTGAAAATAACGTAACCTGAATTGTTTTGTCACTGTTGTGAGTGATGAGTGTTGTTGTCATATATATATATATACTGCTCAAAAGAATTAAAGGAACACTTTTTAATCAGAGTATAGCATAAAGTCAATGAAACTTATGGGATATTAATCTGGTCAGTTAAGTAGCAGAGGGGGTTGTTAATCAGTTTCAGCTGCTGTGGTGTTAATGAAATTAACAACAGGTGCACTAGAGGGGCAACAATGAGATGACCCCCAAAAAAGAAATGGTTTAACAGGTGGAGGCCACTGACATTTTTCCCTCCTCATCTTTTCTGACTGTTTCTTCACTAGTTTTGCATTTGGCTACAGTCAGTGTCACTACTGGTAGCATGAGGCGATACCTGGACCCTACAGAGGTTGCAGAGGTAGCCCAACTTCTCCAGGATGGCACATCAATACGTGTCATTGCCAGAAGGTTTGCTGTGTCTCCCTGCACAGTCTCAAGGGCATGGAGGAGATTCTAGGAGACAAGCAGTTACTCTAGGAGAGCTGGAGAGGGCCAAAGAAGGTCCATAATCCATCAGCAGGACCAGTATCTGCTCCTTTGGGCAAGGAGGAACAGGATGAGCACTGCCAGAGCCCTACAAAATGACCTCCAGCAGGCCACTGGTGTGAATGTCTCTGACCAAACAATCAGAAACAGACTTCATGAGCGTTGCCTGAGGGCCCAAATGTCTACTGCGCTCTGTGCTCACTGCACAGCACTGGGGAGCTCAATTGGCATTTGCCATAGAATACCAGAATTGGCAGGTCCACCACTGGCGTCCTGTGCTTTTCACAGATGAGAGCAGGTTCACCCTGAGTATATGTGAAAGACGTGAAAGGGTCAGGAGAAGCCGTGGAGAATATTATGCTGCCTGTAACATCGTTTAGCATGACTGGTTTGGTGGTGGGTCAGTGATGATCTTGGAGGCATATCCATGGAGCGACTCACAGACCTCTACAGGCATCTTGACTGCCATTAGGTATCAGGATGAAATCCTTGGACCCATTAGGTATCAGGATGAAATCCTTGGACCCATTGTCAGACCCTACGCTGGTGCAGTAGGTCCTGGTTTCCTCCTAATGCACGACAATGCCCGGCCTCATGTGGCAAGAGTATTCAGGCAGTACCTGGAGGATGAAGGAATTGAAACAATTGAATGGCCTTCACGATCCCCTGACTTAAACCCAATAGAACATCTGTGGGACATTATGTTTCGGTCCATTAGGCGCTGCCAGGTTGCTCCTCAGACTGTACAACAGCTCAGGGATGCCCTCATACAGATCTGGGAGGAAATGCCACAAGACACCATCCGTCGTCTCATTAGGAGCATGCCCCGACGTTGTCAAGCATACATACAAGCTCGTGGGGGCCACACAAGATACTGAAAAGCATTTTGAGTAGCAGAAATTAAGTTTTTAAAAAAATGGACTAGCCTGCCACATCTTCATTTCACTCTGATTTTAGGGTGTCTACACAATTGAGCCCTCTGTAGGCAGGAAACTTTTATTTCCATTAAAAGACTTGGTATCCTTTTGTTCCTAAGACATTGCCCTGTCGTTATTTGTATAGATATCCAACTTCATATTGAGATCTGATGTATCTAATGTGTTTCTTTAAAGTGTTCCTTTAATTTTTGTGAGCAGTGTATATATATATATATATATATATATTTACACGCACACACACACATAAACATATATATATATATACATATGTATACATACATACACACACACATATATAAAGATATATATACATATACATACATATCTACATATATACACACACAGCTATTTCGTATCAGTGCAATACGCTGTTTGTTAAAACGGTTGACTCCGCTCTTACGTGCAATAACAAATCAAATCATTCAGTTGTCTTTGCTCATATGTCATTTTAGAGCTGGACGCCTGGCATCTTTTTTTGGCAACAAGTTCGTTTCTGTTTGGTGTGAGGTTCTGTGTTGTGGAGATTCTCAGGATGGATTGCAGGTGCTCATCAGTGAGGCGACTCCTGTGTGCTGTTTTGTTAGTCTTTATCACTGAGAAGAGCTTCTCACACAGATATGTGCTACCAAACATGCACAAGGTTCGAGCCGCATGTAGACGGACTTTTTTTGTTCTTCAAAGTCACCAAAGCGCCGTGCAAACTCTGCGCAATAACTCTAGCTTCGCAATAACTTGCAGCATCTTAAGGTAGACTTGATTAACGCGGTTAGTGTTCGCAAGGCAGCTGAAGCGCTGCATTATGGGATCTGTAGTTTATTGTGTTACCAGCGCTTCATATACCCGGCTTTAATAACAATAATACAGTATTTAAAATGATCTCGGGCGGATATAATTACACGCCGGGCGGATGTGGCCCGCTGCCCTTGAGTTTGACACATATGGACTAAATAGAACTTGAAAAGATATATTTTTCAAATGTGATCGCGCAATTCAGATAGAGTTGATCGCACTACAGCCTGCATGCCTCAATTAGTCATCCTCCCCTCGCTCTTACTTTTTACCGTTCATCTAATGAATACACTGAGTATGGCTTTACCAAAACAATCATTGATGGCGAATAAAGTATCCATTATTCGAGTATGTAGAGCGGGATATATATATACACACATATATATACCCGCGATCGCAGCGAGAAGTAGTGTGTTAAAAAGGTAGAAAAGAAAAGGGAACATTTTAAAAATAACGTAACAGGACTGTCAATATACAGTATTTGTTTTGTGAGTGTTACTGAGTGTTGCTGTCATCAAGGATTTGATTATCATTATTTCTTTCAATCAGGTTCGTATTTGTAGGATGTGTTGTGTTCAAGTTACATTCCATGTTTGTCAATCGTTGTAAAGATGACAGGTTTCATTCATCGATTCGTTTCTTACTGCATCAATAAACAGCTCGTCTTCTTCTTTATCTGAGACCTGACACACTGCATGCACGGGTTTTTTTTACACTGTCTTCCTTTAGCGGGACATTGACTTTTTCCACCGTGTGCTTTGTGTCCACAGTAGCTGCATTTATGAATATGCTTATCAGACGCTTCATATTTTTGCTGCCTTTTCAATTGTGTAATTCGGTTTTGTTCAGCTCTTTGGAACTGTTGCTTTTATCTGTGCACTGCGCCAGTTCACGTGAGCCACTCGGTGTACTTGCATCGAAGGTTCCCAGCTGTGCTGGTGCCATCTCGTGCTATGTCCATAGCTTTATTTAATGTTACCTTAGTCCTGGCACTTAAAACTTTCTCTCGCAGTTTCGCTGAGTTTGTGTCAAACACCACCCTGACCATCTCATCTTCCTCTCCATAAGCACAGTCCTTCACCCGTGAATATTTACCCGTGGCAGTTTGCTATTGGATTGCCGCTGACGGACGGCCTTATATGGGCAGGCACTAAATTACAAACGCCAGCGCAGCCTGTCTATGAACTTAATTTAAAGTGTAGGTTTACATCGTGCTTTGTTTCCGAAGTAGCAGAACTCATCAATATGGTTGTATATGTCACTCGCTCGCTTCTTATTGTTTCGCTGCCTTCTCAATTATATAATGCATGTTTTCTTCAGCGCTTTTTTGAGGTCTTCCTGGTTTTCTATGTACTGCGTGATTACGTGGGAGGCGTGATGATGTCACACGAAACTCCGCCCCCACGGCGTTGAAGCTCACCCTTATTACAGTAAATGGAGAAAAACTGCTTCCAGTTATGACCATTACGCGTAGAATTTCGATATAAAACCTGCCCAACTTTTGTAAGGAAGCTGTAAGGAATGAACCTGCCAAATTTCAGCCTTCCACCCACACGGGAAGTTGGAGAATTAGTGATGAGTCAGTGAGTGAGTCAGTGAGTGAGTCAGTGAGTGAGTGAGGGCTTTGCCTTTTATTAGTATAGATTATCATTCTTTATTGTTATGTTATTGGATCCTTATGGTTTGATGTTTTTAAAAAAAAATACAGTAGTTTTCCCTAGGTTATATGTTAAATTCCATGGTGAAAATAAATATGTCATGTATAAATATGTGTGCCCTGTGATGAAATAATGTCCCCCACAGCTTGTTCCTACCTTGCAGTGTCTGTTTGCCACCACAGGATTTCACTATATAAAGTATGTAAAAATATATAAAGTTGTTACTCCTGACCTCCACTCTAGGCAATTATCTGGCCTCATCTGGAACTTTGTGCTACTGGTAGGGTTTCCCCTGGCAAACATGTCTGGGTTAAAAGATTAGGCAAAGAACGACTGTTGTGATTGTATTAATTAGAAATCAGTGTACCTTGCCTTGGATAGGGTAACAATAAACTATTTCTGGAGCCAGGCCTGTGGGTGGTGTTTGCTGACAATCGCCTGTAAGTCTAGCATTCCATATATCCCAGCCAGGGTCAGCCTGAAATGACAATGTGGAACCATCTTGTGGGCTCACTACCTGCAAAATGAGGACCAGATGGAAAAGACCTAAAGACACTAGAATCTGGCATTGGAGTCTAACTTTGATAACTTGGCTGTCTGATGTGGAAAGAGACCAAACTAGTGCAGGAGTTGGAAAGCTATCTGCTAGATATACAGTAGTTGGTATCACCTCCACAAACAGTATGGGTTCTGGAAACAAATTACTTGATCGGGGGTAGTCTCCTTGTACTCTGGAGTTTTGATGTGTGAAAGTCCTCATGCGGGTGTGGAGATAACTCACAGGCTTGTACAAGTTAAGTTTTCTCTGTCGGATGAAAGGGATGCCTCAATGTGTTTACAAGCAGCAGAGAGGAACATTCTGACTTGTATGTACCAAACAGCTGTTCAGAGTATTTGGCCTTCTTAGAGAAGGTAGGTGAAGAACGTGAAAGGGTGCTTCCTGCTTACTTGGTAGTCTTACTGGGTAACTTCAATGCTCATATTGAGAATGACAGTGATACGAGGAAGGACGTGATTCGGCGACATATCCTGCCAGCCATTAACCAGAAATGATGAGTTGCTATTAGATTTCTGTGGTAGTCATAGATTGTAACAAATACCATGTCTGAGCAAAAGGAGGCCCATGAGTATATCTGGTACCAGAGCACCTTAAACCGAAGGATGATAATAATCTTTGTAGTTGTGTCATCACACCAAACTGGTCTGTTGTTCCTGTAAGAAAGGTGACCAGCGGGTGTGTTCCAAATACAGCACACTCCTAAGCCTTTATTGACAAGGTCTATCCCAAGGTGCTGGAGGGGAAAATCCATCTTATGATTCAACCTGATACAAGAGGAACAATGTGGATTCCATCCCGGCCATGAAACATTAGTCTAGCTCTTATCCCTGGCACACTTGCTGGAGGGAGTGTGGGAATATATTAAACCAGGGTACATGTGTCTGTAGATCTGGAAGAAGCATATTAATGTGTACCTAAGCATGTGTTGTGGAAGGTGGTGACAGCAATTTTGATAGCAGTTTGCAATGCTGAAGCGGGAGCTGAGTCTAAGGACAGAACTCATGGTCTACCACATGATCTACATCCCTGTCCTCTCTTATGGTCATGATCTGTGGGTAATGACCAAAAGAATGAGACTGCAAGTACAAGCAGAGAAATTCAATTTCTTTGCAGGGTCACTGAACTGCCACACTCCATGATAAAGTGAAAGGTTCAGCACTTCCAGGGAGCCTCAAATTAGGGTCACTGTTCCACCAGATCAAGAGGTGCCATTTGAGGTGGTTTAGGCATGTAACAAGGATGCACCCTGGGCAGCTCCCCATAGAGATGCTTTGAGTAAACCCCACTAGGTGACAGCTTAGGTATTCACTAAACAAGCAAGCTTGACGGGCTGAATAGTCTCTTCTTGTTTGTCAAGTTTCTTGTGTTCTTATAAAACATGAACTGAATTGGTTTTATACTCAAATCTTTTTTTCTACTTCCTGGAATTTTCTTGTAAAACACTGTGCTCAACATAGTAGTTCATTCTTGGATTGTCATTTTTGGATTGTCTCCCACATTTGCCTCTTCTTGATTTAAAACATTTCGGCAACCTCCTGAGGACAACTGAACACCATATAACAGCTCAACTTCCTGCTTCAGTATTTGGCAAGGTCCTACCCATGCACCATTCACTTTAGATGACTGGCCATTCTTGTGGCAGAGACCATTATGCTGAATTGCTGTCTTTGCGGGTACACATCATAGTGCCTCTTCATTGCGAAACCAGCCTTGTGCAACTGCATACAGACATATGTGTGTGCAGTAGCTGTGAAACCTTCAAGTTTTTAGATACTCATATGCCATTGAGATAGGTGTTGTCATTTCATCATATATTATTGACAGTGCAAGAGTGCACTGTGTAAGGTTTTGTAGTGTTGACCGGCATTACAGTAGAATCATGGGCAGGTATTGCTCCCAGTCCTGCTTATCCTTATCAGTCATTATAGACAATTCAGCTGTTTGTGTAAATTTCTAATGAATCTTTCTAATAGGCCAGGGGTTTTCAGACTCAGCTCTGGGAATCCCAAATGGCTACAGGATTTAGTTCAAAGCAGTTTCTTCATCAGTGAATCATTTTACTTCTAAATGGTCTCATTTAGCATTCTCATCTTTTTTCCTCTTCTTTTAGCGTGAAAATCACATCAGTGAAATTTTTATTTTCACTTAGAAGTAATTGTATTTTTTACTATAGTGTTAAATGCTTAACTCTCTTTTGTAGTTCTGTTTATAAGTTTCCTTTTTTCTCTCGTTTGCTCCTTTAATTTTACTCTCATAATGACAATTAACAACAAGCAGAGTAGACACCCAGGAAGATGACACTAAATGGTGAAAGGCTGCAGCTAATTAAATGTCAGACCATTAGAGCAGAAAGAAGATCACAATAATGTTGAAATCAAGACAAAAGCATTAAATCACCATTGAATAATAATATAAATGCTTAATATGTTTTAATAATATTTGCCAAACTTTGTAATTTCTACCTTGTCCCAGAACATAGAATCTGGGCAACAATAGCTTGTTTATTTAGGCTAGGAGTCCAATTGAAAATAGAGGTTGATTGGAACAGAGACATGCAGCCGTACAGAATACAAAAGAAGTCAACTGTACTAGGCCATCACTCTTTTGATCCAAAGGGGCAATGTGGGTCTTTTTAATGCTAAGTTTTCTGCACACTTCATTTCAAACCTTTGTCCCTGATCTTAATGCAGTCCCCTTGGCATGATAAAATATTTGGAACATTTCAAAATAAACTGCCAAGTTGTCCCATTGTGCCCCCAGGCCTTTCAACACCAGCCCTTCAGGTGAAATCTCTTCTCAAGAGGATCCCATGACTCATCTCAAACAGTCCCCACAGCTCAGCAACACTTCTTCCTGTGCTATATCATCATAACAGCCTGTCCACTGGTAGAACTTCCCAGTGTCAAGCCATCACAGTAGCAAGAAAAAATGGAAAATAAAGCCATAAAATGATAAAATGACGGAGCAAAATCAACTGTTGCATTACACAGTGTTTATTATTACAGGCCATGCTAAAACAGGTGCAATAGTCAATGGATATTGTTCTAAGATTATGAAAATATATGGAGACTACAGAATGTATTCTACAGATAGTGTGTACTTAATGCCAGACAAGTACTAAAATGCCAGCACACCAAAGCAATTGCAGAGCTTTCATGTTTTACATGGTACTGCTAACCCAGCTGCATTAACAGTTACAAAATCATATTTTTTGCAACTGATCTGTAGTGGGCTATGTTCAACTGAAAAAGCAGTACAATTTTTCTTATAATCCCTATTTTTTATTGGGAATGAGTATTCTGCATTTTTGTGGGTGTTTAATTTCAAAAGGAAATGTCTTCATTCCACCTCCCTCAGTTTAAGCCAATTCAGTGATTTATTATACTACAACTGGTCATTGTTATAAGGGCTAGTGAATAAGCTAATAAAAATCACATTTGGCTTCAGCTCTTAAATCAGTGTGTTTGAAGATTTTTGTAAATGTTCTGGTTTTGTGATTTTAAGGGTGGAGTTACTCATTAGTTCATTAGTGCGACTGGAGATTTTGGTAGAGGATTCTTCCAACAGAAAATATGCAATACATTGTTATATTTAAGTGAGAATCTTGGTCAGAAATCTAAGAACAAAAACTCATTTATAATATTCGCTATATGGACATTGTGGAAATTAATTTTAAAGGTACGGTTGGCCATTCCTTTATCTTTTTTAAAGAATAGCAAAGGATCCTTATACTCTGCTTACTATATACAGTAACAGAAAAAATAATTCTGTGAATTATTTTATTAATTGTGAATTATTGTATTAAGAAACATTATACAATGTTGTGTGCTTCATGTGATTTTCTGGTTAGCATGATGTTGCAGTTGGTATCACTGCTGAATCACAACAGCACAAGACTAAAGGTCTCAGCCATCATGCAGTCTGCACGTCCACCTTGTACTTATATGGGCTTTTCTTTTGGGATTTTGGTTTATTCTTACATCCCAAAGATGTGCTGTAAGGTAGACTGGCGATTCTAAAATACATGGATATACAGGTGTATCTCACCAGGGAAGACTCCTAATTGCACCCGATGCTATCTGGATAAGTTTGTTTCCCACAACCCTAAAATTGGAGTAGGTAGGCTTAGTAAATGGATAATTGTATGTTCTTTGTGCATTTATGGCTGCCTTTTATCAATGTTTTACTTTCTATTGAATTAGTATAGTTTTGGTTATATTTTCTACCTTGTAAACTTAAAAGCTTTGTCTTTCTCTTAATTTCTGTTGTCAGCACATTAAATATATGTGTAGTTTTTCACTTAACCTTTACTTATGGCAGGTATTTATTGCCTTTGCATATTGTATATACTGTATGAAAAATGCTGTATCCTATCATATCTATCTATCTATCTATCTATCTATCTATCTATCTATCTATCTATCTATCTATGTGTAATGAAGTATTAAAATCACAAAATGTACCTTATTCCAATATAATTGAAAATATTTTATATATGTTTACATTTTACAGTGACAGCAGCAATTTCAATAATTCATTAATGAGGATTATTCTGCTCCGAAACACACAAAATGAAAAGCTTTAAATTAATTGTTAATATAGCCACATCTTAAGATTTACCGGGGTGTGTTACTATCTCCCTATATAGGACCCTAAAATGTTTAACATTTTCTAGAATATCTTGATTAACATTCTGTCCTGGCTAAATTAACATTTAACTGCCTTTGTCTTCGCTGTCATGATGTTTCAGTTACTTTTTCATTCAGTTTCAACAATGGCAGTGATGTTGGAATACTCAGTTGGCAACAGGTTTTCAAATACAGTACCCATCTGGATAGGGAGAGTGGGGAAATAAGCTGAAAAAAATTCTGTAGGCTTGAAATGGATTTATATTTGCATTTATGAAACATCTGCACATTATTAATCTTGGCCCTAGATGCAATACATCATTTATTTAAACTGTCAATATATGATTCTTCTTTACGACCCAATTCATATTTATGGAATTGTTAATATCTTTTGAAGCTAAATGGAGTTCTACTAGAGAGAGTTTTTTATTTTTGCACTAAATATTTCTGTTTCGAAATGCCCATAATAAATTCAAGGCAGTACCGCTTGTAGTGCACACAAATTTGTTTCACTTGCAAACAAAGTTTCTCTAGATCTTGGATCACACGTGGAAACAGAAAAACATAAAAAGAATGTTCAAAGTAAAAATAATATGTCAAAGATCACAAACTTTATTGTGGATCCTGAATCCAGTAAGGAGATCTAGGGTCAATTTAGCATTTAACTGTATAAAACATAACAGCAACCGTAAATCAGCAGACTGCACTAGTACTCTAATGAAGAACATTTCACGTGCATGCAGAAAAACAGAAACAAGAGTGAAGCATGTGGTTAAAGCTGTGATAGACAGAACGGCAGGCATTCCTTTTTGTTGTGTGGCTACTCATGCACACAATCATCTTGCAATTTAGATGTTTCCTCTAATAATTCGGTAATTTGATAGTGGAATACCGACTAAACTTCTGGAGATTCAAAGGAAACCAAATGAGACAGCACAAACTATTTTAGTTTATGTGCATACTGTACATCACTCACAAAGTTTGGCCTTGTAGAAAAGAATATTGCTTTTTCAGGTGATAATTGCAGATTCAAGAAATGCAGTTTCCACTGTCCTTCCACTGTCATGGCATCCTGGCTGGAAAAGGCACAAACAACCAAATTGGTCAGGATCCATATCCCTTCATTTTAAAGTTTCCTCTACCGGGTAAGGAACCACTAATCCCATCCAGTAAGTCCAGCCAACCCATATTGTCTGTGACAAAATATATTTTGTAAATAAAATAAATATTGAAAAGAACAAATCATATGCACTATATATATATATATATATATATATATATATATATATATATATATATATATATATATATATATATATATATATATATATATATTTCAAGGATATCAATCTGTCCAGTTAGGAAGCATAAGTTATTGTAAATGGACGTCACCTGCTTTGGTGCAGATGAAAAGGACAGCAGGTGCACTGGAGAAGCAACAGCAAGACAACCCTCATAAAGGGTAATGGTTTTTTGGGTAGTGGCCACAGACAATTGCTCTCTCCTTGTTCTTCCTGATTGATTCTTCTGTAGTTTTGCATTTTGCTAGTGTCCTTGTCTCCACTGGTAACATTAATTCCGTCACAAGAACGGTTGCTGTGTCTCTCAGCACAGTCTCAAGAGCATGGAGGAGATACCAGAGGATGGACTGTTACAAGTAGAGCTGGACAGAGCCGTAGAAGGGCATCACCCCAGCAGCAGGACTGGTATCTGCTCCTTTGTACGAGGAGGAACAGGAGGAGCTCTGACAGTGCCCTACAGAATGACCTCCAGCTGACTACTGGTGTGCATGTTTCTGAAAAAAACAGACTCCATGAGGGTGGCACGTGGGCCTGGCATCTTCTAGAGCATTGTCAGGCAATATTTAAAATTGCTAGTGTTTTCGAACTTTTGTTTGATTAAAAAGATAATGTTTAAAAAAATATATTTTATGTTGGAAAAACAGATAACGGAACACTTACGGAAATGAAGTCTAAGAAATGTGAGAGACTTCAAATGATCGACAAGGAAATGAGCGTCTGTCTTTTGAAAACTGATCCTCGCATCAATCTCGTATGTGCTGAAAAACAATCTCAATGTTCACATTAATTAAATTTAAGATTTATCCTTTGTTTCCTTTATTAATGAAATGTCTTTCAAACTGGTAAAATTAACTGTTTTTATTGCCGATTGTCCATAGATTGTGTCGTCACGACTTTATTTATGGGCAGTCCCTCAGGTGCGCTGCAAAAGTAAATTTTTGGACTTAGTGCGCCGCAACTCGAAAAAGGTTGCCTTTCACTGCTCTAGAGGGATCTGTGCTCACAGGCCATCACTGTGCAGCTTGCTTGGCATTAGCAAGAGAATACAATTGGTAGCCCCGCCATTGTCGCCCTCTTCTCTTCGCAGATGAGAGTAGGTTCACACATGTGACAGACACGAAAGAGTCTTAAGATGCTGTTAGAACATTATGCAACCTGAAACATCATCCAGTATGACCGGTTTGGCGGGGGGGTCAATGTTTGTCTGGGGAAGCATAACATGGAGGGTTGCAGAGAATTCCATGAGCTACGCTACAGTACCATGATATCTGTTAAGTACTAGGATGAAAACCTCAGAACCTTTGTCAGACTTTATGCTGCCGCAGTGGGCCCTGGAATCCTTTTGGCGCAGAGCAATGCCCAGCCTCATGTGGCCAGAGTGTGTAGGCAGTTCCAGGATGATGAAGGCATTGATGCCACTGACTGGCCTGCATGTTACCCAGACCTGAATCCAACTGAGGGCCACAGACTCTCCAGGAGCTCATTGATGCCCTGATTCAGGTCTGGGAGGAGATCCTTTAGGACACAATACCACAGTCTCATCAGTAGCTTGGTAACCCTAGCATTAGTAAATGCTGCTGCTTCATGGATTCAGAATTCCAAAATTGAATGCAGTGTGAACATATTGTCCTTGTGGAGTCTGCAAATTCTGTTTGTATGGGTATTCCTCCTGTATTGCCAAAGACATACAGGCTTGGTTGCTTTAACTCTGTGTGAGTATGTGTGAATAGGCCCAATGGTTGAACTTATGCCCTGTCCAATGCTGTTTTCCACTTTTTGCTTACTGCTGTTTCATTGGCCAAGACTCCCTGCAGCACTGAATTCAATCTAGTGGGTATGAGAATGGCTGACTGACTGACAAGAAGCTGATAATACTATACAATAATGTTAGTGTGCTAGCAACCCAGCTTTTTTATATGTATTTTTCATGGATGCTCCAAAAACATGTTTCTTTAATTAACTATGTATTCCGAGAACGAGTGAGTATCCCTGGTGAGAGACCTTACTTACCTTAAATTTTTACCTTCTGCCTGATGCTTTTGATCATGCCCTTAAGAACATCAGGAATATTAGATGGATGATGCACTGTAATATAAACATGTTGAGCATGTCTTCTACTGTTTTCTTCCATAGAATGCTTTGCATTGATTAGGCTTTTTGGGAACCTGATTTTAAAACCATTCAAAAGTAAAGCAATGTGCTAATTTTAATTCATAAATTCTGTTTTTTTTTGTCTCATCCAGTGTCACAAAATATTGCTTATGCAAAAGAGGAAAATATTTTCCT
This sequence comes from Polypterus senegalus, assembly GCF_016835505.1. Lineage (NCBI taxonomy): Eukaryota > Metazoa > Chordata > Cladistia > Polypteriformes > Polypteridae > Polypterus > Polypterus senegalus. The sequence continues at coordinate 188,263,437 of NC_053155.1, read as the reverse complement.
TAAAAGCATAAAGAATGACCACTACATCCACAAATTCAGCAGTAATGTAGTAGCTTGTCCGATGAGAAATTCAAATTCAGGTTGGTATTACCATGTATTCCTAGCATTCATTCTTTTGATTGTCTTCGCAGATAAAATTGCAAGTTAGTTTCAGGGGAAGCCTGTGGTAGAGGAAAAGAAATGATTAATGTGAAACAGATGATTAATGCTTAGTAATATTTCTTTTCCAAAGATGACCAGGAAATAATGAGATCATTTCCTTAATGTAAGGGACTTTGATTCTGAGGGCTAAGGAAAGACCTTCTATAGCACCAGTAAGGTTAAAAAGGCTTCTTAAAACATTTATAGTTTAGAATGTCGGTTTTAATTTTTTTGATTTACTGACTTACAATTTTGTTTTGTGGTTTGATTTTGGTGCTCAGTCCTAGAAAGGACAGTTTAAACCAAGCACTGTCAGAATATAAAATTTGGCAGGAGACCCACCCCAAATGGAAATTGTAAACTGGAAGGCATATTGGTAAAATTGAGTTGGATAATTAGATTCTTAATACTGTACAATTTATTCTTTATTTTCTGTTTTACATTGTATCTACAGTAATATTATTTTTTATCTTTCACCATACACCTGACAACAAGATTGCTCAACTTCTTGAGTGGTCTGTAATCTACTTTTAAGTCATATGTTCTTGATACTTGAGTAAAGCTAAGCTGTTAAAAAATATCACCCTTTGCTAATGTTGATTCTACGAGGCCATGGCCTACCAGTCGATGATGTGCTAAGGGCACAGGTAGGCAATTTGTTGACTAGACTGTTCTGAGCAAGGACCAAGGAACACTTCTGTAGACAGTCTGGAACAGAATTCAGAGAAACTAAAGCAGTCTTGAAAGCATTAATTGGATCTGGGTTCATTTTTCTGGTTGTGTTACTGCATTGATTTTGAAGTTCTGCAATGGCAAGGCAGTAAGGGTTGAAGAGATTCACACACAAATTCTGACAGCCCTGGATATTATTGGAGTATCTTAGCTTCTTTCTGATGTACAAGAAAGACTTGTGACAGTTCCTCTTCATTGCAGGTTGTTACCGTTAATTTAAAGTGTATTTTCTTTCTGTAGGAGAATCATGCGTTTTAGCCTCCATGGCAAATCCCATGCCAAGATATTGAAAAAGCTACTTTGGCCGAAAAATTAATGTTTCATTTTCAGTGAAATTATAGTTAATAACTGTACTATCTAGAGATTCTATTTTCTAAATTTGAAGCCAAAGTGTAATGATTATTGAACTGTTGAGATACAACCATCTTCCATGATTTCAGTATTATGGCAGAGGCATGTAAGCTTTTTTCTTCTGTTTCTCTGCAGTGTGTCCTGGTATTCCCTCTGTCAGCTGGGACAAGACTGTTAGGGCGAGCTGTTGAAACAAGATGCCACTAACACCATAGTTTATGGTGTGGATGACGTATCCAAGCTAATTTGCACCACACATACAGTTTATCACTCATGCCAAAACATTCTAGTTAAGTTTCTTTAGACTCCAAGCCTTTCCACTTCATATCCATCCTCTCCAACAAATCACCTTTTCTTTGGAAAATTATTGAAAATATGTGAACATAATCTTTTATTAAAGTCAATAGGATTTGTAACTCAGCCAGAGTCATAGTTGGTCTGGTAATAGCTTTTCAAGCTCACCAATTAAGTTTAGAGGAATGGATTAAGTGTGGACTGTGTTACTGTAGTTTTATCACTTTTTGACTTCTGTTAAGGCTAAATCTTTAAAAATAATTGAATAAAAAAGGAAAGGATAAAAGTCGCACAAATTAAGTGAATGAATGATCTTTCTCTGTTGCAGTATGCATAGAATAATATTAAAAAATATATCAGACACATCACTGCAAAGATAGTCAATTGTTTTTTGTTTCTTTTTCTGTCCCCTTTTGATGTGAAAGATGAAGCTAAACTGACAATCTACTACTACAAAAGTTCACTTGATGGAAGAGAATACTCAGGCATGCCCATTATCCTAAAATTCAACCGTACAAATGAATACCTCTACTGTGATAAAGTCAATGACAAGGTGATTCTGAAACTTGAGGTTAGTAGTTATTTTCTTCTTGCTTTAGTAGGAAAGAGGAGAGGTTGGGGGCATACGCTGATTACAGCACGTTGATTCATGCACCACACTGCAGAACACTCGGACTGAGATCCAAGTACAACGAGTGACACTTCAGCACCACAATGAACAGTGAGAGGTTTTTTACAGTGGCTGGAGTGCCAATCCTGCCACCAACCCTTGGTTTTTCCCTGTGGCTAGGGATCTGTGCTGGAAATCGGAAGGTTGCCGGTTTGAATCCCATAAATGCCAGGAGAGACTCGACTCTTCTATGCTCCTGAACAAGGCACTTAACCTGCAGTTGCTCCGTCCTGGGTATGACGTTAATCTGCATTCAGCCCTGCATCTTGCTTTAGACAAGGGAATATTCAGCATCTGCTTATTTTCTCGGCAAAGAAAGTTTTCGTTGTACAAAAATTTCAATCAGTATGAGAATTAATTGTAAAATTTTTTATGTTTACAATTTAATTCCATGCTAGTTCTAGGTCCTTGTTTTCCTTATTTCACACACTTTTCAAATATACAAATAATTGGAAGGCAGAAATTGATTAAAATGACAATTAAAAAAGTTTTTGCTCAGGCTTCTGATTACCGTTTTGCATTGATTAATACTTTATTATAAAATGTGAACATTTGTAATGTACAAGATCATGCATGTGGTAGCCATACTGTACATCCATGGCTGCTTATATTTTTAAGTATCATGGGATTGCTGGGAGAGAACTTTGAATAAGAGTGCCAAAGAGTTAAAGTAAAATAAAGTCAGATAAAGAATTTTCAAATTGGTGCATTAAATTTAAATTACCTGAGGGTTCAGTTATAGGCACCTTATGAATTCATACACTGGCTGATGAAGAAACCAACAGGCTTAGCTTGTGAAATTTTGGGAAACTATCCTATTGACATTTCTTAACACAATATTGGATTTTCTAGTCATTATCTCATTCCACTAAGAGAGTGTTTCTCAACATTTAGCATCTCACGACCCTGTTTTAATTTTATAAATTTAATGACAACCCTCAAGTCCCCCTTTGTTGAATCAGTGATAAAGACTGTGTGATACAAACAAGGATAAATATCGTGCAGCGCTGTCAGTTGTTTAGGCAACCCACTGCGATTCATTTGCACACCCAACAAAAGCATCTCATGAGCAAGTGATTGAGAAACGCTACACTAAAAAATGTAAAGATGTTGGTCATATTAGCTTTTAGCTGCATATTTCTTGTATATTTTAAACCATTGAGGAATATTGTTGCTTCTTTCATCGTGAAAGCTGAAACAATTATGAATAACCCTTAATAATCTTTTTTTTGTTCCAAAGTAGCTCTTTTTTTTTACTAATATATATGATTTTTTTTTTTCCTTTTTAGAAATGCTGTGAAAAAGAGCTGGAATATATTGCAAATGACAAACCTACATGGAGCTTTGTATTCTATATGACAGACAAAGGCGATACCACCCGTCAGTTTGAATCTGCAAAGTACAGGAACTGGTTTATCAGCTGCCAGGAGAAATTAATTAATCTTAAGAAGGAACCAGGTGACTTTTTAGTCATCACTATACAAACAAATTAAGTGTTAAACTGTTCTTGCTCCTGGAGGGTCAAGTATACATAAATTATAACAAATGGATAACTGTTCTACAAATCTTTTGTTGTGTGCATTACATGTTATTTAAATATACAGTACTCTAAAATTGAATAATTTATCAATTTAAAGCCGTGTAAACTATAGTTTACTATACAATTCATGAATTTAAGAGTTTTTTTTTGTGTGTGTGTGTGAAAAGTTGAAATCTAGACAGGTATTGCATGATCTATTAGCCAACTGCCCAGGAAACTAAGATCTCCAGAATGCTGATTCACTCCTACTTCTAATTTACTGTGTGACTCTGAGCAAATATGGCATGTCCATGTGCCAATTCTACAATTGTGAAGTCAATGTCTGTGAAAGGATATGCCATACTTTAGTACTACTAAAGCAACTTACAATAGCTTTTACTTTGGAAAGGCACTATATAAATAAAATATTATTATTGTGTCTGCTCTTGTCTAATTGGTTCAACAATGTTCCTAGCATTTCTTTAAAAGAATACTGTTGTGTATTTAAACATAGACATTATTCAGATTCATATGTGAAGTGGTACTTGTTTTAGGGAAATGACAAAATTTCTATATGAAGGAAATTTGAAATTTTAAGGTTTGCTATAAGAAACATATTGTTGATTTCTAAAAAATCTTTGTGAAGAAACTGATTAGGTATGGTATAGCTTATGTACAAGCCAGCCCCAATAAACAATTTATGTTTTTGCAGAATTACACATCTCCATGTATAATTCAATTTCTGGCAATATTCAATTTTTTCCTGCTGAAGATTGTATGAATATGTGAACTGAGACCACTTTTGTATTCCTGCTGAACCTGAATTTTATTAATAAATAATAAGAATTAAAGAACAAAGAGAGAAACCACCCAGTAAACCAGATGTACAAGCTCCTGTAAGAACTAGAACCTTCCTCTCACCCCTCTCTTTTTCGTATTTCCTTTAACTCCTTCTGTTCTTTCCCACTTACTAAATACAGAGCAACCTTTTAACCCTCAGCTCCCTGGATTCACTTCTAAAGTCATGGCACCCTTATAATCTCCTGCAGTCATTAGACTGCATTGACCGTGATCATACTCTGACCCCACAAAACTTTTAGTTTCTAGACATTCAGAACTGCACAAGAACTGCCTAACCTTTGCACAACAGGACACGATTCTGGCAATTTTTTGTTCAGCTTACTTGCTAGTGTCATTGCTGATTTGATCCTTCCATGAGAAAAGGATCACAAAGGTTAATATTTGCTTCACGAGTTAGGCAGAGAGAGAGAGTAGACAGAGCTAGGTACAGCTTTTGAACCAAATGCTGAAACCACTACCCATTGTAAAGGGTAACACAGGGTCAGAATCAAGTTTAGACAGATGTCAATGCCAAAAGCATAAAAGCGTAAAAAAAAAAAGTTTCCTGAAAAAGCAACGTTCTCAGGCTTGAAATAGCTTTCCTTAGAAAGAAAACACTGACCATACAGCACATGTAGTTTGAGAGGATGGAAACCAACACCATGTGAGCATGAGCTGTGAATCATACGCATGTGATGTGTGGTGCCACAGTAAGAAATTCTAAATAGTGATACTTAATGGCATCACCATGTAACTAATAAATGGTAAAACTGAAGCAATTCATAACATAAAAAAAGAATAAAATATTAAAATAGTAACAACTTGTTTTTATTTACTTCAAGCCTCTTCTGGTTGGAGATGCCTCTTTCCTCAAACCAATTGAGAACACTCTTGCCCTGGCCCAGGTGCTGGCAATTTTTCCTTCCCATTTACATTTATTTATTTGGCTGATGCCTTTATCGAAGGTGACTTACAATATTTATGATACAATTGGCTACATTTAGTTTGGTTTTCCAATTGGAACACAGGCAGGTCAAGTGACTTGCTCATGGTCACATTGTGAAAGTAGAGGGGTTTGAGCCCACAGCTTTAGGGGTTAAAGTCCAAAGCCTTATTCACTATTCCACACTGCCCCTTCCCAGTTTGATACAAGTCAACTTCCATTATTCAAACAAGCTGCTGTGGATTTCTGTTTACTAAGCAGAGCTCTTGGTCACTCTTCATCCAACACCCTGCATTCATGGTTCAGGTTGTGCTAGGTTCGGGTTAGGCTTGTCTAACTTTTTATAGAATGTTATTTTATTCAGATATTCATTATTCACAATTATAATTCTATAGTTTTTTTTTTTTTGGCCATCCATTAATCCAATACATGTAGCTGTCTCTGTGGCCAACCAAAACTTAGGTAGCCTCAGCCAAGTCACAGGAGCCCAACCGGAATAAAAAAACTGACCCTTATGGGGAACACTCGTCTACACACATCAGACTGATTTAGAGCCTTAGAGGCTTTGTCAAATGACTAAAACTTGTCAATGATATTTACTCATTTTAATGTACAGCACCTTACAAATTATAAATGTAGAAATGTTGTATCCCTCCAAGATTGGATCCAGATTTCAGCTCAAGGCTGATGCTGCTACTTCGTGGAGGAATGAATATGTTCAGAAAATAGTTGGTTATTTTATGTTAATGCCATTAATAATTCACACTGTAAACTGAATTTCCTTAATACTGCATGTTAAGACATACAGTATATATTGTTTATATATTTACATGTTTAATATTTGTTTTTCAAATAGCTGCATACATAAATTGTGCATCTCATTAATTCAGAAAATATTTATAATATATATATATATATACAAATAAATATTTATAATATACAGGTAAAATTCCATTACAACAAATATCTTTACAACGAAAGTTTCATTGCAACAAAGTATTTTTATGGTCCCGACAGCTTCCCCATATGATGCGCATCTATAGAAATCTTGTTACTATGAAGTACATTCAGCAGATACTTTCATTACAACGAAGTGCCCAAAAGACCTTGAAATGCCTGAATGAATCTGCAGAGCAGTTAGTTCTGTGGTCACCGCTCAGTTGTGGACAACGATCCCCAAACAGACACACTATAATTTTTTTTTCTTTCCTCGAACTTTCCTCGTACTGTTTTATTTATTTTTTTTTTGCCTTTTTGTTTCCTGCAGTTTTCAGTGATACCTTTTGCTTCTTGCTCATCAACATTTGAAAAAATTCATTGGAATTTAACTCCTTATCACCCTCCTATAGAAACAACAGACACAAAAAAACGATAACAGTTCATATTAGAAAAAAAAAAAACTTTACATTTTTGCAGTTCTCGATTGCGGCAAAAAGAAAAAAGACATTGCCAGTGAATTCGGAATGTCACCATCGAGGCTGTCAACTTTCATGAAAGGCCGAGCAAAAAAAGAAGAAAGATCTCAGGTTGCAAATGTATGTGAAATGCTGCATTTGAAGACATCGAAAAATCAGTTTTTATATGATTCAGTGATGCTCGTTCAAGAAACATTCCTATTAATGCGGAAGTTATTCAAGAAAATGTGGAGGTTTGTAAACTCTCTTGGGACCTCGCCCAACTAGACAGCATTCTGAAGAGCGTGCCGAAGTCCAATCTCTGCGTCTATAGAAGACTGTTTATCTGTTGCCAGGGCAACAGAAGGGTCAAAGCTATGCTGCATCTCTCAGCTATGCTGTGTCTCTCTGCCAAAGCAAACAGAAAAGGTACCGATGAGTGATGCAAGGAACATTGTAAACGCAGGTAACAGGATTACTTGGCCACTAACCTGGCCGCGACTCTGCCTGACTGCTGTCTGTGTATAGCAGAGTGGCAGATCATGTTACAATAAATAATGGTGCTGTTTCTGTTTCAAGCTGAATAAAGCTGGTTTTGCTAAAGTACTGAGACTAAGCCTCGTGTTTTGGGGTGCAAGAGAGGGACTTATAGCGCGACCCTGATCTTTTAAGATTTTTGGAATCTTCCATAGACGCTGCAATCGCGCTTTGGGACACATTTCAGCATGTCGTTCCTGTTGGGTGGGGAGTGGGGGGATCCCAAAAGTGTTCAGAAACCTCACAATATGAAGAAGAAGAAAAGGGTGATTTGGATTCTGATTGATAACTGTGCTGCACGCAACATGCTTCCACATTTAGATAATGTTTGCATTGAATTCCTACCACCCAATTGCACAGCAGTGCTTCAGCCATTGGATTTAGGCATCATTCACACCCTGAAAGTGTATTATGGCAAGGAAATGCTGAGAAAAATTCTCATCAGCATAACTTGTAGGCAGGAGGAGATTAAAATTAACGCGAAAGAAGCTATTGAAATGATTGCAAATGCCTGGAAGCAAGTTGAAGAAAGCACTATAGTAACAAATACAGAATCTCATTACAACGAAATTTTCGTTACAACGAAATATTTTTTAGGTCCCTGGGAGTATAATGTAATGGAATTTTACCTGTATACACATCCCACTCTGTACCTTGGCTCTTGCCTTGTGCAATGGATAGCAGCCATCAAGTTGAACTGCAAATTTATGAGCATCTCATTTCTGTGACGGGAATTTTAGGAAGTTAACCTACAAACAAATTGCCATCAATTTAAAGCCAGCATGTATTATACATACTACCTTAAAAATAGGCTGATACTGATTAAACTCTTTATGCTGGCATGGACTCTTCCAAATTCAGTCAAATCTGTCAATGCTCACAATGCTCAGAATCCTCAAAAATTGTTGTCATAAAAGGTATATCTGTAATTTACAGCAAAGAAACTAGGATTTTATACACATTGTTTAGCAATGGGGCAGCACGGTGGCGTAGTGGTAGCACTGCTGCCTCGCAGTAAGGAGACCTGAGTTTGCCTCCTGGGTCCTCTCTGCATGGAGTTTGCATGTTCTCCCTGTGTCTGCGTGTGTTTAATCCGGGTGCTCCGGTTTCCTCCCAAAGTCCAAAGAAATGCAGGTTAGGTGCATTGGCAATCCTAAATTGTCCCTAGCGTGTGCTTGGTGTGTGGGTGTGTGTGTACATGTGCCCTGTGGTGGGCTGGCGCCCTGTCTGGGATTTGTTCCTGCCTTGCGCCCTGTGTTGGCTGGGATTGGCTCAAGCAGACCCCCGTGACCCTGTGTTAGGATATAGCGGGTTGGATAATAACTGACTTTTTAGTAATGGTGTCATTTTGTTCTATTAATGTAAAAAAACTGTTACAGATTTTAGTCCCCTACGTTTAACAAGATAAGATCAACAACTTTAAGTTTAATGTCTTACTTAGTTGTGGATTTTACTACGCTTAAATGTACACACATTGAACAATTTTGAAATGCTAGCCATTTAATACAGTACACATTTCTGCAAATATTGTTGCAAAATGTAGTGCATGTGTCTGAGCAAGTTTTTCCAGGTAAGATTATGGAAAACCGGTCAATACTGTCAGGATCAAAGCAGGAACCAATTCCGGCACCCTCAATCATAAACATGCTCACAGACATGGGGCCAGTTTAAAGAAGACATTCAGCCTGTCCGTGGAAGGAAATCACAGGCATAACCTCCAGCTGCCTCATTTATAAACACTGCATACACACAATAGAGGCTTGAAACATGTGTATGCAACTTCCCAATTAAAGGCTAGGATTTATAAACAAAAACTTTGCACAAAAGCTTGCATATATTTACAGCAACTCCGACCCATGCTTAAGCAGTATTTCAGAGAAACTGAGAAACAATGACATTCTTAATTAAGCAGTGAAATGCAGTCAAAGCAGCTAAATGACTACTCACATGCATAATAATTCATATCTCCAAGCTGTTATTATAATGTACATTGACATGACAAACATATTACATCACAAATGTGATGAACATGATGGCCTGACTGTATTTTATTTCCATTTTAAGAGGGCCAGTGCTCCTTATTCATTTTTCATTACTTTATTTTGGCTACCTGTTCTCACATCTAAGGGCTTGTTTATGCTTCACGCTCAGAATGAGCTGCCACACGTTCCCAGCATTCATTTGACACATCCTCTGAGCAGGTCCTCAGAAACGAATGTGACGTGTGCGCAAACTGCAGTACCAGCAAAAAGCTGGGAGGGTGCAGTGTGCTAAAAGTCAGAATGTTACATCAGAGTCTCTGTTTACTATCTATATGTGACAGAAAGCCTCTAAGCGGATCCTACGAGATCGATGTGAGTGCTTCGTTGTTTGATGAATGGTTCAATGTGGTGAAGCAAAATGCCGACATACAGATGCACTCATGGTGCTTTTATATTCAAGCGTCGCATATTCCCAATCGTAATGGCACCATCTTTTGTGGTGTCTTTATTTTTTTTTTGCAACTTCACAACAGCAACATAATGTAAAGCAGCGTATTTGAGCCAGAGAGAAAAAAAATTAAGGACATGGTAAAAACGTGTATTTTGTGATTAAAGTGGAAATTTCGGCTTTAATCTTGAAATGTCCACTTTCACCTCTTAGTTTACTTTATCATTAAAGCATACCATCATAAACGTCATCCCAGTTTTTAATTGATATGAGCTTCTTGGATCTAACATTAAATATATGAAAGTCCAACTCCCTGCAAATTTAGAATCTTTGAATTTATACTTGATATCACTTTCATGATGAAATGCATTAAAGTATGTATGTTACATTTTATAGATAAATCATTAATTTCATTTAAATAATGAATACTGTTAATAATTACATACATGGGGGTGACACGGTAGCGGAGCGGTAGCACTGCTGTCTCGCAGGGAGTCACATCGCTGGTATTTCCTGATGGGTTTCCACACTGTGCTCCAGTTTCCGTCCATAGATATTATGGAGCCGACCCGGACACAGAAAGGCGGACATGTTGATTTTCACCACCACACGTTTATTATATACAATTATTTTCAAATATAAAGCCAGTGCACACTCACAAACCCCAACACACAGTCCTAGCCACACAAATGCCTTTTCTTCGGGCCGCCTCCACACACTCACTCACTCACTCACTCTCTCTCTCTCTCTCTCTCTCTCTCTCTCTCTCTCTCTCTCTCTCATGCCTCGTCCTTCTTCCACCCGGCTCCAGCCCTGAATGAAGGGAGACGGCCCCTTTAATATCCTCCCGGATGAGCTCCAGGTGATTCCCGACACTCCTTCGTTGGCCACGCCCCAGCGTGGCGGAAGTGCCGGCTGTTCTCCCAGCAGCTCTCCGGGTGTCCTCTTAAATCTTCCCCCCAGCACTTCCCGCTGTGGCGGAAGTGCTGAGGTTACAAGTCCCCAAGGCATTGGGGCACCTTCTGGCGGTGACCACGGGCCCCTACAGGGTGGGGCATCCATGCCCTCAACCCGTGGCCCCCAAAGCAACCAGGATGGCGGCCCCCATGTGATCCAGGGTGGGCGCAGACCCACATCCGGTCCTTCACGGCATCCCGGCTGGGTCGTTGCCCCTGGCATCCCTGACAATATGCAGATTTGGGGATTTGGTGCCACTAAAATGCCTTCAGTGTATGTGTGTGCTTGTATTCACCTTGCGATGAGCTGAGGCCCCATCCAGGGATTGTTTCTGCCTCGTGCCCAGTGCTTGCTGGAATGGACACATTCCTGGATTGATGGATTTAATCATTAAACATCCTTTTCAGAGATATTGCGGTATGGTGTCATTGGAATTTAATGGGTGTTCCAGGCAATTCACAACACAGAGAAGCCGAATCTGTTCTCACCATGATAATGTCTTGCACTACCCACTGCTGGATTCCTCCAGATGCACGCAAAGTATGCGCACAAGTATAAACAGTAAAATGCTGCAGCATGTGTTGCGTGATGTATAAACCCGGCCTAAGAGAACCAGCCAAGAGATCAACAGTATCTCTGCCAAACTTCAAAACATCATGCCTGCTGTGCTGGAAGCCATTAACAGACCAGCGAGACACTACATCCAGTACATCACAGTTACATTCCATTAATACACAAATCATCCAAGAGGTGACTTGCAAACATCCTGTCTCAATAGCCTGGATCAACATGTGATTCATTTATTTTGAGGCAAAGTAGCTTCGGTAGATGTGATGGTAGGAGTGACGGATGCATTCAAGTTGGAGGTGGGATTACATCAGGGATCGGCTCTGAACCTTTTCTTATTTGCAATGGTGATGGACAGGTTGACAGACGAGATTAGACAGGAGTCCCCATGGACTATGATGTTTGCTGATGACATTGTGATCTGTAGCGATAGTAGAGAGCAGGTTGAGGAGACCCTGGAGAGACGGACATATGCTCTAGAGAGGAATGAAGGTCAGTAGGAACAAGACAGAATACATGTGTGTAAATGAGAGGGAGGTCAGAGGAATGGTGAGGATGCAAGGGTTAGAGTTGGTGAAGGTGGATGAGTTTAAATACTTGGGATCAACAGTACAGAGTAATGGGGATTGTGGAAGAGAGGTGAAAAAGAGAGTGCAGGCAGTATGGAATGGGTGGAGAAGAATGTCAGGAGTGCTTTATGACAGACAGATATCAGCAAGAGTGAAAGAGAAGGTCTGTAGGACGGTAGTGAGATCAGCTAGGGTATATGGGCTGGAGACGGTGTGACTGACCAGAAAGCAGGAGACAGAGCTGGAAGTAGCACAGTTAAAGATGCTAAGATTTGCACTGGGTGTGACAAGAATGGATAGGATTAGAAATGAGTACATTAAAAGTTCGGCTCAAGTTGGATGGTTAGGAGACAAAGTCAGAGAGGCGAGATTGCGTTGGTTTGGACATGTGCAGAGAAGGGATGCTGGGTATATTGGGAGAAGGATGCTAAGGATAGAGCTTCCAGGGAAGAGGAAAAGAGGAAGACCTAAGAGAAGGTTTATGGATGTGGTGAAAGAGGACATGCAGGTGATGGGTGTAACAGAACAAGATGCAGAGGACAGAAAGATATGAAAGAAGATTCTCTGTGGTGACTCCTAACAGGAGCAGCCGAAAGATGATGAAGAAGAAGAGGTCTCCTTGGATGTAGAGGTCAAGACACACACACCAGCATCACAAAGATGCCCCCTGCTTCTATTTTTTGCAAGAAGAGGTTTCTGCTGAACCATATTTAATACTCTTTCATGTAAGGGCTGTCATGGAATGAATGTGCCTGATATTAAAGTGGATTTTTTTGTAAAAATTATTACATTAATTTTGTGTTCTTCAAAGTAGGTCCCTTTATAGACAGCACATTGCTTCCATTGGCTCTTCTTGGAAATTTGTCTTTGTGATTTCCATTGGTACATCAGTTTCGGCAGTTTGGATGGTTTCAATCATTTATAAAGAGTGACCTTTTTAGATTATTTTTTTCAACTTAGAGATGTACTGACACATCAATGTGGTGGTAGAGAAAGTGCTTGGATGTCAGAAATTCTGTAACATAAAGTGACAGTAAGTGAGAAGTGTAACACTATTTTTCAAACCTATATAGTATCTCTAACTCTACAATAAGACAAAGTGAATATGGTTAGATTAAAAGGGCAGTTTAAAGAAAAGGTACACCACTGATACAATTATTAATATCTAATGTTTATCTACAACACATAAACCCATTTACTAATATCAGAATCGTTCCTCAACAATAAACAAATTCATTATATATCTTCATAAAAAAAACATTGCAAAAATATAGCACCCTTGCACTTAAACTGGAAACCCTGCCACTATTCAAAACATGTCAAGATCAATCCTATAAAGAGCAATGTAACCCCATGTGTTAATGCTTGGAAAAGAGAACATCTTGTAGTGTTCCAAATGCCAGATATTTTGAGTCCCTAAAGGAGCCAAAGGAACTAATGATCCTTAACTATAGCGTGTACCTCCTAATCCACAATTTGATAGTTCAGTCGAAGGTTAATATCTTCCTTCCTGTAGCAAAAGAAGTCAAGCTCAATTTCTTTTTTCCTTTGCTTTTCAGAACTGGCCAAGTTATTTTACCAAGAATTAGTTTCACATAGACAAACATTACCAAAACATAATGAACTTTGCACATTATACCCCCTTAAACACACACACACACATCCAAGGACATCAACTATGAGGGAGCCCTATTGTGTGAGAAGCTTTTTGGATCTTTTAATTAAAAACATTCAAACCAATTGGTTTGAATGAATCATTAAATTAAAAAACGATCTGTAGATATGTGGGTGGATATTAGAACTCTGATGCTACACTTATGTTCAACAGACCTTCGGACCACCTGTTCTGTTTTGCCCACATAGAAAAACAAGCAGGGATAAAAAAGTAAATAAATAACACCCTTAGTCCCACAATCAGATCAATGCTTCAACGTGATGGTAAAATTAGCACTCACTATTTGATCCCCTCTATGTATATTGCTGCAACAACTACATCATGGAGAGGGGAGATATACCAGGTGACTGTTCAACTTCAGGTCAGAAATTTTCACCACCGTATCCTTAAATGTTATTCTTAAATGTTCTTTTCTGAGTAAGTGGATATTCTAATATTTATAGTTATAGAGACAGTAGAAACTCTGTAACAGATTTTTTTGCAGATTTGATGAGACAGGTAAATAAAAAATTGGATTTCCAAGACTAAACAGAAATATTAAAAAAGGAGAACAGTATACAAAACACAACAGACAAGATATAAGATGCACTTTATCATCCTTAACAAAACAATCATGTACTTGTATTTTCACAGTCTAATATTTTTTTAGATAGACAGATTTTTACCCTGGAAAGGGCAATTTTAGGAAACATATGCCATCAAATTGTCTCTGATAAAACCTTTGATGGGTAACCACAGAAAAGCTGGATCATCTACACTAAAATTCAAAACTAAAATTATAAAATTCAAAAATCTAAAACTAAATGCTCATTGAACTTAACAGAAAACAGAAACTGAATTGTTGCAGAACTGCTTGTTGTTCAGTAACAAGGTATTAATGTGCCATCTAGTGGCACACTTCTGGTGAGCAAAATTTTTAGGCTTTAAGATTGAAATCTTTACATGGGATAATGAGGTAGCTTTCAAGGCTGCAACTGACAAGTCAGAAACCAAATCGCAAAAAAATAAATTATGATTAATTCAGAACGGAATCTTATGAGAATTTGAAAACAAGAAAAAAATTAAGGGAACACTTAAACCACACATCTCAAAGTACGAAATATTTAAGTGGAAAAATTTTACTGAGTGATACTGTATAATTCACTGGGAACAAAATGATGTAACAACGGTCAATGGAAATCAAAATGACTAACCCATTCAAGCCTGGATTCAACGTCACACTGAAAATCAAAGTCAAAAACTGAAATCACAGGCTGATCCAACTTGCATGAATTTCATCACGCCCATGTCCTGGTGCATCTCCTCCCAGAGCTGGATCAGAATATCAGTGAGCTATTGGACAGTCTGTGGCACTCACTGGCAGCGTCGGATACATTGTGTAATAAATGAATAAGCAGACAGCATAAAGGTTTGGGGTTTCCGGCCCTGTATACTGCAAAATTATTCACAATAAACAAAAATACAAGGTCAAATACATAAACTCAAAACAGTACATATGCACGACACCAAAGATGGCATCGGCGGCCATTTTATGGAGGAGCCGGAAGTGGAGGAATGCTGGGAAGGAACCGTGGGGAAAGATGGGATCGATTACGTCAGGAACAATGGAGGAGGAAGTAACGTGCTGCGGGAAGAAATGAGGCTTATGGCGGCGGAGCGTCTTTTTTCTGTAAGAAAGAAAAGGAGAAAGGTTAGTACCCTGCCACTCCCTGCCGGCGAATGTCTCCCCAAGTGTGTTAAGGTCCGTCCGCGGTCTCCTACTCGCACGTGCGTGACAATCGATATATAATGTTTAAGTGGTTCAGGTCTGGAGAACATGTGAGCCAGTCAATGGCATCAATGTCTTCGGCATTCAGGAACTGCCTACACAGTCTGGCCACATGAGGCTAGGCATTGTCCTGCACCAGGAGAAATCCAGGACCCACTGCAACAGCACAAGGTCTGAGAATGCCTCTGAGGATTTCATCGGCAGCCACTGAGGGTACCGTTGCCTAGCACATGGAGGTTTGGTTTGTACAATCCTCCAATGATATGCCTCCTTAGACCATAACTGATCCACCTCCAAAACGGTCATGCTAGATGATGTTGCAGGTTGAATAATGTTCACCATGGGATCTCCAGACTCCTTCATGTCTGTCACACGTGTTTAGTGTTAACCTGCTTTCATTTGTGAAGAGAAGGGGGTGCCAATGGCAGAGCTGAGAATTGTGGTATTTTCTGGTGAATGCCAATCAAGCTACACGGTGATGGGCTGTGAGCACAAGTCCCAGTAGAGGATGTAGGGCCCTCATGCCACCCTTATGGAGTTTTAGACAGTTTGGTCAGATACATGCACACTAGTAGCCAGCTGGAGGTCATTTTGTAGGGTTCTGGTAGTGCTCCTCCTGTACCTCCTTGCACAAAGGAGAATATACCAGTACGGCTGCTGGGTTGATGCCCTCTAAGGCCCTGTTCAACTCTCCTCGTGTAACAGCCCATCTCCTAGTATCTCCTTGATGCTCTTGAGACTGGGAAACACAGCAAACCTTGTTGCGATGGTATGTATGAATGTACCATCTTGAAGGAACTGTACTGCATGTACTGCCTCATGCTAGCAGTAGTGACAAGGACATTAGCAAAAAGGAAAACTAGAGAAAAATCAGTCAGGAAGGATAAAGAGAGAGCAATTGTCTGTGTCCACCACCTGCAAAACCATTCCCTTTTGGGCGTTGTCTTGCTGTTTCCTCTCCATTGCACCTGTTGTCACTTTCATTTGCACCAAAGGAGGTGAAGCTGATTCATAATTACTTATGCTTCCTTACTGGACAGATTGATATCCTTAAAGCTTAACTGACTTGGTGTTAATTGTTATTAATATGTAATTTTTTTAGCAGTGTATATATACACACATACACACACAAATCAGGAAATGGAAGGCCACAGGCACCATTTCTGTTAAACCCAGGTCTGGCAGGCCAAGAAAAATACAGGAGCGGCATAGGCCCAGGACTGTGAGAACAGACAACCCACAGATCACCGACAAAGACCTGCAAGAACATCTTGCTGCAGATGGTTTATCTTTACATGGTTCTAGATTTCAGCACAATTTGCACAAAGAACATCTGTATGGCAGGGTGATGAGAAAGAAGCCCTTTCTGTGTCTCACACCACAAACAGAGTCGCTTGTTGTATGCAAATGTTCATTTAGACAAACCATATTCATTTTGGAGCAAAGTGCTTTGGACTGTTGAGACAAAAATTGAGTAATTTGGTTTCAACAAAAAGCACTTTGCATGGCGGAAGAAGAACACTGCATTCCAAGAAAAACACCTGCTACCTACTGTCAAATTTGGTGGAGGTTCCATCATGCTTTGGGGCTGTGTGGCTAGTTCAGGGACTGGGGCCCTTGTTAAAGTCGAGTTATCAGATGAATTCAACCCAATATAATATATTCTTCAGGATAATGTTCAAGCATCAGTCACAAAGTGGAAGTTACGAAGGGGTTGGATATTCCAACAAGACAATGACCCAAAACAAAGTTCAAAATCTACAAAGACATTCATGCAGAGGGAGAAGTACAATGTTCTGGAATGGCCGTCACAGTCCCCTCACTTGAATATCATCGAAAATCTACAGGATGATTTGAAGCAGGATGTCCATGCTCGGCAGCCATTAAATTTAACTGAACTGGAGAGATTTTGTATGGACGAATGGTCAAAAATACCTCCATCCAGAATCCAGACACTCATCAAAGGCTATATAGGAGGCGTCTAGAGGCTGTTATATTTGCAAAAGGAAGCTCAACTAGGTATTGATGTAATATCTCTGTTGGGGTGCCCAAATTTACGCACCTGTCTAATTTTATTATGATGCATATTGCATATTTTCAGGCGGTACAGTGGCGCAGTGGTAGTGCTGCTGCCTCGCAGTTAGGAGACCCGGGTTTGCTTCCCGGGTCCTCCCAGTGTGGAGTTTGCATGTTCTCCCCGTGGGTTTCATCCAGGTGCTCCGGTTTCCTCCCACAGCCCAAAGACATGGCGGTTAGGTGCATTGGCGATTCTAAATTGTCCCTAGTGTGTGTTTGGGGTGTGTGTGCCCTGTGGTGGGCTGGCGCCCTGCCCAGGGTTTATTTCCTGCCTTCCACCCTGTGTTGGCTGGGATTGTCTCCAGCAGACCCCCGTGACCCTGTAGTTAGGATATAGCAGGTTGTATAATGGATGGATGGATATTTCTTATGTAATTATTGTTACATTTCTTATCCAAAATAGTACAGTTTCCCAAAAATATATTAGATGCCAAATAACAGGTCAACTGCCTATCTGTTTCATGACTGTCCTTCAACAAAGTTAAAACAACTCTGGGCATGGCATCAAACACTATTGTATATTCTTTTGGTGTAACGGCTCTGAAACATTTCCAAAAACTCTGCATAAGATTATAAAATATCATTCACATTTAGTAATTGTCTTACCAGTATAGTAGTATTGTCAAACCTTCGCATAAAGATCAATTTACTTTTATAGCGTATATCTTTGTTGTTCCAAATTATATATAAATGTGGGGAAAATAGTGTTTGTTAGACAGTACCCATGGTATGTGTCTGTTTATGGAAATATGATAACAGGTATTCTATAAGCACCAAAAAAACATTTTAACTCAAGTCCACCCACCTTTTCAAAGTCAAATTATGGGATGATATTCCACATGCTGTCTGTATTTTAAGAATGGCTGCCTCAACTCATGAAAATGCCGAAAGCCAGATTGGTAGATTTGAAATAAACTATTAGAATTAAGATGATTAACCAATTGATTATAAATAATTCTTTCTGTTTTAGGCAGAAATGGCAATTGGAAATTTGGGTGAAAGCTAACATTCCAGGATCTAAATCTGCCTTTTTTAGACAAGGTCGCACCACTGTGTGTTTAAAAAATGAGGACACAACCCCTTCACTAATAGAAACATTGGGAATGGTTAACAAAAGCGGACCCAGAACATCAAAAGCTTCAACTAAGAGACATAATAGAGTATCTTAAACAGGATTGAAGGTAAGTTTAAGTGCGTCAATAGCAGTGATATTTTCATAACGAAAACAAGAACTAAAAATATTGTTTTTTGTTTTACAAGAACGAGAACTGAAATTAAGGCAGAGAAACTAAAACTAAATACAAATTAGAGATATGTGAAAGAACTAAAACAAGAACAAAAATTGAATAAAAACGTAAAAAAACAGCAATAGCATTTTCGTTCAATCCAGTTCAGTCATGCACAGGAGTTGTTTGTAGGTCACCCTGAGCATTCAGTTACGTTGCTCTGTTCACTATGCTGTGATCTTGTACCTTGGGCTTACTATAGTAACATGGCACAATTTCCACAAAGGACTGTTTTTTGTTTGTTGAGCACATTTGCCTCTTCAGGTTGAAGCAGTAAGCATTTGTGGTTGACAATGGCAAGTTTTACATAGATGGTTGTGGGTAGAAAACGAGAAAGCAATATGTGGAAATGCTTTAATTACAGCGCAGACGATAATAAAAGCAAATGTAGCATACAAGGAGAATCTCTGCGTGTCAGTGCAGGACCACCTGGATCAATATTTAGTAGAAGTCCAACACTTCTCTGGCACCATGACTGCCCTTCAGTGCAGGGACATCATGAAAAGTAAAAAAAACTTTACTGTGCTATAAATTTGTTTTCTGTATGAATCCAATAATATTTATCATTTTTATAGTCAAAATCACTGAATTTGCGCATTTTCTGATCAAACGCCAGGGAGAAATGCAAGGTGCGGCAGCGACGAGTGGAGCCTCACCTCAGATGCCGCTGTTCCTAACACACTATGTTGATGCATGCTATTGGCACGTGCCTGTTGCTGTCTCTCTGTGTGCTGCCATGTTTTCAAACACGTTTATTATAAACCCTGACTTTCCACAGTCTGGCTCACATATTTAATGAACGTTTGTGTCATATCTAGTCTTGTTGATCGGACACAAAGCCACAGTGAAAAGGCACAAAGTGCCAAAGTGGTGCAGAGTAAATGCACTCTCTCCGCTCTCTGTCACCACTATAAATGTAATGTTCTTTCATAGCCAAATGTGTACCTTACCTATGTGTGTGTAAAGAATGCTGATGAGATATGAAACATAACCAGTAGTCAATGTGCATGCTGACTGCCAATTAAATAGTGAATAAGATACTCTTTTGGGTTCATATATTTATAAATCTGACTCTGAAGGAGTCAGTACCTCACCAGCCATGAACCCCACCTCACATCACTGCTTCAGTACTGGCAGCAGAAATCATCAACATGCAGTGTGTTGGCGCCAGTGGCCGAGGACCTTGTCTGTACACCTGCATTACAGGCGCTCGTCAAGTGAATAATTTCACTGTGCGGCTATCTGTGCAACGGATGTCGTTGCAACATGAACAAATCTTTCGAGATGCATGCTTGTTTAAAGCTTAGCAGCAACGTGCTTGCATAGACTGGTTTCCTGGGTTGAAACATTTGATGTTGCTGACTATACTCATTAGGCCATTTAATCTGTTCGATTATTTATAGTCAAGCTGTGTTTAAAGGCATTATGAACTGTGAGTGTATTTTGTTGACTGAAACATAACTTGCATTGAAATATGTATAGGCCAGCATCTGTGGTCTTGCAACAGAAAAAAAAAACTGAAATTGTACTAATATTTTGTAAAAAGGCCAGAATTAAATTAAATAAAAACTAAAATTTTAAACACAGAATTGTTGACTCCACTGAAAACTGGAACAAAATAAAAATTAATTTTATAAAATAAAATAAAAACTAAAACTACATTTAATATCAGAACTGAAATATCACTACTCGATGGTACTTTTTAGCTGTTAAAGTGAAACAAAATCAAAAGATTCCAAGACAATGCAATGATTAACAGGAAGTACATAAGCAGTAGGAACAATGCCAGAGCGGATAGTATAAATTTTGCTGACAAAGAATGAAAGAAACTGCTCATATGAAAGCACAATACTATTTAATACCATGTCTTAATAGCTGCATAAATTTCATTTAATAAGACCCTAGGTTTATTAGAATGAGAGGATACCAAATCAGAGAGGTTCATATTTAGATTTCTTAACTGCATCCTGTAAATTGAACAGAGAATTTCTAAAATCTGCTTAGATACAGTCAACCTATCTTTCTTCCAACACCGTTCAGCTATTGTACAGGCTCTGTGCACCTGCCTTGTATTGTCATTAAGCCAAGAAGCAGGTCTTCCCGTTTTGTAGCATATCTTGAGGGGACCAATTGAATCTAAAATTATTTTACATGATGAATTTAAAGCTGAAACAAAATCGTCAATACTGTCACATTGGCCTTGTATATCAAGACTGGAGAAAATGGTGTTAAAATTAGATATAAGAGTTTCAAAAGCAAGAAAAATGTGGGGCACAGCTTGTAGAAATAATGTCAACAGTAATATTAGAATCCATCATTAGAGCACATATATCAGTATTATTAACTGAAATACCACATGTAAGAACAAGGTCAAGGTTGTGACCGAGAGAATGAGTTGAAGCATTAATATGCTGGATAAAATCAAATGTGTCCAATAATGATAAAAAAGTAATTAACCAAAGGTTTAAATTGACAACAAACATGCATGTTAAAATTGTCAGCAATAAGTACTTTATCATAGGAGAGTGCAATATCAGTCAGAGAGAGAGAGAGAATTCAGAAATGAATGTCTCATTAATTACAGGAGGCCTATAAACCACACACAGCAAAGAGAAAGAGCTACACAATTTGAAAATTTGCAGTTCAAAGCTACTAAACAAACCTCTTGTAAGACTTTTAAAAACAGTGGCAATGAAAACGACGAGGCAGACAAAAAAAGTTCAAAAATGAATTGAATAAATTGATGGCACCAAGTCAGTAAAACATGAACAATCACCATTAACAATCCAGGTCTCAGTGATGAAAAATGAAGTCCAGTTTCTTTGAGGTAATAAAGTCTTGCAGGATACGAGTTTTATTTGACACTAACCTCACATTCAGGATAGCAGCATTGAGAGACTTAGAAAAGCTTACTGCAGTACATGCTCACTTGAGCATGAGAAGATTAGCAGCATTTACTCCCCTAGAACACAGAGGGATTAAGTGATTCCGCTTTGAGATGGAGAAATTAAATACAGTATCCAGTGCCCAAGAGCCAGGATGTATTATCGTAGTCTTTCCTTCTACTTACCTTTTACCTGTTTTCTCACTCGTCAAGTTCATTATCGGATTGGTCTACTGTTGCACTTTAAGATGAACACACACATACATAGCTATACACATACACACAGACCCTAATCACAACAGTGCCCCATAAATGACACACACACACACTGATTAATCATTAGCACTTTAAACCACACAAGTGCTTTGGGAATAATACAGCCTGTCACTCAGCACTTCAAGAGACTTACTTACATACAATGTTTTAATGATATCTCAGACCTAAATATTACTTCTGGTGTACAAGAATACATTTTACAAAGTCTCAGCACTCTTTACTATAGGCCATTTATCAGCCAAGTATACCTACTTTACGTAGTGTTCCCTACTATTGAGTGGAGCTCTCACTCACTGCCTTAGTAAACCTCCCAGCACAGAGGTAATGGCAAATCTCCGGCTGCACCAGGTGCTCAAAGAAATCTATCTTA
Organism: Polypterus senegalus; assembly: GCF_016835505.1. Classification (NCBI taxonomy): domain Eukaryota; kingdom Metazoa; phylum Chordata; class Cladistia; order Polypteriformes; family Polypteridae; genus Polypterus; species Polypterus senegalus. The sequence continues at coordinate 188,241,158 of NC_053155.1, read as the reverse complement.
TTACTTCAATCACTCTAGACATGAAGATAAAGCATAGAAAGTTAAAAGCAGCATGGTATTTATTACAAGAATAATAAAAATACCAGTGGAACAAAGAATAATAGAAAATAGAACTCATATACACATATATATACACAGTAATCCATCCTCGATCGCGGGAGTTGCGTTCCAGAACCCCCCGCAGCAGATGAAAATCCGCAAAGTAGAAACCATATGTTTTTATGGCTATTTTTATATATTTTAAGCCCTTATAAACTCTCCCACACTGTTAACATTATTAGAGCCCTCTAGACATGAAATAACACCCTTTAGCCAAAAGTTTAAACTGTGCTCCATGACAAGACAGAGATGACAGTTCTTTCTCACAATTAAAAGAATGCAAATATATCTTCTCTTTAAAGGAATGTGTGTCAGGAGCAGAGAATGTCAGAGAGAGAGAGAGAGAGTGAGAGAAAAGCAAACAATCAAAAAATCAATACATGCTTTTGGGCTTTTAAGTATGCCGAAGCACCGCGATAAGGCGTCATTTTTTAGAGGAGCGTCCGTATCCTCTAGACAAACAGTCTCTGTGCAAACAGCCCCTCTGCTCACACCCCCTTCATCATGCGCAGAGAGTGAGAGAGACAGAGAAAAGCAAACAATCAAGCACCGCTGGGAAGCATATCGTATATCATTGAGTTTTATTTACTTAGTAATGCATGCTCTGATTGGGTAGCTTCTAAGCCATCCACCAATAGCGTCCCTTGTATGAAATCAACTGGGCAAACAAACTGAGGAAGCTTGTACCATAAATTAAAAGACCCATTGTCCGCAGAAATCCGTGAACCAGCGAAAAATCCGTGATATATATTTAGATATACTTATATTTAAAATCCGCAATGGAGTGAAGCCACGAAAGTCGAAGCCCAATATAGTGAGGGTTCACTGTATATATATATATACTGTATATATAGTCTTTGGAAAAAGCTTACAAAAAATGTACAGATGATAAGGAATCAGTGATGTCAAGGATGAATGTCCCCGGCAGAGTTTGATTTAGCAATCGATGTTCATGAAAATGCTGTTAACTGACAATTGGATGAAAACTGGTCATACATGTCTTTGTTTTCTTTTCTGACGTCGCTCTTCCATCATTCCTGTTTCTCTTCTTCTGACGTTTCTTTCAAATGAGGCATATTTATTACAAAGTTTCATGCCATGGTTTCACAACACATGATTGTTGCATGCACCTGATTGGCTGGCTGTCAATATGATGGATGAATTTTGTTCAAACTCTTTAATCTATTTTTTCCCAGACTATAAACCAAATTGTTGTCCTAGATGTACATCCATAAAGTAATCAATATCCTGAGGCATCGGCTCAGTCTTCCTTTCCCAGGCTGTAAAACCACATTAGCACTATGCTGTAAACAACTGGTATAAAAGTGAGGTGTAAGGGAAGAGGATATGCCTTTTTATTATAATGCCTTCTACATCTGAATTCATCTTGTTGTGACTGAGTAAAATATAATAATAAAAATATAGAGAATAATTTGTAGATTTTATACAGCATAACACAGAGTTAGTTTGTTTAACAGCAAAGCCGGTACTCTTTCCACGTCTGTGTCTCTGAGGGACACTCGGCTTAGGGTTCATTTATACTTCACGCTTAGAACGCGTACGTGCATGCATCATGGATGCCACGAGTTCCCAGCATTCATTTGATGTGTCCTTTGAGCACATATTCAAAAATTAATTTTTCGCAGAAACTTTATTTCTAAAATGCCACTAAACCTTTATTTTGATTAGAGAAATCAGGTTATTGTTCTCTGAGAAACCTGATTAACTGAGGTAGATTTGTCAGGAAATAATCCGATTATGTGACCATGTAAACCCTTAATCAGGTTACTGTTAAGGATTTTTGTAGTCTGTGCATGTTGTGGACACCATGGGAGCACTCCAGCTCCCGCAGTACAACACAAACAGATACTGGGCACAAGTTTAAAACACAAAGAGCCTTTTATTATATGTGAGAAACTCTTGGAAATAACGTTTCCCACCACCACAGCCAGAAGTACAAAACAATACAGCACACAATGACTTTTCTTTCTTCCTTTGTTTCTTGATCACTGCTTCCTCCAAGCATCTATGAGGCAGTCAGCTACTTTTATGCTGGCCACCCCGAAAGTGTTTCTGCTGTTCTGCCCACATGGTCTGTAAGCCCTTCTGGGTCAGGTGGAAAGCCCATGAGGAGGACACTGAAAAGTTAGATGTGGATAAATGGTGTCACTGGATGAAGAAGCATGCCCAGCGAACAATACAGAAAAAAACTGAAGGTTTTGAGATGAAGGTGGGACTGCATCAGGGATCTGTCCATTGGTTTTCGTGATATTTATGTAGGTCAAAACCAGTGCATGAAGGATTGCCATCAAAACTCCTGCATGCTGGTTATCTTGTATTGATGGCAAAAAAATGAAGCAGAATTGCAGCAGAACATACTAAAATTGACTGCTATTTTGAAAGTGAAAGGTCTCACAGTAAATCCTGGAACAGCCAGTTTGATGTTTGGTGGAAAAAGGACTGGAGTTGTGGAAAAGGTTTGTGCATGGCCGTGTGTGGTAAAGCTATTGGGAGAAATCCATTGCATGAATTGTGAAAAGTGGGTAAATAAAAGGTGTAGTGGTGTGAAGGTCAGTGTGTAGGCGGCAAGAGTGAACTTTGCTTGTAGAAATTGTGTGAGGGGAGTGCAGAATGTTGATACAGTACAGATTTTCTTATGGTGATGACCACGAATGCTTCCCAACCTGAAGTTCCACCACAAATATATAGGGTATACAGGCTTGGTGTATACTGGCAACCAGGACGGATTCCAAACTTTCTTGACCTCACAGTCTTTTTGAGGAAAGGCAAAATTATCCTTGGAATCTGCAGTGTGACCTGTCTTCTGGCATCCTAGGGTGGAAATTGCACATTTCTTTTCAATATCGCAGGTCTCTTTCACTTGTGCTGGTGCTAATGCCTATTGCCATTTGGAGGCACCTGGTGCACACAGACACACTCATATACTGATGTCCTACCATCCCGAAGCCCCTACACTCCCAAACTGATGCAGGACCACTCCTGTTACTAGTTTGGCTATCTGGAAAGTTTCTGTGGGATTCATGAACTGCTTTTTGCCATCTTAGTGGCACTGATAGTTGCATTTAACAATCAATGTCATAATCATGCCTTGTAATAATGTAATATGACTTTTATTAGTAAAGTCCTGTCAGGACAAGATGTGGGAGCACAAGAGAGAAATAACATAAAAAAAAAAACATTGAGAGAGAAGAAAATGAAAAATGGAAATCGTCTTGTAGTTTGCTATATCCAATTCTTGTGTTTTGCCCTAAACTCTTTCCTAAAATATGAATTTGGGATCTCCTGTAAATTACTGTAATGAGCATGTAGTGAATGGATTGTGTTTGGTTGGATTATAATCTTGTTTTTTTTATTTGCAAACATTTTACTAAGTTGTTCATTGTGTAAGTGTTTGACAAAATCACCAAATCATTAACCTTAGCCTCCTGAAATTTTGAAGTAATTAATGCTGCAAAGTTTTCCGTTTACAAACCTTGAAACCAGACATCCTATACCTTTTATTCATGCACACAGTACACTTAGCAAAGATAATGAGTACAAGATTGTTAATAAAGTATATTCCTGATTGATTTTTACACAGGGAAGAAAACTCTTTATTTCCATTCATTGGGTCATACTAATAAAGTAAAACGTTAAGACTGAAATTAAGAATTTCTTGCTACATTTACCTGAATCAACATTGTTTTCCTTTACACTGTGAGCAAAATACCAGCCTTCCCCCCATCCCAAGTAACAAAAAAGTGTCTATGAAAGCTGAAGTTAGTGGGTAAGAGCCTATTTTTTCAGTTTAATTTTTTTTAATGTTAGCTGCAGTATGGTTATAAAATTATGGAAGTTTTAAACCCTGAAAAACAAGCCATGCAAATTTTTAATTTGTGGTTATAAGATGTGACTCAAGCGAGCTGACTAGTAATACTATCCTTCAGTTGAGCTGGAATTTACAGAAAAAAATTCAGTACTGTAGCTGTTACTGTGAATAGGAGGATATGCTGTAATAGTAGTGTATAATTCTGTATTGATAATGGTGAAAAAATATATAGTACAAGCATTTATGAGCAACTTATATCATAAAAGAAGACACTGAAATAATTATGCCCAAATTTTAGAACTACTTGGACTTTTCAGTATTGAGGTTCACCAGATCACTGCATACTCAGCTGATAAGATTTTAACAAAATTCAGCCTGCCCTTACTCATTTCTCCTCGTCTGAATCCTAAATATATTTCTCCTACTCTTTAGAGATGTCACATATTGCTATCAAGACCCAACCATCCTCTCACTCCATTAGATGTTTAGCTTCATGAAAAAAATGTTTTCACATCATATTCTATCATAACTTGAAAAAATGCACACCTTATTTCCACATTTTTATGTAAAATAATTTAACATAATAACGACACACTTCTTTCAGCTTTAATTCATTATTTCCTTTGACTTTTCTCCCATTTTTAAAACCATCCATGAATTTTCTAAACTTCTTTACCCATTTCAGTTTTGCAAGGAACTAGATCTAATGTGACAGGCTTGAGTAAAAGGCAGGAAACCAACCCATTGACATGAACACTCACACACATCGCTTTAATCACTTATTTACCCTGAGAATTCATAGAAAACAAAATTGTATCAGTTAATCAAGTCATAATTAAAATATGCATCCTACATCATGTAAAGTATTTATGATTGTTGTATATTGCTGAAGTTTGTTACAGCGCAGTAAGGAGAACTCATATACAACTCAGTTACACAATTATTCCACAGTTTGAAGTACTTAAGTAGAGGTAGTGCAAAATATCTAATCAGTAAGCTTTTGTTCAGTAAAATGTACATTAGCTAAACTAGCCTCCTAATAGCCTAGTTTTATTATTTTTTGGAGAACATGAGTTGGACTTAATCCAACTTGCCCAATAATATCAGTCTTTTCTGTAAAGATAAAGATAGTGTTTGGCACTGTAAAAGAGCTCAAATTCATAATTTTAATGAACTATATTTCTATATATTTTGTTTTATTAGTATTCTGAGATATGACTATACTGCATATCACTGATATATTCGGAGTATTGATAATTCTCTAATCTCTTCTCCCTCACATGTTAAGAGTTTAGGTGTCATTCTCAATAGTGCCTTTGAGGCACATTTTAATAATATCACTCTGTCTGCATATTTCCATGTATGTGATATTAGCCATCTATGCCCAAAGAAAAATAAATGATTAAAATACATTTAAAACACTGTTGAAGAAGGAACATTTTAAAAATATGTTTAAGTCTTAAATTGAGTTAGTTTTTTTTTGTTTTTCCAATATAGTTACGGAGCCTTTATGCTTAGATTTTCCATCTGGTACTTCTGACATTCCAGCTCACCATGACCCTAAAATTGGATTATGCGAGTTCGGTTGATGGATGAATAAATGATTATATATATAGATATTTCTTTTACAAAGATTTTAGACTTATTTACAACGACACATCTGAGTCTGTTTTCACATTGAATAGTTGTATTCTTGAAACATGTGAATAACGAGTAGGAATGATTAATCTGAAATTTACTTTGTGATAGATGGAAAGTTCAGTGGTGTTTCTTTCTCCTCACAATTTCAGATGAAAAATAAAATTAATTTCTTCTCTCTTTACTGCACCTTTCTCCTCCACTGACCATGTCATTTTTTATTGACAATGGTTGCTGTGCTTCTCACAGGCAAATGTTCTTAGGAAGATTAGGATGTCAAAATTTTAAGCAAGTTTTCAGGTGATCTCTTATTGTTCAGTCATTAAACACTTAGCGTTATGGTATTTTCCTTATTTTCAATTATTGCGTTCTGGACTTTGGATTTCATTTGTGTCACTCTGCTATGCCTATTATGTCAAACTTTGATATTTATATTGTTTCACAATTTCATGTAGTTTAAGCAATCATGGAGAAGTATACAAAATGTGATATGCATGAGAAAGAACTTCAGCACAGTGACTAGGTGTACTCCAGTTGAACTCTGGTCATGTAACACCAGTGAAAAAATAAGCCTTGGCAGTGCGATTCCAAATTCATGTTGTTGTCATGGATAACACTAAAGCTGGTAACAAAGCATGACAGAACTGTATTATATGGTCCAGCATTCAATGAGCTGTACATAAAAGCTTGAGATCCTACAGGAAGGCATTCTTGCTGTGCACCTTTAGAAACATAAGAAAATGATAACAAAAGTAACAAGGAGAATACTTTCAGCCCAACACAATGACCACTTAATATTTTATGCCCAAAAAATGTTAAATATGGGTCTGAAAGACCTTAAGATCTTAGTTTCAGATTCAAGACTAGGTAGCAGCACTATACTTGTGTGCCAATGTGTTATTGTTGAATTACATATATTACGATGTGTGACCCATAGGGGGCATTGCAATATTCCAAACCCCAAACACAATTACACAGACACAAATTCCAGGTGCAAGCACACATGTTTATTTATACAAAAAATCTTTAAATGGCTTTCTAATTTGAGACACTATAGAATGTTACTTACCCACTGAGTTATAGAAGGTGGGTTAGGAATTCTTCCAGTTAAGCAAGATAAGTCTGCATGTCAGTAGTGACATATCCCTATGAACTTTAATGCTATTATGGAGTACAACTAATATAGCTTTTAAAAGATCAGGAGCGATTATAACACCAAGCTTGTCTGAGAAGGATGTAGAAAAGTATGTAAAAATGTTCTCCAGAATAATGTTAATTTAGAATGTGCCCAGAATATATGGCCCAGCGATTTTGTAACTAAATGGCAATGCTTGCGGCATTTCACACCAAATAAAATCCTCTTCTTTATTAAGACTTGTGTCTGAGCCTGTGTATATTCTGTGTGTGGGTAGCTGCAGTATCCCCTACAGGCTAAAAGTCTCAATAAACAAGACAATTTTATTTGGTATGAAAACCTTTCCAGTAAGCATTTCCCACAGCACCAAGCACAGTTACAGATACAAACCAGCACACGGCAATTATTTGTCTTCTTCTCCCTCTCAGTTCTCTCTCCTCTGCTCATCCAGCAAGCTTCATCCTCCTCCTCCCTACTCTGGCTCAAGTTAAGTCAGGCAGCAAACCACTTTTATGTCAGACCCTGGAATGCTTCTGGTGTCATGCCAGGGCTTCTGGGAAGCACTTCTGGTCCATAGGAAATGTAGGGATGTCTTCTCCTGAAAGCACCCTCTAACAATTGCCAGGGAACCAAACAGGGCTACATTTCCAGACTCCAAGTCCCAAACATCCCTGTGGGTGTCCTGACTACTTCCCATATGAAGAGCACTAACACCTAGCATATGGGGGATGGAACAACTCCTGTTTCTCTTCTTTTATCAGTCTGTCCATTAAACCATTCCAACCAGATAAACATGTATTTCCTTTTCTTGCCGGCCCACTCACTTATGTCATTGTACTGGCCCCCCGGCCAGGTAATAAAGCATCCTCTGTCCCGGCTGGGATGCCTGCTCTCCTCGTACAATGCACACAATAAAATGTGGAAATTGGGAGAATATAAAAGATTCACATGGGCCTGGCATGCAAAAACACACCCTGCTCTAAATCTTCTTTGCATGCCATAGATTTGTTATCTATTCAATACTAACTAGCATTAATTTATCAGCAGTCCAGTTTTTCCCCATCTAATTAAAAAATGGAATCAGTGCAGGATACAGTTCAAGGTTGAAAAGCTCTTATCTGTTGCTCCTATACACTATTGGTCAAAGGTTTTAGAACACCTTTGTTTTTGCAGTTTTTCAAATTTAATAAGCTCAAATACAGCGAATGACCTAAAATGGTGAAAAGGTAAGCAATAAACTGTTTAAATTAGAGGTTTATTTTTAAAGTTTAGTTTAATAAAAACTGAAAAATAGACATTGCAGAATATTACAAATGGCCTTCTTCAGGGAAAACTAATAGGTTACAGATGTTCTGCAGCAATTAATGTAAATTAAGTTGAAGCAAACAATTTGCACAGGAGTCCCAACTTCTTTTAATTATGTAAAAACCCTCTGTCTGTCTTAAAGAAGAGTACTACTATTTGATAAAAAGTAAGTCTCAGTTTTTACTGTGAAGAGAACACTTTGGGCTACAGCTTTGTAAGGGCAAGTGGCAGTAAGAAAGCCTTTCCTTAAAGGACAAAATAAGGAAGTGAGGCTTACCTGGGCCATGAAATGCCAGCTGTGGACTACTGCAGACTGGAAGAAAGTCTTACAGCAAATGAATCAAAGTTTGAAATGTTTGGTTCATCATGCAGAGTGTTTGTATGCCGTCGATTTGGTGAAAGGATGGTTTTCCCAGTGTGTGAAGCTAACTGTCAAACATGGAGGAGGAAGTGTGATGGTCATGGTTTTTTTGCTGGTGGCAGAGCTGGGGCCTCATGCATAACGCCATGCATAGAATTCACACTCTAACATGGTGTACAGACAAAAGCGGAAATGTGCTTATGAGCAGAAAAAATCCAGATGCATAAATCTGTGCAAACGCCAACTTCCACATTCTTCCACTACATAAATCCTGGTCAGCGTGAAAAGTAGCGCACGTGCATGCGCCTGCTGTCCTGCCCCATCTCCTCCTAGGATTACGCCACTTTGAATATGCAAATCAATATAAATAGCCCTTAAGCTCAGCGTTCTGTGAAAAGGCAAAGGCAAAAGCAGAATTTCAGTGAATATGAAGTGGAGGCAAGGAAAAACGTACTATTTGTTGGTTTAAACATTGGTATAAACAACAAAAAGAAGTTGATCGAGTGACATAGAGTGTCGGAGAAACTCGAAAGCTCAAGTTCACAAAGTCGCACAGTGACTGAAATAAAAAAGGTTGTCAGATATCAAAGTCACAGTGAAAATAAGAGTCGTAGCCCACCATCTGAGTGTCATATGAAAGCTTATTAGGGTACAGAGAAAAAGTCTGTAGCACTGGAGCCAGTATGGCCTCCACCCTCACAGTTGGTAGCAATGACCAACTCGGACAACATTGAGTCATTCTTGGTAATTTTTGAGAGGACAGCCTCTCATAATCATTGGCCGAGGGCGAACTGGGCTCACATCCTGGTGCCTTACCTGAAGGGGGACACGCAGTGGGCCTATCATGATCTCCCTGAGGAGGAGGCTGCTGATTACAAACTCCTACAGGCCGAAATTTGTAAGCACTACGGCGTAACGTCCGGGCAGCAGGCAAGGGTATGGCGTGAGTGGAAGTTCGACCCTGAGTGCTTTGCAAGGAGTCAGGCCTTTGAGTACTGGGGCAAACTGGGTCGCTGGCAACAGTCTGACATCAATAATCCACGGCACATACTTTGTAGTTTAACAAGTGGCCTGTGAGGGCCTAGTCTACGCGTTGCCTGATTACCTCGCCCAGCAGGTCCAGTGACATCCATTTAAAAACACGGATGATCTGTTGGAGGTCTTATATCGCCAGCTGGTGGTCACCCAGGTAGGGCTATCTGAGCAGTCCGCTCGCAGAGTCTGACAGGGTCTTGTTGCCAATCCTGAGCTCGCTCGTTGCGCCCCCGAAGCTCCTGGAAGACCTAAAGAGAAAGGTCCCAGCCTCCCCTGCTGTTTTAAGTGTGGGAAGCTGGGGCATATCCTATCTGCTTGCTCTCTACACCGATGGAATGCACCTGGCTAAAATGGGACAGGTACTGTGCACTAGTTAATCCTCTGTCTGTTCCAAATACAGGAGTGGTTTTGGTAAACGGGTAAACGTGTTAGGCTTGTTCGATTCCAGGAGTAACATCTCCATTGTTGCTCACAGTTTTGTCTTACCATGACAGTTGTTGGCTCAGAAAACCAGTATAATGTGTGTTCACAGGGAGACTAGGTGGTATAATTACACAAAAAGCTTTATAACCTGGCAGGGTGAACCCAAACAGTTGATAGTAGTGGTCTTGCCCGAACCTCCCTAATCGATTATACTGGGGTGTGACTGGTCAGAAAATAACTACGGTAAGCTGTACAACCCTCCCACTTCTGTTTTGGGTCTACTAATGAACAGGCCAGAGTCTGCCTCGGCAGCCTCCATGCCATGTTGACCAGTCATTGGTGATGACGTCGCCACCTTGGGTACGGTCTTCCCCATGCTGGATCCTTGAGCCCACGGGGGAACTCACCCCGTGGGGGGACGTTGACCCTTTAAGCAGCCTAGACTGTCAGTTTCGGTCTACGCTAGCCTCCTTTAAGCGCAAACAATGGAATGATGGAAGTTTGCCAGGAACACGATCGTCTCAGTTGAGGGCACTTCCCTCAATTCTCCCACACCACAGGGCCCCTACTTTGTGTTAAACAATGATCTGCTGTACCAGGTGGCAGAACACAAGGGTGAGGTTACGGATGCTGTTGCTAGTCCCGTGAACCTTTCAGCGGGAGGTCAGCGAACTGACACACGCCCACCTCATGGGCACCCACTTGGGAGCTGAGAAGACGTTGGAGAGAATAAAACTGGTTCTTTTGACCTGGGATAAATGAGGAGGTCGGGCAATTTTGTCAGTCCTGTCCGGAATGTCAACTCCACCAGATAACCCGGAAGGACCATGCTGCTTTTGTCCCTCTCCCCCTCATTGACGTTTCCTTTGAGAGGATCGGTGTCGATCACGTTGGCCCCTTAGAGCCCTCCACAAGAGGACATAAATATATATTGGTGATGGTTGACTACGCCACCTGGTTCCCATAGGCTGTTCCCTTGTGCTTGGCCAATACGAAGAGCATCGCACAGGAATTAGTAGGGCTCTTTTCACGGGTTGGCATATCAAAAGAAGCCCTCACAGACCAAGGTACGCCCTTTACTTCGGATAGGTTCAGGGAGGTTGCCAGGTTACCCCATATTACGCATCTCAAGACATCTATATACCATCCTTAGACAGATGGGCTGGTCAAACGATTTAACCAGAACCTGAAACAGATGCTGTGCAAAGTAGTCAGTGTGGATGGTAGGAACTGGGATCAACTCCTCCCCCTTGTCCTTTTTGCTTATTGGGAGGTACCTCAGGCCTCAACGGGGTTTTCCCCTTTAGAACTGTTGTACGGGCAACAGCTCCGAGGAATTTTGGATATCCTAAAAGAAGGCTGGGAAGGGGAGGCCCTTCCCTCCATTAACATTTTGGAATATATCGCACAGTTACGCGATAGGTTGGCAAAGATTCGACCCCTGCTACAAGACCATATGGTGAAGGCTCAATCAGCATAGGCGCGGAATTACAATAGTTTCAGCCGGGAGACTGTGTTATGGTCCTTGTGCCCACTTCCCACTCTAAATTGTTGGCCCATTGGCAAAGCCCATCCGAGGTGAAAGAAAGCAAAGGGCTTGTCGACCATTTGGTCAAACAACTGAATCGTCGGCCAAGTGAGTGGGTTTACCACGTCAATTTGTTGAAACCATGGAAGGAGAGGGAATATCACTCCGGCCAAACCCACTCCCTTTTCTCATCAACATCCCCTCTTAACATCGGCTCTAATCTGACAGCTGACCAACAACAGGAGCTGGGGTCTGCAGTCCTGTCCGACTCGGAAGTGGTCAGTGAGGCAACTGGCCATACCTCACAGATTCAGTACAACATAGTGACGGACCCTGGGGTGATCATCAGGGAACTCCCTTACCGCTTTTTGGAAGCAAAACGGGCAGAAGTTAAGTTAGATATCCAACAGATTTTGGACATGAACTACATTGAGGAGAGCCACAGCCCTTGGTCCAGTCCCATTGTCCTCGTTTCTAAACCCAACAGCACCTGGAATTTCTGTAACGACTTCCGTCGTCTCAATCAGGTCTCCAAATTCGAGGCGTATCCCATGCCCCGGGTCAATGAGCTCCTCGAGTGGCTGGGAAATGCACGATATCTGACTACTTTAGATATGACTAAGGGGTACTGGCAAATTCCCTTAACGACATCCCCGAAAAAGAAACTGCATTCAGGACCCAGAGTGGACACTGGCAGTACAAGGTCCTCCCATTTGGAATGTACGGGGCACCAGCAACCTTCCAACGTCTGGAAGATAGAGTGCTAAAGCCCCACAATGCCTACTGTGCCGCCTACCTAGATGATGTGGTAATTTTTTCTGGCACCTGAGAGGAACATGTGCTGTAGGTTTATACCATCCTCCTGACACTAGCACAAGCTGGTCTGCGCATTAACTCCAAGAAATGTTTCTTCGGGTTAAACAAAGCTAGATATTTAGGCTACCTGGTGGAGGAAGGGTTAAACCACAGTGCACTAAAATCAAGACCATGCTGGACTGGCCCCATCCAATAACCAAGCAGGAGGCACAAGCTTTCCTGGGATTAGCGAGTTACTCATTTTTTGGAGAGAGCTGTGCCCTTGACAAATCTCACAAAGAAGCGGGCCCCACTGCATGTGGTGTGGGATGAGGTAACGAAGTGGGTGTTCAGTGACTTGAAATTGGCCCTGACTACGAAATCTATATTGATAACCCCTGATTTCTCTTGTTCTTTTATTCTCTAGACCAATGCTTCGGACACAGGCTTGGGAGCCATGTTGAGCCAAAGCATTGATGGTGTTGAGTACCCTGTGATGTACCTGAGCCGGAAATTGTTGGACCGGGAGATTTGGTATGAGGCAGTGGAATGTGAGGCTCTGGCGATAAAATGAGTGGTGACCCAGCTGCGATACTACCCGTTGGGTCGGAAGTTCACGCTGGTGACGGTGCATAAGGGGTCTAACCCTCGGGTCACCAGGTGGTTTTTGGTTCTGCAGCCATACAGGTTCACGGCACTTTATCGTCAGGGTTCTCTACAAGCTAACGCAGATGCTCTCTCTCGCATGTACAACCTCCTGATTTGGGTCGCCCGACCTGACAGGTCTGGGCTGAAGGGGGGGTTATGTCACATATGTGCAAGGGGCAACCAAAGGACCCGATTATCCACGTGAACCTGCCAGACGGAGAAGAAAGCCAGCGTACTAACCCATCTCTCTGTTCTCTCACAGAAAAGACAAACTACAAAAGACTCCAACATCGAAATAACACTGCCAGTTCCTTGCTCATATGCACACTTCTGCATTCCTTAGTCATGTCTCGTCCATTCCTGATGATAGCACAACCTTCCCAGGATTCCCTGCTGTTCCCGACAACCTTTGCACCGTCTAAATATGCCATCTTTTCACTAACAAGTCGTTTTTTGCTATGTTTCTTACAGTTGCCTGTAAACATACTGGTCAGACCTCATCACTGTCACAATATACGGGGACGGTTCCCCAACCCTTTAACCTTTTTGAAGTGTGTTTCTTTTACAGGCCTTACCTAATGTTAAATATGTTGTCTGTATGAAAGTTATGTATTGTTTATGTGCTTCTACTGTTTCAGGTGTATAGCCTCACCTGCATCTAGACAACTGCTTCAAGCAAACAGACTGAAGGCAACTGTTTAGTCTGGTTGTGGCCTGCTAGTAATTCTCTTTGCTTAAAGCAGCTGTACACGTGCAGGTAAGGCTGCACTCTTTTGCATAATCCTCTAAGAAAGATGTACATCATTGAAACCATTTAAATCTGCTACAAGATGACCACATTGTAGTGACTTCTTAGGGTCAAAGCTACATGTCAAAGTGAATATAGTCACAGAACTAAGTGTGTAAATTCATTGGGTCATTTCCATTTCCTATGAAAGCAGGGTTAAAACTCAAACTTTGGGCTGGTTTCATGATAGTGAACTTATGAGAGTCTCACTCATGTGCTTCTCACTAGTCACTCACCAATCTCTTTCATTCATTTCTGGAAAGATGGTGAGGAGTTCAGGGAGAAGCAGGAATCTCACATTGGTGATAGAAAAACCACACCTAAAAAAAACCTTCACTTTAAGAGGAATGGTCATCTAAAGTTTTGGTAATGGCAGCAGTTTAAAACAGGGATCCAATGAGAAGCAATGAAAATTAAAGTATAAAATGATGAAGGCATTGAAAATATGAATTTAGAGAAATTATAGTAAATGAAGTATGCATGAAATGCACTAGAAAATTAAGGTCCAGTCTGTAGATGAAAATCGTGATGGCATCAAAAAAAAAATCACTGCATGTGATTAATTTGTTGACGGCAGCAGATTGGTCATTATAGCAGACCGATTAGTTGGTATCAAGGCAAAAATTAACCAACTACAGCAGCACCATCACATATTTTTGGAGAATATTGCTAGCCACCACATGACTGATACAAAGGTGAGATGCATCTTGTGTAGCTCCTAACCATTTCCTAGCAACGTTCAATTCTAAGATGATTTGCATATTAAGGGAAAGAAATCCATCTATTTTCTTAACCCACGTTTTCAAAACAGGGCCATAGGGAAAATTGCAGCAAACATGAGGTGCAAGGCAGGAAAAAGTTTTGGATAGGGTTTCAGTCCATTGCAGTAAAAAAAAAAATAGTTTTCAACAAACACAGAATCAAGGTTTGTCAATGAGGGATTTAATCTTAATATGTGTGTTGTCAAGTAGAATAATTATACTGTTTTTGAAAACCCCCAAATTGCACATAGTAAAATTGCCAGTGTTTAATTCTTACAGTTAACTGACCCATGTTTACACTTAAAATGTTTATTGTCACTAATTCATTGTGTACAAAAACCTTCTTTGACAGAGGGATGTGTTATATTGCACTGTTAAAACCTGCATTTGGTTAATATGCACTGGATGCACAAATAACAGACATGAGCTGGTCCTCTCAGCAGTTTATTATTCCTCTATTCTCCCACATCCCTCACATAGCTTATCACAATAGAAAATAGCACAGTTAAGTTAAATCTATCTGCAACCTTAAACTACGATGATCATTCAAATATTAAACTTGTACATGTAAAGTCACTACATTAATAAAATAAATTAACAGTTTATCTGTAAAACATGATTCTGCACTACAGTGCTTTGGCAATCAGGGCATTACAAGCTCCAGAAACTGAGCGGCTTAGTGAGGGAGGACTCATTCCTAGTGTATCTTGTAATATTGTAAAATGAATGGGACAGAGTGCGTGGCCATCTGCTTTACATTTTAGCAAAGTGTTGGAAAGTAAAGTTTTTTTAACAAAACATTTTACAATTACATTCTTACTTTGTAAATATATTTTAAATAATGTGTTACCTTTCTTTTGCTTCTGTTGTGTGGTCTTTTCTTTGCTGAGGAACATTAGGATGTCTTAAGCAGATGCTGAGAATTAAACTGGCAGATGCTGTCTGCTGTCTACAATGAGAACTGTATAGATTCAACCGTGTAAACATCTCACCACCACCTGAGCAAGTCAGATGATACACCAGTTCTCATTTGCGAGTGCCACCCACTTCCAGAAAGGCAGTGAGAGTCTTGCATACTCTTCAGATCTTCTCATTCTTGCATACTCTTCTCCAAGGCATTTGAGAAACCATCCCTTTATCTTTCAGTGTTATTTTTTATATTTTTTGAGCACTTTAGCCATTTATGCATTTGGCTCACTATTTTTCCATCTTTGGCCATGTTTATTTTGTGTTTTATTTATTTTGTTTGTTTAGCCATTATGATATTATTTGATAAGGTATGCTCCTTCAAGGTCTCCCAAAGTAATGGTTCCACCAATTCATGAAATTCAAAATAAGGCTTTGTATCTAAAATCTAGTCTCGGGATTTAAATGAGGCCTAAGAAATAAAATGAACCTCAACCCCAAACTCAAGTGGCAGGCATCTAGCCAATACTGGTAGTGGTAGCCCGTTTTATTATTAAAAAGCCACTCAGAAATGGAAGTGAGGAACTTAGAAAACCTATGGCTTACAATAGCAAAATCAAAGCAAGATATTTTTTTTAAAAGGATTGTCCTTGAAAAATAAGCCACGGCAAAATACAACCAGTTCACAATTTTTTACCAATGCTAAAGCATTGCATTGAAGAGGTTGTGTGAGGGTGGTCCCATAAATACTTTGTCAGGGGCCCCACTGCCTTATGGTCAACATAACGAGGACTTGGTATATACAATAAGACAAATCTACATAATTGCTTTATGATCCTGTTTGCTTACAAACTCAAAAATGATGCATGTCTCAAACAGCAAAAGCCAAACCTGCATTTAAACCCCAAAGGGTATACCTTTCCACCTCTGGAAGCCTGCCCTAATTTCACAAGGCAGGCTGTCACAAAAATGGGGAAAACGCATCTAAGTTTCAAATATCCAAAAGAGAGAGGGAACAGTTTTCCAAAACCCTCTGGTCAAAGAAGATTTTTTTTTTAATAAAATGTAAATATTTATTATGGATGTGGTGCGGGAGGACTTGCCGGGGCCAGTACCTGAGCTGCAGGATTAGGTGGCTCCACCTCCTTTGGCTCTACATAAAGAAGCAGGGCCAACAACTGACAGAACTATATTTAAAGTATAAAACAAGAATACTAAATAAGTAAGAAGCACAATTTTAAATAAAATCATTATTTTACAAAAAGAAAAAATGAAACCAAAAACAGAGCAATACTTAAAATGATATTAAATAAAAACAACAAAAAGATTGAATAAACAAAAAAAATGTATATAGTTTATGACAAAAAATAAATAATGATTAATTATTATTATTAGCTTTCTTTTTCTGATTAGTGCTATAGCCAGTGATGTTTTATGCATCACATGTTACTTTTATTTGTCTCCCTGTCAATGTTAGCATTTTTGATATCTCAGCAGCATATTTTGTGAATTGTATATTTTTAGTTTTTATGTGTTTTCAGAATGTGGCAATAGCAAATGTGGACACTGAGGCCCGGGACAACTATTAATAGTGGTGTAGGTGTTAATAGGTATGTTAGAATAAAGATTTCTATTGAGCTTTATGGGCTTTGCAGACAAAGTGCGCTCAGTGGTGTTTCATTTACATTAGTATTTGCTCTCAAATATTCTTGTGTCCTGGGCAAGAAAAACTTTTAATTCTGAAACAGCCAGTGTATTTTTTCTGAGGAAGCAACACTGAAGCAAAACCTGACCAAGGCCACCCAGTGTGAGACAAATGTTGCTGGTGAGAAGAATAAGCACTGTTTGTACTATGGTGGGGCAGTGTTCTTAATTCAAGTCAATTGGGTGCATTAAGTGCCCATCGTGAAGTAGACAAAATGACAGACCTGAAAGCAAGAGGCGGTGTCAGAGCAAAAGGGTTAGGTACATACTATCACAGCCTGGGGAAGGGTGGGGGTCCCCTTAGAGGTATTTCAGAGTGACAAGAGTCACACAATCTTTCCCTCACGGAGATTTTACAATGAAAAGCAACATATACAAGTGAAAATAGGAGGGGAATGTGTGGCAGATGAATAAAAAAAATTCTAAAAATGCAGTGTAGCAGTGTTGAAAAATGGCTGAAAGTACTGTATTGTTTTTAAAAAGTAGCCCTAACACTGGAACCTGCGAAAGCCCATTTTTCCCCATGGATGACAATCAAAAACTGAGCTGGAAAACCATGGACCTGGCAACACCTGTTGGCAATTCTTTTGGCTATGAGGTTTTCTGGCAGGAAGAGGCAGGTTCAGGCAGTCAGACACTGGAAGTGACTGTGGTAGTGGTTGAAAAGCCATCAGTCTTATGGTCTGCAGAGGGAGGAAAAGAAAAGGCATTATCACAAAATGCCAAGCCCTGGAGTGGTGGAAAATTACTGTCACCAGAGCCCTTACACTGTCCCCTATGCACACATGCGGGAAACTATTATTCTTTTAGATTTTTCAGTATCTTTGAATGATTACATAATGTCTGTTTTGTACTTAGTATGTCATCTCTAAAGATAGGAAAAGGAATCTGATATAATCTAAATAAGATATACATGTCACACATGGGCATCAGAGGACTACCTCACTGGCTCCACTGAGGTAGGTAATAACCGACTGGGAAGAGAGGGTGTGCTACCGCTAATGCTATCTTCTTCCTCTTTTTTTCACAGTTGCGAGAATCCACCCAGTGAGGGCAAGTAACCATGCGTCTTTCAGTCCCACAGAAACAAAGCTAAGGTGTCCTTTTGGCCCAAGGAAACAACAAGACGGGGCTCCTTAGAAGCCATGTGTCACTTTCCAGTTTGGCCCAGAAACCTGATTTGGACCACAAATGTGCAAAAATTAAAAAAAAAACACAACTAAACAGTGGCATCAAATTAATTTTTAGTAAGTGGAGAATGCATACATGAGGCAAATTGCAATGGGGCTCCTACTAAATTAAGATTAGCTGATATATGCTGACGTGTGCATATGCGTGTGGATCTCAGGATGGCATTATGAGCAGGTCTGTGCTGATTGAGTGGGCAGTGACAACCGATTTTGCCAGCAATATTTGTGGGCAAAAATTAAGGCAGAAAAAGCTGATCCAAGAGAAATGTTTCTGCAACTGTCTAAAAACTTCAACAAAATGCTAATCCAATGTGACAAATTGAAGGACGCTGAGGCTCGAACAAGATCCGCTGATGCAATGCATGGTGTAAGAAGACAAGGGCCCGCACGGGGTGAATGTAGTCACCAGGTGGTTCCTTTACTGGCGGGTGAGGTGCAGTGCGCTTATCTTTTGGATGAGAAGGCAGCTGCTAATTATCCTCCCCTAAAAAGAAAAGTACTCACTGGCTTCGACCTAAAGAGTCATATGAAGCTCAAATTTGCCGAAAGTGGAAATTCAATGCAGATCATCCCATGAGGGCATAGGCGTTTTATTTATGGGACCTTATCGCCCAATGGCTCCAGTCAGAAGTGCACGCGTCAGAGGGCATTGTAGAGGTTGTGGCTGCTGTCTTCCTTCTGCACACCCTCCCGGAGTACCTGGTCCACAGAATTCGATGGGAATACTGGATGGATATGGACACATTAATAGAAATTACTGAGTGGCACCGAACAGCAAGCCACATCGAATGCCCCGGTACAAGGGGTAGAGTGGAGGGCTTCCAGAGACACAGCAAGACGCCTCCACCCAGGAGGGAGCCATCACCCCCACATCCCTGGTGCGGCGAACAGGTCCATAAAGTAGCGGCCTGCCCACGAGGAAACGGCCTAATGGAATGTGGCAGGACCAGAGGAGACGGGTACAGTTGTGAGGTCATGCCAAATCCTCTCTTGGTTCTTGAAAAGGTTCCCCTTTCAGGCACGGTATGAGTTAATGGATACACCGTTCAGGCCCTCTGTGATAGTGGTCTTAAACACGTAATAAATACAACTCATTAAAAAAAGTAATCAGTGGGGGCCCTGAGCTTGTTTCCCTGCAACAAAATGGTCCCAGCTGAAGTAGTGATGGGAGGCAATGTCTCCTGAAGTGTGTTCCTTATGTCCAGACTATTCTGCAATTTCATTTTGGTTGCAGTCACTGCAGGAAATCCCGTTTCACAAAGATATAATGGTGGAAACTGAAGCAGGATTTTCTGTGCTTTTGTGGCAATCTCCAGAGAAGGTTTTTTTGTTTGTTTGTTTTCTCATTTTAGGTAGCTTGTTGGCTTATTTTATCGGGCATCAAAACTGTGACAAAGGCAAGTGCAGGAAAGCAGCACAGATGGAAATGATGGGGAAATTCTTGAATGACGAGTGGTCACATTTATTGAAAGTTAAATGTGAAAGTTAAAAAGTTTATTATCTGCACGCACATCCAAAATTTACTCAATGACACCCCTCCTACTTCCTTAACTACAGTGGCTGTGAAGGTGCAAAATGACACAACATCATCACCTCCCTCTTTAGCTGTGTTCCTTATTTCAAAATTCCTTAAATTGAGATCTGTTGTACCGAGTGACAGGAAGCCAGGAGTGAGCATGGAGCCAGTTCCTTCTTCCTCAGCCTTACCACCGAGAGATACAGTACGTGATCTTGCTGATCAAGGAAGGAAGGGTCATTTAGGGCTATAAAAAACAGCACATTACAGCACACTTTTAATTGCCTGGAGTGCACGAAGATGTGTGCTGCATTTGTATTTTATGTATGTAGTGCTAATAACTCAAATATCCCGACAGGATTGCATCATTTTGTCACCTTGCAAGATACTGTTCGGGAGGCTTGGCATGGATTTCATCGATACGGTTGAACCTCCGGCTTGGGGACATAAATATATAACCCCAAGTGTGACTAAAGTCACTGCCCGGGAATTAATAGAGATCGTCTCACAAATTTTACCCACATCCCACTCCAAAGAATTTTGGAAGGCACTTCATTTATTTATAAGATATCTACCTTATCTTATTCTTTTTTTTTTATATTTCTACAAAACATTTTACTAATTATTTCTGTTATAGACCATCTTTGAACTATGTACATTGTGATAATGATGAGACACAGACACCATAAAGATTTGGGGCAGCTATTATTCCACAGCTGTAAAATAGGTTGAGAATTGAACAGAGATGCTCACTCGTTTGAGTCCAAGACAGAACTGACTATGAGGAGGAAAGATGGAGGCTTTAAAGGCCGGTGGAGGAAGTGATGTCATTGATTCCGGAAACCGAAAGTGATGTCATCACACACACTGGGACCGGAAGTGACATCATCACAGGCGCCAGGACCGGAAGTGATGTCTTCAGAGGTGCCGGAACCAAATGGGATTTTCTGAGAATGGTCTGCAAGGAACTGAGAGAGACAGTCAGCGCACCCCGCCACCCCCTGGTTTGGTTACAATTACTCAATTACTTTAGCTGCCTCCTACTCACACGTGTGTGACAACATATAATGTCTAAAAAAATAAAAACTGATCCAACCTCACACTCTTTTAACATTAGTATCTCCACAACATGATATTGACATGATTTTTACTTCAAAAGAACAAAGAACCCAGCAGTTCTTCATTTAACTTATTTCCATTTACACCTGTGTGGATTCATCATGCATTATTTGGTTAAAACACTTAAGAAAAAAACGTGACCAACTGAAAATGATTTGTTTTAGACTTTTAATCATTTGGATGATATCTTTGGAAAGGAAAAAATCTATGATATAAGATCCTAACATTTCAGACTAACAAACCATAAAATTATGGTCTGAGATTGGCAAGGATTGGTTTCTGGAATGAAAACCTGCAGCCACTGTGGCCCTCAGGACTGACATTGCCCACCATTGTTCCAGAAAGTATGTGTTTTTTTAATGGCATTAACATAAACAGACAAAAAATAGACTTTCTGAAAAGTTCAAATGTTAATGTGAAGGAGATACAATTCAGCCTTTTGCCATAATATATTGTCCAAATGCCCACTACTTTTTTGTGTATGCAGAATGTCTGTTTGTAAAAAACCAAAGTTGGACTTTCAATCAGAGTGCACATATGATAGAGTGTAGAGGAACAGAACCAGGTAATTGACTAATGTACTTTGTTGAGTAAGAATTTATTTAAAGGAGTGGCATTCTCACACTACAGGACATATTTTAGTCAGAGAGCTTGTCAAATCTAACAGACTGCATTTGCTGAATCTCATTTTTTCTAAGTGTGTCACATTATATGACTACGCAGTCCAGAATAGACATTTTTTTTTTCTTTACTTGCTACCACCATTGTTTCATTACTGTTTGTGGGCATTATATGCATCTCTAGTAGGCACAAGGCATAGACATAGATGAGGTAGCCATAGCTGAATATACTCCACAGTAAAGAAGATTAACAGCAACTTTTTGTTACATTTTAAGTGCTGGGAATGAGGAGAAAATGCTTAAATCAGCAGTGGAGGATGGTGTGCACAACTTAAGTGCCACATTAGTTAATCATTTGTATGTTTCTATTGTTCCTTCAAGAAGTTTCACACAAATAACCAAAAGACATAGGGAATACATTACCAACTAGTGTGGTAGAAAGTAGGAAAGTAGTTATCTTCAAATCTCAAAATGATATTATTTGGGACAATCTATGTACATAGGATGGACGAGCTTTTTGGGTTGATAACAATTGTTTATCACTTTAACTGTTGTAATATTATGAGAATGATAAACAGACTATTAGCTGTTTCACAATTACAAAGAATACAACTAATGATGAAAATGAGAATAAGTTTTGTTGTGTCCACGAGCGATTAAATGACAAACTACTAGATAGTCATGGAGGGAGTGTTACCACAACCCATGTCAAACATCCAGTCCCATTAGCTCTTGTATATCTTCTTTTTCAGAGTTTGATGATTTGTTGCACAAATCAAATAAAATACCGTGAGCATCTTTAAAAAGTTGTCCTATCAATGGCTGCTGAAGGATTTCAATTAATTAAACCAAAACAGATCTGTGAAATCATACTTTGTTTAATTTTGTTTACTTGTAATTTTGTAAAAACATTTGAGGCCTCATTGTGCTGTAAACAAAATTCTTAAAAAAATGTGCTTAATTAATAATCTCAAATATTGCTTGAAATTATAAGACCTTTTGACTTTTTTGAGTTAAAGTCCTACTTTATTAGATCAGTGGCAGTACAGTATGGTATCAGTTTATCAGGACTGCTATTACATTTTGATTTGTATTTATAAGAACGCTGGGGACTTTTTCGAAAAATAATTTCATATGTTTGAAAAAAATAAAGCAATTGTAAAAATACATTTAAAGTCCTGTGAGAGCACTGTCTTCATTGATAAAAGATCCATTTGATATGCCATTTTCCGTGTTTGCATAAGGGTTTTCTGTGGCCTCATCTTGCTTTGCTTTCCTGTGTAAGAAACAAACAGAAATGAAAGTTTACTAAGCTGCCCGTTTACAGCACAACTGTTGGCTGACTTACGATAGTACAGCCAGCTGTATGCACATTTCGGGTGATTCTAAACTGTTTTTATTAGCATACCTAGTATATAAAACTTCACGTCCAGCATATAAAATGCATTATAACCAATGTATTTTAATCTGAAACATACTGGATGACCAAAACAAACAGAAAAAAAAGATTACATTTAAAGCTGTCCTGTGTCAGCTTATTATGTTTGTGCTAATTTTAGTGGTTAGAAAGGAGTATCACACTTCATATCCTTTATTAGTGAAGACGTTGTATCAATCAGTGAAGCCACTAGCAGCATCATAAGAAGGCAACATGACGGAGCTGTCTAATCCCACCTCACTAGATCTCTAAATGTCAAAATAAAGAATGAAATTAGAAACAAATATTTAGTAATTGGCCTAGTACTTCAAATTTTAATTATGAAAGCTTTGTCTAATTTTTAAACTGGGAAACTTTGTTAACAACCTTGGAAAGAATCAGGCTCAGAATTCTATGAAATTATGGTTAAAGCCGAGTCAAACTTTGGTGACATGTTATCACCTCATCAACCCACCCAAACACACCGGCCCTAGTTACATATGCATTCAACTAATATAAGAACTAAAAGGAATAGACAATTTTGGCATTGAAAACTACCACAACAAAATGAACAAAAAAATAAACATAGTATTAGGATTGTGATCATTTTGATACAGGTTATAGGAACAAAATCAAAGTGTTGTTTTACCCTTCTTTTAATACAGAGCCCTAAAGTGTAGTATCTTATACCTCACAAGTGCATTATACTATTTAAGACTATCTTTTGACATGCACTTTGTTTTTTTGCTCGTGCCCATGATGCCCCACACTTAACATTGTCCTTTGTCAAGGCAACTGATAGTTCCTGGACTGAGAATGGACCAGTAGCAAGTGAGGAGACTGACAAATATTCTTTTGCAAAACGGCGGAGTGTTTATTATAAATTTTATAGCAGAACAAATAACTTGTGCAAATAGAAACAGTGCTTGTCATAAATTAATCTTCATGAAAACAGTGCTAGTAAGTTTTTAATAAATATATAAAATCAATAAAATCCCATTCTCCACTCATAACATGAAACCCATCTTCCTCAGGAATCCCAAATAACAACCTTGGAAAAATCCCCAGCAACTTCCAATCATCACTACGACTGCATTGCCTTTCCCTAGTGAACATCTCTGCAGCATCCAAAGTCTCTCTCTCTAACTTAAACACCTCATTGCTGCAATGCCAATCAATACCCTTTCTCTCTCTACTACCTCTTTCAGTCGCCACAAAGAGTAAACCATGAGTCCTTCCCCCAGTAATTATCCAGTCTCCTGAGCTCTTCAAGAAATAGGCAGCAGGCTGGACCATTTGCTGATCCCATGGCTCGGCTCCATTTCTCGATTCTGCCCCAAAATAGACATCGACAGCACTGACCTCATCCATCCTGCCCTTTAGAAATGGTTACAATCTTAGCTCCTACTATGAGTGCTCCCTCATCTTTATTTTCATTTTTGCCCTCTGCACTTACTCTATCCCTCCTTATCCTGCGCCTTCCAGCTGTACGTGATTGCCGCAACGTATCTGCCATTAATCAGCACACATGGTTGCACTAAAAATCATTAAACCAATTAATATAACCATTCTTAAAACACTCCCACCTTGTCCCATCACAGACATACAGTACATCAAGGTGTATATGTTTTACTTATGAGAAGTTCATTTTTCATTAGAAATGACAGTGAACTTACCTCTCTGAGTTAATTTTTTTCTTGTGAATAGAGTCCTTTTTTTAAATTCTAGTGTTGCTTACTTGTACTAGTTTTGAATCCTCATCCTCAACACCCAGCCCTCATTTCCTTTAACCTTGCATTCTAAACACCCATGCATTGTGTTCTTCAGCCATTTGTTGGCATCTTCGCCATAAAAGTTCAAATGCACTGGGTGCACTGCAATTTTTTGTTACTAAGATAATATCCCACCTTTTTTTCCTACAAATGCATCAAGTACTCAATCCCCTCATTGTTCACTAATTAACTTAAATAATATTTAAATGACAGAACCTGCTCTTGATTGTGTGTTAAACCAAACTTTTACAAACTCAATCAACTACACGCATACACCCACACTCACTCATACTACCACAATTTACAATCATTTTTAACTTAACAAATATGGCTTTGGGTATTCCATCTTTCATCTCTAAGAGAAAACGACACAGACATTCAAACTGCAAACAGAGCTCCAACTCTGTTGTAAAAATTAACCACCCAAAAATCAGAATGTCATCATGGAGTCTTTAAATGGACTCAATCCAAGTTCCTTAATAACCCAACATCCTACAAGCCTTTTCAATCCCTTCTCTACACCGTCTGGTCATGGGTGTAAATCAGTCAACTAGGACTATTAAAGCATAAGTTCTGCATTTTTCAATTCAAGGTTAATTCTTCACAATCATTAGCACATAAAACTGAGTTTTAAAGTGAAAAAAATCCACATTTTTGATACACTGAAGTATAGTAGATACTGTATATAATTATTTATGTACTGTGTATCAATGTGAAAGAAGGGATGCAAAACTGACAGGACATTTAACACAGAAGAGGCTGCTCTTCATTCATTTGGAGGCTTTCTTGAGTGTCTTGATTTTCCTAGCTTTTTCAATTAACATTTTTGATCTTTTTGAATTTTAGTATGATGTCCCTAGCTCTAATAAACAGCAGTGGGTGACAGAGAGATTAATATTTAGGCTGTGACACACCATTTTTGGCCTCTGATATCCAACCTCTTTTCCTGATTATTGGTGTGCACGTTGGCCTACCAAGAGTTCGCAAAACTGAATTACAGCCATCAGTATCCTTGACCATGATAAAAAAAATATAGAAGAATGTGGGGTCTCAGGTCTCTGGACCTACTAACAAAAGTGCTATTTGGTAATGACTGATACTGCCTTTGTAGACAGGAAGATGCAGACCCAGCAAGTCATGACTGAGCAAAGATTTCAGGTCAGGTCTGGAGCTGAAGTAAAAATGACATGTGTCATGATAAAGAAAATGAGGGCAACAGCACTATATCATCAAAAGATAATAAAATGTGTGTTTATTAAACTATTTTTTTCTTACCAAAGATTAGAATAATGACAAACAGCATTCCATTAATTGATGTTTGCCTGACTGCTTAATTTTTTTTTTATAAACCTCACACTAAAGGCCAATATGGAATCATTCTTAATGATACATTTTCCAAAAACTGTCTTAAAATATGAGTGTTATCAGATCCTTTGAGTTCCACATCTCAAGGGTAATGTCCCACAGTTATAATAGTTATTATTAATTTACAAATATTTTGGACCTTATCTTTCATTCTTAATCAG
Source organism: Polypterus senegalus (assembly GCF_016835505.1). Taxonomy (NCBI): domain Eukaryota; kingdom Metazoa; phylum Chordata; class Cladistia; order Polypteriformes; family Polypteridae; genus Polypterus; species Polypterus senegalus. The sequence continues at coordinate 188,215,044 of NC_053155.1, read as the reverse complement.
CTTTGCAACCTTCTAACTGACTTAGCAAAAATTACAATAACGCAATCTGGATTGTTTATTTTATTATCTATAAAGACACCGGCAGCAAAGAGTTTATTAGATATTATTAATTCTGTGGGATCTATTCAAATGTGTAAACATTTTAGGACTTTCTTAGGTATTTTTTTCCTGCTGAAAATATTATTTGCAGATGGAAACATTACACCAGGGGTAAGTCAATTGTTGTAGATAAAGCACACTTATTGCTCCAGCAACATTTTGAAGCTTCATTATAGTTGTCTTGCCTGTTAAGGTTCACACCCTTAATTGATTATTTCAGTCTTAAACAGTTGCATTTGCTGTTTTTAACTGCTCCTTATTAGCAATAAAATGCAAATGACAAAGGAACCCAGCAGTTCTGAATCTAACTTGTATTCATTTACGCCTGTGTATATTCAGCGTGAACTATCTGGTTTAATAAAGAGTAAGGACTAGTGAAGGACTGGGAATTACTCATCCATTTTAGGCTTCAAATTATATGGATGTTATCCTAGGAAAGGAAAAAAAAAATCGAATAATAATGATCTGGTACCTAACAAGCCATAAAATTAAATAAAGTCTGATATTGGCAAGCATTGATTTCTAATTAAGGAACTGGTTTGGAATAAAAACCTGCAGTCACTGCAGCTCTCCAGGATGGATGTTGCTGCCCCCTGCACTACACCATGAATAGGTGCTGTGACTTACTTGTCTCTTTGGCACTGGGACCTAAAAACTGCCACCAAAAGCCTGAACTGTTGACACCAAGCAGGAAGAATTCATCAATTTCTGGAATTATTTTATCATACCATGGCTGTTAGAAAACTTTAGTTCAATAGGTGATTGATGCCATCTGCTGGTGAAAAACTTGTAGTAGTTGGTTTCTTAACACTAATCAGCTATTTTAATTTTCAATCTCTCCTAAATGTAACTGCTCAGAAAACACTTTTTATATCTACTCTTTGTCTGACAAATTATTTATTATTGATGAAATGTGAAATTTGACTTTCTTTATTCTATCTGAGGAACAATTTATTTATTATAACAAGAAAATTGTAAAGAATGTGGATTTATCTATTCATTTCTCTTTACTGGCAGAGAAAAGCCAAGCAAAATGACACCTTTTATTGGCTAACTTTACTAGCATAAAGTTTTACACTGCTTGCCTAACTCTCTTTCTCAGGGGTGGGGGTTGATTTGTCTCAAACCGTTTTTTTTTTTTTTTGTTTTTATTCTTTTTGTTAAACTCGAGTCATGTGTATGGACTGGGATTTAAAAAAATCAATAAAATTAAAAAAAAAAAAATTGTAAAGAAGCCATACATAATGTTCATTAAAGACTTATTAATGAAAGTTATTATAAAATGTTCCCAATATATGATCTATCATTCAATCACATTTATTACTTTTTGAATTTACATGAACTAATAATGTGTTAATTATTAAATGTAGTTAGGGTCACGATTTATTAAGGGCATACACCATCTAAAGGTGACCATTTCTTATCTCTTATCATTTAATCCATAGTGTTTGTAGTAATGGCAGACAAAACAATGATAATTTCACATTTTTATGGAAAAGTGAGCAAACAAAGTTCCTGATGCAATAGGCATCAATAATTACCAACACCGAACAAACAACAAATACAATCAAAATGTTGAAAGTACAAAAAATTTGAAATGAATCATACCACATTATCCATATATCTAAATACTGTTAAATAAACCACTTGCAGCAAATCATCCCATGAACAGCTAAGGAGTACATTGCCTCCGAGTTTCTGAATTGAAAACCCACCTGTCCCCTAATTCTTCAGCCATTAAGCCTCAACTGCCAATTTCTGGATTTTTCAACAGCAGTTTGTGAAACTGAACTGCTGAATTGATCTTCTTCTTTTTGAAGCACCTCAGATATGCACAAGCATGATGCACACTTTCCACCTGGTAATGCTTTCACTCAGTTTTCTTTAAGTTTTAATCCTTAATTATACTCCTCTTTCAGAATGAACTCTCCTACGCTGATATGGTGGGATGCACCATGGTACCTAATGAATGGATATTACTGGGGAGAATGCCTGACTAATGAAGTGGGGGTATAGGTCTTCAATTCATTCAGGAGATTCTCTGGAAGTGTCTTACATAATACTATATTAGCAAAAATATATGTGTTTAACATGCTGTGACCATATGACTGGGTATTTGGCATATGGATTGAGTATCATGAGGATTTTTGCTATTGTGCCATTTGATCAGCTTTGGTCTCCTTTAAAGCCTATCGTGTCAGGAACTTTGTTCTTTCTGTTTTCTTCTGCCATCATTACAAACAACACTGTGTATATATTAGCTAAAAGTATAATTTTGGGTGAGTATGCCTTTAATGACAATTGTTATAAGTGTTATTTTTATTCCCTTTAACACTTTCCACCATTTCTATTGCACTTATCTAATTGATAAATTTAAATATCTAAACTCAGTGGTAGCTCAAAAGAAGAATTAGATGGAGAGATAACCCACTGTATGCAGTTTGGATGAAACAATTGGAAAAGGCATAGGGAGTATTGTGCGATCAATGAATTAAGGCAAAGGTTAAAGGTTAAGGTGTTTAAGACAGTGGTAAAGACCAGCAATGATGCATGGAGCCAAGTCATATGTAGTAAAGGAAGCACAGGAATAGAAGTTAGATGGGCAGCATATGAAATGTTGAAAACATTATAAATACTGTATATATAGTACTTTTTCTGGTTTTATTACTGCCACTATTCTATAGGAGAAAAACAAAAAAGAATTTCATTGTTCAATGAACACATGGCAGTAAATTTAAAGATTACCTCAGTTACACCTAAAACTCTATTTAAACCATTCATGTATACTGTGCTCTGTGTTACTTTGAAATTGTAATGTACTGTATATACTGTAAAATGGGGAACACTTCAAGTACTGAAAAATGCAAATATTAGTCACATACTGCTGTGTCATAAGACCTTAACAAATGCTTCTTTTGGTCTTAATAACACTCACAAAACATCAGTATAGTGGTTATTCATTTTTGTGCAGTTTGGAATATTATGATCTTGTAATACACTGGTAAAATCACTTGTGAATATGAAGGATTCACAAGTTTTCCACTGTATTGTGTAATATCAAGAGAAATATGTCTCACTTAAGCCAATTCTGACTATTGCAAGGTGACATTATTTCAGTAGGCCACATTGCCAAGATGTGTAATCACTTTCCTGATTTTTTTAAATTAAAATGTTATTAAGAGCAAAATAAATCTTTGTTACAGTTTAGTTAAATTTAAAATATTTTGGACCTCACCAGAACTTGCAGAAATTACAACTCCTAAAATCACCCACTTTGTGCATTAGAGTACAAACAGAAATCCTTGCAACAACTGCTGGTCTCTACCATAATGTCCTCCATTAGTGAATGATATGATGGAATGCTTCTTAAATATTGTTTTATTTTGTTCAGAAAGATGGTTATGTTTCTTTTTCCATTATTGTATATTCTTATTAAACTTGTGGGAATGCAAGTGAAATAAATTAATAAATCACTACTGGCAAGCATCTGTAAAGCACACAAAATGCTATTAAAGGATGAGAATAATTTATTTTTTCATGTACTTTTATTATATGATAATTTTATAATCTGATCTGTGAGAGATCCTTTCCATGTAAAATAGAGTGAATTATTAGTTATGGTAGTTTCTAGTTAGTAGTTATCAGTCAAGGAAAACAGCCAAGAGACCGGTACATCTGCAGCGAGGAGGCTTGTCTGTTCACTTGTAATCAGCAGATCATTGCACCCAAGTGCACTGTTTAATTCCGCTGCTGCATTGCATGACAGCTCCATCTGTCAAAGTAGCACTCAACATTTCTGCTGCTACACCCAACAGCAAACTGCTCAAGATCCCTGCTGATGTGCTTTTGTCTTCAGATGCAATACTGTTGCAGAAACAAAGACCACCCCGCTATTTCAAAGAGCTGTGTGCCATTTCAAGAATTTGTAAGTGGTCGCTGGGAACAGCAACTTCAAAGGGAGAGCTATGTAATGCCACTGACAAGTTAAATCAGCCAGGGATGAGTCACCCATATTATGACCTAGCATTCCATCACCAGTGGCAGGGGTGCCTATAAAACGGCGAAAAAAGCTCCATCTAGTGTGGCAATGGTGAGCAGAACTTTGAAGGATAGCTAGCCACCTAAAAGAGACATGTACTGTAAATAGCTAAAACTACAATAGGTTCAAGAACAGGAAGATGAGCCTTTTAGACAATTTCAGTTTCCCTTGTGACACTAGCACTCTTAACTTAGTCTAGAAGAATTTGACCTCTAATTATGAAACATGTTGTCACATTTCAGTGTGTCACTGAATTACGCAGCTGGGAATACAGTCTTTTTTAAGATTATACACTTTTATGCTTTACACCATAGCAATGTGCGTGAGTGCAGCGGTTGCTTCAGATGTGTTTAATACTGATTGTAATTCGTATTTTGTCAGTAATTCGACTTGTATAAAGGGCAGACACACCAGCACACAGAAATACAACTGAACCACTTTGGTGTTGGTTCGTAAAAATGTTGTGAACGGTTTATTAAAGTTGCTGATGGAAACAATGGAGATGCTTGCTGACCTCAGCCTGCTAAGCATTCCAACTCACAAGACCATGGCATCACTGAGAGTGAATGTACAATGGAGGCAAACAAGGAAGCGCGCCAAGAGGAAACAGAAATGCGGCAAGAGAGTTGCCATTCATGTTAAGTTGAAGGCTAAACCAAACAGATCATTGCTGCCAACTATTCTCCAAGTGAACATCTGCTCCATTGATAACAAGTTGGACTATATCAGGCTACATCTGAGAGTATATACTGTATATCAACAAGGACTGGTGTTCTAAAGCAACAATAATCTTGAGTCACTGTTCACAACTGGTGGAGCTTCTTTCAGTGAAATGCTGGGTGTTTTATCTGCTGAGGGAATTTTCCGTGGTGATTATTTTCGTGGTGTACTTGTCTCCCAGCTCTAATGCTAATTAAGTACTAGGTGAACTGTATAATGCTATAAACAAATTGTAAACTGCATACACCGACAGTGTTCTGATTATTGTTGGCGACTTTAAGCACACCAGTCTGAAATCAGTCCTACCAAAATTCTACTAGTATGTTAATTTTTCAACGAAAAGGCAAAATATACTGGATCTGGTTTATATAAACATACAAGGCACATACCGAGCTGTGCCCCTCCACCATTTGGGTTCATGAAGTACATCTCTGTTAAACTGATTCCTACTTACAGACCATTATTGATATGCTCAAAACCAGTCATAAAAAAATCAGAATATGAACAGAAACTTTAAACTTACCAACTGGGATAAAACTCTAAATCTGGAGGAGTACACGACATCTGTGATCGGCTACATCACCAAATGTACAGATGACATTTCTATCTTCAATCACTACACCATAAGAGCTAATCAGAAGCCATGATTGACATGTAAGGTGAGAGTCCTGTTGAAACCCGAGATGCTACCTTTAAGGTAGGTGATAAAGAAGCACTCAGAATAGCAATGGTGAACTTGTCCCTATCCAACAAAGCAGCAAAACGGGCATATGGGAGTAAACTACAATGTCTTTTTCAGACACCAAAGACTCACTACCTATGTGGCAGGGAAATAAAGCCCACACAGGCTGTAGTTGCTCTACCAGACTGTGCTGCTGATGCCACTGTCCCTAACATACTAAATATCTTTTATGTAAACATCGTAGAAAAAAAACCCCACCTCCTCTAAATGACAAGGTGACCTGTCTGACAAAAGCTGAGGTGAGGGGAAGCCTTTTCAGGGTCAATCCACACAAAGCTGTAAGACCAGACAACATACCTGGACAAGTGATTAAAGAATGTGTGGGTCAGCTGGCTGATGCCTTCACGGATATTTTCAAAATATCTCTGAGTCAAGTGGCTGTAACTGTGTGCTTTAAGGTTACCACTACATACCAATATAGAAGAAGCAAACTGTGATGTGCCTCAGTAACTACCATCCCATAGCACTTATGTAGGTTATCATGAAATGATTTGAGAGAATAGTCATGTCACACTTTAATGCCAAACTTTCAAGTTCAACAGATTCACTACAATTTGAGTATCACTTAAACCGATGCACTGATGACACCATTTCCATAGTTTTCCATCTCAACCTGTCTCACATGGACATAAAAATACATGCACCAGAATACCGTTCATGGATTTCAGCTGAGCATTTAATACAATCAACCTACAGAAGCTGACATGCAAACTTAGAGGACTAGGACTGAAAACATCATTGTGCAAATGGATTTTGGATTTCTGCACAGAACGGCCCCAGTTTATCTGCATTGTCACCAACATCTCCAGCATCATCACTCTGAGCACAGTGGCACCATGGGGCTGTGTCCTCTCTCCTCTGCTTTTCACCTTGTTGACACATGACTGCGCTGCTCAGTTTAGTTCTAATTGTATCATCAGATTTTATGATGATACAACTCTGTGGTAGTCCTCATTAGTAACAGCGATGAGTCAACTTACAGAGAAGAGGTTAAGCACCTGATAGCCTGGTGTGAGGGCAACAACTTGTCTCTTAATATTGACAGAATGAAAGAAATAGTTGACTTCAGGAAATCCCATCCAGTTCACAGCTCTCTACATATAAATGGTTACATCATAGAGAGAGTTGAAAACATCAAGTTCCTCTGGGTGTACGCATTACAGAAGACCTTACCTGGAGCCTTAACTGCTCCTCCGTTGTCACGAAAGCAAAACAACGGCTTTACGTCCTGCGACAGCTAAGAAAGGCAAGTCATAGAGGGCGTGCTGACCAGTTCCATCATAGTGTGGTATGGAAATTGTAATGCAGCTGACCGCAAGTCACTACAGAAGATTGTTAAGACAGCTGAGAACATCATCAGAGTGTCCATTCCCTCCATACAGGAGACTTATAACACTCGTTTAAGTTTGGCGTCCAACATTACAGCTGACCCACCCCCCACCACCTCACCCTGCACATAGGTTCTTTGTGCCTTTATTGTCGACTAGACAGTATTGCAGCATTTGAACTAGATCATCTAGATTGTGTAGCAGCTTTTTTTCCTCACGCTGTATGACTCAACGCTCTTGCACTCCCTCTTCCCACTGCAGAACTATCAACTCTGAATTATGATCTAAAACTATCTACATCCCTCTTAAAATGCCTAAAGCACAAACTGTTTCTTTTAAATATTCATCTGCTTGGTTCAATTCAGAATTACGGTCTATGAAAGCACCATTAGACATGACATTCTACTTTCAGAATGGAGAACATGCTGGGTATCTCTGGCACTGCTCTCCAGTGGTTTAAGTCCTATCTTTCTGATAGGCAAGAGTTTGTTAGTGTTGGCAACAGCAGATCCAGCTCAGCGCCATTAAAACAAGGAGTTCCTCAGGGCTCTGTCCTTAGCCTTCTGTTCTTCTGTATCTGTATACTTCCCCTTGGCCATATTATTCGTAGATTTTTTCATTTTTATGCAGATGATACTCAACTCTATTTCAATGTTAAAAGCAAAATTTCATCAGAGCTTTCTGAGCTCACAACTTGCTTCAGTGAAATAAAAACCTGCAACAACACTGAACTCCTGCAAATTGGCACTAAAGCGCATCCTAAGAAAATGAGTTTCTTTTCAGTCACTTTGGACAGTGATCTCATCAGAACTTCTAATGCAGGGAATCTTGGTGTCATCTTTGATTTTTCACTTTCTCATTCCACCCTCTTAAACCACATTAAGAAACTTTCTTACTTTCACGTCTGTAACATATCCATTGTTTGCTCATTCCTGTCCTTTTCTAATGCTGAGAAACTTGTCCTTGCTTTTATCACACCCTGTATCGATGATTGTAACTCCCTACTGGCAGGTGCCACTTCTAATCTTATATCACAATTCCAGCTGATTCAATATGAAATTCTATTATTAACCTACAAAGCTTTAAATGGCCTTGCACTGGACTACATCAGTGACCTTCTCCATCACTATGCTCCTTTTTGCCCCACTAAGGTCCTCTGATTCAGGCAATCTTGCTATGCCCCACACTAACATAAACTCTGTGGATGACAGGGCCTTTAGCTGTATAGCACCCAGACTTTGAAAGGACATCCCAGAATTAATGAGATCAGCTGACTCCATTCATTCTTTTAAAAAACAACTTAAAACTCAGCTGCTCAGGAAGGCTTTTAACTTGACCTAACCTGCTGCCCCTTCTTTCAGTATACCTCTCTATCCAGATGCTCTAGATAATTTGTATGTCTGTAATATCACACATTATGCTATTTGTTCAAGTTTTTCTTTTAGTATTGAATTTAGTAATTTACTCAGGTTTTTTATTTTTTATTCAATTTAATGCTTTGTATCTTCTGTATGTATCTGTTTAGTGTTCGATGCAGAAATATTTGTACCCAATGTTACTTATACCCTGCTATTTAAATAAGTGCTTTGAGCACTGGAAAGGTGCTATTTAAATAAAAAACATTATTATTATTAATATTATTAAGTTAATGCGCATTGCATTGTGTATGATATCTGTTAAATGCATTATCTGCCCATTTTGCACATTTTAAGAAACAGTATTATTACTACTAAGCTGAGATTTCTGCAGGAGTACTCTGGAAAACTCTTAAGGCCTTCTTAAGAGGACAGATTATCTCATATCTTTCCCACAGAAATAAATTAGAAACCAAGAAAGTAGCAGAGCCTAAAAGCAAAATTACTAGAATAGATGAAGAACATGCCAGGCTTCCAAGCGAGGCTCTACATAGGAAAAGGCAGGCTCTGCATTCAGAACTAAACCTCTTGACAACTAAAGAAACTGAACAATAATTTATAAATCCAGACATCATTACTATGAACACGGAGAGAAAGCTAATAAGCTTTTAGCTCAACAAATTCACAAGCAAGAAGTCTGCAACACAATCCCAGTAATCACCAACATGAATGGAGACAAAATCATCGACCACAAAAATATAATGTACACATTTAGAGACTACTATAAATCCTTATATTCTACTGAGTTTAAAGAAGACAACACACAATCTAATGCATTTCTGGATACATTACAGATACCACAAATAGATACTTTTAGTTCGGAGGAACTCGATAAACCTATGGCGTTATCAGAATTACTAGATGCTATAAAGTCACTTCAAGGCAGAAAAGCAGCAGGCTCTGATGGCTACCCGGCAGAATTTTATAAGAAATTCTCCGCTCAGCTAGCTCCCCTCCTATTAGCAACATTTACAGAAGCCAGAGACAATCAAACTCTTCCTCAAACTTTTCGCCAAGCATTAATCACCGTCTTTCCTAAACAAAATAAGGACTTATTACAATGTGCATCATACAGGCCAATTTCACTTTTGAATAATGATGTTAAAATACTCTGCAAAATCATAGCTAGAAGGATGGAGAAAGTGCTCCCTTCGGTAATATCACAAGATCAAACTGGATTTATCAAGGGTTGACACTTATCTTCAAATCTTCAACGCCTGTTTAATGTAATATACTCACCAACTAAGACAAACACCTCAGAAATATTATTATCATTGGATGCAGAACAAGCATTTGACATGATTGAATGGAAATACCTTTTTACTACATTGGAGAAATTTGGGTTTGGCCTGAACATTTGTGCATGGATCAAACTACTGTATACCAATCCAGAAGCTTCAATTTGTATCAACAACATTTGTTCAGACTACTTTAAACTAGAACGTGGTACCAGACAAGGATGCCCCTTGTCACCACTGCTGTTTGCAATCGCCATTGAACCACTGGCAATACACTGTTAAAATGCTGATCAGATAAAGGGGATTATCAGAGAAGGACTGGAACAGAAAATTTCTCTATATGCAGATGATATGGTACTGTATATATCAGACCCACAAAATTCTGTGCCTGCAGTCTTAACAGCACTCACAGAATTTCAAAAGATCTCTGGTCTCAGAATTAATCTGAATAAAAGTGTACTCTTTCCAGTGAATTCTCAAGCATATAATATTAGATTAGACACCCTACCTTTTATCATTGCAGAACAGTTTAAATACCTAGGGGTAAACATCACAAGTAAACATAAAGCTCTTTATCAACAAAATTTCGCCATCTGCATGGGAAAAATTAAGCAAAACTCTTCATCTCACTCTAGCTGGAAGAATTAACACTGTTAAGATGAATATTCTTCCTAAGCTCCTTTTTTATTTCAAAACATTCCAATATACATCAATAAATCATTTTTAAGCAATTAGATTCAACAATAACCTCATTTATTTGGAACTCAAAACATCCACATATCCAAAGAGTGACCCTACAAAGACAAAAGGCAGAAGGTGGCATGGCTCTACCTAACTTCCAGTTTTATTACTGGGCAGCAAACATACAAGCTATAAAAACCTGGACACAAATATATGAACATACACAGGCCTGGTCCGCAATAGAAGTAAAATCTTGCAGTACTTCTTTATATTCCCTGCTCTGTGCCCCAATAAATTTAAGTTATTGCCAATATACTAATAACCCAATTGTGCTTCACTCACTCAGAATATGGAACCAATGTAGAAAGCATTTTAAGATGGAGAAGCTTTTATCTGTGGCACCTCTGCAAGAGAACCACCTCTTTCAACCTTCGCAAACATATGCAGTTTTTAATATCTGGAAAAAATTTGGGATTAACTTGCTTAGAGATCTTTATATAGACAATGTCTTTGCATCCTATGAACAATTACATTCCAAATTTAACATTCCAGCTACACATTTCTTTCACTATCTTCAAATTAGGAACTTTGTTAAACAGAACCTGCCCGATTTTCCTCATCTTGTACCCTCGTCCATGCTGGAAAAAATATTGCTCAATTTCAAGGACTCAGACACCATCTCTGCAATATATAAAATTATTTTACAGTCCCTCCCTTTCAAAGATCCAAGAGGACACTGGGAAAAAGATCTCTCAATTAATATATCAGAAAAGGAGTGGAAAAGAGCAATGCAGAGAATTCACTTGAGCTCCATATGTTTAAAGCATACAATTTTCAACTCAAAATTAAATATCGAGCACATCTGTCTCGCCTAAAACTCTCCAAAATGTTTCCAGGGCAAGATCCAACCTGCGAACGCTGCAATCAAGTCCCAGCCTCACTGGGTCACATATTTTGGGCCTGCACCAAATTAACATCATTCTGGACCAAAATTTTTAATTACCTTTTAGACAGCCTTGGTGTCACAATCCCTCCTAACCCATTAACAGCTGTGTTTGGGGTTCTTCCAGATGGGTTTAAAGTGGAGAACGACAAACAAACTGTGATTGAATTCACTACACTTTTGGCACGCAGACTTATTTTGCTAAACTGGAAGAATTCTAACTCTCCTCTTTTAAGTCAGTGGGAAACCGATGTTTTATACTATTTGAAAAATCAAATACTCAGTTAGAGGATCTGTACAGATTTTTTTCAAAACATGGCAGGATCTAATCAGCAATATTTTAGAATAAACTTTTTCTTCTACAACAACAACAACAGCAACAACAACATTTATTTATATAGCACAAAATGTAAAAAGTAAAGGTTCAATGGCCAGGGGGGACAGAAAAAACAAAAAAACTCCAGACGGCTGGAGAAAAAATAAATAAAAATAAAATGTAAATGTATGTTTACAAGCCTTAAGTTTTACTCCGTTGGCCATGCTCTCTCTCAGGCGTGGGGGTCGACTTGTTCTCAATCCTACTTTTTGTAAAAATTGATTGATTTGTATGTAATGATTGCAATAAAATTAATAAAATTTCAAAAAAAAAAAAAATTACTACTAAGCTGTTATCAACCCAGCTTATTAAACTGCTGAGTTATGTCCTACTGTCAGTTACAGCAATTGCACTATATGTTTCTGTGTGTACACATTGATTTACTTCCCAATGTCTTGTCTACTGCACGATATGTTGTATTGCGTTATATGTTGTATACACTGTCTTGTCATATTATATGTTGTTTGTTTTTCACTGTGGTCATGAATGCACACAATTTCATCCCACCCTATACTCTGTACTTCATGAGATGACAATAAATAGACAATTGAACTTTTGTCTTTATAAATGCCTGCCTTTCCTCCATGAATACCATAATGTTCACCAAAATTCAAATTGACATTTCCATGTACTAAACACAAAAGAAAGGACATTAAAATTTCCCCACATTAAAGCAAGCCAACATTAGTCTCTAAGCTGGAGTCTTCCAAATAATATTCAAATTTCCATTCTTCTACATGCATCTTCCAGCCATCCAAAACTTTTTGTGAGGATCTCATTTCAAGTATTAAATTGTGTGCTTACTTTACATTATAGCAATAGATTCAAAAATTATAATAGTACAAAAATGTGCAAAGTTCAGCTATAGAAATAGTCTACTTACTTTTTCCTGTTCAGATATCCAGAGATGATTAGGTAGAATGAAGTAAGCACAGTTACTCCCATAACTACTCCAAACACTACAAGCCATATTGTGAAAGGCTGAGTGACTGGTGGTGCTAAAGTTGGAGGATACCCAACAAACTCCAAGGTTTTGTCATCTAACAGAAAAGCACTGTTAAATCGATGTCTTGACAGCCTAAAACAGACAGACGGGGATGGGTTAATTTAGCTGCTAAAAATGATTTGGCCATATGATAACATACAACCAGTTTTTTGTTGAAAAGTATTTTTTAGAATTTCTACAATGTGATATTGGATCTTGACACACGTTAACTCGCTAAGTGTAGTCAGGTGTGGCTGTACTATGTTAATATCTGAGTAAAGATTAAGAAGCAGCAAAAAGCTCATTATCTGGCTGCACTCTTGCACTGCAAGAACTGCACTCCATTACACCAAATATTTTAAAACGAACAGCCAACAGTGGCACAATTATTTCCTTAATACCCAGGTAAAGCATTGTCTAAGCTGTAGGTAAGTAAATGGTTAGTTAAATTCTTTGCAGCTTTGCTTAGCTATCCATGTATCCTTTGATCCATTCACCCATTTTATAATCTGTTTATACAGGTCAGGGTCATCTAGACATGAACAAACCCTGGACAGAACACTAGTCCATAACAGAACCTGAATTAAAATTGACTGTTCTGCATTATTGGAAATTATCATTATATGTTATTAATAGTATTCAATAAATAATTCAAGCAGGAATGAATATCATAATAAATTATTCTTACCGTATTGCCTTGGCAACATATTCTTTAGGAACAATCATACTCTGATTTTTTACCAAAAAATGGAAAGAAACTCTTGCCGTGTAATGAAAGACTTCAACATCATTTTCCCTGAGAAGAAAAAAAGAATTGCACTTTATAATTTTATAATGTAAGTTTTCATTAATATCTAGATTTTTGCTGACAGAGAACAAATAATAATGAATGACTACCATTCATCTGGAGAGTGGGATGTTTAAAAAAACAGTGAACAATTCAGGAACTATCTAGAGGTACACTGTGACTTCAAAAACAAGACAATGGTGGACGGCTGTGTGGAGAAACCAGACTGCTTCAACCTGTGACTGGCAAGGAGATTGTAATTTGTAAGTGCAGTAGATTAAAGAAATGGCAGCTGAGAAGGTCACTGAACCCTCTTCCACTTCATGGATAGCACCAGAAATCCAAATACAGAAAAAGGGAAAAAAAACTGCTGGTTCTGCTTTCATTTTGATCAACTAAACTTTGTCGTAAAGTCCAGCTACTACATATCTGGTCATGCAGGAGCTTAGTTAAAACTTTTTTTTAAAGGATAAAAAGAATCGGTATTGGAATTAGCCTGGAAATTGGTGATCAGTATCAGTCATAATAAAAATCTGATCAGAGCATCCCTAGTAAATAGACATATCATAATAAGCAACTGTGGTGACAGCCAGAAAAAAAACAAACAATAATGTCTAAGCAGGAAAGTCCTAATGATTCATTGACAACTGCTATGTAAATGTGAGAGCCATCAAAAGCCTGTGCAGATCCCTGCTAATTAGGTTTATCTGTAAAGCCATCTTGTCTTCAGTGTTGAATTGATGGCTGATCAGCAAATCTTTTTTCTGGCAGTGAATCATAAACCAGCCATGAATAAAGAGTTTAATCTTGTGCTGACACTGCCCTTAACTAACTTTGGATGTGTCACATATGTGTGCCTCTACTGTCTCCTTGATCCAAAGTTCTGGGCAGGAAACTCCTACAGCCAAGGATAAAGGAATTCAACCAAGTGTGGCCAAAGGTGTTAAAAGAAGTCAGCTATGTGGATCTCTACCCTGCAAATGAGAGATCAAGTAAATGTAGAGCCCGAGAAATTGTGTAATTTAAAGGGCCCTCTCTTAAAACTGGTACAAAGATATACTTTGAATAGACTAATTTTAATTTGTGTTTGTACTATAAAGCTGGCTCATAATGAATGCATCTAATCACTCAGGGAAGGAAACTTTAATACAGGAGCAGTCCCAGCAGTCATAGCATACTTGATGTTAATGTTTACTTTTGTTGTAAGGAATATATTAAATTAGATTAGATTAGATAAACTGTATTAATCCAATGGGGAAATTCAGATACATACGGCAGTAGGAATATAAAAAACAAGGATACAAACTCACAGGTCAGATAATACAGCCAATCATTCACTCAATCGATAAGTAAATAAATAAAAATAAACAAGTACATTGGGTTTATGCATTGAATTGCTTGATGGCAGCAGGCAGAAAAGACTCCCAGTGCTGCTTCTTAGCACACTGTGATGGAATGAACTTGTGGCTAAAAGTGTTCCAAGAGAACACCTCCTGGAGGGGATGGAGGGGATTTTTCATGATGGCATCCAATTTTGCCTCCATCCTCTTTTCCACAACGCCTTCCAGTGTGTCCAGGGTTTGCCCTGTTTGTTCAGGCATTGTGCTTCTTTTATGCTCAAGTTTCTTCCCCAGGAGACAGCTGTGTAATATAATACATTGGCTACTATGGACTGACTGGACATTTCCAGTAGCTTTCAGCACACATCAAAAGACCTGAGTCTCCTTAGGAAGAACGGCCTGCTCTGACCCTTCTTGTACAATGTCACTGTGTTGGCAGATCAGTCCATTTTGTTGTACTCTTAGGTGCTTGTAGCTCTGCATCACTTCCGTGTCCTCCCCTTGAATGGTGACAGGTCTCAGATGCTCCGTGGCACACCATCTCTTTTGTCTTGCTGATGATGAGTTACAGATTGTTGTTTCTGTACCATAGGAAGAAGTCCTCCACAACCTTCCTGTACTCTGATTCATTTCCATTGTTAATGCAATCTATGATATTGGAATCATCTAAAAATTTCTGTAGATGTCAGGCATTGGTATTATGCTGGAAGTGTGCTGAGTAGAGGGTAAACAGGAAGGGAGACAGGACAGTTCCCTGAGGTGCTTCAGTATTACACACCACCATTTCTGACACACAGTCCCTTAACCTCATGAACTGCTGTCTTAGGATAGAAATTTAAAGAGTATATAGAATGACTTACGTAAAGTCCACATAATTTACTTTGTCATCCTTAAAAAGCTTCCTCATGGCAAAAGCCACAGTTGCTTTGAAATAATACATTTCATTTTCATCCCATTCGTACTGCATAAAAATAAAAAGAGGATATGAAAGCGATTAATGTCAATTTTGTTAACACGGCAAACTCTAAATCAATCATTCTGTTAATTTTTACATTACTGTATATGAAATGTATTATGTTTAAGAATCATAATAGGAATCTGTACTTGAAGACTGATGCTTCCAAGTGTATGTACTTTTTGGCAAAACAGACAATGAAAAACAAAAAGACTTTAAAAAGCCTTGAATAATTTTTAAAACCCTGTCACACCCTTACACATTAGGTTGCTGAGACAAATTCTAGTAGTTCAATTTTCAGTGTGTGTTTCCTTGCAGATACTCACCTTACTTACTTACTTAAATAATGAAGGTTCAAACTGATGAGACATTCATTCCCTGTGATGTTTCTTCCTCAGTTCATTTAATGAATGTAATTAAGAACTTACAGTAGAGTCCGCTTATCCTACCTTCGCTTATCCTACATTCCATATTATCTAACATCACACCGCAAAAAAAAAAACAAAAAAAACGCATCAATCAGCAACAAGAACTGCAAGCTGCGAGCGTGAGTGTAGTCTATTTTTTGTTGCTCCCGACTCTACTGCAGCTAATTACAGTGGAACTTCGGTTTGCGAGCATAATTCATTCTGGAAATGTGCTTGCAGTCCAAAGCACTCGTACAGTATATCAATGCGAATATTCCCATAATAAATAATGAAAAATTCAGATGATTCATTCCACAACCCAAAACTATTCATATAAAAATGATTAATCTATACTAATAAAAGGCAAAGCCCTCACTGACTCACTCACTCACTCATCACTAATTTTCCAACTTCCCGTGTAAATAGAAAGCTGAAATTTGGCAGGCTTATTCTTTACAGCTTACTTACAAAAGTTAGGCTGGTTTCATTTCGAAATTCTGTGCGTAGCGGTCATAACTGGAACCTACTTATGTACATATATACGGCCATAGCCTGCAGCTCGGTTGCCGTGTGAGGCGGAGTTACGTCCCTCATCGTCACACCTTCCACGTAATTGAGTGCCTACCCATATAAGGCTGTCCATCGGCAGCAATCCAATAGACACGCTGTCGCTAAATATTCACGGGTGAAGGACTGTGATATGCAAACGAAGATGAGATAGTCAGGGAATAGACTAGTGTTTGGCACAAACTCAGCGAAAGTGCGAGAGAAACTCTTAAGTCTTAGCTAACATTAAGTAAAGCCGTGGACATGTCAAAATCGCACGAGATAGCACAAGCACAGCTGAGAACCTTCGATGCATGTACTCCGAGCAGCTCACTTGAACTGACTGTGAACGCAGTACGCAGACAACAAGGAAGAGCTCCAAAGAGCGCTGAACAAAAAACACATTACACAATTGAGAAGGCAGCAAAAGAATATGAAGTGAGTGATGCATACAAGCATATTCATAAATGCAGCTACTGCGGAAACAAAGCACAGTGTAAACCTTAAGTTTAAATTAAGTCTATAAACAGGCTGCCGCTGGCGTTTGTCATGCCTACGACGAATACAATATTCGCGAGATACAAGTTTAATGAGAAGATACAGGGTATAAACAAGACTTTTGATCACTTTGTAACGAAGTTAAAATTGCTGTAACGGAGTTAAAATTGCTGGTGAAGGACTTTGCTTATGCAAGCGAATAAGAAAGCAAGGTGTAAAGCTTAACTTTAAATTAGGTTCATAGACACGCTTCTGCTGGCGTTTGTCATGCCTAAGACGAATACGATATTCGCGAGATACAAGTTTAATGAGAGGAGGCAGGGTATAAACGAGACTTTTCATCACTTTGTAACAGAGTTAAAATTGCTGGTGAAGGATTGTGCTTATGCAAACGAAGATGAGATGGTCAGGGATATAATAGTGTTTGGCACAAATTCAGCAAAAGTGCGAGAGAAACTTTTAAGTGCCGGGTCTGAGTTAACATTAAATAAAGCTGTGGACATGGCAACATCGCACGAGATAGCACAAGCACAGCTGAGAACTTTCGATGCATGTACTCCGAGTGACTCACATGAACTGACTTTGCGGGACTGGGAAAGGTAAACCTGTGCGTGCAGTGTGTGATGTCTCAGATAAAGAGGTAGATGAGCTGTTTATTGATGCCGTAAGAATGGAACAACCCTCTGAATCTGAACAAGCCTTTGTAGACATATCAATAGGAAAGCAATGTGTAAAGCTTAAGTTTAAATTAAGTTCATAGACACGCTGCCACTAAATATTCGCAGGCAAATCCACAACTTAATACCGGGAATACCTGTTAAACATCTCAGATTCAAGAATACTGATTTGGATAGTGAACACTTCAATGAAACCTGTTATCTTTACAACGGTGGACAAACACGTAATATAACTTGAACACAACACATCCTCCAAATACGAACCTGATTGAAAGAAATAATGATAATCAAATCCTTGATGACAGCAACACTCATAACAGTGACAAAACAATTACATTGACAATATTGTTACGTTATTTTTAAAATGTTTCCTTTTCTTTTCTATAACTTCTTTAACACACTACTTCTCTGCTGCGAAGCGCGGGTATTTTGCTAGTACAAAAAATAAAATAACAATACATAAAACAAATTAACCTGCACTTTTACCTTTGAAAAGAATCATGGGTAGTGTGAGTGAGTTTCTAAACTCTTGTGGGATTCCATTCAACGGGATGACACACGGAAGAGCATCCCAAAGCAATCGCAGTCTTCCAGAGCTGTAGCAATTCACCATAAAAGCCAATCCGAAAAGATCGCGGACATGCTATAAGCGCCTGTCGTCGATGGGTGATACAAAGAACATTATAAATGCGCAGGGCACGGTATTACTTTACCCCCGACCCTGCCTGACTGCTGTGTCTGTGTATAGGAGAATGTCAGATCCCGCTTCATTAAGTAACCGCGCTGTTGCTGTTTCAAGCTGAATAAATCTGGTGTTGCTAAAAGTACTGAGACTCAGGTTCAAGTTTTCGGGTGCAAGACGGGGACTCGCGCGTCACAGCACAAACACACACACACGCAGTCACAATGCTGTAGTAAACAGTATACGCTCGTACGGATGTTGACTATATGAGTGCTGGAGTTAAGGCTCTAGAAACTGCAATTAATTACACTGAGCAACAAGAACAAGCTACAGGAATCGACATAATGATGCTGCAAAGATGGCAAGACTTGACAGCGAAGAAACGGCACTCGTCAGGAAAGCAAACTACAATCAAAAATGTCTTTAAATCATCACAGGACTGAACTTTTTAAGTATAGTACATACTATATTTAACTTCAGACAATTCTGTAAGTGCATTTTTTCAGTTAATTTATTCTGTCGTTTTGATGTAAAACATGATTATTAGGTGCGTAATGTGTAAAATTATAACATAGTTTGACTCTTAATAGGCTTTTTCTAAACACCTGCCATTATCCAACATTTTCGCTTATCTAACGTTCTGCCGGCCCGTTTATGTCGGATAAGTGAGACTCTACTGTATTTGGGTCACATATTTGATCCTTTAAAAATGAAAAGTGCTGACTGGAGCTAGAAATCAACCTATCACTCACAACAGACAGTTTAATAGATCAGCTAACCTGTTTCTCCATTAGGTCACCAGAGACTAAGGCCAAAATGGACTGCGCTGAAAAAGGGTGCTTCAGTTGCTTAAACACATTCATCAGCAGGCTCATAAGATATGTGAATTTTTACATATTTATATATGCAGAGTTAAATGGCAAATTTGCCTTTTTAACTTCTATATTAATTTTAGAAGTGGTAAAATCAAATAAATAGAAACACCTTTAGAAAAATTTCTCTGTGTTGAGTTGCAGTGGCATTCCTTTAGATAAACATCACTGGAGGCATTCATAGTGAAAAAAAACAATCCCGAACTTTGGACTGTTACACATTTTTACTGATATGATAATCAAGAATGTTTTTACCTTAGTTCCAAGAAGTCAAGAAGTTTGCTCGTGATATGTCAAAACATGAACTCTGGACTTCACATATTTTTAGATATTCCTATGCATGCCTAGTAACTTATTGTAATAAAATACTTAAAACAAACTAGTAATTTATGGAAGATCTTTACGATGAACTATATGCCTGTTTCCATTTCCTATATTGAAACATACAGGTCAAAAATGATATATACCATTGTGAGTGAAGTAGCACTTTCAAATAATGAAATGGGGAAAATGATAGGGTACACTCTGGACCCTTCTGATCCTTAGTTGGATTAAGCATGTTTTAGAATGTTACAGAATGTTAATAGTCTTGTTAAAAATCCTGACCTGACTTATTCTGACATAGAAAACAGCAATATTTAATCCATCACTGGAAATCACTGTTGTGAGTTTGTTCATGCTTACAAAGCACCAAAGACAGTCTTAGGTGAAACAACCAAACAGTGACACTAGAAAACATCAGTGAAGTTCCTTTCTTTCAACATGTGAGTAAACATAAAAACACACACACACACACACACATGCACGCATACATATACAGGATCACCCACTGATTTGTTCATTTTTTTTCATATTACCTGAAATGTGAAAGGGTAGTGACAGCAACTGGACTACTCGCATGTTTTTTTTTAACCCTTTTCAGCCTTTACAGAATGTCTAATGTGGATTTAAATTTCCCAAAATCAACATAATTGTGAAAGTTGTGAGTTGATTACGTTTCTGCGTGTTACCCAAAGTATAGACGTCAGATATTTTCCGATATGAATTTTGGAATTTATTTAAAAAAAAAAAATTATTACTTTAGTTAAATGTAAACATGTTTGCTAAGTTAGTAAAATATTTCCAGAATGTAATTTATAAGTGACATTTGGGGTAAAAAAGAAATAGAATTTTTATAACAAACAAATAATATATGTTTAACATGTCAACCTTAAATGACACAGTGATAGTGCTGCTGCATCGCAATAAGGAGACCAGAGTTTGTAGGTCCTCCCACGCCTGGAGTTTGCATGTTTCTCACGTGTTTACATCGGTTTCCTTCCACAGTCCAAAGACATCCAGGTTAGGTGGATTGGCAATGCTAAATTGGCCCTACTGTGTGGTTGGAGCGTGTGGTCACCCTGCATTGTACTGGCACCCTATTAGTGCTGGGCGGTATATCGGTTCATACCGAAAACCATTTTTTATTTTTTTATGATATGGATTTTTCTTATACCGCAACACCGGTTTAAATTGCCTAAACGACGTTCGGAACGTGGCGCAGCGGGAAACTGTTCAAGTGGGGACCTTTTTCACTGCTACACCGCTAAACACAGATTTGTTGCACTAGGGCTCTTTTTCACTGCTACACCATCAAATAGTGGGAGGTAGCATAGGTGTGCCGCGCGGTGAAAATGGACAAAGATGCATTCTGAATCTGAACTAAAAGTAAAGTTGAACATGATGAACAGAAGAACTTTTGCCGAAAAAAAGGAGTCACGTCTGTCGCCTGGAGATAACTTTATAGTTTTAAAAAGTCAGATGTGTAAATACTGTTTCTATACTACTGGATAATACTGCAAGCTAAGTTGTACTTGTTTTGTTTTCAATACAGTGTAATGTACCTGGGTACTGTGTAATAGTGTGACGACATGTTGACTTTATTCTCGTAATATGTCATTAAAGTAGACCATCGTAAACTAAACTTCATCGTAAAATGAATATTTAATTTACTAGATTTTCTCAAACCCCATCATAAGTTATATAGCATATTAAATGCTTTGTGTTAAGTGATTCTTAAACTGACTTCTTCTTGCACTAAGAGGAGGCGCCGGCAGCGATCGCCGCACAGAATACATCCATCCATTTTCCAACCCGCTGAATCTGCACAGAATACATTCACTTCATAATCTTCCTGCTCTCTGAACATTTAGAATGCTAAGATAAATACTTAATATCATTTTCATGGTGAAATGCATTAAAGCATGCATTAATCATATTGGGGCACGGCGGCATGCCTGCCTTGCATTTGCATGTTTTTCTAGTGGGTTTACTTGGCGTGCTTCAGTTTCCTTTCAAAGTCATGCAGGATGTGGGGTTTTGTTGTGCTATATTGACCCTGCTAGTGTATGTTTTGCTTGTATTCATCCTGCGATGTGCTGGCGACTCGTTCAGAGATGGGCGCAACTCTGAATGGATGGCATAATTAAACATGTATAACAAAGATATTTTTAAAGTTCTGAACACTCTGTGGGCTAAGTTTATAACTAGTTTTAATTTCACAAAGACATTTATCGTGTGGTGATTGGTTATGTGGTGAAAGAAAAAGGAAGGAAGGAAAAAGGAACTGGGGTTTTGGTACGTCAGATAAAGACAGCATGCATGCAATAAAGAAAGCCCGCTCAGAAGAACATGCATTGAATTCTGTGTTTTTGTCTCCGACCAGCAGATCAGAAACCCAACATTTGCACAATATTTAAGTTAAACCTGTGTGATAGCTATTCATACATCCAGTTTTTTGGAGCCTCGTCACACCTGCCATAAAGTTCTCTACACTGAACGTACACCTGGGGACCCCTTACTGCGAGGGAGCAGCACTACCGCCTCACTACCGTGCATGTGTAATACCTGCTTTAATGCATTTCATCATGAAAATGATATCAAGTATTTATATTAGCATTCTAAATTTTCAGAAAGCAGGAATATCATGAAGTGAATGGATTCTGTATGGTGATTGCTGTCTTCTCTTAGTGCGGAGGAAGTCAGTTTAAGAAGCGTAGTGATTAACCACTGGGTCGGGGAACGTAACACAAAGCATTTAATGTGCTGCATTAATCTATGACGGGGTAAATTAAGTAATTGATTAAACATTGATTTTAGGAAGAAGTTTAGTTTACGACATTCTACTTTAATTATGAAGTAAACTATGAGAATAAAGTGGAAATGTCGACTTTAATCTCAACATAAATGGCGAGAATAAAGTGGAAATGTTGACTTTGTTCTCGACATATAGTTTGTTTTTTTGTTCCTAGTATAGCTTAGCTTGAAGCAAGGTCCATATTAATGCAGTTTGCCTAAATGATGGTTCAGTTGGTAAAGATGTCATCACCAAGTTGCACTTGTTTTATTTCATTTTAATTTGGTGAATACTGTGTAATGCACCTGGGCTTGAAGTCTTGAAGTAATAGTGCAACTATCAGTAATAATACTATTATTTATTTTATTGTTATTATTCATTAGTTTAAATATTATGCAGTTTAATGATGATAAAGTTGTTTAAAAAGTCACTTTAACCTGTCAGTGGACAGAGATTGTTAACATTAACAGAAAGTGTAGTTGGTTTACAAAAAATATTTACTATTTATTCCTTTTCTAAGACATACCTGTATATGGTGCAATACAATTTTTGACAAGCATTTCTGGATATTTTACTAAGTCTAAATGCCTCTTTGTATGGTTTAAAATATGTTGTCAAAATTATAGGTTGTTTTTGCAAAATTTGTTCAAGAAAAAGATTCTATATTTTGACTGCATCTGTCATGCAATGTGATACCTTCTCCATTAGTGCCACACCCTTGAAAACTATCACTTTATGGGGCAATGCAAAACTGTATTAATACTTGTCTGCACATTAAAATGTTTTTTTTTGTACAATGTACAATACTCTTGACAGTGGAATAGGTTATTCTTAGCCAGTAATTGCAGTGGAAAATGTGGTTAACATCCACTCATGCATGGGGAAAAAATACCGTTGAATACCGTGAAACCGGGATAATTTAGAAAAATACCGTGATATAGAATTTTGGTCATACCGCCCACCCCTACACCCTATCAAGGATTTGTTCCTGCATGTTAGCTGGGATAGGCTCCAGCACCCCGCCCTGTAAACGTGTTCAGGACTAAGAGGGTCTGAAAATGACTGACAGAAAATGTCAAAATTGATTACAGCACAGAGGCAGAGTTATAAGCAGTTCTCTCTAACAATTTTAAGAGTCTTGGATCAATGGTTCTGAATGAAATGGCTAAGAAATTACAACTGTTTCTTGATTTCTATCTTAACTCACGTTTTTGGTTTAGACATTTCTTAGGCCTGTTTTCCTGGTTTTGACAACACTTGCTGTGGTCTGACATTTTCAACTGCAGCCTGGTATGATTATAGGTGTGTATGGGAGAGTAGCCATTTACTGTTTTGGTATCTTATTCTGATTCCTGTTTTGTACCCTGACAGACTACATTTCAATATTCTACAACTCTTTATTGAACTAAATTATTTCAGAAATTGGATGGACATATTTTACTAACAAATATATACAGTATATATAGTTACAATAATACAGAAAGTTTTCAACAAGATTATCCAAAAACATATGTGATGTGTTTTCTTTTCATTTTTTTCTGTAGGGGTATTAAATAAGAGAATCAAGGTATATGAATCAATAAATAGAAAAGAAGCATTTACCAAGCAGAGGGCACAATCAATGTTCTGAGGTTTTCTCAGAATTATACATTAGTTACCACAAAAGAATGTGAGGCAAATTAATGTACAGATTTTAAATGCCTTAACTAAGCAATGCCAGCAGTTTAAAAAGTAAAAAAGAACATATAAAAACAAATGCTGAAATAAATAACATTATGGTTAACTTATCTAAAGATATAAAAATTAGAAACTGATGCTCTAATCTAATCTATTGCCTATGCAACAAGTCCATGCTATATGTTAACAAATGGATGTAGATAATGAAGGTTTATAATAAAATTTCTAATAAAATTCACAACATCAATTAGTAAAATTAAAAAGAAATCATCATTCAGACTTTTTCATCACTGGTTATCTGCAGATAATCATGTCACATTTTTATGTATTAAAGAGAACTTACTGCTTCATCCCCCAGTGCTTGTTTCAAGCTTATCCTTACTTTAATGGACATATCATTATCTGCAATAAAAAAAAAAAATTGGTTAAATGTTTTTTAAACAATATCGCATAGCCCCATTATAATGTTTCTTCCGCGAAAAAAAAATTACATTAATACCTGAAAATTCGAGTTTGTTCTTTTTCAAATGGAATTTACTATCCATTTATAAGACAGGACTGATAAATTATTCAACAAGCAAATTCAGACTAGAACTGTTCACAGTTTACATTAGCATCTGAAACTATCTTTCTTCTTTGACGATAGCCATATTTCACTTATCTAGCATAATAAAAACTATACTTTTGTCTTTAACTCGTAGAAAACTTACATGCCTAGATATTCACATTATAAACTTTCAGAATACTAATAAAGTTCATTATATGCAGAGATTGTTGTTTCTTTTACCAGAAAAATATAAAGTTTAAAAAAGCACACTTAGTACCGAACACCTCTTATAAAATCCACATATAACAGCAGCGATGGTATTAAAATAACATTAAGTTTAGAGGGTACAGTAAAAAGGGATTCACTGAAGGGAACAGTGAACAGAATGGCTATTGTCTGTGAACTACATGTCAAATACCTTGATTACTTTTAAAGACTACATATTTATAACAGGTTGGTCCGCAAGACCTCTACAATGAAAGGTCAAGACCTAGACCCTCATTTATAAAACTTTGTGTGGATCTGAGCGTGAAAACATGCACACACCAAAAAAAAAACAGAAAAATATGTTAAAAGAAAATTGCTATGGCATAGAAGCTCCGGAAGTATGAACCTTTTCAGTTTAAGCAAACAGAGATTAAAAGGTTATTTGCCTGAAAATTCTGAAAGAAATTAGTACAGAGGGTTCCAAATGTTACTTGAAAATTGAGTTCTTCAACAAGATCACAGGGGCACAGTTGTTTACGGTAAATTTCACACAAAGAGCTACAGACAAATTGAATATAGTATGGAGCAGTGTGACAGACAGTAGGCCTTTAAGGACCTTCAAATGTTATTTTGGAGAAATTAGGAGGATAGGATTGGTGAGCTTTGTTGATTGAAATGGCCTATTCTTGACAAAGTTGTCCTGATATTCTAATGTTCTAACTTGTAAACTTTGAACAAATTCCAATTTAGAACTTTACCTATACAACAGTTTCTATATACAGTATCTATATTTTCCTGATACACTACACCTCACCCTTGACCTTTGTTATATTACTAAAATTATGAAGAAAAAGTGCCTTTTTTGCAGTGTTTCTCTCTAACTGCCTTTTTTGCTTTCCTAATATCTTTGTTAACTGTTTTTTTCATATGTCCCTTGGTTATTGCTGGAGGTATTTGTTTTGAACACTTTATAAAGTTGTCTTTTCAGCCTATTGTTTACCAACTTATTTACCTATTGTGGAGATTTCTTATTTGTTTAGTTTCTAAATTTTGGGATGAAATTGTTCTGAATTAAATGTAAAACATTTTTAAACGTGTTTTGCTGATTCTCAACTGTTTCCATACTTAAAAGCTTACCTCAGTTTATCCCTTTTAGAATTAAAAGTTTTAGTTGTTGCTTTTTTGCTCTGCCAATAACATTCTGAAATGTATTATAGAATGATCAGTAGATAATAAAGGAGTAATATCCACTGGAGGCTAAGAAGGATAATAAACATACACTGGGAACTGAAGAGAAACTCTTCATTACAGTATTGGTAGCTATGGATTTGAAAAGGGACTGTAAGCCCTACAGTTACAGATGGTGCTCCCAGGATGTTTGTGTGAGTGAGAAATCAAGATGGAGTTGGAGGATGGCAGTCAGATTCTCTTTGGACCTTAGAGGGTAGAAGTTAAATCAAGCAATGGACTGCAACCATTTCTGGGACAGTTAGGATCAAGCAACTCAAAGGCAAAAAAACACAGAAGGTAATATATCAAAATAGGAAATTTTGCATCTATAGTAAATTTATTTTGAATCTACTAATATCAAAAAGAGAATATTCTAAAAATTAAATCTGTAACAGTAAGGAG
Source organism: Polypterus senegalus (assembly GCF_016835505.1). Classification (NCBI taxonomy): domain Eukaryota; kingdom Metazoa; phylum Chordata; class Cladistia; order Polypteriformes; family Polypteridae; genus Polypterus; species Polypterus senegalus. The sequence goes on along the minus strand of NC_053155.1, from coordinate 188,188,536 downwards.
CTACTTTGTAATCAACATATTTCAGTTATTTTTCTGTTGATTGGTGTGCCACTCCAGGTTATAAACCAAACTGATGCATTCCAAAAAAAACACCAATGAACTGGATATAAAACAAGCTCAGATGCTTGCAAAATTAATTATGACCACCTCCTTTTCTTCTTCTTTGATGTAAACATCATAAAAGCCAGTATACTCACATGGTGTCCATTGAGGGTCCCATCCTATATATCGATTATTTTGTTTATTATCTTCCTTCAGCCAGTCTTCTAAGGGGCGGAAATAATCAAGTAGGGCAGCTGCATTCATTCTTGTTTCCCCAGTTATGCGTTGCAGAGCTTCTGTCCATGGTTTTGATTTTCCTAGCTCAAGCATGCTCCTATGTAAAGTATATAAATTACTTTTAAACATATGTTTATTCCTAGTTTTTCTTTGCATTTTGCAAAGTCATGAATCCTTTGCAAAATTACAAAGTAATATAAGATTGTGAATAAAAGTAAATAGAATGTGTCAATATGGCTGTAGCATCTGGATCTACAGTGTACGTTGGGAGCTTATTATATAAAGAAATGGCTTCTTAATGGTGTATCTTGCTCATGATTCTTGGTACAGCTCATATGAATTAATAATGTCAGGTGAGGTTCCTCGCACCATCACCCTCTGCCTCCTGTGTCTGAGCCAATTCTGCACCCACCTAAAAACATCACCCTGAACTCCCACTTCTTTTAATTTGATGCCCAACCTCTCATGTGGCACCTTATCAAATGCTTTCTGAAAGTCCAGATAAATAATATCATAAGCTCCACTTTGATCGTATCCTTTTGTTGCCTCCTCATAGAATTCCAACATGTTAGTAAAACACGACCTCCCTCTTCTGAACCCATGCTGACTGTTCAGAATAACTCCTGTCCTTGCCATGTGTTGCTCAATCTTATCCTTAATAATTCCTTCCATTAATTTTCCTGTAATGCATGTTAAGCTTACTGGCCTATAGTTGCTTTGATCTGCCCCGTCACCCTTTTTATATAATGGGATGATATTTGCCATTTTCCAGTCCTTTGGAATCTCTCCAGTGCACAGTGACTTCCTAAAAATATGTGTCAAGGGTTTATATATGTACTCACTAGCCTCCTTAAGAACACGAGGATAAATATTATCTGGGCCTGGTGATTTGTTTGATTTCATCTTATTTAATCTGAGCAGCACTTCTCCTCTACAATTTCCAAATCCCTCAGTACCTCCTTAGTAGTTGCGTTTACCTCTGGCAGGTTATCCACTTGCTCACTTGTAAACACCTCAGAAAAATGTAAGTTTAGGGCATCTGCTATTTCATTGTCTGTATCTTTTAATTCCCCTTTACTATTCCTGATGAACTTGACCTCCTCCTTAACTGTTCTTTTACTACTAAAATACTGAAAGAATCTCTTGGGGTCTTCTTTCTCCTTATCTGCTATATTCCTCTCCAACTGTCTTTTAGCCCCCCTGATATCCTTCTTAATGGTTGCTCTCATGTTCTCATATGCTCTATGATTCTCTTTGCAGTCATTAGTCTTATATGCCTTATACAGCAGTTTTTTCCTTTGCAACTTCTTTTTAAATCTTTATTAATCCACTGTGGAGTTTTTTTAGTTTCCTATTAATTCCAAATTTAGGTATGTATCTGTCCTGCATTACATGTAAAACATTTTAAACCTGTTCCACTGCTCCTCGACTGTCTCCACATTTAAAAGCTTATCCCAGTCTATCCTACTTAGACTTTGTCGCATCTGCTCAAAATTAGCCCTACTAAAGTTCAACTTAACAATTTTAGTCTTTGCATCTGTACTCTTACAAAATACTGAGAATTGTATTACATTATGGTCACTTGACCCTAGTGGTTCAATCACCTCTACACCCTCAATTCTATCCTGATTATTACAGAATACTAAATCCAGACAGGCTTCACCCCTTGTTGGTGCTTTAACATGCTGTGTTAAAAAACAGTCACTGATTACTTCTAAAACTGCTCTTGTGCTCCTCCATCTGTAAGGTTATCCCAGTTAATATTTGGATAATTAAAGTCCCCATGACTATAATATCCCCTGTAAACTTGCCTTTTGATATTACTAAAAAGATGTGTGTTGAAATTACTGTCTGAATTGGGTGGTCTATAACACACTCCTAAAATAAGACCTCTTTCCCTAATATTTTCCAGGCGAAGCCACATGTCCTCACTAAGATGGGGCTCATCATCCAACTGAAGATGACTTACATTTAAACCTGTTTGGCATAAACAGCAACCCCACCTCCTTTTCTGTTCTGTCTATCCTTCCTAAAAATGTGTATCCCTCTATGTTACACTCATCCCCATCTTTGTTATTTAGCCAGGTTTCCGTTATTGCTATAATATCATAATTATGCTCTGCTACATACAACTCCAACTCACTTACCTTATTTTTGATACTTCTAGCATTAAGGCAAGCTATTTTTAATGTGTTAATCCTTCTACATTTATGTTTGCTTAAATTTACATTACTATGCATTTTTATTTCTACACCATTGTTTGTTCTTCCATGTATAGATCTAAATCTGGCCTGTCCTAAACTCCCTGCCCCCATTCCCTAGTTTAAACAATCCTCACTAGCCTACACATGCCTCCCCAATACATTGGTGCCCTCCGTTCAGATGTAACTCACGGTGGAACAGGTCCCATCTGCTCCAAAAGGAGTCCCAATGCCCCATAAACCTACACCCTTTTACCTTGTACCAAGATTTGAGCCACGTGTTAAGCCTTCTAATCTCCTCAATCTTACCTGGACTGGCAGAACTTTGGAGAAGACTACCTTGTCAGTTCTGCTCCTCAGCTTGGTACCTAACTCTTTGAATTTGGATCGCAGAACTGACAGACTACCCTTATGTATGTCATTTGTTCCAACATGGACAATGACAACTGGATCCACCCCCGTTCTGGCCAAGAGCCTATCCACCCTTCCAGGGAGGTCTCCCACCTGTGCTCCCGGAAGGCAACACACCGTACGAGACTCTCTCTCTCTGGAGCACACCTGCGCTTCAATCCCCCTAATGATTGAGTCCCCAACTATCACTACCTCTCTTTTGGAAACTAGTTTTGAGGTGGCCCATTGGGGCTTCTCATCCCTGCCTACCACCTCAGAATTATCAGAAACACCGTCCAGCTCCACAAGGACACGATAACGGTTTGACACTTCTAATTTTGGGGTTGATGCCCCCGGACAATGTGCACTCTTTACCTTACTCCTTGTGACCGTGACCCACCTATTTCTACCTGTCTGGTCTGAAATCTCCTCCCGCGCCACCTTGGGGGTGCACACTATCTCTCTAAAGGACACCTGGGCCAAGTCCGCCAATTCTCGCAGGTCAGCCAACTCCTCCTCCAGTTCAGCGACCCTGAGCTTGAGGTGCTGGATCAGCTGGCATCTCTTGCAAATGTAGCCCTCATGCTTCTAATAACTGGCTTTTCCAAACCATCATCTAAAAAGTACAACATCCAAAAGGACTTGCATTGCACTGGCAATTAGCAATTAAACAAGGGAAAACATTTCATTTCAAAATAATGAAACAATTTTTAGTGACAATATTATGAAAATCCTCAAGTGAGTGATGTTGTACTTGTTAATCATGTATATATTCCATCTCATCAAACTCATCCCAATTAAGGCTCATGTAAAATAAATTCATCCTGAGGTCATTGGGCAATAGAAAGTGGAAAACCCTGGGTCAGATGCCACAGCAGGGCATACACATGACAAAACTGACAACATTTCCTATAGTGCTATAAAAGAAATTATTAAAATGATCTTGATCGTGATCTCACAATACCCAACTTTTCCAAAAGTAATATGACAATGTTTGTGCTAGTCTCTATGAGTCATGTGCATTAATATCACAGGGATGACACAGATACCAGTTTTTGTATGTGTGCAAAAAATCATTTTAAATTTCTGTATTTTCCTCAGATGAAACAGAAGTATAAATAAGTATGCTGTATTGACAGCGGAACTGAAAGAAGAGTCTTCAGCCAACGTTATATATAAACTCCAGATATGGATGTCCTTTTTTTATACCTACAGGTGGTGTCCGGTTTCATCTTGATGCAGCATGGCAGACTGAAGAATTCAAACAGAAAACTTAATTTAATCAGCCAAGTTTATTTACATACGAGGGGGGACCCAAAAATAACCGGAAATATTTTTAAAACATGTTTAATTTAATTTTCTGTACAAACTACAATTAGTCTCCTTCAAAGTACTCTCCATTGGCGGAAATACACTTATCTAACCGTTTTTTCCATTGTTTGAAACATTTTTTTAATTCGTCTGAAGTAATGCCCATTAATGCTCTGGTCGTTTCTTGTTTTACCTCTTCAACGTCAGCAAAACGCCTTCCTTTCAAGTCTCTTTTCATCCAAGGGAACAAAAAGAAATCACACAGAGCTAAATCCGGTGAGTAGGGTGGGTGGTTCAGGGTTGTCATACCATTTCAATAACAATAGTTTCTACAACACTTTTTTCAAGAAGAAAACAAAATTTCACTGCCGCTCGTTGCTCACGATAATCGGCCATCGTAAAAAAACGACGCTTGCACAAAACTACTTTTACAAAAAAATTCACTGAACACAAGCACAACCTTCCAGACTGATGGCACTTGGCAGACTGACTTGTGAGGAGTGTAACTTGATCGCCCTAGCGGCCCAAACATGTTCTACAAGTACCAACCTAACAACAACAAAATTCTGGTTATTTTTGGGAACCCCCTCGTATATTGACTTAAAAGCATTCCAAACATATCAATCAGCCTATGGATAAATGGTATGGTTCAGAAACAAACCTGTGCTATAAAGTTATATGTAAAGTCTAAAAATAGTTAATCATTACGAGTCATGGGTGACACCTGCTTAAAAGAAATGTCTTCTTACTGTATATATAAACTGTTATCAGGGAACAAAATATAAAGTGAAATGTAAAATATAAATGTAAAAAAAGAACAGATTTTGAAAATTAAAGCAATTTTGTGAGATTCAAAAATTGTATCAATTTGACTTGTCCGTTAAAGATTACTCTTTAGTAAGTTTTTTAACCATTTAATGATCCATATATAAATCTGATACTTTTTTGCAATAGCAAATATAGCAAACCTATTAGAGGAATTCCTTGATGAACCAAATTTTGAATCTATGTTGTTAGAAAAACTTTTATTTAACTATTTTATAATTCACAATTTTTCAGTACAGATACAATTAAATAATGAAGATACTTCTAATAATAAGGTGTTGAATGGGATTTCTGTTTTTGCTGTGATATTGAATAGGTATTCAGTAAAATGATATTTCAGTGGTATTGGTATCAAATACAAAATTTCTGGTTTCATGACATCTGTAATGAAAAATAAATTTGGCAGAGTGTTTCAAAAATCTGACAAGTGATCTCCACTTGTTGCTTGTGTTTTACATAAATGATGCCTGTGATGCCAAATAATGATGCAAAAGAACATGTAAAGTACATAGTAACAATGCCGGTGATACACCTATGACATGGCTGTGAGCACCAAAACAGCAAGACAAAGGAAAAGAACAACAAACAGCAAATAAATAAATAAATAACAAATTGAAAATGTACATACTTTTCTCCAGATCCTGATGCTATTAGACACTTTATATTTTTCAAACAATTAAGAAAAACAAGATAAACTTACTTTAATTTTAACCCAGCAGCAGTTGAATTGGTAATGTCACACTTATAAAGAGGCCCAGAATGATCTGCCTCCTTACACAAGGCTTTCTGGAACTGGAACTGATAAACAGTTCTTGTGAAATACCTGCAAAAGTTAAGTTTACATGTAAGTTTCAGAGATTTTAGAAATACTGTGTTTATGACAATTGTATTAATTTTAAATATACTTTGATTTTGCATTTCCAGAATATCTATTTTAAACACTTCTGGCTAGAAATACTTTAGTGTTGTCGAATGGCTTATACCATCTTACTCACATATTGTATTTTAGAAATACCAATAAATGAAAATAAATATTTATTACATAGTTCTATCTATTATCATTATTAATTATGGAGAAATAGTCTGCAAAGGAATCTATAACACTGTTACCTAATGAAGGAATAGTCATTAGACACATGGAATAATGTAGGTGGGTCACAGTAGGTTTCATCATGTAGTACTGGCTCAGCTACGCCAACCAGGTTTCTCCTGAAAAAGAGGCAAATACAAAATAAACCAAGAACTGATTTCACTAAAGTGATTTTCCAAACTACAAATGATAGAAATAAACAAATGCATTTTAGTTCTAAACACATCATTCATTTAACATGATATAAAATACATGAAGTAATGTGTATATTGCACAATTTGAAATTTGGCTCAGGGGCATCCCATTCTATTGATCAAAGTTGAGATGTTTCTACACCCTGTGTGGAGTCCACCTGTGGCCAGTTTATTTGACTGGACATGCTTAGAATAGCACACACCTGTCTATAGAAGGTCCCACTATTGGCAATGTGCATCAGGACAGAAACCAAGACATTAATTCAAAGGAACTGCCAGCACAACTTACAAAAAGTGCATAGTTATCTTCATAATTGTTAAAAGTTTGGAACAACCATGAGTCTTCCTAGAGTTGACTACCCAGCCAAACAGCTATCATAGGACAAGGGCCATGGTAGGAGAGGTGAAAAAGAACCCTATGGTCATTCTGGCTGTGCTCCACTGAACATGTGTGGAGATGGGATAAAATTACATAAGGACAACTATCACTGCATACTTCCACCATTCTAGACTTTATGACAGAGTGGCCAGGCAGAAGCCTCTTCATAGTAATAGTCAAATGGTAGAATGGTTGGAGTTTGCCAAAAGTCACCTAAAGGACTGTGAAACACAATATTCTCTTGCGATGAAACAAGAGGAAAACAAGATTAGTGTCATGTGTAGAGGAATCCAGGCACTGCTTATCACCTGTGCAATACCATTCTAACAGTGAAACACGGGGGAGGCAATTGTGGGATTGTCTTTCAGCAATAAACAATATGCGGTTAATTTCAGTGTATTTATAAAGCCGCGTCAGGGATGTGGATCTAAAAAAGAAAGGGAAACCACACTGTAACAATAGCACTGCTTTGACGCTGGGTGCTGCCAGTTTGCAAAACCGAGTGAAGAAATTGCGTACGCCAGGGTTGGAGCTATTGTGAAAATGTGCATGGCTTTACGGCAAGTTTAGGTTTTATACATCGCAATTTGAGCGTGGAAACGTTCGTACGCAACATTTGTGTGCGTACACACCATTTATACATGAGGCCCCTGGTGTGTTTAATATGAAATTAATAAATATTGTGCATTTATTAAGTATAGCTACCCATTCCATATATTTTCCATCACAATTCATTCACAGCATCATGTGTGCATATAGTGTTACTTTACAGTAGAAAGCCAGCAATGGTCCTTTTATTTTTAAGTGATTTGAATGTAGTATGGAGGAGAATGGCTGGCATCAGTATCAGCAAATCCACTTTTTACATAGAATGATGTGACAACTTTATGGGGCACTATCAAAAAAAAAAAAACCTTCAGGAAACCTTTAACAGTATGATAAAAATAGATAAAATTAGCTGATGAAAGTGGCTGACAGAATGTGACTCAGCTTGTGAAGAGTAAGCAACACAAAACAGTAAGATAACTGCGACTCCTTTAATTTCTCCACCAAGTGTAATCATAATTTTGCATTTTTTTTCCATCAATCTAATTTTGTGTCATTTTAGTAACAATTAGTCATACTTCCATTGACTGCTTAAACTCACTGTTTTTAGCAGATTTATTTTGCAAACATTCCTTCATTTATTCTCCATGTTGCTTTTTCCAATGCAGAACACTTAACAAAGAGCTTTGGAAAATCTGTTTAAAGAGATGTTATTTCTCCACCAGCATGGTATACAGTATATGTATTTGCCACATGAAAGTGTTTTCTACATTGAAACATTTTCTATAAATTAAAAAAACACATTTATAGCCAGTCCTGCTGTTTTATAATGGAAGCTATGGGGCATAGGATGTTTGAAAATCAAAAACAATAATAACCAAATACGTTCATTTTTCAAGTCAAGAAAGGTATCAAGCATTAAGCATCTTGAGATTACACGCACATTTTGTAATAAACTGGTTATACGTGTCATTTTCAAACAAAAAAAACACCAATGAGATTCAGCCATGTTAAAAGAAAGGCTGGCTGTGCACACCACATCAGTGTTTGTATTCTTTCAAAACAACCTTTCAGCCCCCAGGGGTGTGCTTCTTCTCAAAAAGACAAAAACAAAGTAAACTCTTCCTGCCAAGTGCTTGGTACCATGTTTATTTACTTACATGTTTGTGTGACAAACTCTCCCAGGAAGGCCACTTCTATCACACAAACAAACAGAAAATGTATCCTTACTTCAAAAAAATAGTACCAGGAATATGGGATTAAATGATTATTTCCAGATACCCTTATAGTTACAAACATGTGTCAGAAACACAGAGGACATGTTCTCTAATATAAAATTTGGTTGCTTCAAAAAGGATGTATTTGGTGGATGACGATGGTGAAGCCCTGTGCCTTATATTTTCACTTTAAGAAAAGGGCAAGTGTTTGTGTGTCTGTGTGTCTGTTTGGCTGCTATGTCTCTGTCATTCCAAAAGATGGCGCATCACAAACATTAACACTGCTTTTTTAAATCACATCAACAGAGTGTAATTACATACTGCAGTACTTATAAGGCCACTAATGTAACGTCCCAACATCACGTAACGCCCACAGCGTAAGTCACGAAACACACGCAGAATGCCTGGAATAACTTTGGTTATCATCAGGGTTGTGGCAGGGTTTTCTGACTGAGGACGTTTCATGACTGACATTGTAAGCGTTCTGTGATGATATGGTCATTACAGGGCATACGTCATAGCTATTGCGGGCTAAAGTTAGATCCATCTCAATCTCATAAACTACTACTCATCTACTAAATGCCATATAACACAGACATATTGTAATGTATGTTGTAATAAAATGCATTGCAGTTGTCATTCAAACATATGGGACATCACAAACATTTGTAGTAATGCATTTTATTATTAAAAATGTTTGTGATGGACCATCTGTTGGAGTGGAAAATGCAATGCATTTTATTACTGCATGTATTACATTATACATTCCAGTAGATGGTGCATTGCAAACATTAATGCTAAGGTCTACATTTATTACTTAGAATTCAACCCCTCTTAGAAGGGTATCACAGCTAGTTTCATTATAAAATGCCAGGAGTATATATTTAAAAAAAAATTAAAAACTTCTAACTTTAAAACACAACTGTGTATGGCAAATGCATAACTACCATGTTTGTGAAGATATAACTTTGACTTGAAAACTACCAAAGTTATCCTTATGTACAAATGCACTGGTAGTTCTTGCTATTGCTACACCATTTTTATTGGTTTAAAACACAAAAGAAAAGAGGGGGAGTTACTTCAGAATGTGCATGAGAGAATGTTAGCATAGAACACTGTCATTAGATATAATAATAGTTAAATTCTCCAGTTTGTAGGCAGCATTTAAAATAACTTACTTCATTTCCCACCATGTCTTCATCCATCTGTCCCTGGGGATTTTACCTTCAAATACCTGCCACCGCCATTCCTCAAGCATGTAGGTGAATGGGAGTGTGCTCACTATTGTTAGGGCTTGTTTCATAAGGAAGTTAATGTCGATTTCTACAGAAAAAGAAAAGATATTGAAAAACCTGAAAGTATCTAAAAGGCAGATTGTCACATCTAATATATATAATAGTAGGCCACAAATGAACAGTGAAATTGTGTTTAGTTGACAAGTAATGCATATAGGGAAGTAAAAACAATGTGTTTAAATAAAGTAAAAATGAATCAAAGGAATGCCCTCTATCCACTCTGGCATGTTCTCATGGCTTGCTGGATTTCTCCCTATCTCATTCTCTAGATCTTTGTCTTTTCTTCTTCCAGTTAGTTGAGTGTTTGTTTAAGATCACCTCTGTTAGAGAGCTGGCCATAAAGTCCTTCTCCAGATCCTTTCTGGATCAGCCGGGCATGGCTTATGGCACTTTATAATCCTAACAAGACACCCGGTCTCCTGGTTTTCCTGGACCTTTAGGCTTTCTGAGACTCTGGGTCAAATGTCACAAAGAACTCCTAGACTGTTCAATCATAGCCTCATTTGTCCCTGCCTTGGGCTGTGTGACGTCTGTTGCACTGGAGTGTTTTGTTCTGACACATTTCTGCATTTAGTTGCTGGATCACATATGCAGGAGATGTTCTGTCTGATGTGTCCTTCCTCTATTTGGATTGTATGGAAATTGAGGGCCAGGAAGTCTACTATAGAGAATAACCTACTCCCGGCATTGAGACAGATTATGGATTGTTTTTGTCTGTACTATTCCCTGATTCAAAATAAGTATTTTTATCTGATCTTAGTCCAGGTCACATTATGCTTAGTAAAAATGTATTACTTGGTGGTCTTATGTTCACAAGACATATCTATCAACATATTAAATCTTAAGGGTTAAATCATTCTGCCATTTCCTTCCTTGTAAACAAAATCATTGTAGCTTCTGCTTTGTCATCGTCTGTCTTTCACTTTTTTACCATTCTTAAGAATAAGAAACTAGACAATACTTTTATAATGCCTTATGGTTTTCTTAGTTAATAATACGACTGACATTTGTCTGTAACTTATTTTTTTTTAACCCTTAGCACCCCAGGGATTATTGGGTAAACCTCTCTTCATTTGCAACACCTCTCTATGACCTCAGAAGATTTCCATTTTCTAAGTATCACAGACACAGTGGCTGCATGGTCCCTGAGAAAGAAGTCAGTATATTCATTTTCTAAACTGCTCAATTAAGTCAGGGACCCAGTTACTAAAAGTTTTTCTTGCAGCACTTTGCACGAGTTGAGAACCTGTCCTTATCATCTAATCACATGACACTCTCATACACAAATCCACTTATTCTGGGCCAGTTTACTGTAGACTGTAACTTAAATGATATCACTGCACATTAAATTTAAAAGCCAGGAAAATGTAAGACTAAGACAGACCAAATTACAAAAATGTATCCTCTTTGGGTAGTGACAAATTTAGCCATGGGTACACATACATGCTGCTTGTTAAAACATCATAGCATACTAGCCACAGTATCTGTCAAAGAGCGGAAACAGAGTAATTTAAAAATATTTCCTATAATATTTCCTATCTCTTGCCCTACGTATGCCTTCAGCACCTTTCCTCTATATTTGTATGTGTCTGAACCTCCGTCCACGAGCGCTTCATCTCTTGAGTGCATTCCTCACATTCTGTCATTATTTTCAAGACCCCTTTCTCACCTCCTGTCCAGTTTTGTACTGTCCTTCTTTGAAAGGGACTCTATCAGTGTGTCCCTTTACTCCTCCTTGTGCATTTTTCAATCGGCACAATAACGAAAAGGAGAAAATAACCTTAATTTTCTTTTACAACTGTAAGAATATCTGAGGAAAAGATATTTTGGTTTTGAAGGCAAGTCACATTACAAAGATACCACTAAAGAACTTAGGTTTGAAGAAGATCTTTAAAAAGGCTGCCCCAATCCTTTACATAAGAAACAACAATAGTATTATTTTCCTTTAAATTCTTTTAATCTTTTAATTTCTCACATTCCATAAATGATGAGAATTGGACTGTCAATAAAATTTTCATTTATTTGTTGTAACTAATTACATTTCAGTACACTGTCTGATTTACCTTTGTTAAAAAGAGTCATGGTATTTATTAACTCTGGCCATCCTGTTTAATTCTTTTAGTTGGGCAGTTATCATCAAAGTACAAAATGTGCTAGTTTCTATCCTCTTCTTGGCTTTATGTTTATGAACACATTTTGGACGCAAGCACAGGATAGCTGTCAAAAAACCATAAGTGGTTTAACAAGTAAGAGGAGACCATTTAATCCATCAAGCTTATTTGGTAAGCTAACAACTAACTCGCCCCAATATCTCGTCCAGGTGGAAACATAGGTTGTTGTGACGGCTGTAGCACTTGTAGTAGTACATATATTTTTAGTCTGATCATAGATTTTTACATCAAGGAACCTGTTTTCATAGTTTACTTTTAGTTTTGTTTTAAATTTAAAAATCCCTAGTGTACAGTTTTTTTTTATCCGTTTTGCTTTTCGATTCTAATTTTGATTTTGCCCTTTGGCTCTGGAGTTTTGATCATTTTTACCTACTTGTTCTGTCTTCCTTTTGACCTTGTTTCTAGTGTGTTTTGCTTCTCCTGGTTATTTTTCTCACAATGATCAGAGATTACTTGTCTCATCTCAGTGGCCACTGGAGGGCACAAAGTCATAGTAAGTGCAAGTAGCAATGTTGTCCCACTGACATAAGAGCATAAGAAAATTAACAAATGAGAGAAGACCATTGGGTCCATTAAACTCTTTTGTTTGACTAATAGTGAAGCCTTCCCAATATCTCATCCAGATACTTCTTGCAGGTTGTCATGCTTTCTGCTCTGATTTCATGACTCAGTGGTTTGTTCCAGATTCCCACAACTCTTTGCGTGAAGGAGTGCTTCCTCGCTTCAGTCTATATTGTATCTGTTATTTTGCACGCATTCAGTTTAATCTCGAGACACCAGGAGATATACAACACATTCATGTACTTTGATTAACGAGCTTTTATTACTTAATTGTATGTCTTAATGAATCAGGCAACTGCAAATAAGCTATGACATTAAATTCCATCCAACAATCAATGTCTTTGTCAAATGCAGCGTCACAGGGCTTGAACCTTATTCCAGCACTTTGAGAGTACCTTGAAACCAATATGGCATACCAGCCTATCACTGGACACATTCATGCATTCATTAGTCTAAAATGAAGGGAGGTCAAATAGAGATTGGAGAGATAACTCCCACTCAAATTTGTATTAACAATTTCATTTACTTTTTCATCTTAAAACTTGATAATACTGATTACAGTAAAAAGCACACTCAATAAAAAATTGCTTCCTACCATGATCTTCAACAAAATTAGCAGAGAGAAGTCCCAATGACTTCAGATGTTTTGGTGTGGCAGCCGACAAAGACATGATTTCACCTACAGCCTCGTGAAACCCTTCATTAGCACCATTTCTGAACAAGAAGGGTTGGTGGGCGTAAGCCATGTCATACTCAATATGACCCATTTCATGATGGACTGTGAGGAAGTCATCCATGTTCACCTTAGTACACATTTTAATCCTATAAAAAAACAACATTTATTTATACAGCAAATTTTCATAAAAATGGTTTAGTTCAAAATGCTTTATAAGATAAAGAAAGAAAAGTGTATATGCAACAAAAATAAGATTAGGCAATACTAAGTAAAAGAATAAAGTAAGGTCAAATGGCCGGGAGGACAGAAAAAACAAAGAAACAACAAAAAAAAAAAACTACAGATGGGCTTGCGAAAAAAAAAAAACAAAATCTGCAGGGGTTCCATGGCCAAGAGACCACTCAGGCCCCACTGGGCATTCTACCTAACATAAATGATCTAAATCAGTCGTTATGGCTTTCAGGCTTCACGTGCAAGAAGAAAAGAACTGCAGATCGAAAAGAAATTTACATGAAAACTTTTCAGTTCAAAATTTCTCTCTGCAGATCGTATTTAAGGCACTTTAGAGTGGTGTCTTTTTTACAAAACACTTTTGATCTTTATAAGAAAAGTAAAGAAATGACAAAAATGCAGAAAATGTTCAGATGACTTTAAAAATTGTGTTTTGGCTTTCGTCCCAGCAGCGTGGTGAATTATACTTAATTCACAACAGTTAATTTACTTCACTTCAACTAGAAAAACAGTCAGTAATGTTCAATAATGTTCTCACTCTAAGTCTAAAATTCACATTGTTTACATTGACTTGGGTAGACATGCATTAATAACCTGAAATGAAGAAGTTTGTCCACAGGAAATGCCATTGGTTAAGCATAAGAAAACAGTTTAAAGGATGTGCAACATCATGTAAAAGGTCAGGTTCTTCTGTGGCAATGAGAAGATCCTTTCCTGTAGTTAAACATTAAACATATCTAATGATAAGAATTTGAAAATGGAGCCAACAGAGATCTAGTTAGAAAGTGGAAAAAGGCTATAAACAAGTAAACAGTAAACTTACATGGTCAAATTCATACCATAGTTAAGGAAATAAGGGGCTGTTATTGGACTTGGGCCATCTAAACAGTTGCCTACCTTCTGAAAGGTGCTCCTTTGGAAAACCATCTCATTACATTACCACATCTCTAAAGGTGGATGGGTATATTGCCAACCAGGAGGGTGCAGCACACCATAGAGGCAAAGCACAGCCTGGATTTGAGGAGTGAGAAACAAACACTAGCAGAAACAACATACAATATTCTTCTATCAGAAGATGCTGCTCACCAGAAATGGAATATGTTTTGAATGTATGCTTTGTACTCCAGAAGAACAATAAGTGGGGCATCAGAATAAAAGTGAAACAGTGAAAACCTGGACAAAAGCAGGTTATGGACACAGAGAACATAGAAAAAAGGAGTAAAGTTAGGGGGAGGCACATGTTGCAACACCTCATGGCTATAGTATTTAGATTTTTTATGGATATAATTTAGCCTAATCATGGCTTTTACATCAAGAATTCTGTTTTGTATGTCATTGTAAATATAAAAAGATATTTTATTAATGTCTTGTCCCCGTTGTTTATGCAACAGTTCAACTAGGCCCTAGTGTTAAATTTTTGAATGCCTTTTACTTTTCAATTCTCATTTTAGTCTTCTCCTTTGGTTATGGTGTTTTGGTATTTTTCTATTTGTTAACAACCTCTGCCTGTGTTTTGCAACTCCTTTTTTCGCCTTGCAATAATCCAAAGCTGTGTGTGTCATCTTGGTAGCTATTGGAGGGCACAAAGTAGAAGGAGGGCAAGCCTGGGACAATGTTGTACCACTGATATAAGAACATAAGACCACTGAGCCCATCAGACTTTTTTTTTTGAGTAATAACTAAGCTTTCCCTATATTTCATTCCAGATATATCATAAAAGTAGTCAAGGTTTCTGCTTCATCTACAAGGCAGTAGTTCCCTCCAGATTTCCGTAACTCTTTGAGCAATGAAGATCTTCCTGAATTCATTATTAAAGGCACTTCCCTTTAATTTCCTTTGGTGTCCTCATGTGTGTGATACAACATTTAGTTGAAATAATTTTGCTGGATGTGCTTTATTGATGTCCTTCAGAATTTTGAAGACCTAGATAAGGTCCCCACATGATCTCCTCTGGTCAAGGCTAAACATTTTTTTCTCTGAGTAGGACACTTCCTTACATCTTGCTGCTCTCTAGACCAAGTGACTACTGAGCTGCACTGTAAAGTTGGTCATTTAATTCTAAAAGAGTGCTCAGAGGTGCATGGATTCCAGCCCCAGAGGCTACTAGAGTGAGGCTTTAGTCTGTAGAAGAACCTCATTGTAAAAATAATTTCAAGACTAGACTTATTGTTATTTGAAACCACACTGACCCCACAGGCATGTGGAGTGTGGAGGTGAGTGTAAGCAAGTGCTTGAGAAGTGGCAAGTAGATTCCAGAGTTAGACAGAGAAAGAGTCAAAGAGAGGGAGTAGTGACTGGAAAATGTAAGAGACAGTATTTTTGTGGTAGTTTCAGCTAAGTAAGTTAGTAGTCAGGGTTCTAAAACCTGCATAATAATATCAAGATGGACTGTAGATTTGTCTTTTTTTTTATCAATTTGACCCTTTGTTGTTCTACATTTGCTTACCCTTTTTTTACCCTGGCATCATTTTAGGTTTGTAAATACATCCAAGCTGTTTTTGACACTATATAATATAGTTTACACTCTAAATAAGAAAAAAAATCTTTGTTTTGCATGAGCAGAGGGCCAAACTGAATAAAGCAGCACTGCTAACTCAAAGTTGGTAGAATTTTTGACATGAAAATTCTGATAGGGACAAGCAGACCAAGGAGAGAGACGCTGTCAAAAGGGGTGGATCCATCAAGAGAGACTCTGTGTGTGTGTTAAATGAGTTAGAGAGACAGAGGCAGAGGGAGAGAGAAAGAATCAAGTACTTAAAGACCAGGGGCTTTATGTATAAATCCTTATTTAGATCCCATACTAATGCTCTAAAGGTGTGGATTGATAAAACTGTGTGCACGTGCTTTTAGCCATTTCCCATAATCTCCCATTAGTAGCAATGCTGTAAAAAACATTATTTTCTGAATATTCATGATCTAATCACCATATAAAGTTGGCCATGTTGTGATGGCTGTATTTGCAAACCATGGGAGAACATGAAACCTCATTGAATGTGGTATTACTGACATGAGCGGAGTCCTCAAACCCCCACCCCAGTGAATGTACAGTACTATGGTACTCATATAAAGGCTCTGATTTCTTACAACAGTCCAAAGACAAGCAGGTGTCATGAATTCTTGATGCTAAATTGCCCCCTGCTGGGTGTGTGTGCATGTCTGTATGTGTGCTCATCCTATGATATGCTGGTGTCCTGTCCAGGGGTTATTTCTACCTGTACCAATTGCTTGTTTGCTTGCTGGGATAGGCTCCACCTGTCCCTGCCCTGGATAAGCAGGTTTAGACAATGGATGGATCAACAAATACTATAATCTGTCCTGTATAAATCAACTCACATTTGCATGTGATCCATGCTTAAAACAGATAGAGAAATGCTCTGTACAGTTTCAGTTACAGATTAGCTTACTGTTTCCAATTTAGCATGGGAGAGGTTATTTCAAATTATATAGTTTGCATTCAGTATTTTCCTTTTTACATATCTGATAGCTGCTCCTCTTGGCAAAACAAATTGTCAGTAGTGAGCATAAGAATTTAAAATGGCAGCACAGCTAATACCTACATGTACTGCCTGCACAAATAGTTGTGTGGTGGTCTCAGTAAATCACTATTGTACCTCACATGTATTATTACAAAATATTTAATAAAAAAAAATATGTTTCTTTGATGAAGCAAACAAATAACACAAAATGCTCTAAATTTCAAATCAGTTGAAAGTTACGTTATGTGTGCTTATATTGTCACAAATTTAAATATTATTAACAGTATTTGTGTATTTTTTAATGATGACGACTAGTTTATAAGCTGGTTTATAAGCTAATTTAGACTCACTACAGTCATCCTCTTGGAGATGTCTGCTATCCTTGTTCCATTACAGGTTTTAACATGCCATGCCATCTGTATAGGGTGGCATAATTAAGAAGCTACCCAGATACATTCAATTTCCTTATAGTCAGGGTGAGCAAACCAAGATCAAAAGGCAATTGGCAGCAATTGCTGATTTTCCTATTGTAATTGGTGCAACTGACTGCACATATGTTTAGGTAAAGGCAACATCACAAAATTAATTTGCTTCTGTAAACAAACAGCACTTTCATTCTTACATAAACAACTAATATGTGATGCTCAAATGTGTCTGACTAATGTTGTGCGGCTGCTCAGTTCTACTCATAATTCCTTTATTTTATTAAGTTGTAGTTTGAGAAGCAGACTTCAGAGTCATTCCAGCTATGTCATACAACCCACAAGACAAAATGCACACTAATACAATTAACATTAAGTATTTGAACTTGGCATTTTTATCAACATTGAAGGCAGTTGTATGGACATAACATGTCAGTTAACTGTAATGTGACCCTGATCAGGCTAAAGTGGGTTTAGCAAATGAATGAATAGACATCAGAATGTGACTGAAGTGTTATTGAAATGCACAATGTAACAGGATTTTCTATTCATTTCATTGCCCTACTGCTTGATGTTGCTAAATTGCCAACACCAAAAAAGTCAGCATAGGATTTACGGATGATGGAATGTTTGCGTAACATTAAGCCAGTTTCCACGGCAAGTTCATGTTTTAAAAATCCTGACTTTTGCATAAGGAACGGTTTACACGTTTCTGAGCATAAGCAAGTTTTATATATGAAGCCCCTGAATTTAAAAGACCAACTCCACTTCTTAAATCCTTTGGCCATTTTACATGGTTCCTGACAGTTTCAGAAAGAATCCTGCTGGATTAACTAGTGGAGCTGGAGAAAGTGAGTGCAGATGCTGTTGCCTCTGACCCAAAGCATTTGTGTTTAGAAGAAATGGTGATGCTGATGGAGTCCTCTACAGCACATCTTCAACCTGAGCCTGGAACAAGGGATAGTCCCAAGGCTTTGGAGAACATCTTGCATCACCCCAGTCCCAAAGGTAACATGTCCTAGTGAGCTGAATGACTTCCGGCCTGTCGCTCTGACGTCACATGTGATGAAGACCATGGAGCGGCTGCTGCTTCACCACCTGACGCCACAGGTCCGCCACGCCCTCGATCCTCAGCAGTTTGCATACCAGGAGAAGGTGGGAGCGGAGGATGCCATCATCTATATGCTACACCAATCCCTCTCCCACTTGGACAGAGGCAGTGGTGCTGTAAAAATGATGTTTCTGGACTTCACTAGCACCTTCAACACCATCCAACCTCTGCTCCTTAGAGACAAGCTGACTGAGATGGGAGTAGACTCACACCTCGTGGCATGGATCGTGGACTATCTTACAGACAGACCTCAGTATGTGCGTCTTGGGAACTGCAGGTCTGACATTGTGGTCAGCAACACAGGAGCGCCGCAGGGGACTGTACTTTCTCCGGTCCTGTTCAGCCTATATACATCAGACTTAAAATACAACACAGAGTCCTGCCACGTGCAAAAGTTCGCTGATGACACTGTTATCGTGGTCTGCATCACAAGTGGGCAGAAGGAAGAGTATAAGAACCTATTTAAGGACTTCATTAAATGGTGCGACTCAAACCACTTACAACTGAACTGCAGTAAAACCAAGGAGAGGTGGATTTTAGGAGGACCAGGCCCCTCATGGACCCCGCGATCATCAGAGGTGACTTTGTGCAGAGGGTGCAAACCTATAAATACCTTGGAGTGCAGCTGGATGATAAATTGGACAGGACTGCCAATACTGATGTGCTGTGCAAGTGAGGACAGAGCAGACTATACTGGTGTCTTTCAACATCTGCAATAAGATGCTGCACATGTTCTATCAGACGGTTGTAGCGACCGCCCTTTTCTACGCGGTGGTGTGCTGGGGAGGCAGCATAAAGAAGAGGGACGCCTCACACCTGGACAAACTGGTGAGGAAGACAGGCTCTATTGTAGGCACGGAGCTGGACAGTTTGACATCCATGGCAGAGCAGCGGGTGCTGAGCAGGCTCCTGTCAATCATTGAGAATCCACTACACTGCAAAGTTATTGTCTGTTATACCTGTATTTTTATCACTCTTTAATTTAATATTGTTTTTTATCAGTATGCTGCTGCAGGAGTATGTGATGTATCTATCTATCTATCTAGTTTAATTTTTTTTTAAGATTCAGAATTCAGAATTATTAATTACTTCTTTTTCCTTGACTGCCAATCAAATAATAGAAGACCAGATAAATAGGGGGTTTCAAACTATCTATCCTGGTGAACACCATTCTTGTTAATACCAATTTCATAATTAGTAGCCTATTCTTGCAATTAATTAAATATCTATATATATAATTCACTAAGAGCACGCAAGACAGTGAACATAAGACAGAGAGCCACGCCCACCAACTCACAGAGCCCCCCCCCACCAACTCTAAGACCATGGGATACACACGAAAGAGCCCCGCCCACCAACTTTAATTCTCCTCCCGCGTCATGGTATACGCACAACAGAGCCTCACCCACCAAATCTAACTCTCCTGCTGCATCCACCCTCACTCTCGAGGCATGCGTACTGCCTGCTCATGTGCCCGCATGGAACACCTCACCAAACACAGCCTCAGTCGCTTTAATCTCTGCTACAGTCCACATGAACTTCAGAGCCACGTTAACTTTTCATTGTTCTTTTTGATACCGGCTGCTTTTTTATATATATAATCGACCAAGTTGCCCGACCATGGGGTACGCACAACAGAGCCCCGCCCGCCCACTCTAACCCTCCTCTCGCGTCATGGGGAACGCACGACAGAGCCCCAAACGCCCACTCTAATCCTCCTTCCGCGTCCACCATCGCTCTCGAGGCTAAAGAGAAGGCTAAATCAAACAGCAATAATTAGCAAACAATCAAAGATAACTGGCAGTTACAGTGCAAAATTCACAATTGGTATGCCAGTTTGAAAAGATAAGTTTTGAGGGTAGTTTTAAAATGTGTTATGTAATCGAGCTGATGTATAAGAGAGAGAAGAGAATTCCCGAGTTGAGGAACACTATGAGAGATGCTCGAGCTCCCATAGCACAGTGTTTGATGTGTGGTACAGAACTTACAGCTGCAGATGAGAATCTGAGTGAGCGAGAGGAGTATCAGTCTGTAGGAGTTCAGTGAGGCTGTGGAGAGCTTTAAATGTTAAGAGTGGTATTTAGTATTGTATTCTACAGTTAACAGGGAGCCAGTGAAGTTGAGAAAGAATAGATGTAGTATGTTCAGTGGATTTAGAACAGCAGGTTATTATGCTGGCAGCAGAATTTTGAATAAATTGTAAGCGATGGATACGTTTTGTGGGATGACAGATAGAATAGCATTACAGTAATCTATACGTGAGGTGACTCGGGCATTAACCAATACTTTAGTACTGTGTTGCGTAAGAACAGGACGAAGTCTAGAAATGTTTCGGAGATGGAAGAAAGCAGTTCGAGAAATGTTACTTATACAGGAGGAATTATTTAATAATAATAATAATTATTATTATTATTTAATATTGCCATTATTAGTGTATAAATGGATATAAATAATTGCATGTAAACAATTTGCCAAAATCTGTTGTATGTAAATGATACTGTTTAAAACGTTATTGTTTTTTCATCAGAAAACCCAGTTTCCACGTCTACCTGTATTAGTTTAAATGGCACATTTACCACTCGCAATAGTGCGGACGCGCTGACTTATCATGTCGACTGGGCAACACAGTGAATGCGGCGTCTATCTATATATGTCTATGTTTTCCGTAGCCTGCTACAGGAAGGTACTCTCTCGACCATTGGCATTGGTTTCGCTGCTTGCTATTTTCGTTATACTGCGATGGTGGTTTCCTAAGCCTTTGTTATACTGAATTCCTTTCTCACCGTTTTCCGTTCCTATTCTTACACCGCTGTAGGCTACGGCAGGCTTCGGCTAGTATTATATACAGCTGGTTGGTTATTAATCTCATTCAACCACACTAGACATTTAAAAAGATTTCATTTTCTTTCGTTCTGACAGCATAATCCAAATGTATTGTGAACCAAAGCAGATCAATATCTCTTAATTTTTTTATTTTTAAATAGTGAATTACAAATATTGTATGATAGGTGGAAATGGTATTAAATTAGTAGGTTAGAATGAAACCAGCTTAATCCAGTTCAGTCAGAGACAATTCCAGCATCATCTCAGATGTAATGGAAAAACTAACCCAGGGCAAGGAGCTGGTGTGAAGAAAGCAGTAAATGAAAACCAAAAGGTGTTTCTGAATACTAAACAAGTAAAATATCAAGCAAATTATAAAATAAAATAATATTCAAATATATTTCCAAATGTGTATTATTATTATTAGTCTTAGATAACAATTACATGATGATCAGGCAGTTTTGCTATGGAATTTTTAGTTAAGATATAATCATTTTTTTACAACTTATTACAAGTATATATATGAAGCCATAACAGGAAGAATTATTTAACATAAGGAAAGGATTGAGTGCACCTCAAGGGCTGACTAAATGCAACTTAAAGCTGAAAGCGCAAGAGGTCACTGCCCTGACTTACAGAAACTACCACACATAATTTTACAAGATTAAAGGTAGAGAGATATATTGGATTAGAAAGAGGTAAATGAGTAAAGAACACCAAGGGTAATCTGAAGGGAAAGCCCATACTCCCCTCCTATGAAGAGGTGCTAAGAGCAGTAGGACAATCCGCAAAATACCCCTTTTAACGAAGCGGTATTCAGAATAATGGGAGATTCATCATGAGTCAGAAATTACAGGTGGCGTTAGTTGATTGGAGGAGGTAATACAGTTCTGCATATTAAGAGTAAAATGACATGACGTGTTAGGTAAAGTGATGTAATTTGAAAAAAGTATAAAAGCAGATGAATTGTTTAGTTAATTGTGCACTCCATGGACTGAGACATTTGGGCATAACTCTTTGCAGATAAAGAAATGTTCTACATTCTCATCTAGGCTCCACGACTGATTTCTTTGAAGATAGAGGAATGTTTTTTCCATGACTTTACTCTTTGGAGACTCACCGCCGACTGACAAAGTGGGTTCCCATGAAACACAATGTTGACTTGCAAACATACGTGACCAAACGATGGCAACCCACTAACCCTTTTTGTGTTGTGACCTATAGTTTAAAAAACTGTGTATAAAGTAATTACTCCACTTCAGTTGCAAAGATTAAACAAAGCCTAGATTTATAAGAAGTCCCTTGTTGGTTGTGCACAAAGACAGAAGTTCTCATCAGCTTGAAAGCATGTCATCAAACTGAGGGTTCAGGCAAATTCAACTGTTGCATTCTCAATTGTTTTATTCTCTATATCTTTAATAATCAAATATTTAGTCCTCATACTGGACTTTATATTACACTGAAATGAAATTGTATTACAAAAAAACTTTTTTTTTGTTGTCTCAACCCTCCATCCACTTTGTAAGGATTTTTTTTTTTGACAAAACCAAAATTACCTGAAATCTTTACCATTTCCCATATCCCAGGCGGTGGGGTGGCAAACAACCTCTCGGTTATTTGGTTTTTCAAGCATTGAATTATTCCAAAATTCCTCAGTCATATTAAAAAGACCCACTGATTCAAAGAAAGTCTCTCCTGCTTCAAACATATCTTCATAGGTCCAACCCTGAAACAACAACATTAAAATGGTAAATATGCAGAAGACCTCAAACATTGTTATCCTTTGAAAAACATATTTACTGCATTTCTTG
Source organism: Polypterus senegalus (assembly GCF_016835505.1). NCBI lineage: Eukaryota > Metazoa > Chordata > Cladistia > Polypteriformes > Polypteridae > Polypterus > Polypterus senegalus. The sequence continues at coordinate 188,165,527 of NC_053155.1, read as the reverse complement.
AAGGATGTTTGAAGCCATCTACACAGTTGAAACACGAAGATGACTAGTAGACCATTGCGAGGGGCATGTTTGAGCCATTAACATCAAAGAGGTTACAATACCTCGTCTTCCCGTTTGTGTTCTTTCACAAGTCTTCAAAAACACTTTTCAAAGAACAATAGAAGAAGCTCGGTTTATTCTCAACCTGGGATCACATATTTCTACTTGTCTTAATAACAAACTAACTTTTTAATATCTCCCTTCATCTTTTCTAAAGGCAGCATTTTCACATCTTCTTTCAGGTTTACTTCTTTCATCTGTTCTGCCTTTGTTCCCTCATTTTCCTCCTCTATATGTTACCCCCACTTTTCTTTTCATTTCCATTCCTGATGAAGGCTATACAGCTGAAACGTTGCGTATTTTACCTTCTTTTCTTTTCAGTGAGGAAAGAACCTGGAGCTTTTTTACATTTTCAGATGCCTGCTGATGCAGGTTTACACTAACTACTGAGGAATTATAAAAGTCTAAAGAGTACTAAATGAAATAATAATGGAATGATAGACTGATTTTAATTATTAATTATACACTTCTTACAAAGGCTATATTTATTTTAATTTAGGCCACCCACTGTGATTTTAAAAAGAACCCAAAAATGGACATAGCTCATATTCATCTTAAGCAAAACATAATATTGTACTAAGAAGTAAAACTCAGCTTTACCTTTCATGTTATTATTTTGTATTTTCGTAGTTGGGAAGGGGTGCACACCTGCCAAGGGTACCAACATTCAAGGGCAATGTTCTCTCTGTAAGCTTTATAGATACAACACTTTATAAAGATGTCTTCAGTGGAGGAAGGGATGGGCTAAACAATCTTTTCTGCAGTATGAACTATCCATTTTAGGACATTACGATCAGAGACAGTACAGTTCCCAAACCAGACAGTGATGCAGCTTGTCAGAACGTTCTCAATGGTACCCCTGTAGAATGTGGTGAGAATGGAGGAAGGAAGTCTTGCCTTCTTTTGAATTATGAATTCTTTTGAGGAAAAATGGTGTGTTCATGAGGCAATTTGTAAACATGATGATAATGAGTTGATTTTTCATTTTGAAATATGAATTAAATATTGTTTCCTTTTTGGGGTGAGTTGGGGTTTTCTTTGTTTGCTTTACTTTGTTGAGTATTGATTAATAAAGTTTAATTCAACATTCAAGAAGTTTTCTTTCTATCTCATGAACACGCCAGCTTTCCGCAAAAGAATCCATATTTCCAGTCATTTTAGTCTAAGTATACTGTGGCTGTCAAAGGCCATGAAATAATCTTTTAATGTCACACTGCCTATTTGATTTGACTTGCTCTTTTCTTGATTTATAAATAGTCAGCTTGGGCTGTCCCATGAGGAAATTCCCAGTCAGATTATTCTTATTGTCCGTGACACTATAAATAAATACACAATCATTGAAAGTCAAGTTAAGAACAGAGTTTAGAACATTTAAAAGAGGTCGAAGATTAAGGCAGAAAAGAAAACAGTGGAAGACAGTCTCTCTCCACAGAAAGGACATTTGTCTGTGAAGTTTGAATCTGTGAGATATACGAATTAACAGTAATTATGTCATGCAGCACCTGCCAATACAAATCCCAAGGGGCCTCATGCATAAATGATGTGTACACACAAAAATGTTGTGTATGGCAATTTCCGCGCATTGTGAGGTATAAAAGCTAAAAATGGCATAAAGTCGTCCACATTTTCACAGCAACATAATCCATCGCGTATGCATGTTTTCTGCTTGGTATTGCAAACTGGTGGCACCCAGCATCAAATTAGTGCTACTGTTCCTATGTGGTTTCCCTTTCTTTTTTAGATTCATATCCCTGACACGGCTTTTATTAAATACATTGAAATTAACCACGTCGTTTATAAATTTAAGGCAACTGATTGTAATCAACCTGCAACGATATAATGGTCCACGGAAGGCACGTAGAAGAACACATAGAATATAAAGCATTTAACATGCTACTTTAGTTATGATGGAATCTGAGTAACTCTAGGAAATTAAACATTCATTTTAAGATTAAGTTTACATTATTCTACTTTAATGACAAAATAATCTCCGAGATTAAAGTAGACATTTCTACTTTTTTTTTCACTGTGTCCCTATTTGTTTTTTTGCTTTTCTCTGTATCCTATTACACTCAGACAGTGGGCTACAACTCGCCTTTTCACGGAGACTTTGATATCTGACCACTTCTTTTTGTATTTCGAGCACTGTGTGACTTTCTGAACTTGAACTTTTGAGTTTCTCCTCCACTCTGTATCACTCGATCAACTTTCTTTTATTGTTTATACCACTGCTTAAACCAACAAATAGTATGTTTTTCCTTGCCTCCCCTTATTTTTTTCACGTGCTTTTGCCATTTTCTTTTAAGCAAATGCTGAGCAAAAGGTGAAACTTTATATTGAGTTGTATATTAAAATATGCAAAATTATGGGAGGAGTACTTTTCGCGCTAACCAGGATTTATGGAGCTGAAGTATGTTGAAGTTGGCTACATATGGTTTTGTGCATCTGAATTTCCGCTTTTGTCCACATGCCATGTTTTAGTGTGAATTCTATGCAAAGTGTTACACATGGGACTCCAGTTCTTTTTGTCTATATAAATTCAGCCAAGCTGGCCCCGGTGTCACTGCACCCCCAGGTCTGCTCCTCCAGGGTATCTCTGGTGTTAAGCATGAGGCAGTTTGTAAACTTGAGGATAATGAGTTTATTTTTCTTATTTGAAATATGCATTCAATATTGTTTTCTTTTTGGGGTGAGTTGGGCTTTTATTTGTTTTTTTTTTTTTCACTTACGACATTGGAAATGATTTGCTAATAAAGTTCAATTAAAAACTCAAAAAAGCATTTCTTTCTTTCTTTCTATTGGTACAGATACTTTTTTCTGTTCATAACATGTATTTTGTCATATATGCCCTTCTCAAAGCACGAACAAGAGAATTCGTTATTGCTGCCTGGATAAGCATTAGCACCATGTAACCAGAACTAGTTTACATGAGTTAGAAAATTGAGGATCAGTGAAGTATAACTTAACAAGAATGTAAGTTACAGTTAACAGTTCTTGTGATACCACACTGTATTACAGATTTCCATCATAGTATGTCCCATCTTCTGTTATGAAAAACTAAACTGGTTTTGTTTTGGATGTCAGGTATAATTAGATTATTTGCTAAGCATCAGGCCTTAAGCGCATGTTGTGCAATCGGATTATCTAAGAAATGTTTAGCTAGAATCACTAATCAGTAACCAATTAAGGGCGAAAGATTAAAAATAAGATGAAATAAACAATGCTTACTTTTCCAACCATGGCTGAAGTCACATCTATGTCTTCCTTTCCAATGAAGGGTATAGATAAACCATACAAGTTTGTCCAAAATCTTCCCCACATATCACCTACAAATTAAACAAAAGCAATCTTTGAAAAATGTAATATAGCTTAATATATAATATTATAGTAGCAAAAGTTATGAGATAAATATGACAAATTAAAAGGGATTCTGAATACGGACATCATAAAATACAGTATAAAAATGGCACCTAAGAAACACATGGAATCAATAATGAGTAAATTAAGAGCCATACCGACCATTAAAAACTCTTTTTTCTCTCTCTCTCTCTTTTTTTTACCTACGACTCTGGTAGATATTTGTGTTTCTGTTTTTTTGATGATCTGGATCTTGTTTTATATTTTTACAGCCTTTTTATTTGATTTAGGATGTTTTTAAAGATTTTATTTGGCCAGGGTAACCAGATGATTGTTAGGCTACATTGCTAACCCAGTTTATGGATAAATTAAAAAAAGTTGCACTATTATTATTATACTGTTTTGATTTAGGCTATGTGAAATATTTGGGTTATTGAGTTTCTCGCTACATTTCTCAATTTGCAATTTAGTCTCACATCCTGGCCTTTGTTTATTTAATTCCAGTCTTCCCGGGTATGGCCTTGGATTGTTATTACTATTATTACATATTTTGTCATTCTGTCTTACTTTAAACTGTTGCTGCCCTGTGGAGTCAGTACAGAAATTAATGGAAGGTAAGAAAACATCTGGGAAGAACTGGATTTTCTAATGTAGAGGATGAAGGGGTTTGATTTATCAGATGTCCTTCTCTGAAAGACAATGAAAGAGGCTTCAGCAATTAGTGTGCCAAAATTAGTGGGCTTAGAAGAAAAGCATAACCTGTTTAAAAATATTCTGAAATAAAAAGGCAAGCAAAAAGACACAAAATTGCAGTTAAACATAATTCATATCAGTTGTAACCTCTACATGGCAGACAAAGTTAAATAAGTTGTGTTTGCCTGTGTTAAAGTGACAATAGAATTCAAATATCTATATTTTATGTCAGCAGACAACTACTGAAACCAATCAAGTAAAGCATTCAATTTCCAAAAATTAATAAATATAATCAATTCAGAATTTGAAACTTGCGCCAATGTAAAAATGCAAAGCTTATCCTCAGAATACATAACGTAAAGATTGTGAGTTTACGAAGTCATGATTTACAGCTTTTCAGAAAGCTGTGCTTTAACCCCATAGCACCCATCAGCTGCATTTTAAAATTAAATATAACCTTGAATTTATATTTTTTTTCATCAATAAGTTTGTTCTATTAAAACACTTAACAGGGCATCAATGAAACCTTCATTTCAGCTAACTCACAATGACTATTCTAATTTTATAAGTACTGTTTATAATATGTTACATCAGTGATAGACTAATCATGTGGAGAATGAGGAGTTGCATTGTTATTTAGTGCATTAGTGCCACAGCAGTTGCCACCCACAATCACTGGCTTCCAAAAGCTCAAAGAATACAATTTGCTTGCTCAAATTCTGTTTCTTAATACCTCCCAGAACTAAAGTTTCTCCACATAACAGGTACGAGACAGAAACAATCTTCAGGTAATTACTCATTTTATTGTTATCAACAGCAAATGTGAATTGCCGGCAAAACACTTGTATTTGACTATTGATCACCACTCATCACTTCTCACAGAATAAATCTGCGATCTTCTTCCTTTTTTTCAAAACATTTAAATATAGCTATGCTTGGTTTAGAGTTGCTAAAGTAAAGCTGGAGTGCACTTTTTCTTGCGAGGGAAAAAACTAAAAGCGTGAAAAGGAATCCATTTACAAATATTCTTTTGCATTGTACTAGTTATTATGCATTTGGGCCAGTCAGTTTCTTTTTCAGTTACTTTATTATTATTGGGAATGGGAAACAAATTCATACCACAGAACCTGTTTTAATTAATATATACCCTTTGAAAGGATGGATGTCATAGGACTAGGAATTTCCAAATTAGTTTACAGCCTGGGAAAGTAAGGAGTGCTTGAAAGGTACTTAAAAGATCAAACAATTTGATCAGAGTTATTCATCATCAGGAAAAGTTAGCCAATCAAATGTGTGCAATGTCACATGTCCCAAAACCTTACGTGTGCATTTTAACATAAATATGGCTTATCCGATGGACCACAAAAAATAAAAGGAGAAAAAGAAAAAACGACAACAGTAGGGCGACATCAGAGGTCAAGAGATGCGAGACCATCTGATTTGGGCATCAGAAAACTAAACAATCTCATTATATGCAGATGATATGGTACTGTATATTTCGGACCCAGAAAATTCTGTGCCTGCAGTCTTAGCAGCACTCACAGAATTTCAAAAGATCTCTGGTCTCAGAATTAATCTGAATAAAAGTGTACTCTTTCCAGTGAATTCTCAAGCATATAATATTAGATTAGATACCCTACCCTTTATCATTGCAGAACAGTTTAAATACCTAGGGGTAAACATCACAAGTAAACATAAAGCTCTTTATCAACAAAATTTTTCCGTCTGCATGGAAAAAATTAAACAAGACTTGCATAGATGGTCAACTCTTCATCTCACTCTAGCTGGAAGAATTAACACTGTTAATCCTTTTTTATTTCAAAACATCCCAATATACATTAATAAATCATTCTTTAAGCAATTAGATTCAACAATAACCTCATTTATTTGGAATTCAAAACATCCACGCATCAAAAGAGCGACCCTACAAAGACAAAAGGCAGAAGGCGGCATGGCTCTACCTAACTTCCAGTTTTATTACTGGGCGGCAAATATACAGTCGATAAGAACCTGGACACAAATAGAAGAACATACACAGGCATGGACCGCAATAGAAGTAAAATCCTGCAGTACTTCTTTGTATTCCCTGCTCTGCGCTCCAATAAACACACGTTATCGGCAATACACTAATAACCCAATTGTGCTCCACTCACTTAGAATCTGGAACCAATGTAGAAAGCATTTTAAGACGGAGAAGCTTCTATCTGTGGCACCCCTGCAAGAGAACCACCTCTTTCAACCTTCACAAACATATGCAGTTTTAATATCTGGAAAAAATTTGGAATTAACTTGCTTAGAGATCTTTATATAGACAAAGTCTTTGCATCCTATGAACAATTACATTCCAAATTTAACATTCCAGCTACACATTTCTTTCACTATCTTCAAATCAGGAACTTTGTTAAACAGAACCTTCCAGATTTTCCTCATCTTGCACCCTCATCCACGCTGGAAAAAATATTGCTCAATCTCAAGGAATTAGACTCCATCTCTACAATATATAAAATCATTTTACAATCCCTTCCTTTCAAAGATCCAAGAGGACACTGGAAAAAAGATCTCTCAATTAATATATCAGAAAGGAGTGGAAAGTAGCAATGCAGAGAATTCACTCGAGCTCCATATGCATAAAGCATACAATTATACAACTCAAAATTATATATCGAGTACATCTGTCTCGTCTGAAACTCTCCAAAATGTATCCAGGGCATGATCCAACCTGTGAACGTTGCAACCAAGTCCCAGCCTCACTAGGTCACATGTTCTGGGCCTGCACCAAATTAACATTATTCTGGACAAAAATTTTTAATTACCTTTCAGATAGCCTTGGACTCACAATCCCTCCTAACCCATTAACAGCTGTGTTTGGGGTTCTTCCAGAGGGGCTTAAAGTGGAGAAAGACAAACAAATTGTGATTGCATTCACTACACTGTTGGCACGCAGACTTATTCTGATAAACTGGAAGAACCCAAACTCTCCTCTTTTAAGTCAGTGGGAAACCGATGTGTGATATTATTTAAAATTGGAAAAAATCAAATACTCAGTTAGAGGATCCGTACAGACCTTTTTCAAAACATGGCAGGATCTAATCAGTAATATTTTAAAATAAGTTTATAAAGCACAGAGAATTTATTAATTTAGGTATGTTTACAAGCCTTAAATTTTACGCCGTTTGGCTTGCTCTCTCTCTCTCAGGGGTGGGGATTGATCTGTTCTTAACTCAATTCTTCTTTTTGTAAAAACTTGATTGCTTTGTATGGATTGTAATAAAATTAATAAAAAAAAAAAAAAAAGAAAACTTAACTATGAACTATGGTAATCACTAAAGGACATCCACCCCTTGACAATTCTGATTTGCATTAAGGTTTTCTAAGATTGTTTATATCCTGACTTTTCTAAGTATTTTGTTTTATATTATATTTTCTTATAATTGGTATTGTTACACATTAATAAATCCCACACTTTTATTATTTATTTTGCATTTTTATTCTCTATACTTTGTCTTTTATCTAGAGTGTTTGAAATAATAAATGTGTACCACGTTTGACTTAGATAACTACTGTCCTATTCACATGGTTTATGAAGGCTAGCGAGACCACCGCTCAATAATTAGTGCAACTGAGGTTAAAGCAAGACACTGGTTAGAAAGTAGCATATAACCAAAAGAGTTGCACTTTTATGTGTGTTGCAATGATATCCACGTGTTTGTTAGAGTTGGTGATAATGAATCCCTATATAGAGAATCTTATGTAGAACACTGCGAAGTGACTGGCAGTTAGCACTACTCAAGACATTGTCTGGATGGGATTGCTATGTGAATGTGTGTGTATTTGTGTATGTGTGTGTTCATTTTTAAGGGTGAGAATGCACAAACTCAATAAATGTTTTGGATAAACCTCACAAATCTCTCAATAATACAACATGACACTATGGTTATGGGAAATAACTACATATTTCTCACAAATACATGGTGATTTTTCCTCACAAAATAAAATGAAAATTATGGCAAATCAAGCAGCTATAAACATTAGTAGAGATCCTTTAAAGATGTGAATCATATAGACTGAATATCCATTTTTTTTATTGTAATTGAAGTACCCTACATTTAGCTTAGCTTATTGTCAGCAGTATTTCAGGCCCATAAGCTATGTCAGTGCCTACAAAAATAAACATTTGGCACATTGTTTTTGCATGCTTTGCAGTCAGTGCTGCCAGGATGGGGCCTGAATCTGCTTAGAGCTTCAATAGAAACAAATGGGTTCATGAAATTCATAGAAGAATGGATGATTGTGTTTTTTTCAAAACTGTGAAGTGACTGTTATCTTATTACAATGATATCCTGAATTAGGCACATCTGGTCACTTTCGTAGACAGGTAGAATCACTGCATCTCTAAATTAAATGTCATAATACAATTTTATATTGTTGTACTTAAATATTAAACAAGATGTGAATAGATGTTTCACCCTCCATCTCACATTAGCAGGGAGAATCAACACTGTTAAGATGAACATCCTTCCCAAGTTTCTTTTTCTATTTCAAAACACTCCCACATATATTAAAAATGTATTTTTTGTAATAAATTAGATTCAATCTTCACCTCATTTATTTGGAATCGCAGCATCCACGCATCTAGAGGGTGACCCTACAACGAACTAAAACAGAAGGAGGTATGGCACCACCTAACTTTCAGTTTTATTTCTGGGAGGCAAATGTACAAGTTATGAAAACCTGGACGTTGACACAAATTGGTGAACATACACAAGCCTGGTCTGCAATAGAATTAAAATCTTGCAGTACTTCTTTATATTCCCTGCTCCGTGCTCCAATAAATATAAACAATCGTCAATACACTAATAATTCAATTGCCATTCATTCACTCAGAATATTGAACCAATGTAGGAAGCATATATCTGTTGCACCTCTACATAACAACCACTTTTTCCCACCCTTTCAAACATACACTGTATTTAATGTTTGGAAAATGTCTGGGATTTAAGTACTTAGTACTTACTTACTTAGTAAGTACTGTAATTAAGTACATTAAGTAACTTGTACATAGATAATGTTTTTTCATCCTATGAACAATTAAGCTTCAAATTTAACTTCTCATCAACACATTTCCCCACTACTTTCAACCTAGAAACTTTGCAAAAACAGAACCTGCCCAATTTTCCTCATCTCCCACCTAGTTCTATTCCAAAAGAAATATTGATCAGTCTTGAAGACTCAGATAGCATCTCTCCAATTTACAAAAACATTTTAAAATCATTTCCTTTCAATGATCCCAGGGTAAGATGAGGAAAGGATCTGCCATTTAATATTTCAGAAAAGGAGTAGGAGGCAGCCATGCACAGAATACACTCTAGTTTCATATGTGCAAAGTACTCAATCATTCAACTAAAAATCTTCAATCCAGTGCATTTATCTTGTTTAAAACCACAATGTTTCCAGGGCAAGATTTAATCTGTGAACGTTGTAATCGAACTATAGCCTCACTGGGTCACATGTTCTGGGCATGTACCAAATGAATATCATTTTGGACAAATATCTTTGTATGCCTATCACACAGCCTTGGTGTCACAATCCATCCTACCCTATTAATAGTTGTGTTTGATGTACTCCCAGATGGGCTTAAAGTGGAGAAGGACAAACAAACTGTAACTGCCTTTACCTCACTACTAGCACTTTTATGTCATTGGGTAACTGATGTCCTATACTATTTGAAATTGGAATAAATCAAATTCTCACTCAGAGGACCTGTTCAAAACTTTGTAAAACTTTTTTAAAAATGGCAGGACCTAATGATTAACAATCCAGGATAATCATCTATATTGGGGAAAAGGATAATCTTGCTTCCTTGCTGCTTTTAAATATTTGCTTTATTGGTTGGCTCTTCTGTCTTTCTTTTGGGTGGGGGTTGAATTCTAGTTTGTTAAGTTTGATTTGATTATATGGATTGTTATTTGCTTTTCATTAAAATAAATAAAATAAAAAAATATATACAGTATATGCATTATGTTCTATCTTAGTCCCTTCACGAATGTACCTGCACAGAAGATATTAGACAAATTATTTTTTGATGAAACAAATCTAAACATTACCTTCACGGAGAAAAAACATTCATTTATACAATGTCGGAGATTGAGCTTGAACATGTGTTATAGGAAAAGAAAGAATTCCTAAAGGACACATCACTTGTCACAGCTGAAGTACAAGAGGAGTAGGAAAGTTCTACTGTGTTGAGTGAGCTTTATTAAGAAGTCACATATGGTGCTGAGAAATTATACACAAAAATGTGGCCATGAGCTACTCATTTATCATCTCCACATGAATCTATTCTTTCTTAATTTTCAAAACCCAGTAATCCAGGGCAGGGTTACGTGAAAGTTGGAGCCTGTCGCAGTAAGCATGGAGCCCAAGGGAGCAACACTTCCTGGACAGGGCAACACTTCATCCTACGCACATTAGGGATAATTTAAAACTGCAATTCATGTAACTTGCATGTCTTTAATCTGTGCCACCATGCCACGTAGGCACCACAAACATCTGATATTCGTGAAACTGAAAAAATATATTTTATATACAATAATCTGATTTGATTGTGCAAGGATTCATTTAAATTTGCATTGCTGGTTAATGTCTGAGCTGTACTTTATATTTTATTTTAAAAGAAATCATTTTATTTTTGCTTCAAATAGAAACATTGATAGGAAATGTACTATAATTGCTGAATGGTAAAATAAAGCTGAAAGGCACTATATGATAGATATGTATGACGTGTTCTAACATTTTTACAGGAAAGGTAGACAAAACTTGCAAGGTAGTACTACTCATTAATTGTGGCACTAGAGAGTGGCTGTGTATTGCATATTGATTTGCACATGAAAGAATTAATTTCACTGTACACAGTATACTGTATGTGAAAGTAGCTGGCCTAAACCTATAAACCACAATTAAAAATATAATGAAATATACAGCCTAGTTAATATTTAGCAGAGTGCAAATATATGGCATGTTACAGTACGCTGCCTTCTATAGAGAAATGTCACCCTCGCAGTCAGAAGTTTGATTAGTTAGTTAGTTCACTTTGACTCGACTGGCTAAGATAGTCATTCTCTTTGCTGAGTGAGAACCTGAGTTCATGCCTTGGGTGCCCATTGAAAATGGTTTGTGGAGGAGGTGCTGCCATGAGAAAAAAATCTGGCAAAAATAATGAATCCAGTTCTAAAGCAATCAGCTCACAATGAGATAAAGAACAATATTCAAAACAATTATTTAATGTCACAGGCATATCTTAAAAATGTAAACAATTCTTTCTTGCCATAGCTGCTCCTTATAAATTCTGCTTGATGTTGTTGCTAGCATTTTCTAAAGTTCATCTCAGGTGTTTTGTTTAAAACAAGTTAATGTTAAATTCCAATATACAGTGAATTTTATGAAAATGCACACATATTCATTAACGGTTCTCCTGCCACGTTAGATGTAAGCATAACCCAATCAACAAGGGTACATACTAGATTTTTGGTTTGAGAATTCTGTTACATTATAAAAATCAACAGAAGGAATCTGAAATATCAACACTTAAACTCATAATATGCATCTCAGCAATTTTTACTTTATAAATTTATTAGAAAAATGCTTTTTGAGAGTTGTTTTTGAAATATAATTATGACTTAAAAAAAGGTCTTTTTTCCTATTGGTCAGTAGATTTTTTAATATTATGATTTGAGGCAACTAGTGACATAACTAGAATCTGGTGGGCACTAGTGCAAAATAAAAATAAATTAGGCTCCCTCATTTCTAATTAAAAAAACGACGACTGTCAATCAGAAACGTCGAGGAGGTAAATTATATAAAAGAACAATAATCATAGCTAAGCTTTTTGGAGCTGTTGGATTGATAATATCATTCAAATGTTAAGTAAGAAGACGTCTTATTAATAAAGCTTTGTGAAACGACAGCCATGCAGTTACTGTGTGCATTTAAATGGAAGCAAAGCCAAGTACAAGATAAGGAAAACATCATGATGAAAAACAAAAAAGCTTTAAGCTCTAACCAGTGTTCTTCCAGTGGAGAACTGTCAGTTGTTTTATTTCACTTATTACTCTTCAGTCTTCTACATGTATCTGTCAAGATATTGCCATACTAAAGTTACAAATCAAAACAGGGATATCAATGCTGGGAATTTTCTTATTATTTTAAGTGTTTCTCACAATATGTCTTATCAGAATGTTCAGAGATTTTCAGATTTGTACTCCAAACCTCCAAAGCCTGCTTCTGGCATAGTGTGTGCCCCAAAGTTACTTATATTATGTTCCTTAATCCATATACTGTACAACAAATATTTTGACACTTATGGAGTGAAATAGTGTTACAAACTCAGACTTTTGATACTACATATTCTCCTAGTGTTATTTTAAGGAAGTGTTTGGTTTATATCAATAGATTTAATGATCTATTGAAGAAACAGTACATATGAGGTCCAAAATGGGCTGGTCATAGGTACAAAATCTTTTACTTATAAAGTTATTCTGGTAAATCATTATTCAACATTATCACCATTGTATCTAGTCTAAAGTAAACCATACTTCTAGTTTTAGAACTGTCAAAAGTAAAAAAAATTAAAAAATAAAACATTTTTCAAGATGGAAGGTCTTACTGTGTTGAGTGAGTTTTATCATCTTACCAAGTAAATTAGCAGGAAGACCCCCTCGGTCATTGAGATGTCCTGGGTAAGCCTTACTCAGTTTAGCTCTCACATATGCATGCAGTTGCTTGTATAGGGGAAGTATCTGAAAAAAATTAAAAGTTGTTATTAACCATTCATGATAAAAATAAGGTACTTAAAAATGTCACTTAAACATTATTCTTCTGAATCTTAGTCTAAACAAAATAGTATATCCATGTTCCACATTTTTACATATTTCATTTAGATTGTTTTTGTTACTCTGATGGACTGAAATCTAAAATATTACCTTTAAAGAAAAAGGTACAGTACTCTATAAGTGCTTTACAAACAGTCCTAGCATGTGAGGAAAAAGTGGCTTTAAGAATCAAAGTAAGTTGAAATACATAATTAGCATAATAGGCCAAAGAAATGATTATAGAAATTTGATTTGATGATTTCTTCACATTATTATTTTTAATTGTATATAATGAAATTGGGCGGCACGGTGGCGCAGTGGTAGTGCTGCTGCCTCGCAGTTAGGAGACCTGGGTTCGCTTCCCGGGTCCTCTCTGCATGGAGTTTACATGTTCTCCCTGTGTCTGCGTGGGTTTCCTCCCACAGTCCAAAGACATGCAGGTAAGGTGGATTGGCACCTCAACATTTCATTTGGACTTATGTATTATGACATCTATATCTTTACTTTAATAATGTATATGGAAAATAAAATTTGTATATTCATGTATTAGCATAAATAAATATAGAAAAATATATAAGCATTAACTTTAGTGCAAATATTAATGCAAGTCAGGCCTGCTAAATGAATGGTTAAATAAAGGCACATGTCATATTTTTTTACTTTTTTAATTTAAGCTTAGCTGTTGCCACCAATATAAACTAGCTCGAAGACCAAGGAAGGGAAGTGATAAGATACGACAGCCCAAGGGTGGAAAAAGAGGGAATGTCTGTAAACTCAAGGCTGACTAGAAAATAAGTGAAGCAGAAAAATACAGAACAATAACAAAAGATAAAAATAATAGTGGTTATTATGAAAGAATGTGACAGGCCAGCTACAGAAAAAGGAGTCAGAATGGAACAGCGAATGAGCTGTTTTGAGCGAGGTCAGAGTGATAAGAAATGATAATATAAACTGTAATTTGTTTAACTGTTTGGGGCTCGACTCGATTTGGCCGAATTGGGTTGAGTCCGTGTTATTGTTTTATTGCGATAAAGCTATATGTTCTGTTTGCCTATCCTATGACTCCTAATAGCCTTCTTTTCAGGTAAAGCCTTGACAATTTGGCTTCGACATGTGCAAGAAGTAAAGAACATTTTCAGGTGACGTAATTTATTCTGTCTGAATACCCAATGTTAACAATTTCAAGTCTCAATGCTGACAATCTGAATGATTGTTGGCCTATCTCTCAGTTACCTTTTCTATCTAAAGTTCTTAAGTGTGTTGAGACTTTCCAACTCACCAGTATTTTTTCTACAGCACAGCTGTGAAACTGCTTTGCTTTAGGTAACTAATGACTTACTTAGGAAATCGTTCTGACCCTTCCTTTCAGTTCACCCTCTCTGTCAAAGTGCTAAGAATGATATGCATTGAATTACAAATTTTTTGTGAATGGTATTTTGTATTGTATTCCTGTTTATTGTCTCTTATTCTAATTCAGACGTTTGTGCTTCCTCTATTTATCTTTTATTTTGTGTTCTATACTGATATTATTTTGTATCCCATGTTTTGGATTTTATTTTTTTTCTGTTAATTTTTCCTATTGTTCATTCTGAATGTTTGTTAAACACGAATCACTAATCATTACAGTACAATATTTTGTTTCATTCATTTGTTCCATTTTTTGAAAATGTAAAGACTCATTGTACTACAATTTTTATGCAAGAAAGACAAAAAGTAACATTAGATTTTTAGCCATGGGCAGCACTGAGTGAAGCATAGCAGAGGTATAGGAGGAGATTAATGATTATGTAATGTTGATGAGTGGTGCTGCTTAAGGGGTGTGCCTACTCACCAACTTTTCACCAATTACGATCAATGCTGCCTATGTTTTCCCTAGCTAGTCTGAGGAGCCAAAAGTGTATCATTTGTTTGTTTTAATCAATATACATTTTGTGTTTCATATATATTCCTCCATTATCAAAAGTACTTTATCCAGTTTAGGACTGGACACCAGCCCATAGCACAACACACTCATATAAACTGGTCCAAATTTAGATTTACACATCTTTGAGTCCTCAGATAGGGAATGAAAGGCAGCCTTGGTAAACACTGTGCCATTGTGTTGAATATCTTTTTTGAACAGTTTTTTTTGTAAACAAAAATACATATATTTCAGCATGCATTATGCTTTATTTAATTGCATGATGTAGCTAAACAGATACAGGACAAAAGATAGATAGATAGATAGATAGATAGATAGATAGATAGATAGATAGATAGATAGATAGATAGATAGATAGATAGATATTTGGACAGAGACAACGTTTTTCTAAATTTGGTTCTGTACATTACCACAATTAATTTTAAATGAAACAACTCAGATGAGGTTGAAGTGCAGACTTTCAGTTTTAATTCAGTGGGTTGAACAAAAAGATTGCATAAAAATGTGAGACAACTAAAGAATTTTTTTAACACAATCTCTTTATTTCAGGGGCTCAAAGTAATTGGACAAATTAAATAACTGGAAATAAAATGTTCATTTCTATTCTAATACTTGGTTGAAAACCCTTTGCTGGCAATGACAGCCTGAAGTTTTGAACTAATGGACATCACCAGATCCTGGGTTTCTCCTTTTTAATGCTCTGCCAGGCCTTTACTGCAGCAGCTTTCAGTTGCTGTTTGTTTGTTGGCCTTTCTGTCCCAAAGTTTAGTCTTCAACAAGTGAAATGCATGCTCAATTGGGTTAAGATCAGGTGACTGACTTGGCCATTCAAGAATTTTCCACTTCTTTGCTTTAATAAACTCCTGGGTTGCTTTGGCTGTATGTTTTGGGTCATTGTCCATCTGTATCATGAAACGCCGCCCAATCAATTTGACGGCATTTAGCTGGATTTGAGCAGACAGTATGTCTCTGAACACCTCAGAATTCATTCAGCTGCTTCTGTCCTGTGTCACATCATCAATAAACACTAGTGTCCCAGTGCCACTGGCAGCCATGCACGACCAAGCCATTACATTGCTTCCACCGTGTTTTACAGATGATGTGGCATGCTTTGGATAATGAGCTGTTCCACGCCTTCTCCATGTTTTTGTCTTTCATTCTGGTAGAAGTTGATCTTGGTTTCATCTGTCCAAAGAAAGTTTTTCCAGATCTGTGCTGGCTTTTTTAGATGTTCTTTAGCAAAGTTCAATCTAGCCTTTCTATTCTTGAGGCTTATGAGTGGCTTACACCTTGCAGTGCACCCTCTGTATTTACTTTCATGCAGTCTTCTCTTTATGGTAGACTTGGATATCGATACGCCTGCCCCCTGGAGAGTGTTGTTCACTTGGTTGGCTGTTGTGAAGGGGTTTCTCTTCACCATGGAAATGATTCTGCGATCATCCACCACTGTTGTCTTCCATGGACGTCCAGGTCTTTTTGCGTTGCTGAGTTCACCAGTGCTTGCTTTCTTTCTCAGGATGTACCAAACTGTAGATTTTGCCACTTGTAATATTGTAGCAAATTCTCGGATGGGTCTTTTCTGTTTTCGCAGCTTAAGGATGGCTTCTTTCACCTGCATGGAGAGCTCCTTTGACCGCATGTTGTCTGTTCACAGCAAAATCTTCCACATGCAAGCACCACACCTCAAATCAACTCCAGGCCTTTTATCTGCTTAATTGATAATGACATAACGATGGACTTGCCCACACCTGCCCATGAAATAATCTTTGAGTCAATTGTCCAATTACTTTTGAGCCCCTGAAATGAACAGATTGTGTTAAAAAATGCTTTAGTTGCCTCACATTTTTATGCAATCATTTTGTTCAACTCACTGAATTAAAGCTGAAAGACTGCACTTCAACTGCATCTGAGTTGTTTCATTTAAAATTCATTGTGGTAATGTACAGAACCAAAATTAGAAAAAAGTTGTCTCTGTCCAAATATTTATGGACCTAACTATAGATAGATAGATAGATAGATAGATAGATAGATAGATAGATAGATAGATAGATAGACTTTAAAACCAAAAGTACATTTTGGTTCACAGGGTCAATACTGTCACATAATAAGTGTACAGTATAAACTAAATGAGTCAAATAATACAGAACAGCTGCTAATTTTTGCTCTCCAAAAATGAAGCGCAGAGTTATAAAAGGATTTTAAAATTTCATTTTATCAATGGCAATTTTTATTACCTCTTTGTATATTTTGCCGACATCTTCTCTAAGCTGATCTCGAGTGTAGCCATAAGGAGAATCCCCTTCGGTTTCATAGTCTCCTCTCCAGTAGTCTCCATAATCTTTATAGCCTTGAAATATATTACCATAAACATACAGGTTTAGAGTGATAAATAGTGTGGTATATATTTTATCATATTTATTTTTCCTTTCATAATAAGTAAATTCAGTTTAATGAAAAAAATGAAGCAAATATACATTGAAGCAGCTCCAGAATTTGAACACAATTTGCATATTAGTTTTCATTTCCAGGTATCTTGATTGGAATCCCGAGTAAGACAGTGTTTGTGACATTTTACAGGTTCTGCCTGTGATACATATTAGGTTAATAAGAATCACTAAAAAAGTGAGTGTGAACATGAATGTGTTTGTGGCACCTTATCCACGATTAATTTCTACATTACACCCAAAGCTTCCCACCATCCTGAATTGACAATAACCTATTCAGAAAATGAAAGGATGGAATTTACATGGCACAACATTTGATGAAAGAGACATCCGTATCCATTTCCTTGTTAATACAAGTTAGGAAAATCTACAACAAGAAATGGTGAGTCAAAATTTCCAAAGCTAAACCTAGGGCATATCTACAGTAGTAAAGTCTTAGAGAACTGAAAAACGAAATATATGGTCAGTAAAATATGACTCGCCATCACACCTCATAGTTGAAATCTAGCTCTAATCTGAGTTCAGGGAGTCAGAATTGAGAAGGCTATATAGATTACACAGTTTAATAATAGTATTACTCAGTACTAACACAAATTAAAGAGGAATAAATTGTAAGTATGGCTTTCCATTCCTTGTGATTGAAAAACTAAGGTGTTCCTTTGAACAGTCTACAAATGACATGGACAAAGTTGTTGGTAAAAACGAAAAAAGAAGAACCCACAATTGTGTCTTAAATAAGTTAAAACTGACAGATTGAGAGCAACCTGGTCTTCATATCCTGGTTATATAATTCAGATACATTATAAAGAGAACCCAAACCAAATATATGCAGTGCAGATTAAACCATTTTTGCATCTTTGTTTTGAATATGTATTAATAAATACAGTATATGTGAAAATGTAACAATTGTTTAAATATAATCACAAGTAAATTTCTAATACTGTAGAATTGGAATAATAATGAATTGGAGGGGGCGGCACGGTGGCGCAGTGGTAGCGCTGCTGCTGCCTCGCAGTTAGGAGACCCGGGTTCGCCTCCCAGGTCCTCCCTGCATGTTCTCCCCGTGTCTGCATGGGTTTCCTCCGGGCGCTCCGGTTTCCTCCCACAATCCAAAGACATGCAGGTTAGGTGGATTGGCGATTCTAAATTGGCCCTAGTGTGTGCTTGGTGTGTGGGTGTGTTTGTGTGTGTCCTGCAGTGGGTTGGCACCCTGCCCTGGATTGGTTCCTGCCTTGTGCCCTGTGTTGGCTGGGATTGGCTCCAGCAGACCCCCGTGACCCTGTATTCGGATTCAGCGGGTTAGAAAATGGATGGATGGATGAATTGGAGTTGCCATGAGTGAACACTTTCTAAAGTGTATGTAAATGAAGCTATGCTGACATAACCAGATGACATCAGGATAAAGCTGCAAAAGAAGCTTGAGAATTTAAATGGTCTCTTGATAATACAGAGTGTATAAAGTGTATCCTGGTGTTCTTTTTACAAAGATATTATTCACATAGCAGAGAGGGATATCTTAATAATCACCATTAAGCTTTGAAGCTTCGTTTTTCAGGACAACATACTCTTCATACAATGGACGCATCTTCTTTCCCACTTCCCTCCGCCAACCTTCCCAGACTTCCAGACGTTCATCATAATCAGTGCTGTTTGCCATGATGTCTTCAAGACCTGTTTTTGCAGTGGAAAATACAAAACATCTTTAAAATGCATTTAAATGATACATCATCAAAAATGTAATATAAAACTGAAACTGGTGAATATTATTCAAAAATGGAAATGTCACATTTAGCTTAGGGCAGCACACATGGTGGCGCAGTGGTAGCGCTGCTTCTTCGCAGTAAAGAGACCAAGGTCTGTGATCCCGGTCCTCCCTGCATGGAATTTGCACGTTCTCAGGGCTAAATAGAAAATGACTGACCGACTGACTGACACCCAGCTTATTCGATTTAGTGTTATACTATAAAAATTTGATTTCTTTTGGCGGCTACAACTTACACATTACCCTCATTTATCAGACATAAATTTGCCTACAGTTGGGATGAAATGAAATCTTTCAAATTAGTGTTTTCTCTTCATTTTCTTAATGTGACCAAATGTACTGTAAATGTGTGTGTTTCAACTTAATTTTTGCGTGACTGGTTGTGCATTTGCAACCTGAAATTGCCTGAACATCAATGGACATTTAATGGATGTAATAATATGAATTTATTACACATATTAGGGTTGCAGCGATTAGTTGACGTAATCGACGATGTCCACTACATAAAATCGTCGATGCAGATTTTTTTTATTGTCGACGCTTCAAGAACAGAACCTTCAATAGAGGCTCCAGTCACAAAGAACTACCTTGGTTTTTGTAACTGCAATGCACTACATGAACGTCTGGGGGCAGTATCGTTTATTATTGTTTGTCAAGACTGCACACAGTCCTACCAACGAAGAAGTACGTCTGAGGAGAAGAAGAATGTAGAGGAAAATAAACATGGTTGCAATGGTGGGTCGGATAGAGAAGGGGGAAGAAGATGGAAAAAATTGAAACAGAAACTTTCAAATGTGTGGGAGCACTTCACCGAAAAAGAAAAAAAAAGTTGAATGCAGATTATGCAAAGCGGAGCTTTCTTTTCACGCAGTTGTCTCTTGAGAACGTATGCTTGGCGCTGTTAGTTAGTTAGGGTCAAATCAAGAGGGGAGGGAGAGTGTGAACGAGACTGAGAAAATAAAAGTAAAAAAAGCTGTCTTTTACAAGTAACAAATTTACACCTGATCTGTTAGTTTTTAAACAATATTGCATTCGTGCGATGATGTTTTCTGATTGGTACTATTCAGGTCATACAATGATGTCTTCAAAATGTCACATATATTTTTCTCTTTCTTTTTTTTCCCCGGTGCTGCGCACTAACACCAGAAGGCGTGAACTTATTCAGTGCTAGCAGGAGCACGCAGGTGGCTGGTTGCTTGTGCAATAACAAGCTTGACCTGGCGGCGATCAAAGCACATGTACTGTGCAAGGCATGTACGGAGTCCACTGAGAAAAGAAGATCGTTCATGGCTCACCTTGCAGAGGTTGTTCCTCTGCATGTCCATAACTGGGCAAGATCGGGGGAAAAAAAACGCGGCCATTAATTACAACCGTAAGAAGGTAGACGAATTAGTATGAATAATGTTGCATCCGTGCCACAATGTTTTCCGAAATGTACTATAAGGGCATAAAATGAATAATTCCAAATATTATATATACCTATGTCTCTGTTTTTTTTGTCAGTGCGGCTTTGACATCACGGGCCTTAAGGCGCATACTAATTCAGCCTAAGCAGGAACACTCAATAAAACTGAATAAAACAAAATCAAGTGACAATGACAATGAGATACGAATAAGGCATATTTGCCAGCGTTTGTGTGTCAGCTTTTATCCATCCAGATCAGAGAATTTCCAGTTCGATTGTCTCAAAACACCGCTTACATCTACAGTTATTCCCAGTTGCAGATAAAAAGTAACAGCGTCAGATCCTTGGGGGGGCAGTAGTATGTATCATGATCGTGAGTGACAGAACACAAGTGAAAAAAAAGGTAACTTTTACAAGTACTTTACATTTAATACAGTGGTTGTTACAGACACAAATCAAATGTGTGTGTTTATTGTATAATATATACAATAAGAGCAACTCACTACGGTAAACATACAAGGTAGTCAGGATCGACCCGCGGGGGACTCTTGATTATAAGTCGCAATTCTTACCGCTGCACCACAGAAGCTATTGTAACGTCCTTGAATCTTTTGTGAAAATGTTTATTTGATCTTTGCACTTCAGGTTTTACACATTGTATAGTTTATGTCTACATTTTGTCATTTATTACTAAAATATGAAAAACATTTTGGTTTTAACTGTGTATTTTTGGTTAAGTTAAATGCATTTTATTTAAAGACTAGGTGCACTTTAGTTTGTATTGTTTAATGTATTTCTTTTTTATTGTGATATGGTCACACTAATATAAAAAAATATGATTATTTTCAAATTCATATGTTTCACAGGTTATTTTAATTTGACTATGATTAATTTTAATCGTGTTAATGCAGAGACATCAGGGTGACATTCACAGGTTGACAGACGTGAGCAGATGAGGTAAGACATGCACTGGAGCCCAGAACAGGATGTGCAACCACAGGTCGCAGGCATCAAAATAGTCAGGCATGAAATAATAGTAATTAATCGAAAAATACATTGAATGATTAGTCTACTCCCAAATAATCATTAGTTGCAGCCCTAATACATATTTGATGGGAGATGGAATTAAAAATGCTTCCTAACACTTTGGTCAAAGAAGTATAAAATATAATATTTTGAATATGTCACATTCTTCACTCTGTCTCAACCTTTATTTTTTATTGTAGAAGAATCAAATATTTTTATTACATTTGGGATGTGATAACACCATAGCTTATCTAGAACACTAAGTATATATACTGGTTTCCCTTATACCTATTAGATTATAGATTATTAAGTTATAACCTAAACACAGGGCACATCTATATCATTTATAATGTTAATAATATCTGTCATATTGTATATTATAGCAAAAAATACTTTTGTGAAGAAACACTTTTTCAGAAATTAACAAAACTGAAATCCTGGCTATTTACTTGAATTAAGCTGAGCCTGCACGTATTACTTCTGCTTTATTATTTAACTACACTGCTTCATTCAACACTGAGAGTTTCACAGTAGGCTTCACCCAGTAACAGGTCTGTATAACCTCAAATCTCATTTTTAAAACATAAATGGCATATTTTTCCTGTGTTACTCAATTTACTAATACTGCCACTACAATAAAACTGAAAAAAATATATGCTTTTTGTGTTCCCAAAATTCTATTAATGAATATTTTTCCCCCTACAGTTCTGTGTAGCATGATATATACAGTAGGTCGATGTACCTTAAAGCATAACATTGTTTTTATAATAAGCAAAACCTTAAATACCTGGTTCTAGAGTTAGACATGATTCCCCTCTGCACACTTTTCCTGTGCTGTAGATTTTGCTCATCTCTTGCAGAATTTTATTGAGCTGTCAATGAACAATTAGACAAAGAGTGCAGATTACAAATGTGCATTTAAATGCAGTTACACTTCATTAGTGTCACATATTGACTGGCTTCATAGTTTTCACAATAGCTAACAAACAGTATAAAAGCGAGAAACCAGCCATAGTAGGCTGAATGGTAAATGCAATATCCGCAAGCTTTTCAAATCTTGCCAGTTTATGACTTTTATCTGTAGAGAAAGGCCAATCTTTTTCCTTGACCTCTTTCTGTCTCTGTTTGCTTTTTGTGTACTTCAAGCAAGTAAACCTTATATGCCAACGGGTGATTAACACAACAGTAACTCTTCTAGGGAATAAAGGCAAAACAGAATACACAGCCCAAGCCTACTCTATGAATCATTGCATTCAGAATGCGAATAAATACATACACAGTGACAGTAGAAACACCTATTGTCTAAAAAGTACCAGCCTTATATAAATCTTAAGTAAGATGTAACAGATTTTTTATTCAATAAAAAATATGCCAGATAATTAATGTAATTTAGTAGATACACATATACTGTCGGTTGTATCTACTTACATTTTTATTTGTATGCCAACTGAATCCTGAAAATACTGCTTATCCCTGAAATGTATACAGTATGTGTACCTGCATCAACTGTATCTTAGGAATTGATTGCTGGACAGTTAGATATTAAACACAGCAAGGAGGCTTTCAGGCATTTATGCAAGTACAGCATGAGGGAAGTCTGGTTGATACAATGTTTAAATGTGCCCCACACTGACTTCTTATGCTCTTACCTATCTGAAATGCAGTATTTATATTGTGACGTGCATGCAGCCGTGCCACGCTACACGTCCTGCTTCAACAGCGAATTTGTGGCCCAGTCACACAATAGAATGTCCATCGGCCAAACTCATCACCGCAACAGCGAGTTTTTTCACAGTTCTCCAAGCAGAGCATCCATCGGCCAGGGACCGATCACCGATATGGGGGAGTTTTTTAATTCAGCCAATGACCTGGCCAATTTTCTCTTTGTCCTCTCTCCTCCAGGACGATCTGATCCCAATCACAGATCCCAGCCGTGAGATCAACCTGAGGAGGAGGATTATCAATGCCTGGGGCCTCATGTATAAACGGTGCGTATGCACAGAAATGTTGTGTACGAACGTTTCCACGTTCAAATCGCGATGTATAAAATCTAAACTTGGCGTAAAGCCACACACATTTTCACAGTACCTCATACCCTGTTGTACGCAACTTCTCCACTCGGTTTTGCAGTGCTACTGTTCCTGTGTGGTTTATCTTTCTTTTTCAGATCCACATTACTGACACGGCTTTATAAATACACTGAAATTAACCACATATTGTTTATTAGTTTAATGCATCTGATTGTAATTAACCTGTAACAATATAATGGTCCACAGAATGGTCAAACTATTCTAAATACCATAGCTGTTTTAGTGTTGTTACTCTCACTGCACCTTCTTCTTCTTTCAGCTGCTCCCATTAGGGGTTGCCACAGCAGATCATCTTTTTCCATATTACTCTCACTGCACCACTGGGAGCAGCTGATCGGAAAGAGAAATATCGGTATACAGCATCAAGCACACGCTGCCTCAGCCATGCTTCCTATTTGAACTGCTTCTCACACAGCAGACACTTCAAAACCTTTACTGTATGGACCTCGCGGTTCAGAAACAGTTTCATCCCAAGAGCTCTAAACGCAATCAATCAGTCCATCAACTGCTACTTGTAGAACTGTTTGTACTTATAAGTACAATTACCTCAATGTAAACTTGCGATACAGTTATAATATTGCACAACCTGAGCCACTTTATAAAATGCGTATTTACATATGATGATATAATTTTTAAGATGAAATGCAGCAATATATGTTTATTATATTATGCAGATAACACTTTAACTTTATTTAAATAATCTATATTGTTAATAATTAAAGGACACGGTGTCACTACGCTAGCAAGGATCTGGCGCTCCGTTCACGGATTGGTCCTGCCTCGCACTGTATGCTTCACTGGGTCTGGCATGAAGGATAGAATAATTAAACATGTACTATGAAGATATTTCAGTGTTCTTTAAAAGTTTTGAAGAATTGGAGTTATAAGCTTACAGATGGCTTAATGTCTATTACAGATCTGATTGTGTGGCGATTGGGTATTTGGAGAAAGAAAAGGAAGGACAGGAATTGGAGGTTAGTACGTTTGAAAGAGACAATACTGCTGCAATCGAAGGTCACACACAATCACTGCGCCACCGTGTTCCCATGTTTAATAACATGATTTAACTCCTATCATCATGAAAATTATATTATGTATACATCTCAGTATTTTAGTTATTCAGAGAGCTGTAATATCATGAATGTAATGGATTCTGTGTCCTGTCAGAGGTAGAGAAAGCTGGTTTAAGAAGCACGTAGTGATTCACACACATAGAACACATAGAAGATCAAATACAAAACAAAGCATTTAACATACTACTTTAGTTATGATGGGATTTGAGAAACTAGCAAATTAAATGGTTTTACGATGAAGTTTATGATGTTTTACTTTAATGACAAAATAAACTATGTAATTAAAGTGGAAATTTCGAGATTAAAGTTGACATTTCGTGCTTTTTTCCCACTGTGTGCCTTTTTTTTCTCCATACCCTAATAACCTTTCATATGACACTCAGACGGTGAAGTACAACTCACCTTTTCACGACAGCTTTGATATGTGACTATTTTATTATTTCTGGCACTGTGCGACTTTGTGAACTTGAGCTTTCGAGTTTCTCCAACACGCTATGTCACTCAATCAGCTTCCTTTTCTTGTTTATACCACTGTTTAAACCAAAAAATAGTAAGTTTTTCCTTGCCTCAAATTGGTATGCGCTGAAATTGTTCTATTTTCCCCCGTGCTTTTGCCATTGTCTTTTCACAGAATGCTGAGCTTAAGGGCTATTTATATTGATTTACATATTGAAACAGGCGTAATTCTGGGAGGAGTTGGGGCGGGACAGCAGGTGCGTGCATGTGCGGTACTTTTCACGCTGATTGGGATTTATATAGTGGAAGAATATGGAAGTTTGTATACGCACAGATTCCTGCATCTGGATTTTTCTGTGCGTATGCATATTCCCGCTTTTGTGCTTACGCCATGTTATAGTGTGAGTTCTACACACAGCGTTGTACATGAGGCCCCTGGTCTGAAGGATGGAACCGAGGTGGAATGACTAATGAAGTCACTGCTGTGTTTGTGTGTTATAGAGTGGTAGCTCCCGGTTCAATACATATTCTTGCTGTTCCTGCTTGAAGTTGTTAACAAAGCCAATCGTTCTGAAGATTGAGACTCAGCCTTGTGTTTTTGGCCCCTGGTCTGAAGGATGGAACCGAGGTGGAATGACTAATGAAGTCACTGTGCTGTGTTTGTGCGTTATAGAGTGGTAGCTCCCGGTTCAATACATATTCTTGCTGTTCCTGTTTGAAGTTGTTAATAAAGCTGATCATTCTAAAGATTGAGAGTCAGCCTTGTGTTTTTGGGGTGTAAGAAAGTGACTCACGCGTCACAATATATTCTAGTTTACACCTATTCATATACTGTATATTGTTTTAACTGATTTCAAAGCTTAACAAAATACTTTTTAAAGTATTTTTGTAGATTTTTTTAAAGAAAATAGTTACCAATTAGGTTTTTCGGTGGCAAAGGATTTTGTATATTGTCATGCATGTGCATCAGAGGTTCTCCTTCCAAGCACATTGGACGTAAGCACTACCACTCTGGGACATGAGGGGGCACTGTTGCTAACTGCATCATCTATGTTTTCTCTTACAGCCCTGAGGGCAAGTGAACCCCACCAGTATAAGGCAAAGATGCTCCCAGCCGGCATCACTTCATTCTGAACCATAGGACAGAGCTCCTGCCCGAGTACTGACTGCTCTACACAACGTTCAACCTGGCTGATTACTTTACTTTATTATTTTACATTTAGTTATTATTCTATGTGCCATTGAGTTGTTTGGACTTGGCAAAAGATTAAAAGGGACGACCTGATTGTTACCCTAACATTTTTTCTCTGATCAGTGGTTCGCTCTGTGAACAACAATTGTATAATCATGACTCTTTATTGAAACCAACTTTGTCAGAGTTCTGTTCTAAGACAAATAAAGAAAATCTGCTTGGGTTGGTCGACACTTTTGGAGTCACCCCAGAGCAAACTGTTGCTCTGTTTAGAGTTTATCAGAAATACCCACTAGAATTTCTTCCAGGGACACCTCTTTAAAGTATGTATTTGACCAAGAAAAAGTTCTGCCCTAGCTAATTCCATGTTTGTCTAGGTGTTAACACTTGGATTAGGGATTAAATGTTTATTTGGGTGAAGATCTGAATCAATAAGTCTTTGTTCTTGGCATTGTGGAGTTCAGTATTTACAGGATCTTTAACTGCCCTTACATTATATATCATTTATTATACAATAGAAATAATAAACCAAAATAAAAATAGAAGCTAGACGATATTACAGTATTCTATAATCCTTTTAAAAAAGTGTTACTGATTTTCTCTAAAGTGATACAAGCTAGAAAAATGCCTAGAGGCAAGAAGCTGCATAATATGCTCCTTTTTTTATGATGAAATAGATTGTGATAAATATGTAAATTAAAATAAAGAAATTTTATAGTATCTTATGTTGTATGTAAAAATACAAGGAAAAATGTTTATTTTAGAAGCCTTCTTCAGTGAACTCGTTGGGAGAACCTTATGCAGCAGGTCAACAAACTCAAAGTTCTTAACCAACATAGAAAGCCATCTGCACCAAAGATGATGACCAAAAACTTGAAAAACATTACAAAAGAGGGCATCAAAAGCTCTTGATAAATGAAGTGATTAAAAACATTTTAACGAAAAAAGGTTTAGGAGATTGGGATAAAGTCATGCTAAGACAAGGAAGAATACACATACTGTATGTGTGTTGCTATTTTGTAAATAAATAACCAAATCATAAAAAAAAAACTATTTTGATAAGATATCTACTCAGCCTGAAAATGCGGGAATTTAGGGTGTGTTATACAGAAATGTACAGCGTTGGCTTAAATGCAGTAAATAGAAGGCCATAGTGCAAGGATGTTTGAGATGCTAAAAGTGTCCATGCACCCAGTTTAGCAGTGCAGCCACTGTTGCTTTTATTGCTATTATTAAATGTGTGTTTATAGACTTCAATGTAGCCTATTCTGAGTCCTCCAGTGAAACCTCTGATTTATCAAAGTGAATCCAAGGCTGTGTGTTTAGATGTTTCTTTAACTGTTTTCAAACTAAATGTCTGACCTAAAGTAACATTATTTAATGCCACTACTAATGTAAAAAGACAAACACATATATAAAAGTTTCACCTTTTCAAATTTGTCCTTGGGCAGGGCACCTGATCCTTTGTCTTGAAGAAATTGTAGTTGTCGTTTGATGGTATAATTCAAGATTTCGTTTAGATTAAAAGCAGTTGCATTGTCAGATGCAATATTGTAAAACTCAGACCATATGGCTCCCATTTCACTCTGTTACAGACAATAAAACAAAAACAAATACAGAGTTAATAATATGGTCTCAGATTGTAATTATTATTATTATAATTCTACATCTCTATTAGCACCTTTTGGGGTCCTGCATAAAATAATTATTAGGTGCAAATAAACATTGTGATAGGGCCAGCACATTTATTAAGATGAAAACCACAGCCAAGGAGAGCTAAGGCATAAATTAAAGGAAGGCAAAACAACCTACTGCCACTCTTTACCCATGGGAACACCTGTCTATCAGGTAGGTTGTTTTGTGCACTTTGAGGGATACATTATTGTTAATTCTTTATTTACTGTCATCTGCTGAGCATGAGAATTTTTTTTTATCCTAACCTGCAAATTATATGACAGAATAAAAAAAAAAAAATACTGCAGTTTTTAATTCATAATAGGCCTCCAAGAAACTTTAGTACAAAAAGAACATTGTTGATAGAAAAAGGAGACGATTATTATGAGACTGCATGGTCTAATAAAGTTTTAACATTGCTTACGTGGGAGGCAACTAAAGTAAGGTTCAGCACCAATTAACGCTTTTTATTGCTTTTGCAGCTATTTTAAGCCACATTACCTCCCTTTACATTAAACTTTGAAAAATGAGGAAATGTATGAAGTAACATAAAATATTAAGCAACCTAGTCAAAGTTTCTTAAAAGGACTTTAGCCATTACTTTCGTATTGCTTTTAGGAATGGTTACTTAGGCAATTTTTTTGCAATTTTTTTTTTACTGAAGTGATTTGCCAGGCTTGTATCACTCTATAGTTGGTATATTGAAAGTCTTTCATAACAGTTTTCCCTCATAAAATATCAACAGGTTGCAACCAGTTCAAAATGGAGCTGTAAGAGTCTTGACCAAGCAACAATCTTTGACTACATTCTACCATACACTCCTCAAAATAACGGTTCTTTAATGGCACTTTAGATTTCTTTACAGGGTCATGTAGTTCCTTGTTGAACTTTTGCTTAAAAATGAGCAATTTTCATTCTGCAAAGTGTTTTTGGCATATAAAGTTGATTCTTTGTGCTTTGAAAAACTTCCTAATATGTAAAAAAAAAAAAGAAAAAAAAATCTTTAATGTATAGCAGGCTACCTAACAGGACACTAACAGATTAAGAAAACCTGAATTTAGCCCATGTTATTGTATGCAGCAAGAGTCCTTTTAAAATCAGGGCCCAGTGGAATTTCACAAATCTGTTACTATCAATTCATAGTTATTTACCATAAGGAGCCTGTTACAGTTCTAAATAAATATATATTTTTTCTAGAACCTTCATGTGGATTAGTTGTTAATGAATCAAAAATGTTTCCCCTATGGGATTGCTCCAAAAAACACTCTACCCCTTTATTTTTAACATTTTAACTGGTTTCCTGTCCCTCAATGTGTGAGTTCTGTCACAGATTTAAGTTCTACAAATCCAGAACACTTGCCTTTTCGGCTTACACCATATAAACCTATTAGACTGTGGATATCTGCTGTGGGTTCACCTGGTAAATCTAAAACTCTGTTCTGTAGCTCCTGCCTAATGCTTTTTTTATATATTTGTGGGTCATTTCTGTTTAATTTTGTGATGTTCCATTTGTCTGTTCATTTAAACGTATGTGAAAAAAAGTGCCTGCTCCTTCTGGTTTTTGAATTACTCTCTGAGTTTCCCTGAGTCTAATTAAACTTAAATTAAAGCTCTAATAACAATTTTTTAGCTTGCCAACTTCTATTATTTTTCATCAAATTTAGTTTAATTATACACTCAGTGGCCACTTTATTAGATATATATCTGCAGTACCAGGTAGGACTAACTTTTACCTCTAAAACAGCCTAAATTCTATGAGACAATATATATATATATACCTGTATATGTATATATATATATATATATATATATATATATATATATATATATATATATATATATATATAAATATATATATATATACAGTATATGTATATGTGTATATATATATGTATATGTATATATATGTATATATGTTTATATGTATGTATATATACTCTATGTATGTATGTATATGTATAAATAAATATATATATATAATATATATAAATAAATATATATGTATATATATATATACAGTATATGTATATGTATATATGTATATGTATATATATGTATATATGTATGTATATATATATATGTATATATGTATATGTATATATATGTGTATATGTATATGTATATATGTATGTATATATATATATATATATGTTATATCAATAACATCATAGATTATTGCTGATATTTTGCCTTCACCTTCAAACTGTGAACTTCTCTTTCCCCATCATTCTAAAAACACATTATATCACTAACATCATAGATCATTGCTGATAATTTGGCTTCACCTTCAAACTGTGAACTTCTCTTTCCACATCATTCCAAACACACTGTATTGGATTGAGATCTGGTTGCTGTGCAGGCAACTGCAATAAACTGAAGGGATTGCTATGAAAAAAAACAGTTTGAGATGAATTTCTCTTTGTGTTATAGAGCAATGTTTATCTCAAAGTGCCCATTTGAAAGAGGGTAGACTATGGTCATAAAGAGATGCACATTGTCAACAACAGTGCTTAGGTACTGTATGCTGTAGCATTCAACTGACCTTAAACTAGTATTATGAAGTCTAATATGTGCCAAGAAAATCCTCCACACATTATTACATTACCAGCACCAGCCAATACCTTTAACACAAGACAAGATAGATCCATCAATTATACAAAATTCAAAGCTTACGAGAAATCGAGATTCATCAGACCTTGTGACCTTTTTTCAGTCTTTCGTTATTAAGTTTTGATAATTATGTTTCAAGTGTGGCCTCATTTTCTTGTTTTCAGCCAAAAGGAGAAGAAGCCAAAAATGTATAATATTTCTGCAGCCCATCTGCATCAAGTTCCTATGTGCTGCAAATTTAAAAATGCCTTACTTCAAAGTATAGTTGCAAAGAGTTGATATTTGAGTATCTGTGGTCTTTCTCTTTGACTGAATAAGTCTCGATTCTCCACTGACTTCTCTCATTAACAAGGGATTTCCACACATAAAACTGCTACTAACTGATTTTTTTTATTGTAATATCCATTGTAAACTCCAGAGACTGAGAAAACACCTTTACAGTAGGAATTTCTCAGATGATGAAGGCACCATGTCTGATACTGAAAATTAATAACAGTCCAAGTCTCCTGGTTTATATGTCTCCGCTACTCTAATGTGAGGTTGAATGTCTATACCTCATTTCCATGCCCATCTAAAGGATTAGAAGAGAAGTAAGTCTGTGTTAATATGCAGGTGTTCCAAAAACAAAAAAAAAATGAAATTGTGTGTAGCTGTTTTTGATCTATATAGCAATTACATAAAAGCTTTGACATGAAAAACGAGTTGCAACCAACTGTCTGTTTATTCTGTTTCATACAATATAACAAAAGCTGACCCCCGTGCAATACAGGTGCTGCTGTGCCCTATACATCTTCAGAAGCTGGCTGAGCAAACACCTCTGCCTCAGAAAACGCTGGGCGACCATCTGGCTGTGTGCTGATGGCCACTGTTCCGGAGTCAAAAAATGCAATAATAGATGCTGTAAGAGATGTGGCCAATGAACAAAGGAATATAAAGGCTGTACTATGTGATATTGATTGTAAAATAAATTAACTGAAAAAAATAAATGTTGTATCTGATTACATATTTTTACATTCTACTAATTACATTCAAATGATGTTGTAATGCTGTCCGATTTGCCTGATCATTTGGTGGTTGATCATAGTGCATATCTTCAGGTATGCTCAAGCCATGATTGTGTGCCACATTATGCAGCACGCTACATGCTTGCACAATGCAACACACTTTCTGTGGACTATAGAGAAGTACATTAATAGAGTGAAAATGCTTCTTCTATTTACATAAGCAAATTAATTCTCTAAAGGCACCATTTATAGCATAGTGTCAGTATCAAGCTCCACAAGGAGCTCTTTACATGGCTCTCTAAGGTGATGAAAAAAGCAAGTGCGACTGTGCGGAGTTCCCATTTTATTGGCTCTCCTGTTTTATATGATGAAATGCCAGCTCATTATTTTGGTGATTCATCCCTGGCTGATGTAACTGGTCCAGCACCGTTGCAATAGCAATGTATGTGCAGTTGACTGCTCTGATTACATTTGAAAAACTGGATGTTGCTGCAAATTGCGCTTTGATGTTTGCCTCTTCAACCACAGTGTAATGAAATCTCATATATCTGAATTACAAGTGCATAATATCATCCAATACAGCTGGTAGGCAAGTTCACATTGAAAAGCTCCTGTGGCTAAAAACCTGAGAGCAGACAGAACTTGCAAAGGAGCAGGTAGAGCACAATTCCTCAAAGTCTGCCTTTGTAAAGCCAGCCCCAGTTCAGCACACAGCTCAAAGAAGATACCTCTTGGACACTTAAAATGACTTAGAAACCAGTCATCATCATAATCTGTAAATACGCGCTATCTTCTAATTCTTCCATTTGCAATGTCTTCTAACAACGCTACAGCAGCTAAGGTAGTTGGAATAGTTTGGCCATTCTGTGCACCACTTTATTGTTACAGAATGACTGCAATCAAATTAATTTGTTAATGATATGCAATAAATTTTGGTGTATTTGATAACACCTGCTTCATGGATGTGAATATGAAAAAGAAAGGTAAACAACACAGAAACAGTAGCACAGCTTTGAGGCTGGATGCCATCAGTTTGCAAAACCGAGCACAAACTTGCATACGCACAGTGTGAGGCTGCCGTGAAAATGTGCATGGCTTTATTCCAAGTTTAGTTTTTATACCTCTCAAAGTGAGTGAGGAAACGGGGGTATGCAACATTTTTGTGCATATGCACCATTTATGGATGAGGCCCCTGGTATCTACCACTGAAGCATTTTTTGTGTTTGGTACTTAACGTATGTGTTTTTTCAGAACTGTTTAATTATTAGATGTGATATTGCAGTCTCGTTAGGCCTAGAAAGATAAATCGAGGTGATGTGACTAATTGACTGATATGAAACCATTGTATTTTAAATAGTTGTTGCATGTCTAGATAAAAGTACACAAAGCATTTGTGTGACCAAACTTTTTGTAACTGAATAATGAAAGAAGATTTATTTTGAATAACCTTTTATACATAAGGCACCTCACAACAAAGAATATTTTAGATTTGCCAAAAATATTGTAATTTCCCTTGATAAATGATTGCTTTAGAATGGATTGAAGTGTATTTGTATTTACTGTACAAATATAGTATTACATATTGTAGCGTCCAGAAAATGTATGTTGCTGGGAGACAGACAGTTCTAAAAAGGGGTCAGAACTGAGAGCTGACCATAACATAAAAAAATGTGATGACTTCTTTTCTGTATTTGAGATGAGATTTACATGTGTATGTACAGTACCTAATCAGTTATACTACTCATTTGAATTTTCTGCACAAGAATAAACAAAGCTAATTTAAAGCTAAAAATGTTTTTCTGTTTCTTACAATCCTTCTTAGCAGGCTGCGCTCAAAACAAATAATATATATAAAAATAAACTCAAGCTGGAACAGACATTTCTGAATATTAAACTATTATTGGACTATTTGTTTATATATTGATTGTTGCTGTTGGCTTGTGGAGGGAAATGGGAGATATAGTGCATAGGCGTCTGGGGCAGGGTGCATTTTTAAAATAAAAAATAAAATCATAATTGATGTTGTATTTATTACAACTGTTTGTTCATAACTTTAAAAAACATGTTCTCTGTTTCCTTAGAGTTTATGCATATACTTCTCTGGGTACTGGAATTTCTTTTCATATTCAAAGAAATTGGTATGGCATGATCCATACAGTATTTCAGTGTAAAATACCACTTTAGTAATGCTGCAGGAAATCACTCAACTGAAGATTTTATAATAAAATTCAACCAATTGTACCCTAAAATAACATTGAATATAGTACATTAACTTACAGTCATGTTTATAAGTTTACATACCCTGGCAGAATTTGTGAAATATTGGCCATTGTTTGGAAATCAATCTGCAATCATGCAGAAAGCTTTCCTTTTAATTAGGGAGTGTGCTCAGGTGAAACAATTTATTATCACATAATTGTGTGTGCCCTTTTTAAATCATAATGATAACTTAAATCACCCAAATGGGCCTGATCAAAAGTTTACATACTACTGTATTGAATGTTTGTGCTGATAGTGTACACACAAGTTGACACACACAGGTTCAAATTAAGGGTAATTAAGGGAAGTGTCCACACCTGTAACCTATTTGATCGTAATCAGTGTCTGTGTATAAATAGTCAATTTGCATTCAGGCAGAGCTGCACTAACTTTGCTGGATACCAAGGGAAAGCAAATGATCTGTCAAAAGACCCGTGAAAAAAGGTTGTTAATTTGCATAAATCAGTATAAGGATATAAGAAGATATCTGGAGATCTGAAAATGCCTGTCAATAGTGTTCAACCTCTGATAAAAAAGTGGAAAGTTAGGGGTTCTATTGTTACCAGGCCAGGGTCAGGTAGACCAATCAAGATTTCAGCCACAACTGCTAGAATCATTTGTTGAGCTGCCACTTCAGCTGGTATACAGGTTTCTCTGCAAACAAGTGGTATTTCTGTTTCAAGATGCACAAAAATGAGGTACTTGGACAAAAATGGGCTGCTTTGGTTAGCATTGTTCAGGGGAGGCTACATGCCTGTCTGAATATGGCAGCTGAGCTGTGCTTTCTGCTTGTGTTCTTCTTTTCATGCCATGGTGTAATGGGGGACAGGTAAAGTAACCAAGTATATACATCCTTTATTCAAATCCTAAAGCCATTAGTGTGTTGTGGTAGAGAATGGCTTCTGATTCAAAACCAATCCCAAACAGCCATACTTTAGACCTTTAGAACTTCAGTACATCTCATCCCAAAGTTGCTTGTTTATAGGCTCTTCCAAGTCCAAACACGATCACGCGATTTTATTGCCCAATTACTACTCCTCCCGCCTTCACCATTTCCAATGAAAATATAAAAATGCGGAAACACAAAGCCAAGTTGACCATTTGGTGGCTAAAGCAGGAAAGAGTAAAAGTGCTCTAGTGGCCATCACAGTCTCCTGACCTCAATTGCTTTGAACCATTTTGGGGAGAGCTGAAACGCGCAGTTCATGCAAGGCTACCCAAGAATTTATGAGACCTGGAGGCTTTTCGCCAAGAAGGGTGGGCTGCTCTGCCACCTTAGAAAATTAAGGGTCTCATCCTCAACTATCACAAAAGACAGCATGCCATCATTGATGCTAAAGGGGGCAATAAACAGTAGTGAGAACTAAGTTTATGCAAACTTTTGAACATTGTTTTATTAATTACTATGTTTTTCTTAATGGTTGTGCTGTTCTGTGATGCCTTATAGTTTCATGTGGATTCCATTAAAAGTAAATGAAATGTCTTTTGCCTAATCAGTCATCTTTTCTTTAAAGTATGGTACACATCTTACAAACTCTGCCAGAACATGTAAACGTATGAGCACAACTGTATATGTATTTATTATGTATATAAATAAATGTAGAGTAAAAATGAAGTGGAAATTGAATCAAATGAACAACTTCAATAATATTTAATTTGAAACTAAACACTTTGGGTCAAATCAAGTAAACAAGCTGCACAGCAGTCAGATTGGTATGGGGTAGCTTAATGCATCTGTGCACATTGTCCTTTACAGATCTAGGTGAGTGTGTGTCTTTGTTTCTCTTCACCATCCAGCATGTGCTCTGGTAGGACAAAGAAACTGACAACTCTTTTCACTTATAATTTCTTTTAGAGTGTGCATGCATGCATGTATTTCTGTCCTTCCATATGTGCTCACATGTATATTTATATAAATTATGTACTGTATCTCAAAACTACTTATTAACAGCATAACAGAATGAAGGAAGTGTGGGATGGAATGAAGATCATCACTGGCTGCAGCTCGATGCGGGGTGCCACCATCGAGAGAGACATGGAGAGAGCAAACCTGATGAACAACTTCTTTAACAGGTTTGAGCACCCTAACCCACTTTATAATAATAATAATAATAATACATTTTATTTAATAGGCACATTTCTTATCACTCAAGGTTACCTTACAATAAAGTTAAACAATTAATAAAATAAAAACAAGAAAATGATCAATCACAAAGCAATAATTAGCAAACAAACAAATATGACAGGCAGTAACAGTGTAGAATTCACAATTGATATGCCAGCTTGAAAAGATAAGTTTTGAGGGTAGTTTTAAACTGTGCTATTGAATCAAGCTGATAAATATGAGAGGGAAGTGAATTCCAGAGTTGAGGAGCAATATGAGAGAATGCTCGAGTTCTCATAGAACTGAGTTTGATGTGTGGTACAGAAAGTAGAGCTGCGGATAAAGATCTAAGTAAGCGAGAGGGAGTGTAAAGCTGGAGGAGATCAGTGAGGTAGGGAGGAGCAAGGTTGTGGAGAGCTTTCAATGTTAAGAGCAGTATTTAGTATTGTATTATGTAATTAACAGGGAAACAGTGAAGTTGAGAGAGAATTGGTGTAATATATTCAGTGGATTTAGAACAGCAGGTTATTATCCTGGCAGCAGAATTTTGAATAAGTTGTAAGCAATGAATAGGTTTTTTGGAATGCCAGATAGAATAGTACAGTAATCTATACGTGAGGTGACTACGGCATTAACCAATACATCAATAATGTGCTGGTTAAGAACAGGGCAAAGTCTAGAAATGTTTCAGAGATGAAAGAAGGCAGTCTGAGAAATGGTACTTATATGGGAAGACTTTCACCTCAGAGTACTGCATCCTCCACCCACACTTCTGCTGACACCAGCATAGGAGAGAGTTTCCCCCCACCCACAATTACAGCAGCCCAGGTAAGTAGAGAGCTGAGGAGACTTTGTGCCAGCAAAGCAGTGGGTCCAGATGGAGTATCACCATGACTGCTGAAGATATGTGCGTTGGAGCTGTGGAGTCAGTGCATCTTCAACCTGAGAGTCCTGAGGATTTGGAAAACATCTTGCATCACCCCAGTCCCAAAGGTATAACGTGCTAGTGAGCTGAATGACTTCCGGCCTGTTGCTCTGACGTCACATGTGATTAAGACCATGGAGAAGCTGCTGCTTCACCACTTGAGGCCACAGGTCCGCCATGCCCTCGACTCTCTGCAGTTCGCATACCAGGAGAAGGTGGGAGTGGAGGATGCCATCATATATATGCTACACTGATCCCTCTCCCACTTGGACAGAGGCAGTGGTGCTGTAAAAATTATGTTTCTGGACTTCTCTAGCACCTTCAACACCATCCCACCTTTGCTCCTTAGGGACAAACTGGCAGAGACGGGAGTAGATTCATAGCTGGTGGCATGGATCGTGGACTATCTTACAGACAGACCTCAGTATGTGCGTCTCTGGAACTGCAGTTCTGACAATGTGGTCAGCAGCACAGGAGCTCTGCAGGGGACTGTGCTTTCCCTGGTCCTGTTCAGCCTATATACATCAGACTTCCGATACAACTTGGAGTCCTGCCATGTGCAAAAGTTCGCTGACGACCCTGCAATCGTGGGCTGCATCAGGAGTGGGAAGGAGGAGGAGTATAGGAACCTAATCAAGGACTTTGTTAAATGGTGCGTCTCAAACCACCTACACCTGAACACCAGCAAAACTAAGGTGCTGGTTGTGGATTTGAGGGGGCCCAGGCCCCTTCCGGACCCTGTGATTATCAGAGGTGACTGTGTGCAGAGGGTACAGACCTATAAATATCTGGGAATGCAGCTGGACGATAAATGGGACTGGACTGCCAATACTGATGCTCTGTGCAAGAGAGGACAGAGCCGACTATACTTCTTTAGAAGGCTGGTGTCCTTCAACATCTGCAATAAGATGCTGCAGATGTTCTATCAGATGGTTGTTAGGCGAGCTCTCTTCTACGTGGTGGTGTGCTGGGGAGGCAGCATAAAGAAGAGGGATGCCTCACGCCAGGACAAACTGGTGAGGAAGGCAGGCTTTATTGTAGGCACGGCGCTGGACAGTTTGACATCTGTGGCAGAATGATGGGTGCTTAGCAGGCTTCTGTTAATCATGAAGAATCATATGCATCCACTGAACGGTATCATCACCAGACAGAGAAGTAGCTTCAGCAACAGACTGCTGTGACTGTCCTGCTCCACTGACAGACTGAGGAGATTGTTCCTCCCCCACACTGTGCGACTCTTCAGTTCCACCCGGGGGGGTAAAAGTTAACACTACACAAGATTATAGACTGTTATACCTGCCTCACACTCTCCACCTTGCATTTTTTAACTTGCACTGCATTTTTATTGCTCTTTAATTAATAGTGTTTTTATCAGTATGCTGCTACTGGAGTATGTGAATTTCCCCTTGGGGATTAATAAAGTATCTATCTATCTATCTATCTATCTATCTATCTATCTATCTATCTATCTATCTATCTATCTATCTATCTATCTATCTATCTATCTATCTATCTATCTATCTATCTATCTATCTATCTATCTATCTATCTATCTATCTTATTGCAAAGCATTAGACTTGGCCCCATGACTAAATGGAGCAGACTGCTATAATCCTGGTCAATTCTCCAGTAGTTATTGTTGGGCATAGGTCAAACATTTTTTGAAAAGTAAGTATTGGACCGAACTGGATCAAAAAGAATAAGCACAGAGTCTAAAACAAGACAAACACAATGTAGCTTGTCTGAAGAAGATAGGTCCATTTTTTTGGAAGTTGTCATACATACTGTAGGTCTCAGGATTTAACATGGGTATATTGGAAACTGCTTGTTCTAAATTTTTTTGCTGAGATGTAATCATCCATTAGCTTCACATAATGCAAAAATGCACAGAACTTTTTAATTTTATAATGTGAAAATTAATTTCAGTTTTTGACACACACAACATGCTAAAATCAGCTTTTCTCAATGTTCAGATGATCATAGAATCAGAATCTGAACTTAACTCAATTGAATTTTTTTGTCCCATCACCAAACTACCATTTACACTGAGAAGTAAAAGGTGTATGCTTGGTTAATTGGCTACTCATAATATCTACAGTGTGAGAGTGAATGAATGTGTGCATTAATGTGCCCTGTGATTAGCAGATGCCTCTTTAAAAGATGGTTCCTGATGGCTGATACTGTTGTAAATGATTTATGAGAGTCTTTAAATTTAAGGTTTCAGAAATGGTTAAATTGTTGTAGTATTATTCATGATTGCTTTCACTGCTCTTTTAGTTATTGTGTGGAAGGTAATATTTAAAACAAAGACAGACCTTAATTTCATAAAGCTTTTTTGAAGTCTACTTCAGTTGCACAAGGGCTGGAGCCTAGCCACTCAGTTTTGTAAACATTGGCAAAAGCCAGTCTCGGAGAGGATGCCAGTCTATTACAGGACACACTCATATGTAAATACCCACATACTCACTCATAACACCATAACGAAACATTAGCAAATCCACTTAATTCAATCCATGTAGCATAATTAAGTAAGATGCTCAATAATGGGACTCCATTCTTAGCTAAACGTCAAGCTGGCTTCAGCAAAAACCTGCAACTACTTTAGACCACCAGGACCAAACTGGCTCACACCTATCTTAATATTATGCTGGGGCATAATTTATTGAATTGCAACAATTATAGTATTACTTCTAATGCTGCTGAAAATTAATGAAAAATTACAACTTGATTAATGTCTGAGGAATGATAAGGTGAAAGTCATGAAGACGCTGACATATCTGGTTTTCATTTTTTTCCTAGGATGAGCATAGAAAAGAAAAGAGCAAAGACAATATAAACCATCAAAAGAGTTAGTGCACAGTCCCCAGATGCGTCTCCCTTGCATTTAAACTGACATTATTTATCTTCTTTAAATGAACCACCACTGCTTTTATTGTGAGCAATTTCAGCTACTGCTAGGTGACACAAAAAATGACTGAATAGTTTTTGGCTCTGTACACTAATTTATGGTTATATATTATATTTTATGGCACTCATAGTTTCAATACAGCAAAGCAAAGGGGTAAAGGTGGAGGAAGAGAGAGTTTTTATTTTTTTTATTTTTAGTGATTTATAATGAAAGTTATTTAAACAATAATGGGTTTTCTTCTATTCACTGAAATGCCCAATAACATAATTTTCTTCATCCATTTTCCAACCCGCTGAATCCAAACACAGGGTCACGGGGGTCTGCTGGAGCCAATCCCAGCCAACACAGGGCACAAGGCAGGAACCAATCCCGGGCAAGATGACAACCCACCGCAACATAATTTTCTTTTCCTTTCATAATCTTAATAAATTTTATGAACTGTGGTAACTTTGAATGTGCAATCTGTCCTTTATGTTAAATAATTATAAAATGGCATGTCATGCTGTTGTTATAGTTCGTGTTGCTGACACCTCCAAAGTACGAGGTTCAGATCAAAGCAAAGGCATAGCCTGTGTGAAATCTGCAAGTGTCAGCATGGGTATCTTTCCAGGAACTCCTGTTTCCTCCTACTGTCCAAAGATTTACAACTTAAATTGGAAAAGTTCTCCTGGTCAGCTAGATAAGTGATTTTGCATGCTCTTCCTTCCATGACTCAATGGATTTCACATTAAAAGACAGGTAGGTTAAGTGGAGACACTAAACTGTCCCTATGTAAGTGAGTGTATCCTGTGATTTACTGCCATCCATTTCAGAGTGCTGGTATAGACTCCAAATACAGTATGTCACCATCCTGAACTGGATTAAGTGGGTTCAAAAATGCACAGAGAAATGGACAATTAGTGGTTGTAGAAATCTTTCAGATGAGACTTAAATCCTTGCTTTATTATGATACAATACATCACAGATATGTAAAAAATACTATTTTCACAATGTGCTTCAATTTTGTGATGGTTGTAAATGATCTACTACAGTATATAATAAAACACTATAGTCTGTGTGTCCAGTTCCTCAGAGTAATCTGATTGGTCAGTTTGGTTTTGGCTCGTACTGAGAGAGTCGCCTTCAAAGATGGAAAGTACAAAACTGGATCGGTGGCAAGGCGATTCGAAAAAGAGAGTTTGAGAAGTAGGATTTACAGGAACACATTTGAGAAAAGGAGCTCCAGTGAACAGAATTTCAGACATGTGAATACAGAGGAAAGGCTTTGAAAGAACACACAGGGCAAGAGATATCAAATATTTTAAAATTATTCTTTCACAAATATTTTAAATTATTCTACTACCCGTCTTCAAAAGATGCTATGGCTAGTTACAGAAAAATCAGTACAAAATATGTTGTGTTTAATTTCCATCAAGACTTAACATTATCTGTGCTGGGCAGACGCTCTGCCCGGGGTTTGTTTCCTGCCTTGCGCCCTATGTTGGCTGGGATTGGCTCCAGCAGACCACCGTGACCCTGTGGTTAGGATATAGCGGGTTGGATAATGGATGGATGGACTTAGCATTATATGATAATGTAACTGATTTGTAGTATTGTAATAAGTTAAACTTTAGACATGATCACTGAGTACAGTTTGAATGTTAAATGTAAAACAACATTAACAACATACTTTTTGTTTTCAGAGGTCTTAGAAAATATTACTTCCAACAATCATTTCCATCATGAAGCTATACCCACCCACAGACTGTTGCTAGTGAGGCTTAACATTAAAATATTTAAAATCACTTAGTGACTAATGTTGTTGATTATTTTACATACCATTCATGTCTATCTCAAGATGATCTTTCTGTTGAAGTATTAGACCACCACCATGCTTAAAATATTTACCTTAGTGTGTTATAAATCAGGTTTATCTGTTTAATAGGAAAGAGCTAAAAGCCCTATTGAAGATAAAAAACTACATACAGTAGTGACATTATAAATCTAATTAAACCTAGTATAATAAATAAATGAAACAAGAATTTTTCTATTTCCAAACAAATCTATTAAATGTTCAAATCCTCTTTTAAAGTGAACACTAGCACAATAGTTTTAAAGTAAATGTGAATAAAAGAACAAATTAAATACAGAAAGAATAATACAAAGAAGGGAGAATTGTGAGCAGTATATCATGAGTGAATGATCAGATAGAAGGAAAGAATGTGAAATTTGAGCATTTTCATAACAATTAAAATAAAGAATAAAAAAAAAATCCAGCTTATGCAATGTGGCCTAACTGGTTTAGCTCCCAACAGCATATTTACCTACAAAAGACCCAATTGTGAAAACATTTTCATGAAACATGAAAACATTTTCAAACAACATCAGGTTGACTGATCTATAAGTCAACCTGGGTAAGATTTACATTTGTACAAATAAATAAGTAAATAAGATTGTACACATTAGAAAAAAAAAACTTGCATTATGCCACTAATCACAGTGTAGAGTCTAATTGCTTGCATAACAGGATTCTAAGTACTGTAGGTATTGATATCATGTACTTGGTGTACTTGGTTCGTAACTTGATATAGGTAAGTAAGCAATCTGGCCTGGAATAAGAAAGAGAAATGTGTACATATATATCATTACTTGATTTACATTCTAAATATATATTCATATCTGTTAATTATTTTGGATCTGGGAAAATCTGGCATTTGTCAGACACCAACAACACAACACAAACCTAAGGTTTACTAAACAAAGATAGTTACACAGCACGGGATCAGTAAAAAGTACATCCATCTGTCAGTTTATATTCTGAACCTGCTTTTAACATGATGTTGTCACAGAAAACTTGTTTCTGTCACAAAATCACAGACAAAAGCCA
This sequence comes from Polypterus senegalus, assembly GCF_016835505.1. NCBI lineage: Eukaryota > Metazoa > Chordata > Cladistia > Polypteriformes > Polypteridae > Polypterus > Polypterus senegalus. The sequence goes on along the minus strand of NC_053155.1, from coordinate 188,122,792 downwards.
ACTATGCTGCCTCAGTACACTTAAAAAAATGCAGTATGTTTAATCAACCATCACTCCACAGACCACTATAGAGTCATAGGGATCCATAGCCTAACCCAGTGGCAACTGTTGTTAGGTAGGAACCAGTCTTAGATTTGATACCAGTCCACTGCAAGTTACCCACTACCAGACTCATTCACATCAGGCCAAATTATTATAAAGTTTTGGTATTTAGGAAGAAAGAATTGAACCGCATATAAACAACACAGACAAGAAAAGCATGAACACGCCATACCTACAGTGATCAGTCCAGGTACTGATACCAAAGCACCAGAATAATGCAAATGAACCAATCTGACAATCTGTTTACAATAACAATATGTTTTATTTTGTATCAGTCCCACATAGTGAAGATAGGGTTAAGAAATCCGATATTTTAATGACAGTCTACTTTGTCTACATACATTATGAGAACGTATAGCACTGTCAACTTAACCATGATTGCTAAAGCACAACATAATGAAACTTTATAACCTTTGGACTAACGCTAACCTATACCTATCATTAGGAGCACTCTGATTTTTTTTTTTGAAAAGTAATGCTGTGATTTTATATATTACATTTTGTTTCCAATACATTCCCAAAATGACGTACAGTCACATTTCAGACCATGAAAAATCAAAGCTCTTATTTCAATGCACATATGCATTGTCTATGCGCTGATTCATTGTCAAACTCTCTAAAACTAGCCATGGGGTGGGGTATTTTGTTAAATCCCTGTCGTTGAACCTCCAGTTAGGCTCAGTAGATACCCACCAGTCCAATGAGACTCATGAAGACTAATAAGCTAGCCAATCCCATGTGTCATTTATCCTAGAGTGGATGTTTTTAAATGATAAGAATAATCCAGAATGCTCAGAGAAAACATATAGATATGGAGACAATGTGCACCTAAACATAGACTCTGACCAGACTGGGAATCACCTTTGTAATACAACATACAAATTACAATGTGTAACTGATTAAATAAGTAGGTGCAAGGTTAAAAATAGAAATGGTATTTATTTTGAACATTTTATCGAATTTATTAAAATCAAATAACATTTCATACAAGCGAGGTAAGTTTTACAACTTATCAAGGTTTGAAACAAATCAACCCCCACCCAAGAGAAAGAGAGCTAGGCCAACAGAATAAAGCTTTAATTGCAGGAAAAAGAAATGGTATTTTTAATAATACTATGTACAATAAAATGTTGTGTTATATGTCACATAATTCTGACTTCTCTAATTAAAAAAATAAAACATTAATGAAACTAAACTAAATGATCGATGAACATCAATAATATTTTGTGAAAAAAGACACATAATGATTCTTTCACTTTATGAATGCATTTTAAGTCTCACTTACATTCCTAAAGTTAGGTGTAAATATTTTACTAGATTAAAGTAGCTTTCTTATCACTCTTAATGTTTTACATTGTACAACACTATTATTTCTATGACAATAAAAACAAACCCAGCACTAAATAATGATTATATTGGAGACACTCACCAATTTATCTGCATTTTCATTAGTGATATTTGTATTGTACTCCCATGATGCCAATGAGTACTGGTAGTTTAATTTAGGAGCTTCAATGTTGAAATTATTCAGAAACTGTTCTGCTTTTTCTTCTACTGTTAGAAGCTGCACGGCGGTGGCTGAGATTAACACTAACAGGAGACTGGGTGACATCCTGTCAGTCCTGCCTCTGGCTCTCCTAAATGAGAAAGGATTACTTGTGAGACCTGCAACTTACAGTACTTCTTTACCCTTTGACTGTAATACGAAGTACAACCTAAGAGGCCGCATGCTATGGTAATTATGTAATAAACTCTATACACCCTGCAAGATGAGCTTGTTGGCAATAAATGTACTTTTCTCGGGTTGCTTGTTTATATCCTTGTAAACTGTAATGTGTTTGACCAATGATTTTACAAGTAACTTGATTTACTTTTAAGTGTAATGCTTGTTTTTTTTCTTTTTTTGCTAACTTCACTGCAGAGGGGGATATTAATCATAAACCCACCCGCTTATTCGTCTAGGAAAAAACCTGAACTTTTAACTGCGCTGTATAAACTAAACATAAAAAATATTTGAGGTTTTCATTCCTCTTAGCCTCCCTTCTCATATGGTTTCTTGATATTCCATTCTCTCATTCCATTTGTGGAATGGAGTGAATACTATAAGCATAACATACCGTTATCGTAGAACAGGATGCATTTTATGACATAAAAATACATTTGCTTAAAAATCTGGCATCATCTATTTCTGTCTTCCTGCAATCAAAACACCAAGCTGCACATAAATCCACAAATGCACGTTTATCTTTGTGGCTTATACTTTGCCAGACTCTCACCATAGGACTGTCATTGAGGATCCATCAGTTAAAATGTTCAAAAGTCTCCTTAAAATCTGAAACTTTTCAGTTTAGGTCTGTGGCCATTGTACTAATTAGAAGGCTAAGCATTGTAGGTTCTTTGTGTTGTCTACCACCATATTTAATCTTTAACTCACTCATAGTGAAAGTACACCACTGTCTGAAATTTTGTAAAAAAAATGTTTGGTGGTTAGCACTACTCCTCCATGGATCCAGGATCCTGGGTTCAATACCTGTGCCTGGTCAATGTTTGTTTATAGTTTGCATAGCTCTTTTTGGGTATTCCAGTTTTCCTCCCACATCCTCAAATACCTTGCAGGTTAGGTTGGTTAATCAGTGACACTAAATTAGTGTGTGTGTGAGAGAGAGGGCCCAGTAATGACCTGATGACCTATGTCCAGCGCTGCCCAGTCCCTCTGCAGCTCCAGATTTGGATTAAACAATTTGAAGAAAGACTGACTGACCAAAACATTAATGTGGATATTGTTAAGGAACACTTAATGGCAAAACAAATTATAAGGAGATCTTCATCCAATCCATGGAGTTGTCCAGAATATTCCCCAGATGATATACCATCCTCCAGGATATAACACTCTTTGCTGTAAGACTACAAGGTGTTCTGGAGGACAGTAGTTAAAAGACAAGTCCTCTGAGAAACTAAAAGGCAGCAATGGGGAGTTGTTGCCAGGTCCCAGGGTTCTCCTTTGTTAAAGAAGTTAGGCTGCCTGTACAAATCAGTGGTATCTGGGGTCACAGTGCTGTGAAGAGAGTTTGGAAGACCTGGAAGTGTTTCTTGGGTGGCTGGGTCAAGCACCTGAAGTACTACTGTCCCACTGGCACATATGATTGGAGTCAGGAGAGGAGCAGAATCATGGACTGATCTGACCAGAAGGTTGAGGAAAATTCACCAGTGTTATAGGTGGATGAGAAGATAAGTAGACCACTGTGGAGTTATGGTAACTAGTTAAGCCCACATCACACATAATTTATGCGGAGTCTAGAGTCACGTTTTGCAGGAGGTCAGCTAATTGCATAGAACTGTCCTGGGCAGGGGACATGAAACTCCATCTGTATGCTGCCATACAAGCCTCCTTTTTTGAAGTGACTAGTTGTACATTTATTTCTGTCACTGAATTTTATCTTTGGGATTAACAAAATACTTTCTGATAAACAAACTTTTTACTAAAAACTTTGCTTGACCTTCCTACTAATTTCCCTTGTAATGATGTCTAAATGAAAACTGCATGACCTTTTATTTCAAAACACCAACAAAAATAATCATGTTATGTATTACAATACAGTAATTGAAATTGTGATAACAATAATATTGAAAAAAAAAATGACTCTTATACAAAGCAAGCAACTGAATACACTTTCCATTACGCATCACATTAAATAAAAGAAGTTAAGAAAATGAAATGAAATTGAAAAATAATTAATCAGTTGTGCACACTGAAATACTTATTTCAGGCTGAGTACTAGTGAAGGTGTAACTTTAATAATAATTATAGCTTCTTACAGAATTTATTGTAGTAGTGTGATTATTACTGAATGCTAACTGACTGTTGTGAGCTGTGCTCATTATGGGCAGCAGCCAAGGTGACTGAAGGCAAATGATTTTTTCCATGCTAACATTAACATCAGTGCACACACATATAATATATATTCATTTGTAGAAAGCTTAATGCACATGAATACACAGATTGAAGCATAATGCAGGATGTATGATGACTACTTTACAATGAGCAGTAACAAGCTAGCATGTAATATCTATTTGATACAAAGGTACTGGACATACTTACCTACCCAGTAAAACTGTTGTGTACATTTATGAATTGGGGCAGTGCTTGTCTTATTATCTGTTGTTTTCCCTGTGCCTTAGTATTGCCTTCAATAAATCGCTTTACTATGGAGGTTCTGGCATCTTAGTCTCATTATTCTGTGTTTCTGCTCAAGAGCGCCACCTAGCACTCACAGACAATAAATTAAATTAAGCAGGTGGAAGAAAAAATTATTGATTAAAGCTTTCAATTTGATAATTGTGGAAAGTACAAATTATTTTATTTTCGATAAGTACCTCAGGCAGATTGACATTTTATTGTTTGCTACTTTTATTTCAGTATTCTTGGCACACTGTATTGTGATTCTACTGTATTGTGATTTTCAAAAAATAGAAAGTGATGGGTGCATTTGTTGCCATGCTGCCTATCCTCAGCCTCAAGAATATTTTCTGGCAGTTAATTTTTATGCCACTACTTTAGACATAACTATGCTTATGTTATATGAGGTACAATGTTCCTTGCTAGAATTTCTAGGCAATCAATATAATGCAAACACAATTAAAATTATGCAAATTAAATTAATTTTTTGTGAAAAAAACCTGTTAAGACACAATTCTTAACTTGAATATTTGATTAAAAAAAGGGAAAAAAAGATATTATATACACAAATAGCCATTTTTGACATCTACTACTGTATACTGGCTTCATGGTGCAAGTAGTCCATTCCTTCCATCACTTTCGCCTGATGTTTATTGATACAGGGAAGTTATCAACAAGGTAGTGGGTAGAGACAGACCTTGAGCAAATGTTCCTCTTCTGGTTTTGACAAGTCACATCCAAGGAGCAAGAATACCATAAAGTTATCCTTCCAATTTTAGGTACCGGCACTACCTGTATTTACTTTAATTAAGTCAGTTGCCTGATCACAGACCAGGAAGCTTGAACATCTCAAAGAATAGGGTAATGGTGAGGAAAATTTTGAGGATTTAGGTGATGTTAAAAGTGGAGTACCTTGTGGATCAGTGCTGGTGCCACTACTAGTTTAATATAAATAAATGATTTTGATAGAAATATAAACAATAAGCAGGTTAAGTGTGCAGATGATACCAAACTAGATGGAAGGGAAGATAATGTAGAATCAGGTAAACTTTTACAGAGGGACTTGGACAGCATACAGGTTTGTGGCAGATAAAATTTAATTTAAGTAAATATAGAGTATGACATGTAGGAGGTAAAATAATTAGATTTGAATCCAAAATGGGAGGTTTGAAACTTAAAAGTATCCCTTATGAGAAGGACCTGAGAGTCATAGTAGACTCATCACTATCTACATCCACCCAGTGTACAAAATTGATCAAGTAAGCTAATAGCATGTTAGGTTATATACAGTAGCATAATGTGTAGAGTATATGTCAAGGGAGGTTATGCTTAATCTTTAGAAATCATTTGTGAGGCCTCACCAGAAGTAGTGTATTCAGTTTTGGTCTTCATATTAAAAAAGAAAAGTTCAAAAAAGAGCAACTAGACAGATTCAGGAACTAAGAGGTATGAGCTAAAATGAGAAATTAAAGGAGTTTAACCTTTTCAATTTTAGAAAACAGAGATTAAGAGTGCACATTATTACAGTGTTTAAAATTGTGAGAGGAATTAGTACAGTATATCGCAGTTGTTACTTTAAAATAAATGATGTAACAAGAACACAGGAGTACAGTCAGAAACCTGTTAAAGGCGGATTTTGAATTGTAAGGAAAATTTTTATTCACATAAAGGACATTAGACTCCTGGAATAAATTACCAAGTAGTGCTGTGGAGAGTAGGACTTTAGGGAGCTCGAGATCTTAACTTGATGTTAGTTTGGATTTAGATGAATCATATGAATGAGTTTGTTGGACTGAGTGGCCTGTACTTGCAACCATTTTTCTAATGGTCTAATGCTCCAAAACACGTTTAAGTTGCATTTGAAACGTATGTTTTGATACATCTGTTTGCATAGTTGTCAAATTTCTTATGTCACTTACAATATACTATGTATATTCTGTGGAGGAGATTGCTGTATTATTTTATAATAACATTGTAGGCCATTGAAATCTGAATTTTTTCTGGATGCAGACATTGTGATGTTCATTTAACAAATTTAACAAATGTTCACTACCTGGCAGTATATAACTTAGTAGCCTTCACAATTTAGTATGGCAATCACTCTTCTGAGGAAAGGAAGCTGTTAAATATGTGGGAGGTGTGCATTAAAATATAAGATGCATGAAGTTAACATTGTAACTCTCATTCTACACTAATCTAATGAATAGAAGGTTATTTTGCGTCCTACGCCAAGCTTATTAGTATGCCAACCGACTGTTTGGTAACCCGTGTGGCTGGGTTTACCCCCCTTATGATCTGCGCCCTAGGCGAATGCCTGATTCACCTTAATGGTGGCGACTGGGTATGTGTTTAATTAATCGTTTGGGGGTCATTTAGGAAGGATGATAGTTGCTGCCCTTTTAAATGTGTGTGTGTGTATTGCTGTTTCAATTATATGAGCTTCCACAAATCAAATTCTATTCAAGTGACATTGTTATGGCAATAAGGCATTAATTGACTAATTAGTTCACATGTACAATGTATTTTATTGATGTGTCTGTTAGCAAAGTTATGTTTTTGCCACTAATTAAGTCTATGATCAAATTTCACATTATGTTTACAGTATATTTCCATTACAAAAAACCTGGGAAAGTTTAACTTCATGGGCATTTGCATTTAAAACATCTTCTATTTAAAACATCTACAGTTCAACCAAATGTTGAAAGCCTTCTTGACACTGGGTGTCCTGGGAAAAAAAACAGCCCTGATCTCTGCATTGTGCAAATTATTATTTTACAACAGCAGTGATCCATGGGAACTGTTTTTTTAATGGAAATACTTGATTGTATTCTTGTATTTTTGTTCTTACTCCCATCATGATCCTTTATAGAGCTTTTGTTAAATACAATATTTCTTCACCTTATATTACACAACCCAAAGTTGCATACAATTTGTAGCTTCTTAAGTGCTTAAAGCTATTTTTCCTTTCCTAACATATTGATTGAAATCTTGTTGTTAAATAAACTCTATGTCCACTTTCTTTAGTGTTTATTAGAATGTGATGCAATTAGATTTGCCAGTTCTTTCCACTTTCTCAATATTTCTCTGTTATTTATATTCTATTTTAGTTGCTTAGTCTAAAAAAAAAAAATATAACATAAATTGCAGAGATATATTGAAACAGAAGGAAGAATCTGTGTGTGTTTTGTGGACTACCTTGTTATCTAATTTTGTTTAAAAATGTATTCTTGGCTGTTATGGCTGAATGAGATTACAAAACTATTATTTCAGTAGACATGGATTCAGATCTCAGCCTTGGAAGTATCACAAGACTAAATGGGGGTAATTTACTTGCACATGCAGGCCCACCCTCACTTACGAGGAAGTCAGACAGCCTAATCTAAATGTTTTTGGGATGTAGGCAAAAACTGAGAAATCCAAAAAAAAAAACTCATCTGGATGTATGAAAATTGTGCAGATTCCATACAGATAGAATAATGACCAGTAATTAAACTCAGGACTCTGGAGTTATGTAATCCAACACAAATAAAATATACAAGTTTATTAGCTTTGTGTGCCTCATGGTCAAAGTCCCGGAAATAAAACTGATGAAACTGATAAGCATTTATTCATTCTTGTTTTTTGGACTTTGTTTTCACATTTAAAAGAGAAAACGAGCCACTACCGAATATAGTATTGTGAGTTGCAAAGCAAAAACCATATCGCATATGACAACAAATTTTTCATGCCTGTGATATAGGATTAGCATTAACACAATCACACAAGCATTCTGCCATTATGCATCTGAACTGTTCACACATAATATGTTGGGTCATGTTGGATCCACCAACATTAAAAAGTATTTTCTGCAGATTTGACGCTATAAGGAACAAACAAGTGTACTGTATTTAATAGATTATTCTCTCAAAATGAATGCTTGTATAGAACATTGTATATTTCACAACTTGTACAACTTTAAAATATTTGCCTCATATTATTCATTCATTAGTGAAGCATGTGGACATATGGCCCTACTTACTTCTTTCGTTTTATCCAGAAGTCAGAATAAGATTTATTACTAGAACAAGCAGAACTTTTCTATTTGAAATTTATTCAACGTTAAAATATACAGCCTGACATTGGTCACATCTCTGATATGAGGATGTAAAAACAGTGCTTTCACATGGTGAGAAGTTTCAAGAATTTGATGGTCTTGGTGATTGTCACTGTGCACTTCTCTGGGGACTTCACTTGTCTGTTGGGAGTTTGTGCAGTGCATATCCTGGACTTTCTTTGCCTTGCATGTCTATAAACCCAATTTGCTTGACACTCAGTAGATGTTGCTGCTCTTCTTTGTACTGCTGCTATTATGGTGATTATCACTTAGTCTCTCAATCACTTTGCAGTAAACACATGACCACAGGTCACTGTGCCATAATTTATGGTCACCAATATTATTTCTTCTTGCTTGTCAATGTCATTTGGCCTCTTGTCTTATTTCTTCTCCTTCTTCATTACTTAATTACTTCTGCAATGTACTTGTCACTCAGCAGATGATACTCTTCTTTCTTTCTTTCTTTCTGACATTATGGTGGTTATTACTTGGTTTCTGGATCACTCTGAAGTAAACACACAACCACAGGTCTTGACCACCAGGTTGCCACTAAATAATATGTTATACTTCATTCAGTTCATTGTTGTTTTTGAATTCTGTACCCTGCACTTGATTTTCAGCTGATGTCAGTTCTCTTCTTCTTCTTCTTCCTGTTCTGTGATTTGCTTGACACTCAAATGTTGCTGCTCTTCTTTTTCTTTCTGCCATGTCACTTTGTTTTGCAATCACTTATCTATACTAATAAAAGGCAACGCCTTCACTGACTGACTCACTCACTCACTCATCACTAATTCTCCAACTTCCCATGTAGGTAGATGGCTGAAATGTGGCAGGCTCATTCCTTACAGGTTACTTACAAAAGTTAAGCAGGTTTAATTTTGAAATTCTACACGTAATAGTCATAACTGAATCCTACTTAAATACAAATATACGGTCATAGCCTGCAGCTCGGTCGCCGTGTGAGGCGGAGTTGCGTCCCCCATCACCACGCCTCCCACGTAGTTGGTTGCCTGCCTATATTGCGTCCTCCATCCCCACGCCTCCCACGTAATTGACTGCCTGCCCATATAAGGCCATCCGTCAGCAGCAATCCAAGCTGTGAGAAAAGAGTAAAAAGGAGGCGTGTCAGACATCGTGGTACATTTTCTGATGCAGCTAGACGGAAACAACTAAATACTCGCAGGCAAATCCACAAGTTCATAGAGACGCTGCCGCTAAATACTCGCAGGCTATTCCACAAGTTCATAGAGAATCTGTCGGTAACTACTCGCAGGCAATTCCACAAGTTCATAGACACACTGCCGATAAATATTCGCAGGCAAATCCACAAGTTAATACCGGGAATGCCTGTTAAACATCTTAGATTCACGAGTAGCGATTTGGGTGGTGAGATGTCTATCGAGGTGATCACCATCGATCAAAGAACTGTCACTTAATGAGTGGTTTCCATGCCCGGAGATGCCGCCTGCCTTTTACATTCTCTGTGTTACATATTGCACGGCCATATCAGGCTCAATCTTGATATCCGGAGGAACATTGTGTCTTATGTATTGAATGACTGGGACAGGTTCAAGGTGTGGGCGCTATATGAATGAAATGCTTAAGCCCTTCACCTATGCTTCTGCATGTGAGTTGATGGCTGCCGCTGAATTGTTCGGTTGTTGCTTTCAAGTGTACCGAAATTGCCAAATATTTTACACCTTTGGACAACCGCCAATGCCTCTTAAACATCTTAGATTCACAGGTGACGATTTCAGTAGTGGACACTTTGATGTTTATGAATGTTTAAACTCTCAAAAGCTGGATGCGAAGTTATCGATGAAGCCGGTTGTATGCTTACAACGCTTGACAGATGCCGAATGTCACTTCAACACAAGTCCTGCAAATACTGTCGTAATTGAAACAAACCATGAAACTCAAACCAATTATGACAGTAGCAATCCAAGCTGTGAGAAAACAGTAAAAAGGAGGTGTGTCAGATGTCGTGGTACATTTTCTGATGCAGCGAAAACAACTTCGTGATGCTGCCGCCAAATACTCGCAGAAAAATCTATAAGTTAATAGACACGCTGTCGTTAAATACTCGCAGGCAAATCCACAACTTCATAGAGACGCTATCACTAAATACTCGCAGGCGATTCCACAAGTTCATAGACACACTGCTGCTAAATATTTGCAGGCAAATCCACAAGTTAATACCGGGAATGTCTGTTAAACATCTTAGATTCACTATTCAGCAATTTGGGTAGTGAACACTTCGATGAATGAAACCTGTTATCTTTACAACGGTTAACAAACACGGAATGTAACTTGAACACAACGTGTCCTCCAAATACTAACCTGATTGAAAGAAATAATGATAATCAAATCCTTCATGACAGCAACACTCATAACAGTGACAAAACAATTACATTGACAATCATGTTACGTTATTTTTAAAATGTTTCCTTTTCTTTTTCATAACTTCTTTAACACATTACTTCTCCGCTGTGAAGTGCGGGTATTTTGCTAGTCTGTAATAAATACACATCCACCAATCACTTTGCGGAGGCTGCAGCTACCTAAAATTTTAAAAATTTCTGTAATGCATCAGGTCATAAGATTTGGATTAAGACCAAAGTTTCATCCCCAGTAGTTGGCAAGTAATCGACCATTTTATATACTGTATATGGATAAATTAATTGTATTTTTTCTTTGCCAGGTTCATGTTAAACCTGAAATGAGGGCAGGCATAGAGGATGTTACTCCAATGAAGGACACAATCATTCATACACCCACACTTATACTAGGAATATTTAGAGACACCTCCTAACACATGTCTCTGTGATGTGGGTAGAAATCCACAAAAATACAACGACAATGTGTAACCTCAGTTTGGACAGTGGTAGGGTCCTTTTCCCTAGGGATCACTAGAGATATGAGGCAGCAGCAGTAACCGCTGTGAAACAGTGGCATACACATACATTTATACTGAAAAACAGCAAGAAGAGTGAAATTGAACATCTGAACCACTGTGTTTTCAAATTAATTTTTTTAGCATAGAATTAACTTTGACCTGCTTTTTCTTTTGCAAAGGCTGGCTGGCATAATCCGTCCCCAGAAACTTCCTGTTTGCTACAGATGGCCAATAAAATTTTGAATTTCAACCTTTGATCTTGCATTTAAAAGCCACACTGAATTTTGCTTTGAGCTCATGTATAACCTGCTCTCTGACTTTTTTTTTTTTTTTGTCTTTTTAAGGAAGATTTTGTTCTTTATCACTGGTTCATCTTTAATAGTCTGCTTAACCTTTTGACATTCTGCTCACATACAAAATGGCAAAATATTTAAAGCATTTTCCACTAACACGTACACAGCAAGTAAGTTAAAAGAGGTCAGAAAATAATTAAGCTTATTAAAAGTCAACTGAAAACTAATTTTATCCAGCTTGTTAAGGTTAAGCTGAACTGTAACTTCTCAAGTAGAATGAAGGTGAGACATTATACCACATAAGAATAAGACAAATTCTTTACTAATGAAGCTCATATTCCTTGGGGACCTTTTTAATTTCATCTCTTTTTTCTGTGAATCTAGCCTGCATACATGTGCATAGCACTCATTATTTAAAGTTCACTGTGCAGAAACTGACTATTAATACTTTTTAGGATCTCTAAAGCTAAAACCAATCAGTTTGTACTTTACTGACAATATCAGGATGGATTCAACAGGTTGGAAAATGGGTGGATGGATATCATTGGAGCCCCTTAGAATTTTTGATACGCACAATTGAAGAGAACCATACACCAACCAGTGGAGAACGGTCATTCATCAAAGAGAAATGAGTTGTCAGTATTTAGTTCAATTACTTTTATAATGTCTCAGCATTTACTTTGCAGTCATATTGCTCTCTAATTTAAATTATTGGAAAAATCACAAACCATTTACTTTATTACAATAGGAATGGGACATATTGTATCACTTGAATGAAAAAGTTTCATTCACTCAGAATGGTGGGTGGCCCAGTCGTAGTGCTTGCTTGGAATCTGCATGTTCTCCAAATGTCTGTGTGGGTTTCCTCCCACAGTTCAAAGGCATGCAAGGTAGGTGGGTTGGTGGTGCTAAATTGGCCCTGGTGTCTGGTTGAGATGTGTGAGTATGTGTACCCTGTTCAGAGTGCTTCTGCCTTGTGCCCTATTCTAGCTGGGATATGCTCCGGCACCCCCAATGATCCTGGACTAAGTAGGTTAGAAAATGTCTCACTGAAAAAATCCACATTTATACTTAATTCCGTCAGTAGCCTTTTTCAGAGTATCTCTGCTAAATTGCCATTTGTCTGCCTCTGTGCAGGTTACAAAAGACACTTAAGACTGACTAATACAAGCTGTATTTTCAAATTGCGTTTGCTTCAAGTGCTGCTAGTAAATACTGTTTGATTAATATGAAGTGAAACAACAAGCTCACCCCCATCCCACTTTGTATAGGAAAGTTAAACATTCTCCCTGGGTGGTGAGTCTGTGATCTATCTGCAGAAGCACATTGCTTTTAGTGTCATGACTGACATCACTAACCTTGTTAAGTTCAGCTCTGGTTTTCCAGGGCGTCAAAACTCTAACACGGGATGCACCATACAAGAGAGGCAGAGTTTTCTGAAGGTTAGCAAGGAAAACCAATAAATCAAGAGGTGCTGGAAAAAAATGAAATGACTGGTGGTGTTGTATCCTAAAAAGTTCCTATCAACTCCTAACCAAAAACGGCCTTATCTGCAGCCTTTTGAAGGGTTTGCATGAGCTAACCTCACATGTGCATTTGACTTTATGCCCCTGTCTCCAACAACTGCCTTCTGTAAGTAAACCACACACAAAAAAAAAAAAAATAGGACACAAAATTATGGAATGAGCAGAAGCCCAAGCTGCAATGGCCTTCTGCAGAAGTCCTAACATTTTGCTTTGTGATCAGTCTCTATTTATCTTAATGCCACCATCCACTAAACATGTCATCACTTGCTTACTCCAAGAACAGGAAATAGAGGACATGATTACTCATTGTGACCCAAAATTGCAGAATAGATGCATGATTATATAATAACCCAAGCACCCAAACATAAAGAAAAAAGTAGGTCTTATGAAACAAAATAAATTCAGATAGTTGTTTGACTGGAAAAGGTTGAGTTAAAATACAGGGAGGAAAAATTGTGGACAGCAGCCATAATTGGATTTCCGTAGTGAAAACACCTCCAATTTATTGCACTTTTTTCGTTTGAATAATCAGCTTTAGTCCACTTATTACAAATACGTTGACTTTCCTATGTATTTTTTCTCATTTCTTGGATAAGTAGACCAGTACAGAAGGTGTATGTGTGTTCTTATTTTGAACTTGTCTGGTCTGCCTCTCTCAAACATTACTAATTCCTCTCTGTTTATGAATTGTCCTGCTTTAGCCAAAAATACTAAAGAGGAGGTGAATATCCAGAATAGACATGCAGTATCATCTTAATATTAATTTAGAAGGACTTCTGTATACAGTCATCCAGCAAGCCATTCAAAATGTGTATATACTACCTAAAATTGGATTTTATTAAATATAACAGAAATACGTCTTCAAGAAGCAACATGTGCTTATAGTCTGTAATCTCACCATATATATTTCTCATGCAATGCTTGAAGAAGAACATGTTCTAGAAAATGTTAAACTATATTTACTTCTCATCATCACTAACCTGTCATCCAGTTTGCTGCAAACATTAACTAAATACAGTATAGCATATCATATTTAATAAACTGTCTTTCTTGACAATTATATATAAATATATACTGCATATGTGGTGGACTCAGAAAGTATTCAAATCCCTTTGCTTCATGCACACTTTATAGTGTTCTACTGTACATTCAATTTTAAATAGTGTACCGTGCGACCAGGGCCCTTGCCCAGCCGAGACACCTCCACGATGGAAGGACTGGGGGAGCAAGCATGTCCAGAATATTACCTTGCATGGAGCACTATGTGGCCACCCCCTGGGTTGCAAAAGTGCCTCGGACTCCCGCAGGGTTCCGTGAGAGTTGGAGTTTGGTGCAACCCTGTTGGGATCCGTGTTCACCGCCAGGGGTTGCTGCAGCAGGATCTGCTGAGCCATTATGGGCAACCGGAAGTCCTGCTGGAAATTGATCATCAAGCAACTGGAGCTCTTCCAGGTGCGTTATAAAAGGAGCTAGCAGCCACTACTTGGTAAGCCAGAGTCAGAAGGAGGGAGACAAAGCTTGACCGGAGGTGTGGAGGAGAAAAAGAGAAAAAAAAGAGGAGGAAGAAATTGTGTTGTGCTTGCTATGAGACTGTGCTGGGCTTGTGGGAAACGGGGAAGGCATTTCCCCATGAGATTAAAAAGAAAATAATGTGTGGCATGAACTTGTGGCCTGTGTCTGTCTGTGTCGGGTATGGGTGGCAGATAAATTTCCCATTTTTGCACATGAGCCTACACTAAATAACCCATAATGAAAAAGTAAGTTTTAATGTTTGTCATTATTCATTATTGATTGCACATCATGGCAATGTTGACAGTGGGCAGCATTGTTGGATTCCATGATCTAATATTAAATAATCTGAATTTATATTGTAAAACTTGACTCAGGCACAAATATCAAACCAAACCTGAATTTACAGCAAAGTGATAAAATATCTCATTCTACTCTGTTTAATTCTGTCACTATATACTTTGTAGAACCAAAAAATACTTCAGAATATTCATTTGCTGACAATGTGTATACTACATCCAAAAAGCTACAAATAATGTGATATTAGGTGCCTGTGTCTAGCAAATCCAATTTGTCTATGGGATATTATTCTATGAAACACATTCTCATTTCTTTTTGTTTGAACTTTTACAAAATTACTAGTGTTCAAAAGTTTGGAATCATCCAGAAATATTCATGTTTTAGATACTTGTTTATCATGTTACCATTAAGTTGATTTAAAAATATGGGCAAGTTGTGAAAAGATTGCTCTGGAATACTGCCTTGCCGGCAGAGTTTTGATGCAAACAGAATATCTGAAACTGGAAATTAAGAAGAAAAGGTTAACATAGGCACATTTTGGAATCACCCAGAAATCCACCACCCAATATATGTGTTCTTTTACTATTTTACCTTTTTTCTTTTCCCTGTTGCATATGACACTGGTATTTGGCTTGTATTTAAGTAAGCAGATAAGTGAGGATGTGTTAGGGCATCTGTTTCTCAAGCTGCACACTCAAATGTTTTTAAAATGTTATGTAGTTTTTGGATCAGGGTCTTCCCCTTTTATATATATATAAATGTATGTATATATATAGTCAACAGAGGAGGAGAAAAATGATGAGGCTGTTAGTAACAATCCCCTACTCTCGCCTCAATGGTGTATTGCTTTCCTGTGATTAGCTGGGAAAGTTTACCTCTGACGGGCTTGTGTGAAGAAAAAAATTATAAATCAGTGATTTCAAGAAGTTATATTTATTTGCAACATTAGCAATTTCTTAGGTATATTATACAATAATTAGACTGCATATTCATCCATTTTCTAACCCGCTGAATCCAAACACAGGGGTCTGCTGGAGCCAATCCCAGCCAACACAGGGCACATGGCAGGAACCAGTCCTGGGCAGGGTGCCAACCCACCGCAGGACACACACAAACACACCAAGCACACACTAGGGCCAATTTAGAAACGCCAATCCACCTAACCGGCATGTCTTTGGATTGTGGGAGGAAACCCACGCAGACACGGAGAGAACATGCAAAATGCATGCAGGGAGGACCCAGGACGTGAACCAGGGTCTCCTAACTGCGAGGTAGCAGCGCTACCACTGCGCCACCGTGCCGCCCCTAGACTGTATATTCCAGAGGGTAATTTTTCTTCTTAGGAAAAACAGTAACCAATGCCCAGTGTAAAGTGTGGGATACAATATTGTCTTCTTAAGCTTCATTAACATTATTATTATCATTATCGTTGTTAGAATTAACAGAGCTGATTTTACAGACACCCATATATAAAATACTGCTGGATATCCATATAGACCCTCAACTTTTTCTTTGTAAAGAACTTATAGCATCTTGAATTTCAGTGAGTGTCAGTGGTTTGTCCAGTCCCTTTATGAACACTACATCAAGCTGCAGCAGTTCTAATTTATTAGGAAAAGTATTAACATGGACTTCGACTTTATGACACTGATATATAGGTATGTATGATGATCCTCAGTTTTTTTTATCAGTAAAGAAGTAGTGATTTACAGTATGACTATGTTATTGAAAAGAACAAATGTTGCCTTGAATAAGGATGGAGAAATCTCCAAAGGTCCAAAATATCTAATATATAATAAAACACTAATGACTGTGTGTGTCCTGTTCCACAAAGCAATCTGATTGGTCAGTGTGGTTTTGGTGTGATTAGTCCATTTAGATAGATAGATAGATAGATAGATAGATAGATAGATAGATAGATAGATAGATAGATAGATAGATAGATAGATAGATAGATAGATACTTTATTAATCCCAAGGGGAAATTTACATACTCCAGCAGCAGCATACTGATAAAAACAATAAAAAACAATATTTATTTAAAGAGTGATAAACGTTCAGGTAAAACAGACAATAACTTTGTATAATGTTAACGTTTATACACCACCTACTGGGTGGAATTGAAGAGTCGCATAGTGTGGGGGAGGAACAATCTCCTCAGTCTGTCAGTGGAGCAGGACAGTGACAGCAGTCTGTCGCTGGAGCTGCTCCTCTGTCTGGAGATGATCCTGTTCAGTGGATGCAGTGGATTTTTCCATTATTGACAGGAGCCTGCTCAGTGCCCATTGCTCTGCCACGGATGTCAAACTGTCCAGCTCCGTGTCTACAATAGAGCCTGCCTTCCTCACTAGTTTGTCCAGGCATGAGGCATCCCTCTTCTTTATGCTGCCTACCCAGCACACCACCACGTAGAAGAGGGTGCTCGCCACAACCTTCTGATAAAACATCTGCAGCATCTTATTGCAGATGTTGAAGGATGCCAGCCTTCTAAGAAAGTATAGTCGGCTCTGTCCTTTCTTGCACAGAGCATCAGTATTGGCAGTCCAGTCCAATTTATCATCCAATTTGGCTTTGTTGATGTGATTGAAAAAGGAAGTGTGAGACTCCTGAGGAGGAGAAAAGGTATAGGAGGCACACGAAGATAGTTGACTGCAAAGACAGGAGGTATAAAAGAGCACAGGATGCACCTTGAAATTAATGACAGAATGTGCTAAGCATGTTTCAAACGCACTCAAGAGAGGAAACACTGGTCATTAGAAGTTCACGAGCATGCAGGCACCAAGGAAAGTTACATGTAGGGCAACAGATAGCAAATATATTTAAACTGTTCTATTACCTATGGAGCTTGGTTAGTTAAAAATAAAATGCAACATTAATGCAGCAGTTTTGGATAATGTGGGAGCAGCTTTTATTGGCCAGTCTAAAACAGGATTGAGTGCCCATTTGAAAACCTCTTGCCATTATGACCCTTTGAGAGCACATATTACACACTGACATGAAAAATTTTATTCAGTAATTTTTTATAATCTGAAATCAGTGCATATTTTATTTTACTTATTATCTCCATAATGTAGCACCTTTTAGAGCATGCTATTATCTGAGTAGTGTGTTGTGTTTTCTATTCGATAAATGTAAGTACTGAATTTTAAGGTGTTGTTTATCATGGCACCAAAGTGTGGGGACATGATGTGTGTTTGTCAGATATACTAAGAAAGAATTTCACTGTTTCCTGTGACGATTCTACTAGTAATATAACAACATAAAGAGCGATGTTAAGATTTGAAAAAGAGTTATGCACTGCCAATCCTTTTTAGTTGGGTACTACTGCTGCATACTGTAGATACTACTCTGGCCATTCCTGATTTAATAATTAGAAGAAGTGTATTAATTTAAGAAAATAGTTGAGGATAATTAAGTAATAAACTGGCACTTATCTTCAAATCTTCGATGCCTGTTTAACGTAATATACTCACCAACTAAATCAAACACCCCAGAAATATTATTATCATTGGATGCAGAAAAAGCATTCGACATGATTGAATGGAAATACCTTTTTACTACATTGGAGAAGTTTGGGTTTGGCCCAAACATTTGTGCATGGATTAAATTACTGTATACTAACCCAGAAGCTTCAGTTTGCATCAATAACATTTGCTCAGACTACTTTAAACTAGAACGTGGCACTAGACAAGGATGCCCTTGTCACGCTGCTGTTTGCGATTGCCATTGAACCACTGGCAATACATTGTCGAAATACTGATCAGATAAAGGGGATTAGCAGAGAAGGACTGGAACAGAAAATCTCATTATATGCAGATGACATGGTACTGTATATATCTGACCCAGAAAATTCTGTGCCTGCAGTCTTAGCAGCACTCACAGAATTTCAAAAGATCTCTGGTCTCAGAATTAATCTGAATAAAAGTGTACTCTTTCCAGTGAATTCTCAAGCATATAATATTAGATTAGATACCCTACCTTTTATCATTGCAGAACAGTTTAAATACCTCGGGGTAAACATCACAAGTAAACATAAAGCTCTTTATCAACAAAATTTCGTCTGCATGGAAAAAATTAAACAAGACTTGCATAGATGGTCAACCCTTCATCTCACACTAGCTGGAAGAATTAACACTGTTAAGATGAATATTCTTCCTAAACTCCTTTTTTTATTTCAAAACATCCCAATATACATTAATAAATCATTCTTTAGGCAATTAGATTCAACAATAACCTCATTTATTTGGAATTCTAAACATCCACGCATCAAAAGAGCGACCCTACAAAGACAAAAGGCAGAAGGTGGCATGGCTCTACCTAACTTCCAGTTTTATTACTGGGCAGCAAATATACAGGCGATAAGAACCTGGACACAAATAGAAGAACATACACAGGCTTGGACCACAATAGAAGTAAAATCCTGCAGTACTTCTTTGTATTCCTTGCTCTGTGCTCCAATAAACACACGCTATCGGTAATATACAAATAACCCAATTGTGCTCCACTCACTTAGAATCTGGAACCAATGTAGAAAGCATTTTAAGACGTGGCACCTCTGCAAGAGAACCATCTCTTTCAACCTTCACAAACATAGCAGTTTTTAATATCTGGAAAAAATTTGGAATTAACTTGCTTAGAGATCTTTATATAGACAACGTCTTTGCATCCTATGAACAATTACATTCCAAATTTAACATTCCAGCTACACATTTCTTTCACTATCTTCAAATCAGGAACTTTGTTAAACAGAACCTTCCAGATTTTCCTCATCTTGCACCCTCATCCATGCTGGAAAAAATATTGCTCAATCTCAAGGACTTAGACTCCATCTCTACAATATATAAAATCATTTTACAATCCCTCCCTTTCAAAGATCCAAGAGGACACTGGGAAAAAGATCTCTCAATTAATATATCAGAAGAGGAGTGGAAAGTAGCAATGCAGAGAATTCACTCGAGCTCCATATGCGCAAAGCATACAATTATACAACTTAAAATTATTTATCGAGCACATCTGTCTCGACTAAAACTCTCCAAAATGTTTCCAGGACATGATCCAACCTGTGAATGCTGCAAATTAGTTCCAGCCTCACTAGGTCACATGTTCTGGGCCTGCACCAAATTAACATTATTCTGGACAAAAATTTTTAATTACCTCTCAGACAGCCTTGGACTCACAATCCCTCCTAACCCATTAACAGCTGTGTTTGGGGTTCTTCCAGAGGGTTTAAAGTGGAGAAAGACAAACAAATTGTGATTGCATTCACTACACTGTTGGCACGCAGACTTATTCTGATAAACTGGAAGAATCCAAACTCTCCTCTTTAAGTCAGTGGGAAACTGATGTGTTATATTATTTGAAATTGGAAAAATCAAATACTCAGTTAGAGGATCCGTACAGACGTTTTTCAAAACATGGCAGGATCTAATCAGTAATATTTTAAAATAAGTTCATGAAGCATAGAGAATTTATTAATTTAGGTATGTTTAAAAGCTGTAAAATTTTTATGCCGTTTGGCTTGCTCTCTCAAGGGTGGGGATCGATCTGTTCTTAACTCTATTTTTCTTTTTGTAAAAACTTGATTGCTTTGTATGGAGTGCAATAAAATTAATAAAAATAATAAAAAAAAATAAAAAATAAAAAAATAAACTACAAGAAAGAAAAACAAAGTTCTCTGAAAATATACAAAAAAAAACAAAGACACTGTAATAGAACAAATTCTATCAATGTACTAAACATGACCTAATTCAAAGGAACTGAACAATATACAGACCTCTGAGCAAACCAACTTGACAAGTGAAGTGAACACACACTTAAACCTGAAAGTCAAATCCAATTTTAGTGAACTGAGGAAAATCCTTTAAATTCTTAGCAAAAGGAAAAGCCCACAACTTAAAATAGACTATATCCAATAGAACCAAAAATGGGTAACTGAAAGCAAAACATGGATGAACCAGTTCAATTACTGAATTACTCTGTGACATAACTGAGTCCAGAGGGTAATGGGGGCCTAACCACCTAGATTCAGTTCAATTAACTAAAAGGAATTATTAGAAGGTCAACTGAAAACATAATGTAAAAGGTAAAACAATTAACAAAGAGGGTGTCAAACGTGTGTTCAAGTGTTGGGAGTACCAGCATGACAAACCTTTTTGATAGAATTAAATAAAACCAGCCAAAAATGAACAGGAATGACATCTATTTTTGTTTTGCTTGGTCTATATCAAGGCAGACTTGCAGAACTTCCTCCTGCTTCTGAGTTGGGTTCCTAAGTGAACTTCCATCACTGCCCAATGCCTGAATACAAAAAGAGATACATGGAATCAGGAGATTGTCTGGGCGTAGTAGTCAAAAGAAGAGGTTCTTAGCAACAGCACTCCCACTCCCCCAAGGGGACTTGATTACTTCTTTTGAGCCCTGAACGTGTCCTCCAAGCACACATGGGTGACACAGAAAAAAAAAACAAACATACTTGACAGAACCAAAGCTAGGCATGGCATTCCAGCTAAACTTTGACAATTTTGTTTGACTTATTTAAAGATTCATTGATGTACAGGCTTTACTAGAAATTATAGTAGGTGACCTGAGCTAAGAGTTAATAAAGACAAGTGACATTCTGTTGTAGATATTGTCTGTAAATGTCAGTTTATTAAACTTAGAACTCAAATATTTGTTTTCAAGTTCTTATTGAAAAGAATGTTTACGATAAAAGGTAGTCACATCTGGATGCAAGAACCAAGTCTTATTCAGAGTAAAGGTCTCTCAGACTCTAGTTCTAAGATCTGGGAAAATAATTTAATAGTGAAGGTTTTTTTTGTTTACCTTATTAGAATGTTTACATTGATTGTATCAACATTATTTGAAAATCATTTCCTTAACTACTTAATAAAAGTAAAACTAGTTATTTTCTGCCCTGCTAATACAATTTACAAAATTATCTTTCCCATGAAAATGAGATATCTACAAGAATAAAACCTAAAATAATTGTGATCCTTAATATTTATAACAAGCTGCATGTGGTCTTCGGGATAAAAAACAAACTGAAGGCCCCCTATCAGTTTCACTATATTGGTGAACATGCAGAGGCATCAGCTAAGTGAGCCAGGACAGGTCGTATCTTGACTGAGATGGACTTGTAGTCGAGTGTAGCTGTGGCACAAATTGAGTGGGAAAGGCTGGAACTTGTCTCAGGCAAACGTATGGTAGCTTTTTGTGTGAACATTCAATGTGGATGTACCACAAGGCCAAATTTGTCTGTTTGGGTTGAATGAGAAGTGAAGTCATTGTAAGCACCGAAAACCTGTAAAAGTGCATGCATGTGCCATCTTCCCAAGTCCAAGTCACACCAATATAAGCTTCTATATCTTTCTAGAATTCACACCAACTTCCGTGGCTGTGGTTGAGTGTCAGCAGAGCAGACTTCTCCACACACACACACACACACATAGGTCTTTTGTTTATATACATATGTTTAATAGGCTGGGTTAAAAAGATTGACCAAAAATAAACTGTAAGAAAGATATAATCCCACAAAAAAGTCCAGTATTAACAATTTATGCCTTGGTAAGTCATGATCTGGTAGTTTAGGACTAGCCAGCATAGGAAAGGGTGCAAAACATCCAAAAGTCACAGATACTGAACTGTGGGGCCCATGACCAGCTGAACCCATTTTTTAAACTGCTCCTGTGAGCCCACTCCTTTGACATGAAGTTCATATAGATACCTTGATAGCTCTGAATATAGTTTTCCTTTAAAATGAGCTCTTTGCAATAAAACAGGTCTGCAAATGGGAGCTGTTTATAGGAAATTGTTGCACAAATGTATGATGAAATGTTTTATTCACTCTAATGAGTGTACTGTCCATGATAACAGGTTGGTGTAAATGTGCAGTATAATCCTGTTTAATAAGGGTTTCAAAGCAAAGGAAATAAAAGAATGGTCTATGCCGTTAATTTAATTAAAAATTAGTTAATTCGAATGGATTTCAATGCTTCTGCAGAGGAGCTCCATCACTCTCAATTGTGGATTTGCTAATGAACACCCACTTTTGGCTTGTTGTTCACCTATATGGAAGGCAGAAAGTGCAGAACTTTCAGAACTGTAGAGGAAATGATTTCAGTCATCTTCTGGGGAGTGGTCTTTAGGTCTACAAATGAACAGGGAGAAGATGTTAATGGCAGCACCTGCTTACCTTGTCGTTGCTCATGTCTGGTATCACACAGAGACCAAATATGTTACCAAACACAGTACCAGATATTAATACTATAGAGACCTTCTAATCTCAACTTTACAGTTTGACTGAATGACCTGTTTTCAATATAAA
The DNA here is from genome assembly GCF_016835505.1 of Polypterus senegalus. Lineage (NCBI taxonomy): Eukaryota > Metazoa > Chordata > Cladistia > Polypteriformes > Polypteridae > Polypterus > Polypterus senegalus. The sequence continues at coordinate 188,099,574 of NC_053155.1, read as the reverse complement.
CTTTCTTGTTGTTATATTGCAACTGCTTAGCTGTTAGGAAACCAATCTAACTTAACAGAACCCATGTTTAGGGAAAGACAAAAGCGCAGATGTTTATTTGCACCCTGCAGCAATTTTAGTTTCTTATTGATGAAAATATTACCTTTTTTTGTTTAATCAGCCAAAACTTATAGGCCCATGAACCTTAACTGCCACTGGTGTATAAAATGGTTTAATGTTGTAATGAGTGCTGTGAAAAAGTTGAATAAAAAAGCTGTATAATAAAAATACTATAATTTTCTGCTTCTGTCACAACTAACAAAATATAGGAGAGGTCAGGTAAGGTTGGGGTGCGTGTACAGAGCAGCAGAGAGCAGAAGCAGAGAACAGCGGTGTCTCCCACACGCACGTAGCTCTTCACAAACACCGAATAAGTACAACTGGAGTAAAGCCGACATTCAACAAGGATAAGTAACTGGCAGTAAGAAGTCGATATCAATCGGCCAGTGGGTGGTGGAAACTTAAAGTTGACAGTCTCTTAGTGATTCAGGAATGCAGAAAACTCTGAAAACTCAGAGTTTACTGCAGAAACAGAGAAGATGAGCCCAGCGCTAAACATAAGTTCCATCTGTTCTATGCATGTTGAGGGCACATTTTTATGTTGTGTGTCCTGCAGCATGTACAGTTCAGGTTTTTTGGCCAACAATGTAGACAGCTTCACCTACCAAAAGTGTTTAGTTAATTTAGAGTTGGTTGGGAAAATACGAGAATTGGAGGACCATTTTATGAACCTGATAGCAATTAGGCAAACTGAAAATTTTATCGACTCGGTTTGTTACACAATTTGTCTACTTCTGACTCTGCTTTAGTCTCTCCAGGTTTCACTATAGTCAGTGCCAAAATCAGCAGCACCAATTCAGCCACAGGGCGAGTGCGTAACAGAAAGACAGAAGTCTAAGAAGCCAAAATTTTGTCCCTCGGCACCCACGTCACCAATTCGGACCCAGAACAGATTCTCAGCACTCTGCAGTGCACCTGTGGATCCTTAGAAAAACTAAATGCTTATAACTGGTGATTCCATAGTGTGGAATCTTAGAATTCCAAACTATGTTAAACCAGCAGTTAATGTTAAATGCCAGGGTAAAGTTTTCTGACATAGAGGCCCAACTGGATTGTATCGCTGACAATGCAGCATCTACCTTATTGCTGCATGTCGGCACTAATGATATTTATTTACTGCAATCTGAGGTATTAAAGGGGAAGTTCATCTCTCTATGCACCAAGGCTAAAAGAAAATGTCAGAATTTAATTGTATCTGACCCCTTACCAAGATTATATAGAGGGGATGTGATTTATAGCAGATTACTTTCCCATCACTGCTGACTAAAAACCTGGTGTGCAAATAAAAGCATAGCGTTTGTGAACAATTGGGATGATTTTTGGGAAAGGCCTGGATTTTTCAAAAAAGATGGTCTTCAGGAGGGGATCTTTTGTATTATCCCAAAATATGGCAGCAAAACTGCCTGGCTGACTGATTAGAGCACCATGTTTGATCTTAAATCACAGTCTGTTGTTTATTCCACCTCTTACTTTCCTAAAGCTGTTACACATAATCCCTGTTGTGGGGCATCCAGTAAATTTAGTCATTATGCAGACCTTAAATTAGTTGATAACCAAGAAATATGGTGTATAGTTAGACCAAAAGATAAAACCAGACCCTCCACCAGTGGCACCTGTAATAGAAACTTAGGTCAAATTAAAACAAAAAATATCACCAGTTCAGAAAGAAGTATGCAGTTTTAAATGCTACTTATTGAACATTCGCTCTCTTGGAAGAAAAACTGTTTTGGTAAATGATATTTTATTACGTACAAAATATGATCTATGTCTTTTCACTGAAACCTGGCTTAGTAAATCTGACACTGTTCCCCTAGCTGAAGCATCACCAGATGAATACACATTCCTTCATAAATGTAGAGATTCTGGTTAAGGTGGAGGCCTTGGAATAATTAATTGTGACAAAATACAATTCGCTTCTAAAAATTTAGGTTACTTCACATGCTTTGAGGCATTCATATTAAATATTAAAACAGATTCCAACACAATTGTTCATGACTGAATTTGGCAACCTTTTATCTGATTTGGCTATAAATTATGATCACGTAATATTGATGGGGGATTTTAATGTAGTGGAAACTGAAACATTTAGCAAATGTTCTACTTATTTGTTAAATTCAGTGGGATTTTGTCAGATTGTCAGAGGTCCAACACACATTAGATTTAATTATAACTTACAAAGTTGAAATTCAAAATGTAAGTATCACTCCATTAAATCAAGTTATTTCCAATCACTACTTAATTTCATTTGATTTGGTTCTGCCCTTACCAATACACTCACAGATTAAAACAAAGACTGTGTGATATCTAGATTGTAATTCTGCTTTAAAATGTATAGATACTTTGAGCAAGTGTAATTTTGGAAAATCATTTAGATCAGCTAACATCAAATGTAAATGTGGAAAACAATTTAGATAGCTAAAATCACATTATGATCTTGAGAAATGCTCTGGACAGAGTGGCTCCCTTTAAAACAAAAATGATCAAAGCACATTGAAACTTTCCCTGGTTTAATGAGAACACTCGAGTTCTTAAAATAGAGTGTCGAAAACTGGAGCGCAGATGGAGAACAACAACAAAGCTGCATGTCTTTCAAATTGCATGGACATGGAGTGTTAAAAAATATTAAAAAGCTCTCTTTAAAGCTTACTGAGACTATCTTTGGGTATTGTTTAGAGTAGTGGCTAATTTAACAAATAGGAATTCTGATATACAGTGATCCCTCACTATATCGCGCTTCGACTTTCACGGCTTCACTCTATCACGGATTTTAAATGTAAGCATATATAAATATATATCATGGATTTTTTGCTGGTTCACGGATTTCTGCGGACAATGGGTCTTTTAATTTATGGTACATGCTTCCTCAGTTGCTTTGCCCAGTTGATTTCATACAAGGGACGCTATTTCAAGATGTCTGAGAAGCTACCCAATCAGAGCATGTATTACATATTAAATAAAACTCCTCAATGATATATGATATGCTTCCCGTGCGGCGCTTCACATACTTGAAAGCCCAAACAGCACATATTGATTTTTGATTGTTTGCTTGTCTCTGCCTCTCTCTCTCTCTCTCTCTGACATTCTGATGGAGGGGGTGTGAGCAGAGGGGCTGTTTACACAGTGGCTGTTTGCCTAGAGGATATGGACGCTCCTCTAAAAAATGCTGAAAGCCTACCTTCACATTGCTGCCTTCCTTGTAGCTGCTTTGTCCAGCGGTGCCTCGCATACTTAAAAGCCCAAAAAGCCCTATTGATTTTTGATTGTTTGCTTTTCTCGCTCTCTCTTTCTTTCTCTCTCTCTGACATTCTCTGCTCCTGACACGCATTCTTTGAAGAGGAAGATATGTTTGCATTCTTTTAATTGTGAGACGGAACTGTCATCTCTGTCTTGTCATGTTTAAACATTTGACTAAAGGATGTTATTTCATGTTTAGAGGGCTCTAATAATGTTAGAATATTTAGAAGGTCATAAACAGGTTTTCTATGCTCTAACTGTGAAAATATTCGATTTATAAATAAAGAATCCTACTTCACGGAAATTCATTTATCGCGGCAATCTGGAACAGATTAACCGCAATAAACGAGGGTTGACTGTACAGTGTAAAATTCCAACAGATATTAGCAGTACAGATTTTATGAACTTCTTTAATGAGAAAATTAAAAATATAAGATCCCAGATCTCAGTATCACAGTGCAAACCACACTGGCAGACCCTGCCTCACATTGGATTCAACACTTTTAAAATTTTAATCATTTAACAGAGAAGGAAGTCTTGACTTTAATTTCTAAAATGAAACCTACTACTTGTTCCCTTGACCCAGTGCCAGCAAAAATAGTAAAAAGAGCAATTCAGCACCTATTCTTAACATTATTGATAGTTCATTATTATTCATTATTCATGGCACAGCACCTGATGCACGAAAAGTGTCAGTCATAAAACCATTACTTAAAAAGTCAGACCTAGACCTACACATACTTAATAACTATAGACCCATTTTCAAATTTACCCTTTCTCTCGAAAATACAAGTTGTCACCAGTCAGCTTCAGTAACACCTTATGCAGTTATTTGAGAAATTCCAGTCTGACTTTTGCACCGGTCATAGTACAGAAACAGCACTAATGCATGTTGTAAACATTATTCTGATATCCTCTGATGAAGAAAACTCCACTGTAATTACGTTGTTAGACTTAAGTGCAGCATTTGACACCACTGACCATTCTATTTTACTGCACAGGCTAGAAAATGATGTTGGGCTTACAGGCGCTGTCCTTGCCCTGTTTAGTTCTTACTTATCAAATCAATTCCAAAATGTACAGAAATGTGCTGACAGTACTCCATCATTACACACAGAACTGAGATATGGTGTCCTGCAGGGGTCAGTACTAGGACCTTAACTGTTTTCACTTTACATGCTTCCACTGGAATCTCTCATTAGAAAATATAATGTTAATTTTCAGTCGTACTCATATGATACCTTTCTTTAGACCAAATGAAGTTTCTCTGTTGTTGTCTTTATTTAGTTGTGTTAGTAAATTAAAGGAGTGGATGGGTGAGAACTACTTGTCTTTAAACACTGATAAAACAGAGATGTTAATTATTGGAGGGAATGATGCTGGTCGCAACAATATTCTTTCATCATTTAACTCAGTTGGAATCACCATTAATTTTACTGAATCAGCCCATAATCTAGGAGTTATCTTTGATTCTAGTGTGTCATTTAAAGCGCATATTACAAATTTGTCTAAATCATGTTTCCTCCATCTTAAAAATGTTGGGAAATGATGGCATTTTCTAAATAAATGGGATTCTAAGAAATGAATTCATGCATTTATTTCTAGTTAGCTTGACTGCTGCAATTCAGTGTTCACTGGATGTTCAAACTGCTCTTTATATAGCTTTCAGTTAATCCAAAATGCTGTTGCAAGAATTATTACAAGGACAAGAAAACACAAACACATAACTCCAGTTCTTATGTCCTTACTCTGGCTCCTGGTTAAGTTTAGGGCAGATTTCAAAATCCTCCTTTTAACATATAAAGCCTTAAATGGCCAATGTCCAACTGAACTTACAATGACTTACAAACCAGAGCGCACATTAAGATCTCAAGATGCCGGTCTGCTTATGATTCCAAGGATTAATAAAATAACAGTGGGAGGTCAGGCTTTTAGTTACAGGGCCCCTAAACTGTGGAATGGTCTGCCTGCTACTATAAGAGATGCCTCTTCGGTCTCAGCTTTCAAATCCTGGCTGAAGGCTCACTACTTCAGTTTAGCATATCCTGACTAAAGCTACTGATTAACTGTGCATACTGCCGTTCTGTTGTTAGTCATTAGCTCTAAAACATAAGTTATATGATAGTTATAACTTGTTACTATTCCTTACTTATTCTGTTTCTCTTCTCGGTACTCAAATGTGGCACTTGGTGCCACTGCTCTACTGCCTGCCTAAGGTAAAGTCATCTCTGATGGAAGATTGCAGGAATTGTTGGGTAGTGGGGACCTTTCATCGGATTGGCTAGCCAGTACTGACTCAGCTGCGGAATGGCCAATAGGAGGAAGTAACTTGATGGTAGAGGTCTCCTGGACCCTGAACAAATCCAAATCGTCTTATGTAATATCATCTACTGTTGAATTCTGGTCTGTACTTGTAATATTTCTATTACACTATTATGTTGTATTGAGAATTACTTTGTTTTGTTCTGTGTATTGTATTGTATTTACCCCCTTTCTTTGACATCCACTGTATGCCCAACTCACCTGGAAATAGGTCACTCCTTGAACTGCCCTTCCCAAGGTTTCTTCCATTTTTTCTCTACAAAGGTTTTTTGGGAGTTTTTCCTTGTCTCATTAGAGAGTCAAGGCTGGGGGGCTGTCAAAAGGCAGGGCCTCTTAAAGCCCATTGCAGCACTCCTTGTGTGATTTTGGGCTTTAACTGTATTTAATTGTATTGTGTATGTAGTGGAACAGCGTGTTGCTGCACCCACCACATGACAAAACAGCTCTGGATGCTGGTTGGCAATCCCCCAGGCAGACACGCTGTCCAATCCCGATCTCTGGAAATGACCACCTATCTGCCGCAGCCACGTGTTACATAAACAGCCCCTTGGCTTGCGAGCCAGGTCATCCTTGGGCCACATGGTTATAGTGCTGTAATTGACGCTCCCACACAATGCAGGTAATGTGCCTCATTCGAGACTCTATGAGCAACTGCTCATTCAACACAAAGTCAAACCAGTGGCACCCAAGGATCCTCTGAAGAGACACAGTACCAAAGGAGTCCAGTCTTTGTCTCAAGTCACTGGATAACATCCATGTCTCGCAACCATACAGCAAAATAGGAAGCACCAGATCTCTAAAGACTTGGACCTTCATCCTTTTGCAGAGATATTGGGAGCACCACACTCCCCTTTCCATCAACCTTGTGATCCCCCTTGCTCTCCCAATCTGTCCACTGACTTCACAGGAAGAGTCACCAGAGACACTCTCTCCTCAGACAGACATGTTGCTGATTGCTGATGGCTGTACCCAAGAGGTCATTAAAGGCCTGGATCTTGATTTTTACCCAGGAAACTTGAAAGCCCAGACGCCCAGACACTCTGACTCTTTGCTCAGTCTCTTGAGAGACCCAATCAGAGCTTCCATTGACTCCGCAAACATTACAGCATTGTCGGCAAAGTCAAGAGTGGCCTGTACACTGGTACTGTGAGTACTGTGCAGAGTGGTGGCAGAACCTCTGCATTTTTCCCAGTTGATTCTGGGATTTTTCAGGGGTGTGTTCTTGCTCCTACTCTGTTCAATCCTTGCATGGACTGGGTGTTGGGCAAGGTTGTGGGGTACAGCGACTGTGGGGCATTTGTTAATGAAGAGAGAATTTAGGAGAACGTATTGAAAAATATATATTCAAATTATTAGTTTGTAAATTAATTTATGAACAGTCATTTATTTAAAAAGTTAATAATACAATATGATACTGAAATAGCAAATTTTTTAACAAACTGACATTTTTGGACACACTGTAAGTAATTTATATTTGCAGTTTTTAAGCAGCTAAGACCTTGTGTGATGTGTCTAAAGCCATCAATAACAGAGTTCACTTTATTTTTTCAAGGATGTCTAGAGAGTGGTTTGAAGTCTTACAACAACACTAGAAGAAACAAAAATGTTTTTTTCAGTTCCCGTATTGTGTGTGTAATAATTTATTAAAAGAAAATTAACCACATTATTTAATATTTACTGCGGTGGGCTGGCAACCTGCCCGGGGTTTGTTTTCTGCCTTACGCCCTGTGTTGGCTGAGATTGGATCCAGCAGACTCCTGTGACCCTGTAGTTAGGATATAGCGGTTGGATAATGGATTAATGGATGGATTTAATATTTATGAAAGATTAATACTGCATGTCTTCTGACCTGAATCTAAAATTCCTTCCCTTTTTTAAAAAGGATGTTTCTGCTTCTGCATGAACGAAGGTATGAAAGGAAAGGCCTGATCACACAAGTCAGTAAGAGGAAATTTGTCCAGGTTAAATTCTTGAGTTGAAAAGAAAATCTGATTGTGGGCTTTACTGCTCTTGATCATTCCTTCAAAAAGAACATTAAAAACCAAACACTTAAAAAGGAATTTGTTAAATATTTAAAGCACATTATGTATATGGAATAGTGAAATTTCTCATAGGATAACAATTGCAGAAAATGTTTTTCTGATAAATTTGTCAAATAAGTTGACAGTGAAAACTATTGCATTAAGAAAATATCTTTCAGAATATAACTATTGCCTAATTAGATGCACAAAGAGATTAACAAAGTATGTTATTATTCCAATTTTATTTGAATATTAAGAAAAAGAATTGCCATCAGTTGGGGTTTGTGTTTAATCTGAATTTGATGTGAAATTGTATGGTTTATTGTATACTTTTTATAATACTTATAACATATTCTTATAAAGGGAACAAGAGAAACTGCATATTAAGTCCTTTACAGCATACAGTGTGCTTTTAAACTTAAAGCAGGTGATAATTAGTAAAGATAACCTATTCTTGCTCAATCCCCTCCAAGCCTCATTCCCTCCACCCTCCGACTCCCACTGTATCCACATTGAATCAGGGGTTTCAGTCTTGTCAAAAGGTTTGAATTTTCATTTATTACTTTGGCTTTTTGCTTGATGGCCACTTTTACTAGATAAACAGTATAAAAGTCAGAGAGTCATACTAAAGCTACTTAATCCAATTTACAGTTACACTTAAAAAAAGAAATAATATTTTTAATATTTCTAAATTTCCATGAAATATGGTTTAAAATATTTAGCAGTCTAATTTAACAGTAATAAAAATTTAATAAATGGAACTTTTTAACAGACATGATGAATATATCTATAGACATAGAGGAAATGCTCTTCTCTTCTCTTCTCCTTATTCCAATGCTCCTAACTCTTTTTGAATATCTCATTTTATCATTTGTCTGCTTGGCTACATTCATGGGGCTACAGTTTCTTGCAAAATACATTTTTATACTCATGTATTCAATAATTTACAAATTATGGCTTGTGTTGAATATCATATTGAATCTGTCTAACAAATGATCTGACAAAACTCTGAGCACATGGTTCAAACAATTTAACTACACCTGTGTTGTTGTAACAGATCTTTATGATTTTTTTTTGTTTGGATCAATCTAAATCAAAACAAAAAGATTAACAAGGCTTCAAAAGTAACAATTACCAGTGTTGAAAACATGAAATCTACATTAAACCAATAAATAATCCACTCTTAACAGGTTTTCACAACATTGCAATATGTCAGTACTTACATTTTGAAATATGGGATTCCCAAAAAAGGGGACTCGCAGTATTTTAACATACCATCTTAAACACAGAAATCAAGCTATTTAAGGCTTCAGGTTAATTAGAGTCTTTATAATTTTGTGAGCCTGTCATCTTCATGGGCAAATGCACCATTGTTTACACCTTCCTTTATTTCGAGAACACCACAGTAAATTCCATTTTCTACAATTTTGTCTTCTTTTTCCAGTTCTTCACCATCTTCAATTTCCTTTATTTTCCTAGAAAAATCAAAAAGAATTATTAAATGGAGCTGAGACAGAGTTTACCATTTTAATGTGAAGTCAGTGCAGCTCTTGTGATGCATAGGGCTGGTTGAAGAAACCTATTGGAATTTATTGACCTTATGTTTCTCTTCCTATGTTGATAGTGCCTACTATAGTGTCACAAAGGTTAAGAAGACATCAGTATAAATCAGTCAAATAGATGGGACAATGTTCATGACCGGGTGTCTCAAGAATCTAATGATAGACACCAATTTTTCAGCACTTACTTCTTTTCAGGGAAAATCCTTATACCTTGGTGCGACCCAAAGGATTGCCATTATTATCAAAAGGAGATCAGGCTAATCATGGTATTTACATACCAGCTAGCTTAACACATATGACAAGTAAATTAATGCACTAAGTCATACAAGACAAAACAGAAATGCATCTGAATAGCATGAGTTTGTAAACAATAAGCACAAGTTTCCAAAGCGTTTTACTTATCCATTCTAGTCTTGTGAAGAAATGACAAAAGCATACTATATTCCACAGTATTTCTTGACGATTACTGTAGGATCAATAATCCTGTAACCATTGAAGATATTCATATTGAAGACTAGCCATGTGCGCCCAACTACGTTGCGCGTGTTAAAGTTGTCTGTGAAGGACTCCCTGTTTAAACGTGGCTGCCAGTCATGAACTGGGCCCTTTGTCACACAGCATTATGATTTTTCACAAGGGAAACAAAATTACAAAAGAAAACCCTTGGATATTGATTCGATAGGAACGGCCTACTCAGAATCACTGTCCGAATCGTAATTATGTTGTGGTGTAGGAGCATTTCTGCTTCTGTCCGTTCAGAGTCCATCTCGTTTTCACGACGCTGTCGTTTCCTCTCACGATCTCTTTTCAACCTTTCTCCAATCTCGCAGGTTGCTTTGTGGCAATCCAAAGAGTAAGGCAATATACACGGAGCAATGGTTATAAAAGGGGGACACAGGTTACAGTTGGTCCAGAATGCTGCCGCTCGCTTTCTGGTTGGGGAAAGAAAGTATGACTCGATTTCTCCAATATTAGCTTCTTTACACTGGCTGTCTGTTAGTTTTTGAATTGATTTTATAATCTTATTGCTAGTTTTTAAATCTTTACATGGGCTTGCTTCTGCCTATTTATCTGAATTGTGTGTTTTACACCAGCCATCCAGAGTGCTTAGATCTTCTGGTCAGTCGTCTCTGCTTGTCCCTCGTACCAAGTGTAAAACTAAGGGGGACAGAGCTATTGCAGCTGCTGCTCCTCGCCTCTGGAACTCTTTACCTCATTACATAAAGGAATCGTCTAGAATTAAACTGTTCAAAACAAGATTAAACACTCATTTCTATTCACTTGCTTTCCGTGACCTTCAGTAATACTGATGATTTCCTCATTGTGATTCTATAATCTTACTTCTATTTATTATTTATGTTCATTTATTTTATTTCTATTTATGTTTTTTATGTTAATTGTATGTTCTTCTCTTCTTTTATTGTAAAGCACTTTGACCACAGCATTCCTATGTTGTCTGAAATGTGCTATATAAATAAATTGACATTGACATTTAAGGTTGGTGGAAATTTGGAAAAAAGTACTGAGACATTTATTTGAAGTGTAAACCTTGACAGCTTTCAAGAAGTATCTGGATGGGATACTGGGACAGCTTACCTATTAACTAAACAAATGAGCTTGATTGGAGTCAATGGTCTCCTCTCATTTGTCCAATTTATTATGTTCGTATGTTCTTTAAGGAACTCTACTTTCTGTTATTGTGTGCCAGGGGTTTCACAATTTATTTCTCTCTTTTGAAGTTTCAGACTGGTCCATTTTGTCCTTTGCAGGCTATAATGCTTGATTCTCAATTCAGTGGCAAGACCAATTTTGTGGCTAGGTCTCTTAGACTATGTTCACATTGTCAGGCGGAATGTCTTAAAGTGACTCAAATCTGATGTGTTCAGTTCTGTGTGGACACAGAAATCCGATCTTTTCAAATCAGGTTTACATCACTTTAATATGTGATCCTCAATCAGATGTGTATTTGATTCTTGGCCTTGAGACATGATTGTGAACAAATAGATCAAAATTCATGTGATTTGTTTGTCTATATGCATGGGGTGTAGTGTTGTCATCATCAACTAGAACCGGTAGAGTGGCAAAGCAACAATGGAGGAGAGATATAGCTGTGACAACAGTCATTGTCCTACCATTGCCTACTCCTTTCTTATACCACTGCTACTCTTGATGTAGCAGTGCCAGAAATAACCGTGAAAACAGCAAAAACTAGCCCTCTTCTCAACCTAATCATGTACAGCTGACAAACTGTTTGCCATCCTCCAGAGCAAAATGCGATGCACACACTAGCTACTAGCATGTTCATTTTGCTGGTTTTAACACCATGAGTCATCTCACAAATATGATGGTTTTTTTTGTTGGTGTCGCAGATGACTTGTGCATAAACTGAGTGTGACAGGAATGCTAATAGCATTTATCACCTGTTTGTTATGTTTTCTTAACAAAGAAATCATTCATCACCATAACAGAGAGAAAGTTCTCCTGAAGCATACAGGTAAAAAATGAATGAATTATCTCATGAATTATCTCACAAAAGGTATACTTGCAATGGGTGTAAGAAGCAAGAATTTAGTATGGATAACATTTGCAATTAATGGGGAGAAACTTTTCTTTGTGACTGCTGGTGCAGCTAGAAGCTCCCCATTCAAGAGAACCAGGATTACTCAAACATATTTATTAACAACAGCATTTTACAGATGAATCTAGATGTATCCCTTGATTTTGCTATAGATTGCTTCTTTATGTATCCTTCATTTTTTATTATTCTGTTCTTTTAGTTTTTCATTTAAATGTTTTTGTGAATGTTTTTTCTTCTTCTAATTATTGGTGGCCATAATAGCTTATGGTCATATTTGTTATATGCTGAAGTAACTATTAAAAAAAATAAATAATTAATTCCAATTAGAAAACATCAAAGGCCTCAGGTAGAATACTTTCTTAGATCCATCCATCCATTTTCCAACCCCCTGAAACCGAACACAGGGTCACAGGGGTCTGCTGGAGCCAATCCTAGCCAACACGGGTGCACGATGTGGGTTCTGGAACCAATCCTGTTTGGGGTGCCAACACCGTCGATAATGAAACCGAGGCCACAATGGAGGCACAAAGCATCACAGGGGATGGTTGAAAGTACAAAAGTGCTTTTATTTAGAATCCAACAAAAACAAAGTTCATAAATAAATAGTGTAGTTCTTCAAATTCATTAAATAAATAATCCATAACGTGGAGCATGTCCTTTGGACTGTGGGAGTCTTTAAAACCAAAGGAAGCCCACCTGCTTATCCCAGACACAGGCAAAACATGCAAACACACTCAAGAGGGAGGACCCAGGAACCAAACCTTGGGTCTCCTAACTGCAAAGCGACTTCCGCTGCCTTTCTGCGGCCTTCTACCACTGCACCACCATGCTGCCCTACTTTCTTAGATTCCATACCAAAATTTTGCTTATGCTCAAAAGGCAAAAACAGTAATTTAAAATATCATATGTACACTGCATGCCATTCCAAGTTCATTTATAAAGCTCAAATCAACTTAAAATTATGCACAAGCTGTTAGCTGCTCTCTGTCACCTCTCACCAGTAACCATATAAGGCTGAAAAACTGGCTTTTTTGAATATTCATGATCTAATCACCTTATAAATGTGGCATTTTCCTGAATGAGATATTCACAACAAACCATGGGAGGAGACAGAAAATGAAACTTCAGTGAATTTGAACTTAGGGTATTACTGACTGACATGGAGAACAGCAAAACATTATTTTTGCTGGTTTCTCGTGGACATCACAAATAAAAGAAAAAAAACAGTGGGATCAAGTGGCAGCAGATGAGTAGAGAGAGCAATAGCAGTGTGCCATTATGCAGCACACACTAAAGGAAACATTGCACGAATTGACACAAGCTGTTTGTGCAGAACTGCCAGACATTGAGAACAATCTTTGTGAAATTGTAAAAAAATAAACTTACTTTGCCAAGTAAATGTCAATGTCAAAAAAGTCTGTGTAGGACTTACAGATAGTGGAAATTTGCCATAATGTTAATTTTCACTCCAAGTTTGTGTTTTAAAAATCACAGCTTTTGTATAAGAAATGGCTTACGCATGTTGCAGAGTGTAAACACATTTTATACATGATACCACAGGCTCCCATCCTTTCCTCTCCTTTTATAGTTGAGGAGTGTGCTACTCTGCCAGCATTTGGAGAACAAATATTAAAAATACAAAATAAATCTAAATGGAAACACACTTCAATGTTTTCAGAATGAAATCACATCTGATTGAATCTTAAAAATGTTAACTTTAACACAGTATCAATTTTACATTCTAAGAGGATTATAATTACATGAAGTAACAGAAAGTAGCTAACACTGGTAACTTTTAATGCAAGATAAGACAATGTAAAAACCAAGCAGTCTCAAAGAAAGCATTTTTTGTAACATAAAGAAAATTACCTCTTTTTTGCCAGCACTCCAGATACAATAATTGCAATAATGCCTAATGTCACTATTCCAATTACAACACCAAATACAACAAGCCACACTGGATACGAGGGTTCAATTGGAGATGGTAAAGTAGAAGTGATCCCTACAAACTCCAAGGTTTTGTCACTCAATAAAAATGCACTGTTGATCCTGTTTCTAGATGATCTGTAAGAAAAAAATAGAAAAGAAGCATTAGATGTAAACTAGTAATCTCTCTCTCTCCATATATATATACTGTATATATCGTCACACACGTGCACATGGGAGCCATCCATAGGGACCAAAAGAAAGGAATTCCATGCCCAGCCAGAGGGTGTTGAGGTGCATTCAACCCTCTTATTTTGTCCCCGCAGACCAGACATGGGAAATTCCACCTGAATACGAAGACGTCACTTCCTGTCTCAGCCCCAAGGACCACATCTCTTCCTGTCCCCCTATAAAAACCCCACTCCCTTCCTCTGTTGATCAGTTCTGTTTTGGACTCCGCTCTGTACACTATTGTGTTGAATATTTTGCTTATTTTGCAGTCAAGGTCTAGTACACAAGTGGCTGTCTCAAACCTTTGTCTTGTGTCAAGGCATCTTATTTTGCAATATTCTGTATATATATATATATATATATATATATATATATATATATATATATATATATATATATATATATATATATATATACTTGTATATATATTGTAATGGACAGCCGGGATTCTTACCCGGATGGGACGCCTCCATAATGGAAGGACCAGGGGAAGGAACTTGCACAGAGCAATATTTCCCCCAGGATGACAGAGGGCAGCCTCCCTGGCGTGCTACACTACCACGGGTTTGGAACATGGAAGCTCAGCCCTGCTGGGGCCCGTGGCCACCACCAGGGGGTGCATGGAGAACGGCTGAGCTCTCCTCTGTAGGGCTTCTGCCACTCTCGGAAGTGCAGCTGGAAGGAGATCGTGGAACACATGGAGCACTTGCAGGTGCTATATAAAAGGGGCCAGCTGCCACAACTCAGAGAGCAAGAGTCAGGAGGATGTGGACGAAACTTGCTGGAGGAGGAGTGGAGACGAGAGAAGGAAAGGAAAGGAAAAGAAAGAAGAAAGGGACAGTGTATTGGTGCTTTATGCTGTACTGTGCTTTGTAATAGGGAGCAAAGGAAAAGTGCTTCCCCACTTAAAATAAACGGGAACACACACTTTTATTCACAGTGGGAAAGGTTTCCCAACACCCGTTTTCCAGAAGCAGCTCAGTACAATACTGAACATTACTTTCTTTTTCCTTCTCCTTTCTCTTCTCTCTCTTTCTCTCTCTCTCTCTCATTCGCTTGCACTACTCCTCCGGCAAGTTTTGTCTAACTCCCTCCTGACTCTGGCTTCCCTGGAATGAAGGCAGCTGGTTCCTTTTAAGTTGCACCTGGGAGTACTCCAGATGGGTCAATAGCAAAGTCTGGACTCACTTTCATGTGTGGTGAAAGCCCAAAGTAGGGCTCTGCAGCTTCTGCAGCTCCCCCGGCATACTCTCTCTCCCGGTTCTTCCACAATATTAGTGTCCCAGTTGGTAAACTTAAAAGAAGTGGTGAGGCAGCCTTCTGCTGTTATGCACCTAAAATCTGGAATAGCCTGCCAATAGGAATTCGCCAGGCTAATACAGTGGAGCATTTTAAAACACTGCTGAAAACACATTACTTCAACATGGCCTTTTCATAACTTCACTTTAACTTAATCCTGATACTCTGTATGTTCAATTCATCATAATAAGTATTCATGGTTGGTCTAAAATCCATACTGACCCTTGCTCTCTCTTCTGTTTCTTTTTCCGGTTTCTTTGTGGTGTTGGCCTGCACCACCACCACTTACTCAAAGCATCATGATGCTCCAACATTGATGGACTAAAAGCCAGAAGTCTATGTGACCATCATCTTCAAGTCCTTCTGTGAGAACCCTAAATCCAAAGAGGACTTTTCCATTTATGTTAGGTAGAATGCCCAGAGGGGACTGGGCAGTCTAATGGTCTGGAATCCCTACAGATTTTATTGTCTTTCTCCAGCCGTCTGGAGTTTTTTTTGTTTTTTCTGTCCACCCTGGCCACTGGACCTTAGTCTTATTCTATGTTAATTAATGTTGACTTATCTTATTTTCTAACTGTGTGTTTTATTCCTCTATTCTTCATTACGTAAAGCAATTTGAGCTACTGTTTTTATAAAAATGTGCTATATAAATAAATGTTGTTATTGTTGTTGAAAGACTTTTGGCCATCCGTAACAATACTTATACATACATATATATATTGGGCTGGGAATCAATTAAAAATAATTAACTAAGTAATTGCATTAACGTATGTAATTAATTTCAATTAATCGTATCTAACATTATAACATGTAATTATAAAATTAATACATAAATCATGAAGTAAATGCACACTAAATCACAAATTTAATATAGAATCAACAAAAAGAAATAAAAAAAAATCATGGCATAATTTAAACTTAAACAATGACCTTTAACCTGAACTTTTAACAAAATACTACTTGAGCAAGTACAGGCAAGTAAAAGGCAAGTGGAAAACAACACAATAAGAAAATGTATTAATTATAAAATTGGCAGAGCATATGGGACATGGATAAAGCAAAGTAAAAATTAAACAATTGAAACGACTGTTGAGTTTGAATGCACTGCTGAAGACTAATTTAATTGAAAGAATAAGTATTTCTTAAATGGAAAATTTAATTAAAACTTGTGTTAAAACTCCATAAATACTATCCTCAATTGTTCATCACCATCAACGACTTCATAATTATACTCTACACAAGTGTTTTTTATTTAGTGTGCTGTGGAAATAACCTTGTATATATTCTGAGCATCCCAAATCCATACCGAGGACCACAAGTATTTCAGATTTTGGAATTGTCATAGATGACATGGGATAGGGGCGGCACAGTGGCACAGTGGTAGCGCTGCTGCTGCCTTGCAGTAAGGAGACCTGGGTTCGCTTCCCGGGTCCTCACTGTGTGGAGTTTGCATGTTCTCCCTTTGTCTTGGTGGGCTACCTCTGGGTGCTCTGGTTTTCTCCCACAGTCCAAAGACATACAAGTTAGGTGCACTGGCGATCCTAAATTGTCCCTAGTGTGATGTGTGGGTGTGTGTGTCCTGGTGCCCTGCCTGGGGTTTGTTTCCTGGCTTGCACCTTATGTTGGCTGGGATTGGCTCCAGCCTCGTGACCCTGTAGTTAGGATATAGCGGGTTGGATAATGGATGGACATGGGATAGTTGGCATTTGGGCTGGGCTGGATGGTTCCTTACCTGGCCAGAACGCCTGTACAAATAGATGTGCATTCGGGCCAGGTGGGTTAGTGATATCTTTCCCAGTCGAGAGGCTATAGTAGTGGAAGGACAGAGGGAGACTGTCTCTCAGGGCTATGTGTTCCCCCAATACACTTGGTGGTGGCTTCCCTCTTGTAGGACTCCTTTTTTGACACCTGCAGGGCTACATGGGAGTTGTATTATTGTCAGGCAGCCTATTGGAGTCCTTGGGTGCTTCTGTTGCAAGTTGCTGGGAGACTTCTCCCTTGCCAGGTAGAGGTTCCGCCTGACAGGGAAGTGCTTCCAGGTGGCAACTTTGTCACACCAGAGATACTAGCAAGTCCGAGTTGAAAAGGAGCTGCTCCTCCTTCCTGGGTTGAGTCAGAGTCAGGAGAGGAGTTGGGAGAAGCTCACCTAGGAGAAGTGGAAGAGGAAGAGTTGTATTTTTGGAATAAGTCTATGAAAAGTATTTGTAAAATAAAAATAGTTTATTTGAACCTGGAACTGCGTGCAGTTGTGCCTGAGGTTAGGGGCTTACTGATGACCCTTACAGGCCATGAGAATATTGGCATATTTAGCATCTTCCTAAAACCCTCTTCCTCAGTCAATGCCATGGTTTCATAAAGGGGTTAAAGGAAACTGAGGAAAAGACTTGATGCTGTGAGAAAATAAAAAGCTAAAATTGCTGTTATCCATTCACGACATCAGTAGCTTAAGCTAACTGAAGATTAATGTTTAATTTGTACATTGTAATGTGTGTATTCACAAAACAGACAGACTCACACACACACACATAGAAAATTGAAGGTGATTGGCTCCACTGGTTTGAGAAGTGCCTGCTACGATATCTTTCGGTCATTTTGAATATTGCATCATTGTATGATATAGCAACAACAAATAAACTTTAGATATGCACTGTAGTCTATGTATATGTATATACTATGTATTACAACATCCATCCATCCATTATTCAACCCGTTATATCCTAACTACAGGGTCACGGGGGTCTGTTAGAGCCAATCCCAGCTAACACAGGGCGCAAGGCAGGAAACAAACCCCGGGCAGGGTGCCAGCCCATTGCAGTGTATTACAACATTGCTACTATATTCATATTTGCATTTCCAATAAGTAATGTTAACTTCTTTTAGTTATTCGTTTACTAGTGTAGTCAGAAGATGGATTCTGTGTAGCCTCCTCAGGGCTTATACTTGTGTTGTTAAGCAAATTATTGATTGTTTTGAATACTGAAATCTGCATTTTCTGTGGCTCTTTGTTATGAACTCTCTTAATCACACTCATTTTCACAGGGTGTAATACAAAGCTTACTCCAAATACATATTTTACAATTGATATTTTCATGAACATAGCTGCCAATTCTGTCAGCCTTGCATCAAAAAACAGACAGCATAAAGCACTTGTATCATTCACTTTTACACTTAGTCCATTGATGTCTTTGAATTTAACGTAACATAATGTTAATGTATAACGTGTGTATAATAGGGATCTTCATAGGAGAAGTTTCGACTGTAGATAGTTCATTATTAAAAGCTTGCCCTCTGTCAGACCAGGTTAACAAGAGCACCATTAGTTTAAAATCACAGCCTCTACTTTTAGTGGTGCCTTAATGATCCTAAAATACATTTTCACTATGCTTCTTTTGCACTGCTATTCCTTTAACATGAACAGACTACTATATATATATATTTAATATACAAATATAATCTTTGTATATAATATGCTACCGTGGCTGTTAGTTTGTCTGTCCAGTATTTTAAATCACTTACAGCTCACAAACCGTTTGAACTATTGCCCTGAAATTTGGTACACATATACTGACTTAAACAGTTTTAACGAGAAAAGTTGCTGACAAAAGAAGAAAAGAAGCGAACCACTAGGGTGGAGAAAAGAAGAGCTGCTCAGGAAGCAGCAAGTACATCAGCATCTGAGCAAACAAATGCTAAACGTACAGAGAAAGAGCATGAAAACTATGAATGCTCAAGTGAAGTGTATTCACTGCATGTTGTCATGCAGTGAGCCATTACTAGTAGTTAAATAATACACTGAGAAGAGAACTCATGGATATGGCCCAGCTTTTACAGTATTTAATAAAATAGGCTTGGTCTAAGCAAACCAATATTTTTGATTGACCGGGTTTCTCTGCACTTCTTCTTTTTACAACTGAGTTTTGATTGTGGTAAGTGTGAAAAAAGTGAAGCCAACTGTTAACTCTACAGTTTAAATGTTTAATTAAACACAACTTGTACTGAGTCAGGTTGGTTCAATGGTAAATTATTCACGATGCTTCATAGTTTCAGCAATTGAGATTTGAAACCTGGTCTAGCCACTGTCTATGTTGACCAAGCACATTACCCCTTTAGTGTGCATGGGTTTTAGCTTTACTGCAGCTACTCCAGTTATCTCCCATAACTCAAAGACTTACTTGATGCTGGGTTAACAGGTATACTCTGAAGTGGCCTGGTTTAAGGGTATGCCTTAATATGCCATATGATGTGCCAATGTCTCTTCCAGTGTTGATTTCTGCCTTGTGCCTAATGCTCCTAATACAGTACCTATAAATAACACTCCCTCTTTGGGAGTTTTCATGTTTTAGTATTGTACAGCATTGAATCACAGTGGATTTTATTTGTGTTATTTGACATTTTGACATTGACAGCTTTTGACCTTTTAATGTCAAAGTGAAAACAGATCTATGCAAACTGACTAAATTAACAGCCCACTGTTAATTTAGAATTAGACTAAGATGGTTTGGGCATATGAAGTAAAAAGTAGAGGATGATTTGATAAAGAAGTGAGAGAATGAGGCTATGAGGAAGGTTGAAGAAGATGTGGTTGGAGGTGGTGTTAGATGATATGAAAAGAATAAGTCTACCCTAAAGAATTCCCAGGACTGTAGAGAGTGGGGAAAAACAATTTTGGGGAACAACTGGCTAACTTAGTTAAAACTGAAATATGCCCATAAAACTGGTGATGATGATGATTAATTTGTAAACTTTTATAAGCATTACTTCTTTCAAATAATACTGATGAAGCAAATACAGGTACAGGTCGAATCTTCTGTATTGGAAATTTACTTACATTATAGCCTTCTCAAGCAGATCTTGTTGGACAAGTTTTGCTGTATTGGGACTCTTTACTACTATCCAAAAGGAAACTCTCTGTGTTTCGTTGCAAATTAAAACGCTGGAAACACTGTGAAAAAAAAATTATAAAAAAGAAAAATGCATAAAAATGGTGTCAAACTTTACTCTATTTCCTTGCACCAACCACCCTTCTATTGAAAAGTGAGAACTCCAGATACCTTAGAGCCTGTCATTGCACAAAAGCACCAAAATTCTAAAAAACCAAGACAAGTCCAGGAAAAGAGATTGTAAACTGAGCCAGTCCAGCATGGTCTAATCCATGTCCCAGAATGTCCCAAAATGGGTTATGGCAGCGGTTCGTAAATTCAGTCCTGGGGACCCATTGTGGCTGCAGGTTTTTGCTCCAACCCACTTCTGTATAAAATGGTATTTCTTTTTTTTTTTTTATTTTTTATTAATTTTATTACAATCAATACATAGCAATCAAGTTTTTACAAAAAGAATTATGCTAAGAACAGATCGATCCCCACCCTTGAGAGAGAGAGCAAGCCAAACGGTGTAAAATTTAAGGCTTGTAAAAATACCTAAATCAACAAATTCTCTGTGCTTTATAAACTCATTTCAAAATATTACTGATTAGATCCTGCCATGTTTTGAAAAAAGTCTGCACAGATCCTTTAACTGAGTATTTGATTTTTTCCAATTTTAAATAATATAACACATCAGTTTCCCACTGACTTAAAAGAGGAGAGTTTGGGTTCTTCCAGTTTATCAGAATAAGTCTGCGTGCCAACAGTGTAGTGAATGCAATCACAATTTCTTTGTCTTTCTCCACTTTAAACCCATCTGGAAGAACCCCAAACACAGCTGTTAATGGGTTAGGAGGGATTGTGAGTCCAAGGCTGTCTGAGAGGTAATTAAAAATTTTTGTCCAGAATAATGTTAATTTGGTGCAGGCCCAGAACATGTGACCTAGTGAGGCTGGGACTTGGTTGCAACGTTTGCAGGTTGGATCATGCTCTGGAAACATTTTGGAGAGTTTTAGTCGAGACAGATGTGCTCGATATATAATTTTGAGTTGTATAATTGTATGCTTTGCGCATATGGAGCTTGAGTGAATTCTCTGCATTTCTACTTTCCACTCCTTTTCTGATATATTAATTGAGAGGTCATTTTCCCAGTGTCCTCTTGGATCTTTGAAAGGAAGGGATTGTAAAAGGATTTTATATATTGTAGAGATGGAGTCTAACTCCTTGAAATTGAGCAATAATTTTTCCAGCGTGGATGAGGGTGCAAGATGAGGAAAATCTGGAAGGTTCTGTTTAACAAAGTTCCTGATTTGAAGATAGTGAAAGAAATTTGTAGCTTGCATTGCATATTGCTGATAACTTGCATTTATTGGGGCAAAAAGCAAGGAATATAAAGAAGTACTGCAGGATTTTACTTCTATTGCGGACCAAGCCTGTGTCTGTTCATCTATTTGTGTCCAGGTTTTTATAGCTTGTATGTTTGCTACCCAGTAATAAAACTGAAAGTTGGATAGAGCCATGCCACCTTCTGCCTTAGGTCTTTGTAGGGTCGCTCTTTGGATACGTGGATGTTTTGAGTTCCAAATAAATGAGGTTATTGTTGAATCTAATTGCTTAAAAAATGATTTATTGATATATATTGGAATGTTTTGAATAAAAAAGAAGCTCAGGAAAAATATGCATCTTAACAGCATTCATTCTTCCAGCTAGAGTGAGATGAAGATTTGACCATCTGTGCAAGTCTTGCTTAATTTTTTCCATATAGACGGCAAAATTTTGTTGATAAAGAGCTTTATGTTTACTTGTGATGTTTACTCCTAGGTATTTAAACTCATCTGCGATGATAAAAGGAAAGGAGTCAAATCTAATATTGTGTGCTTGAGAATTTACTGGAAAGAGCACACTTTTATTCAAATTAATTCTCAGACCAGAGATCTTTTGAAATTCTGTGCTATGAAGACTGCAGTCACAGAATTTTGTGGGTCTGATATATATAGTACCATATCATCTGCATATAGAGAAATTTTCTGTTCCAGTCCTTCTCTGAAAATCCCCTTTATCTGATAAGAATTTTGACAGTGAACCGCCAGTGGTTCAATAGCGATTGCAAATAGCAGTGGTGACAAGGGGCATCCTTGTCTGGTACCACATTCTAGTTTAAAGTAGTCTCAAGAAATGTTAATACAAACTGAAGCTTCTGGATTGGTATACAGTTGTTTGATCAATGCACAAATGTTCGGGCCAAAACCAAATTTGTCTAATGTAGTAAAAAGGTATTTCCATTCAATCATGTCAAATGCTTTTTCTGCATCCAATGATGATAATATTTCTGGGGTCTTTGACTTTGTTGGTAAGTATATTACATTAAACAGGCGTCGAAGATTGGAAGATAAGTTTCGACCCTTGATAAATCCAGTTTGATCTTGTCATATTACTGAAGGCAGCACTTTCTCCATCCTTCTAGCTATGATTTTTGAGAGTATCTTAACATCATTATTCAGAAGTGAAATTGGTCTATATGATGCACATTGTAATAAGTCCTTATTTTGTTTAGGAAAGACGGTGATTAATGCTTGGCGAAAAGTTTGAGGTAGAATTTGATTGTCTCTAGCTTCTGTAAATGTTGCTAATAGGAGGGGAGCTAGCTGAGCGGAGAATTTCTTATAAACTTCTGCAGGGTAGCCACCAGGGTCTGCTGCTTTCCCACCTTGAAGTGACTTTACAGCATCTAGTAATTCTGATAGCGCCAGAGGTTTATCCAATTCCTCCACACTAAAAGTATCTGTATGTATGTGGCATCTGTAATGTATCCAGAAATGCATTAGTTTGTGTGTTGTCTTCTTTAAACTCAGTAGAATATAAGGATTTATAGTAGTCTCTAAATGTGTGCATTATATTTTTATGGTGAATGATTTCATCTGCGTTCATGTTGGTGATTACTGGGATTGCATTGCGAACTTCTAGCTTGTGGATTTGTTGAGCTAAAAGCTTATTAGTTTTCTCTCCGTGTTCATAGTAATGATGCCTGGATTTATAAATTAGTTGCTCAGTTTCTTTAATTTTCAGGAGGTTGAGTTCTGAATGCAGAGCCTGCTTTTTTCTATGTAGAGTCTCACTTGGAACCCTAGCATGTTGTTCATCTACTCTAGTAATTTCGTTTTTTAGCTCTGCTATTTTCTTGGTTTCTAATTTATTCCTGTGGAAAAGATATGCAATAATCTGTCCTCTTATGAAGGCCTTTAGAGTTTCCCAGAGTATTCCAGCAGAAACCTCTGAGGATGTATTTGTCTCTAGGAAGAAACTGATTTGTTTGGATATAAATTCAGTAAAGTTCTCTTCTGCTAATAGAAGCGGGTTAAGATACCATCTGCGAGGTGAGTGTGTGGGGCATAGTGACTTTAGTTTCAAGATCAGAGGTTCATGGTCAGAAATAACAATAGCATTGTACTTGCAAGATTTAATCGTAAGCAAGAAATTATTATCTATAAAGAAATAATCAATTCATGAGTAGCAGTGATGTACTGGTGAGTAGAAAGAATATGTTCTTGAGTTTGGGTTTAGAAACATCCAGGGGTCTGATATGTTGTGGTCAGTTACAAACTGTGTAATTGTCTTTGCTGTGTTAGATGTCATCCCCCCTGTGACAGGAGTCCTATCTAAGAGTGGATTTAAAACACAATTAAAGTCCCCAGCCATTATAATTTTTTTGAGTGTTCACATTGGGAATGGATGCAAATGCATTTTACATGAATTCCTTATTATCGACATTAGGTGCATAAACATCTACAAAATCATTTTACTGTAAAATAAGTTGCTCTTGACCATCACATATCTCCCTTAAGGATCAGATACTACATCTGATGCTACAAATGAGACTGTTCTATGTATGAGGATTCCCACACCTCTAGTTTTCTTTGTAAAGCTACAATGGAACATTTGGCCAGTCCAGTCCTTTTGCAGCCGGAACTGATCCTTGCTTATTAAGTGGGTCTCCTGTAAAAAAACTATTTTAGCGTTTAAACCTGTTAGGTGAGAGAATACTTTCTTTCTCTTTTTTATCCATGATTCAGGCCTTTAACATTGCAGCTCACAAAGTTAACTGTCCCATCATAGAAACATTGATTTTGAGGTAAGGATTAAAAGGATAGATTAGATATATCCTCCTCTCTTTCTCTCTCCCCCTTATACCCCCACCCCCCCATTTTTCCTTCCCACGTGAGACTGAACCCCACTTCACAGAGTCCCGGTCCTCTGACATACCTAGAGATAAAACACATCCAAAGCAAAACAAGCCCCCAAGCAGCCGCATTTAACACTAGAATTACCAGAGCCTACGAAAAAACTCATAATTCCGTCCCACCTTAAACTGCTTCTTAAACCCCTTCACACCTCTCCGACAGCGTCCTTTGTCTTCTAAATGTGCTGATAAAGAGAAGCTTGGAGCAGCCGGCTATTCCATCCCCCCACCAATTTAGAATGTGCACGAACTTCAGCTTGATTGAGTATCTGGGAGTGAAGTGGAGTTTTAGAGTGGAAATAATAGATCGTTGTTTGGAACACACGCATTTCATGTCTGTTCCGTTTCTACAGTAATCTGTGTCAACACATTGTTAAAACAGAAACGTTTTTTATATTCTAGTAGTAGATGACAAAATGTAGGCATAAACTATATAGTGTATGAAGCCTGAAGTCCAAATAGCAAAGAAACATTTTCACAAGAATAACACAATTGCACTTTTATTCAAAAATATAACTGCAGAAACAAAAAGCCGCCTTAACATGCGACATTGACAGCAGTTTATTGTAACTGCCTCTGTGGTTCAATAGACTCAGTCCCCACTTGGAAATCAAGAGGTCACGAGTTTGATCCTGCGCCCCTCCGTTTTGAGAAGTAAACTGCTCTTAGTCTTACTGCTTTAGAATAAAAGCATACATTTGATTTCAGTCTGTAACAGCCGGTGCAATTTATCATCCTTGTAAAGGTTAGCTTTTTTTTTAATTCACTTTTCATTCTCTCAGTCGCGTTCAGAATCAATCCATACAACCCCATCTGACACGGCTGTTTTCACTAAAGACGCTATAGCTCTGCAGTGTACCACGATGCATACTAACGCCAACCAAAGGGTTCTGACACACAAACGCTGGCGAAGCTGCCTTCTTCGTATCTCACCATCACTTGCTTTTCTTTTTATTCAGTTTTATTGAGTGTTCCTGCCAGTCCCCGCATGTTGCTGTATGCTGTTTCTTTTGTACTCCAGGACATGCAGAGGAAAGAATGGTAAAGACCAGTAACTTCGGCGCTATATGCAATCATCAGACACTCCCCATCTGCCCGTGTCGTTCAAACACAGGAACATATATTGGTGTAAAAGTATAACAAAAGTGCACTTTTATTCAAGTGCACTTTTTCCATCGCCTTTTCCTGTAAGAAGCAATGTACACACTTCTCTCTATGCTGTGGTTTCTATTACACACCTGAAAGAAAGAGACAATACATGTGAAAATATCCAGCATACAGCAACATGCGGGGACTGGCAGGAACACTCAATAAAACTGAATAAAAAGAAAATCAAGTGACGGTGAGATACGAAGAAGGCAGCTTCGCCAGCGTCTGTGTGTCAGAACCGGGTGGGGGGGCGTTAGTATGCATCGTGGTACAACACAGAGCTATAGCGCATCTGTATTCTGTTTCTTTTGTACTCCAGGGCATGCAGAGGAGAGAATAGTAAAGAGCAGTAAGTTCAGCGCTATATGCAATGATCAGACACTCCCCATCTGCCCGTTGTTTTGTTATACTTTTCAATACTTTTTATACTGCTCAAACGGGCATGCTCAAAAAATACACGTGTAATGCCATGAAAAGTGCACACAGACACTTCATTTCGCAAACAAAACAAGTGCACTTTTATTCAAAACTACCTGTATAACCGAAGAAAAAAGAAAGCAAGTTACAGTAGGCGATTGATCGACAGCTTGCATGGTGCAATGCTAAGAAGTGCTGATTTTCATTCCGTGCTATATAAAATCATCACATTCAAATATTAACAGTTCCACACACCCAAGGACCGTCCTTCCTACATTTACGACCGTGTACTTGTTGCCGTGTACACACCTCTCTGTGCTATGGTTTCTATTACACTGAATGAGCACCTGACACTGTACTTTCTTCCCTGGGGAAGGTCCGCATCAGAGAATTTCCAGTTCCTGCATAAATTCACACCCGATCTGACGCTGTTCGTTTTCAAATAATATTGCATTAGTGCGATTATATTTTCACATATATTGTCTCTTTCTTTCAGGTGTGTAATAGAAACCACAGCATAGAGAGAAGTGTGTACATTGCTTCTTACAGGAAAAGGCGATGGAAAAAGTGCACTTGAATAAAAGTGCACTTTTGTTATACTTTTACACCAATATATGTTCCTGTGTTTGAACGACACGGGCAGATGGGGAGTGTCTGATGATTGCATATAGCGCTGAAGTTACTGGTCTTTACCATTATTTCCTCTGCATGTCCTGGAGTACAAAAGAAACAGCATACAGCAACATGCGGGGACTGGCAGGAACACTCAATAAAACTGAATAAAAAGAAAAGCAAGTGACGGTGAGATACGAAGAAGGCAGCTTCGCCAGCGTTTGTGTGTCAGAACCCGGGGGGGCGTTAGTATGCATTGTGGTACACTGCAGAGCTATAGCGTCTTTAGTGAAAACAGCCGTGTCAGATGGGGTTGTATGGATTGATTCTGAACGCGACTGAGAGAATGAAAAGTGAATTAAAAAAAAGCTAACCTTTACAAGGATGATAAATTGCACCGGCTGTTACAGACTGAAATCAAATGTATGCTTTTATTCTAAAGCAGTAAGACTAAGAGCAGTTTACTTCTCAAAACGGAGAGGTGCAGGATTGACCTCATGACCCCTTGATTACCAAGCGGGGACTGAGTCTATTGAACCACAGAGGCAGTTACAATAAACTACTGTCAATGTCGCATGTTAAGGCGGCTTTTTGTTTCTGCAGTTATATTTTTGAATAAAAGTGCAATTGTGTTATTCTTGTGAAAATGTTTCTTTGCTATTTAGACTTCAGGCTTCATACATTATATAGTTTATGCCTACATTTTGTCATCTACTACTAGAATATAAAAAAACGTTTCTGTTTTAACAATGTGTTGACACAGATTACTGTAGAAACGGAACAGACATGAAATGCGTGTGTTCCAAACAACGATCTATTATTTCCACTCTAAAACTCCACTTCACTCCCAGATACTCAATCAAGGCATGAGCTGAGAGAAGTTCGTGCACGTTCTAAATTGGTGGGGGGATGGAATAGCCGGCTGCTCCAAGCTTCCCTTTATCAGCACATTTAGAAGACAAAGGGCGCTGGCGGAGAAGTGTGAAGGGATTTGAGAAGCGATTTAAGGTGGGACGGAATTACGAGTTTTTTCATAGGCTCTGGTAATTCTAGTGTTAAGGATTAAAAAGTAGAGATATCTATTGATAATGATATAGTCTAAATACTATATGCCTAAAATATAATCATTAACAAACTATACACATAAAATATATAATCTTTAGCAATCTTAAAGTATTAAGATATTAAACCCAGGGAATGGTGTTAGAAAGTTGTCCAGGATATGCATAGTAAATCGTAATGCAATAATAACAATAAGAATTAACCAAGGGTATGATGTTAAACAGTCCCCTTTAGGGTAGTAAAAAAAAATAAATTTCTTCCACACACACATCTATAACTGTAATTAAGACATAAACAGAAAGCATCCGAGTAATAAAAAGAATGTATAATTATAATACCCGTATCATTATAAGTGGATCAGACAGCAGGTGATATCTCCTTGCCATGCCATGACAGGATGTGACTCACTATTGTGTTTCAGAATAGTGTCGGTATCAGCTTTCTTAATTCACTGCTTCCTCCTTGCTGGAGAAGACGTAGTATTGGCCTTGAACATCCACTTTCAGTTTGGCAGGATACAAGAGGCTGTATTTGATATTGGCTTGCCGTAACCGCTGTTTAATGTTACAGTTGTAGAAGGCTGCACGTTTAGCAGCTGTTGTGGGAGAGAAATCATGGAAAATACGAATGTGGTTATTTTCAAATATAATCTGTTGCTTGTGTCTGAGGAGTGCCATCACATCAAGCTTACATAATAATCTCTCGAAGCGGACAATAAAAGACCTAGGTCTAAAGGTATTTGATCCATGTATGCGATAAGCTCCTGCTATCTCGGTATCTGATTTAAAGTCCTCTCCATTTATTTTAGAGAATAGTTCAACTGCAAATTTCACTGGGTTTGGACTTTCACGATTCTCAGGTAGACCTTCAATTTTAATATTATTCCTTCTGCTTCCATCTTCCAGAGCAGCAAGTCTTTCTTTTTGAATTCGGAATTGGCAGCTGTATCTTTTCCATCAGCGGTGGATGCTAGATTTTCGGCTATTTCAAATTCGAGTCATGAATGACTGCTTAACATCCTCCAGCTGATCGGCAAGTGTGCTCAGTTTAGACGCGTTTAGACCCATCTCAAAGCAAGTATATAAGCATTTCCATTATTTATTAATTAGTGGGTCTGACGCTAAAGTAATTGCAGCCTTTCATCATTCAGCAGCCATACCACATGCACTTCAGAACAGGTCATCCACCTGAAGCTAAGCGTAATTGGATGGTTGGCCTTCTAGGAAAAGCTTGGGTTGCTGCTGGATGAGGTGTTAGCAAGGCCACAGGGGGAGGGAGCTTATCCTGAAGTCTGAATGTGGAACTGAATTCTCCAGTACAATGATGGGGACAATGTGTTATAAAAATATTTCCATCCTTTGGATGAGAAGTAAAATTGACATCCTGACTCTCTGTGGTCATAAGAGATCCCTGGGCATCCTTCATAAAGAGTAGAGTGTATCCTGATGTTCAGGCTAAATTGTCTTCCTTGGCCGAGTCATTCTGACCTCCATATCATCCCTGCTTCTAACTGGATATCTATCTCTCACCTCTTCATCACTCTACAGCAAATGTGTGGTGAGTGTACTGGCACAAAATGGCTGCCATTGCATCATCCAGGTGGTTATGCTGCACAATAGTGGTGGTTGAAGTGGCTCCCCACTCACTGTGTAAGTATTGAGAAAAAAGCTATACAAATGAAAAGAATAACTGTTATTCAGTGTTTTATGCCTATGAGCATGCTCTGCTTGTTTTAATTGTTATTATTAGGATACAATGGAGGGTGCAAACTGTGCAGAAAAAGGCAAAAATAGAAATATTTCTAAATGTCTTACAAATGCAAAATCATACTGGTGTGGTTTTCAGAATGTAGAATAACAAAAGAGAAAAAAGACAGCTAATTAAATGATATCAATGATTATCGCTGTCTGTGAATCTGGATGGATTACTCCTTCTGGTTACACCCTTGGAGGGTATTAAAGATGACATGACAAGATGGACCTTCTTAAGAAGACAGGGAGTCTGTTCTAGGCATCCCTGAAGTAAAGATAAGGTAGGTCCCTTGGAACAACTAGCAGCAGGCCCAATTAATTTGTTAAAAAATAAACAAACTTAACAAAGAGACACTTAATAGTCTCAGTTACTGAGGGCCCAGTAATGGTCACAGTGGTGGAGCAGATATTTTGAAGGTCAAACTGATTATCGTCTTTCTATGGGCAATGAGAGGCAGGAATGATCTTTGCTTTATCTTACAGATATACGTAGGCATTGTCACATTTTAAATGTTTGTCAGATACATGTACAATACTAATTATTGTTTCAATCCAATTTTTGATCATTTCCGGCGCCGCAGCAAGTGGCAGCCATTCCAGCAGCTCCGTGTATGACTTTATCTTTTTACCTTTTTTTTCTATTTATCTCTATTTCACTGATCACTTCTACCACTTTCTTTTATGTGGAATCGTTCCCTGGACACATTTTACTATTTTTACTACTTGACATGGATTTTTACACGCCGAGACTCACCTATTCAAATAGTCAACTTAAAGCACTGAAAAGAAATGCCCACGCCGGTGTGGTTCCCTATTTACCTGACGAGGTAAGAAGACGATATCGGGGCAGCCGAGCCGGCGCAAAGATAAAAGATAAGATAAAAGCCAAGCAGCTTGAGAGAAAATGGCGTTATAAACTGTCGGTGCCTTCTGTGATCCTGGGAAATGTGAACTCACTACCAAATAAGAAACGTGGCTAACAACTACCATCCCAGATGCTAACGTGGAGCTACCTGGGTTTAGCACAGTTAGAGCGGACAGAGACGCAAATACTAGCGGGAAAAAAAGAAGGAGGGAGTGTCGCTCTCTATGTCAATACAAAGTGGTGCAACTCAGGACATGTAAACGTTAACATCTCCAATTGCTGCAGGGACATCAAACTGTTGGCTGTAAGTCTGAATCCCTATTACTTGCCAAGAGAGTTTGGACACATGATTATTGTTATTGTTTACATCCCCCCTGAAGCGAACGCGGAGATAGCGAGTGACATCATCCATTCCGCAGTTGCTAAATTACAAACGCAGCACCCTGAGGCGCTTGTGCTAATCTCTGGAGACTTTAACCATGTGAGGCTGGATAAAATATTACCTGCCTTCTTCCAGTATGTGGACTGTAACACCCAGGGAAATAGGACTATTGATCTACTGTATACAAACGTTAAAGACGCATACAGCGCCACCCCACTGCCTGCGCTTGGGAAAGCAGATCATAACTTGGTTCTGCTTCAGCCTCACTACAAACCAAGAGTGAAGGTGCTACCTACAACATTCAGGAAGTGGTCCCCTGAGGCAGAGCAGGCTCTGAGAGACTGCATTGGAACTACAGACGACTGGGATATACTGCTGGGGTCACATAGTGAGAACATTGAAGAGGCTGTTGACTGCACAACTGATTAAATCAACTTCTGTATGGACATTATAGTTCCAGTAAGAACAGTACGCTGCTATGCTAACAACAAGCCATGGATTACAAGTGACATCAAAGGCCTTTTGAACCAGAAGAAAAGGGCTTTTAAAGACAGTGATCAGCATGAGGTCAGGCGCGTACAGAAGGAACTCAGAGTCCAGCTTCATGAAGAATCCACTGAACAGTGTCATCTCCAGGCAGAGGATTAGCTTCAGTGACAGACTTTTGTCACTGTCCTGCTCCACTGACAGACTGAGGAGATCGTTCCTCCCCCACACTATGCGACTCTTCAATTCCACCTGGGGGAGTAAATGCTAACATTACTCAAAGTTATTGTCTGCTTTTGCGTGCATTTTTATTACTCTTTAATTTAATATTTTTTTTGTATCAGTATGCTGCTGCTGGATTATGTGAATTTCCCCTTGGGATTAATAAAGTATCTATCTATCTATCTATCTATCTATCTATCTATCTATCTATCTATCTATCTATCTATCTATCTATCTATTGAATTTATTTTTTAAGCCTCTAAACCAACAAAAGGAACACTTTAATGTTATTTTAAAATACTATAACAGGTTAAGAAATTTAATAAATAAATACGTTTGACTTTGTCAGGTGAATGATTACAGAGACATAAAGATTACAGTATTAAATTCAATTCACACACTAAATGAAATATTCTAAGCTTCATCTGAATAAGCAAATAGTGTAATCATGAACCAAACCTTCAATGTCAAGTACTTTTTTTTTGATGACTTCATTCTAACCATAACTGTACTTTGCACTGTCCAAGAGATATCGAGTGAGTCAGATACTAAAACTGAATATTTCCACAGTCTGTATAAGTTTTTTTTTTTGAGAGAGCAGTGGTCCACAGCCTGACTGATAAAGAAAAGGCAGTGAGGAAAATGGGTTCTCAATGTCCTCCACAAGACTGATTACCATAAGCCAGTACATGACTGAGGATAAACATACCATTGATCCTCCATGCCATGCACTAAAGAAGAATCACTTTATGAACTTTAATTATAATATTTCCAAGGATCAACAGAAAAAAGAAAGAGAGGCTTTCCAGTGAGAGGGCAATGCTAGTAGTGCAGAAATGGCACCCAGGAAAAGCAACCTGTGCTAACTATGATTAAGAGAGAGTGTAGAAATGTCCACGTGAAGGGAGGTGTCCAGGTAAGAGATGCATCTGGGCAGAGAAGTTGAATGAGAGATTCATTTTCAAAATTCATCTTTAAATGGGGGCGGCACGGTGGCGCAGTGGTACCGCTGCTGCCTCGCAGTTCGGAGACCTGGGTTCGCTTCCTGGGTCCTCCCTGTGTGGAGTTTGCATGTTCTCCCCGTGTCTGCGTGGGTTTCCTCCCACAATCCAAAGACATGCAGGTTAGGTGGATTGGCGATTCTAAATTGGCCTTAGTGTGTGTTTGTGTGTGTCCTGCGGTAGGTTGGCTTCCTGCCTTGTTGGCTGGGATTGGCTCCAGCAGACCCCCGTGACCCTTTATTTTGATTCAGCAGGTTAGAAAATGGATGGATGGATCTTTAAATGGCCCCATGACCCTGTAGTTAGGATATAGCGGGTTGGATAATGGATGGATCATTAAGTGGAAAATGCAAAAAACATGAAAGGCATAAAGCTATTGGCACATTTTTCATTCACACTTCCTTCATGAAAACAATATTTATAATAAAATATTATTGTCGATTTGAAAACTGGACTTTTTGAAATGCAGGTTTAAGCCAAGAAGACAAATGAGCTCACTTCCATTTTTCTTAGATTTCTTCTTTCCACAATATGAAAATATGGCTATATTCACTTTTTATAGCTGTACTGCAACAATCAATCCAAGACAAACCTTATAAGGCTATTTATAATCTCTTTACTTAAAATAATCTTTTATTCTTATGAATCTGAAAACGTGGAGATTAAGTTTATTTGCCTGAACGGGTTCCAGTAAATAGACTTTGAAAACACGCCGATTTCCCATGAACTGCTTCTGACATTCCAGGAAAACTAAATTATAGAGGATTTGAGAGCTCTTTAGTCTCAGCATTTATCAATACTCAGCAGTAGAATACCTCCACCTAGTGAAAATGGTAACAAAAATGAAGGAATCAAAGTAAACTGAGAACTGTGTTGGGAATAATGGTTCAAAAGAAAATCCATTACTCAAATGCATAACATTTTAACATACAATTGAGTGAGCAATTTTGACGAGCCATTAAAGTAACACTCAAAACACATTCCAAAGTTGTCATACCAAACTGAGGAATTGAATTTTTTTACTAACAAAACAAAGGTCTTGAGCAGATTCATAGTCAATATCCATGTACAGATTACAGTAACCAATTGAAAGAAAATCACAAAGTAAATTTTACAAAAGCTTTCACCAGCACATTTTATTTGGAAGTGGTGGGCCAATATAAATGTCATTTGCCTGCTGTGGGAAAGTCATCTCAGATAAAAGATCACTGGAATCATAGGGTAGAAAGGTCCTTTAATCAGATTTCCTGACCCAGTACTGACTCAGCTGTAGAATGGACATTGGAGTTGGATCAGCTCATTGGCCGAGGTCTCCAGGACTCTGACTGTGTCTGGCTTGTCTGACTCCTTTTCTACAATCTGGCCATGGTCTTGCAATTAACTGACTGGATTAACTGATTATTGTTTTTCGCTTATGTTAATTAGTTTCTAATTTGTTTTTGATGTTTTTAAAGAAATCTGTATCCTTACATGTGATAGTTCTGTATTTAGTGAGTGATATAATCTATTCTTGCATTTTGCCATGAGAGTTGCAGTTGGTGAGAAGTGTTGTGCAAGTATGAAGCCGTTTCTACTATTGTGTTGTATTTTTGAAGTGGCAATGATAGACTGGCCATCTAGCTCTTTGAAGAGGATTACTTGTGTTCTGCTTTGTGTATTGTGTTTACCCCAGTTTTTGACATTCATTGCACACCCAATCTGCCTGGAAGGGGTGTCCCTCAATAATTCTTCCATTTTTTTTCTTACAAGGATTTTTTGGGAGTTTTTTCTTCTCTTATTATGACTCACGGCTGGGTGGGCTGTCAAAAATCAGTGCCTATTTAAAGCCAATTGAGGCATTCCTTGTTTGAATTTTAGGTATATAAGAAATAAATTGTTGTTGTTGTCTTTCCATGAAAAGGGTGTACTGCTTTTGACTTAACCTTTTAATTCATAGGTGATCAAGATTTAAGGAAAAAGACAGAAATCATAACCCAACAATAACTGGAGGACATTTGATCAAACAAACTTTGTAAAACCACAAATCATAGCCAGGAGTGGAGGGCCTGAAATTTGTAAACAAAACCTGTACTTTTAAATAATTTCCCAAGCAGTCTTTAATTTATTTTAGGTTGTAGATGCCAGGAAGGAAGGGCTTGGCTGGGATAAAGGAAGGATTCATACCCGGCCCATAATGGAAGGATTGGGTGAACAGGATTACTGGGAGCAGTTCATTCACCGTACAGCAAGTGGCAGTGTTCCTCAGAGCTAAACCAGATCAGGACACCAACAGGGTGGTATGGGAGTCAGAGTCTGGAGATGCAGCCCTGTTAGAATCTTTGGGGGATACCAGAGGGCACTGCTAGGGGAAGGCTGCCCTAATTTTCATACAACCTAGAATTGCTTCAGAGAAATTGGACAGGAGATTGAAAGCAGTTCCCCTGGTCTAACTTAAAAGGAAGCCTGCTGCCTCACTTAAGCTGAGTTAGAGTCAGGTAGCAGTGGGCAACATTCTTTTGGAGGTGGAAGGTGATTTGTGATTGTGATTGGTTTATTTTGCTGGTGTTTGTATAAAGAAGGTGTCTTGTCAAATAAAAATAATTTATTTGAACCTGGAAATGTGTTGGGTATTACTGTGTTTGTAGTTCGGGACTCAGTGGCATCCCCTTGTGGTTACGTGGTGAAGATTGGACAAAGACTTAGTGAATCCAACACCCTTGAGATGAGAAGGAAGTCCATATAAGCAATACACGATGCAATGAAATAGCATCATTAACAATTAAACAAAAAACAATATAACCAATAATTTAAAATGCCATTACAAATACAGCTAAGTTAAAAAAATCTCTAAACCCACAATAACTAGTGCAAAATGCCTAGAGATCATGACAAGTTCAGATTAATACGTGGCACTACCCTTGGTTACATGTGTGTTTATTCATTCCCTAGTTACACATTACACAGATAGCACTATGTGGTATCAACAGTGATGTCAGCACCTAACTAACACAACAAAAAAAACAAAATACATTTTAAAAAACTAGGGGGCTTTGCCCCCTGCTCGCTTTGCTCGCCAACCCCTGTGTTTGTTTTTCCAGATACACACTTTTAAGATTTTTTTTTCTTTGAATTGTTGCTATTTCATTACTTTCACTTTTATTTCACAACGTCGTTAAAAACAATATTTGGAATCTTTCAAATCCCAAAATGCTGAATCTTTTAAATGAGGTCCATGAGACATGTCTTTAATGACTTTGTACCATAATTCAGGATAGTTTTCTCTGTTTAGAATTTCAGCACGGACAAAACGATCTACATCATCAGCAGTTAATTTTTTTGCAAAGTAACCAATAAATGCATGTGAGGTAAACCCCGTTTTTGAAATTCTCTTGACTTAGCCTTCAAAGCCTTACAGTATTTACATACTTCTTACATATCACCTATGTCCATATATTCCATCTGTATTCGCCTTTTCGTTATTTCTCCGAGTAATAATTTCTTTTTCTTTGCACTAATGCGATGTTTACTTTCTTTGTTTTGACACTGTCGTTTTTTGTGCTTTCATATCTGTATCTTGCTCTGCATGTGTATCACATCTACGTTTTTTGGAGTCTTTTGAATTCCACTGTTTTCATTATCTCTAATCTGCTCTGCATGTGTTTGGCCTACTTGTTTTTTAACCTCTTTATGATGTTTTACTTTGTTTTCTACTCTTTGTCTTTTATTTCTGACCTCGCTTTGTCCTTCTTTTTTTTTAAATGGCACCTGGTCCCTGGTGATTATTTTCCCTTCTTTTGAGTAATAATTTCTGTTTGTTTACGCTACTGCGATCTTTACTTTCTTTTTTTTTTGATACTTTCTAATTTTCCTGCTTTCATATTCTTTAACTTTCTCTGCATTTATATCGTGCCAACTTTTTTTTGAGCCTTTTGAATTCCACTGCTTTCATAATCTCTAACCTGCTCTGTATGTGTATAGCACCAACGTTTTTGAACGTCTTTATGAAGTTCTTCTTTGTCTTTTACTCTTTGTCTTTTAATTCTGAGCCCGATTGGACGTGCATTTTTTTCAATTCCACTTGTTCCAGGCTGATTATTACTTTCCTTGTTTTCTGAATTTGCACCTAGATTATTCTTTTACTTTTTTGCATTGTTTTTCACTGCAAAGCTTTTGTGTCTTTTTTTCATGCTGCTCTTTCTTCTTCGCTTAGTCATCGGCATTTTATCTATAACGTATAGTCCTTATACTCTTTATATGTGCTGAGAGCCCCTGTGTGTTCTCAAAGACTTTACACGATTGAGTGTTTTGCTACCCATGGTCTTATTTGATATTGGTTGTAAATAGGGCGTGTCTTGCAACAATCTCATGTTCTGCGTCATCGCAAGACACTCCTTGGCCAATCTCTTTCGTCTCACGGGTCTTTTAAGTGTCTTCCATGATCTTCACGTGAAGATCACGTCTTGTTTACCTAGTCTTTCTCTCCCAGGATTTTTTTTTATAATAGAGAGATCATCACAATAAATCAATTATTTGCTTTGTCATAAGATAAACTGCTCATCCCTCTGTCTAACCTAATTGTGTTATAGGGAAGTGTCAGGGCATCAAGTTCTTATTTTGAAGTAAAGCCCAACACCCAGCTTACAGAAGTAGCCCACTCATTTACTTTGGCGCCAGCTGTGAAGCCAAACTTTAGATCTGCCAGACCTTTTCTGGTACTTTTTTTAAAAATTTGGAATTTTACTTTTTCTCAATTGTTGTCCTCAACATACTGTTGAAAAAATACTTATTTTACCAACCAATCAGAAAATTTGTTTTTACAAGTGACCCCACTTTTGCACTACCAAAAACACATTCCACATTGGGTATATTTTTTTGACAAAAAAAATTACAATTTAAATAAATTATTGCAAAAGGATTCAATTATCTCATTAATATGTTTGTGACTGAACATCATTTTTTTAAAACAACATAAAGTCTTAAGTTTAAGGCATAGAAAAGAGTCCACTCTTTTTGGCCATGCCTACATAATTCCATCCAACTTTTGACTTAGGAGAATTTCCTTATAAGTCGAAATTATCATTAGTCAAACAAATAAACCGAATAAAATTCCCAAATAAACGCAATAAAATTTAATATATGAAAGCTTCTGTTCAAAGGCACTTAACTGGCATATATTATCAACAAAAACCTTGAATACAACAGCAACAATTTATTTCTTATATAGCCAAAATCACAAAAGGAATGCCTCAATGTGCTTTAACAGGCCCTAGTTTTTGATAGCCCCCCAGATTTGACTCCCTAAGAAGACAAGAAAAAACTCCCCCCACACAAAAAAAACCTTGTAGGGGACAAAATGGAAGAAATCTTGGGAAAGGCAATTCAGAGAGAGACACCCTTCCAGATAGGCTGTGTGTACAATGGGCATCAAAAATGGTGTAGATACAACACAGAAAACAGAACAGAAGCATTTCTCTTCACGGAGCTAGATGGCCAATCTATCATTGTGACAACAGAACTACAATTCAATAGTAGAAACTGTTTTCTTCTTGCACAGCACACCTCACCAAGTGCAACTCTCAAGGTAAAGTGCCAGAATAGATCATACCACTCTCACTAAATACAGAACTATCACATATGAGGATACAGGTTTCTTAAAATACATCAACAATGAGGTAGAAACTAATTTCTGTAAATGGAAAATGACAATATCTGTCCATCAGCTAATTACAGAACCACAGCCAGAATGTAGAAAAGGAGTCAGACATGCCACACACAGTCAGAGTCCTGGAGACCCCGACCAACAAGTCACCTCCCAATGCTTATTATGAGATAAGCATCTATCTGTAAACTTTATTTCAATATTTTATTGTAGATGTGGGATGATGCAGTGGCTGGTGCTGCAGCATTTTATTTGTGTGCCATATCATACATGTTGAGTATGCATGTTCTTTATGTTTCAGCATCAGTTTTTCCTCTGGGCACGCCAGCTTTCTTCACACATCTCCAAAGATGTACAGGTTAGACTTGTAAGAGTGAGTGTATTCATGAGTGGGCTCTGCAATATAATAGTACACTGTCAAGGGCTGGCTCCAATGCTGTGCTGGAGTAAATGAGTGTGAAAATGTCATTTTATGTTATGGTAGACACAAAAATGTACTTTTTTTTAACAGAATGACTTTCAATCAGTCCCAGATCACGCTCAGTTTATCAGCTAGAACAAGTCATTTGCCACCATCAGTCATCTGAAGAGCAGGTATTAAATGTATCCATCTGTATAGCCACTCAGGTTTTTCATAAATTTATGGACAGTTGGCACCAGAAAAAAACTTCTCTAAAGGCCTACATATTAAAAATATTTTGGGATCCAAACTAGAAAAAGTTAGCAGAAGTGTATGCTATATATTACAGAGTCATAAAATGGTGTTATGAATGGTCTCCAGACTTGTTCCTGGGAACCCACTATGGCTGCAGGGTTTTGTTCCAACCAACTTCTGTTTTTATTTGGACCCCTAACCTAATTAAGTGAACTGTTATTTCCCAGTTTCTATGTCTTGATATCAATATGGAAACTACAAAACTAAGTTTGTTACATTTTCATTAAAATATACTAAGCATTTTTATGGGGACATTTTTTATACATTTACTTTGTTTTAGGGTCAGTGTAGAAACTACACAGCTAAGTTTGGTAATTTTTTTTACTAAAATGTACTAAGCAGTTACATGGGGATAATCTCTTTTTTCACTTTTTAAAAATGTTTTCATCCTGATTTTCTTTCAATTGTTCTGGATGTTCTGAATATTTAATCTATTATTTACTAATTAGTGGGTCTGAGGCTGGAGTATCTGCCTGTTTTTAATTCTCATTATTAAGATACAATGAAGAGAGCAAACTACACAGAAAAAATGAAAAATACAATAGGATATCAGCAAAAGAGAGTTAAGCATTTAAAGCTATAGCAAGAAAAATAAATAATTTCTAAATGCCCTATAAACATAAAAATGATCTTGATGAACTTCTGAATACAGAATAAGATAAGTGCAAAAAGACCAGCTAATTTAAAGAGAACAGTTATTATCAAGTATTATTACTGATTGTGAATCTAGTTGGAACAAAAACCTGCAGCCACAGGGGGTCCTCAGTTCTGAGTTTGGGAACTACTGCTGTAGGCTGTAGTTGGATCACTTGCAATCTTCACTGGATTCACCCATCACATGTTTTATATCTTATCGTTATAGGGTTGATAGTCTGAATCCATGCTCTTCATAATGTAGGTTCTGGTCATTAGCCCACTTCACAATCTTTTGAAAATCAAAATTTCTTTCATAATTTTTGAGTTGTTCTTGTTTTTCAGTAGCTAATCAGTGAGTTACAAATCTGTTTGTAAATACTTAGCTTGTGTTATTATAAACTTTCATTTTAATAGAAAGGTTGGAATATTGAGAACTGGCAACGTAGTGCTTACTGCTGCACCTTGCTGACTCATCTTACTGGGTTCAAATCCTCCAACTGGTCGTTGTTTATTTTGAGTTTGCATGTTGTCCCTGTGACTGATGAGCTTTTCTCTAGATACTCTAGCTTTCTTCCCACATTCCTGTTAGGTTAAGTGGTGGCTCCAGATTGACCCTTGGTGAATGTGAGGGTGGGTTTGTGGATATGTGAGTGCTGTGGTGTACTGATGACCACAGTGACCTTGAGCTGAATTAAACAAGTTTGAGAATGCTGCATTTTATTATGAAATGTCTCCTGTTTTAGTAGAGTAACCCCTGGCTTGCACGCTTCATGTTGTGATGCAAATTATTTTTGTCTCTTTTGTTTTACAGTGGCATTCAAAAGTATTCAATTCCCTTGAAAGTCATCATAATTTTCTGCTTGACAAAAGATTTGTACATATATTTATCCATTCAGTATTTTAATGTGAACTCTTATGCTGTTACATATATGTTTCCAAAGTCAAGATAAACCATTTTCTGCAGATATTTAACTGAAAAGAGAAATTCTAAAGTTTTCACATAAGTATTCAAGCCATACACATTAATACTTTGTCAAGAACCCTTTTGCTCCATTGACAGCCTTAATTCTTTTGGGGTAAGTATGTACCAGTTGTGTACCCATTTCTTCTGGGCAGAATTGATGGAGATCCTCTAGGTTGCTGGGATGGCTCCACTGAACAGCAGTTTTCAAACAGTGCTACAGATTCTCAATGCAGTAAGATCAGGGCTTTGACTTGGTTATTCTAAAACACTCACCTTTCCATTTTTTAATCACTTTTTATATCCAGAGAGATATAAAGGACTCACAAGTAGCACTTAATTATGATTAATTATGGTTAAATGACTGTCATCTTTGTTTTGTTTGTGATTAATTTCTCATTTGTGTAAACCAGAAGCTTCCAAAGCACAGAGGTTTAAAAACTTACGCAAACACTAACTTTTGAGTTTTTCTTCTTCAGTAAATATTTCCAGAAAACGGTTTATTTTGAGTTTGGAAATGTATTGTTACAGCAAAAGAGTTCACGTTAAAAATATTAAATGTATAAATATGTATGCAAATCTCTTGTCATGCAGAAAATTATGATGACTTTCTAGGGAACTGAGTACTTTTGCATGCCACTATAACTGTTTCTTACAGAACTCATAAGAAAAGAATCTGAAAAATCCCCAAAATGTGAAAAAATAGTCCATGCTTTCTTGCTGAGTAAGTTAGTGATTATGACATCTTATTAATTGACTAATTAAAGATTTGTTTCAGTGGTGATGGAAACATTTTGGTTTGCATTTGGCCATGTAAAGCATTCAAACAATAGCATACTCATCATGTTACACTTCATGTTTGGCAACTTTAGTTTTTTCCCCCATTTTTTTCACACAGTGAGTCTACTTGATCCTTAGTCTGTGTGTTTGATTCCTACAGTTTACAATAGGAGCATATTCTTGCCCTTCCCTTTGCTGTTTGCTGCTCCAAAAGAAGTACTGATACTTTTACATGTTTCAAAAAGGTTAATGGTTTTGATGCATTTAATTGTGTAATTTGCTGTGTTATTATTATTTCATTTGTTTATCATGGCAATTTGCCAGGAGCTGCTTTGGCGTCTGTATCCTGACAAGGGACCTGAGGTTTAACCTAGCACTTTACAAAGAATGTAAGCAATTTCCATCAGTGCAATCTTATGCACTTCCTGGGCTGTGTGTTATCCTGGCAACTCCGGCAGATTTTTTCAAATCCTTTCTTGATGTCTAGAGCCTTGAACACCACAGCGCAATTCTAGTCTTGGTGTCACACATCCTCCAGATCTTTAAATTTGCTCTACTTTTCAGCTTCTTTGAGCAAGATGTTGTTGTCTGGCATTGTTTGATCGATTAGCAAGGAATTATTTCTCACTCTTGTGATGGATCATCATATCAAGACAGCAAGCTGAAATTGCATGAATAGTTTGTACTGCCATGTTGCACATAATAGTAGTGTCTCCGATATTAACAACATGAATTGTTACCATTTCTTAGGGATCAGTCAAACAAGAACATCACAAATTGACAAGTGCAGAGAGCAGGTTGTGCTTATTTATGTATGCAGTAGAAGCCAGCCTTATGCATCTAGTGATGATATGGCAGAGAGTCTTATCAGCCTTGCTTCACATTCTGCATTTGCTGTCAACCTGCTGCATCAAGATGTTGCACTGGTTGTACCTGCAATTTAGTGTCTGTCACTGAGCTGTAATAATTAGGCTTTCAGTTTCCCTTGAGCCTGGGGCTGTTAAGCCATGTCACACTTACACTTTTTGTCCACTAATTCTCTGTCAAGACTATGGTAGTACAAGCTGTGCAGTGAATTTGTTCTGAGCAGATCAATCTTCTAAGTTTCAATGACTGTATTTAGCCTCCATTTCATTGCAGATTGATTGACAGGCTGCAATAAGGGATTATGTTTCTCTGTCAGTCTTTTCATGAGCTTAGTGAACTCATCTCTGCCAAACTCAATATAGTCACTCAAGGCAACAATGGTAATCTTTAACGCAAACAACAGTTTGATGAGTCCATGGCCACCATTCCATTTCTTGATATATAGCTGCTTAACATCTGGTTTTGAATAGTGAAGTTCAATGCATGATCAGGAGCTTTTTGGTCTTGGTGCACATACTCTCTGTCTCAGATCTCTTCCAATGAATGATCCCTAAACTATAAGCTGGTACTGGAATCTCGTTCTTCAAGTTAAGACTTGATCACCAAGTTCAGCCATTGATAGCATTCGTTTGGACCTTCAATGTTCTAGAGTTCTCAACTCAAATCCCAGTCTCTTTCTTTGTGGAGTTTTCTTTGAGGATTTCTATTTTCACCCACATTCCAACAATCTATATTAATTGGTGACTCTAAAGTGTACCGATATGATTAAGTGCAGGTGTAGGTATGTGGGAGTGCCATTCATTTATGTGGGAGTCCCAATCAGGAATGTTTGGGATGGAGTCTAGGGCCCTGTGATGCTTGAAAATGATTGATCGAATGAACTTCTATCCATTATTGTCAGTGATTTAGACTTACAGTCCTGTATACATTTCCTGCTAAACTGTGTCATGCTGAGTTCATTGAGTGCGTATTTCTGGCATGGCAGAAATGGTAGATTTTCAAGAGACAAGATTTCATTTTTCAAATATTGGCAGACTTTTTTTATAATGTACTCATTCCCAGTTAACAGTCTGATAATCAATGACATTACACTGAGCTGCTGAGGCATCTATGGAAAAGCACGAGGAAAAAGAGTCCAGAGCAAACTGTATTTTGTACAATAAAAATACACCTGTATATACTGCTTTGCCCGTCAAAGAGTTTTTGACCACTCACCCTTCATATTCTTCAGCTCTTACTCCCTGTAACTTCTTTTTGTTTGCAAAATTAAAATTAAATTGTAAAGTCAATTTGAAACCATGGAAGGAATCCAACAAAAAATACTTGAAGCGCCATGTTAATAGGAATGGGTGAAGCACTGGAACAAGTGTATTGCATCTCAAGAAGAGTATTTTGAAGGTGACTAAAAGGGAATTTCTGTAAGTTTTATAATAAAGTCTTTCTTTAACAATTCTGTGAATTGTATATACTGTATGTATATATTGCAGTTTTGAAGTTTAGAAAGGGCACAAGTTAATTGTGTAAACACATCTTGTCACCACCAGACTATTCTCCGATGTACTATTCTGACAGGAAATATATAAGTCTGGTGAGGTGGAGATCAAACACAGCAGGAAAGAGCATTCTTTTTACTTCAACACTGATTCCGCTCAGACAGTTATTTGCTTGAAAACTATTTACAAACACACTTGATCAAAGAGGCAATGACAAAGTGTAAAAAGAAGAGTAATGATTGGGAGAGATGGATTTTCCAATCAAGGAAGTTATCGTGCAAATAACAGGCGAAACAGTACGATGGATGCAGATGATAGCTGTAATAACAAGAGATAGAGATGAACAAGTGAAATTAATGTGTTAATTGTCCATTGTAATTTACCAGTG
The DNA here is from genome assembly GCF_016835505.1 of Polypterus senegalus. Lineage (NCBI taxonomy): Eukaryota > Metazoa > Chordata > Cladistia > Polypteriformes > Polypteridae > Polypterus > Polypterus senegalus. Next base: position 188,055,778 of record NC_053155.1, on the reverse strand, counting down.
CCTGAGCCATAAGGCAAAGCTCTCAATTTACCAGTCAATCTACGTTCCTACCCTCACCTATGGTCATGAGCTATGGGTAGTGACTGAAAGAACGAGATCGCGAATACAAGCAGCTGAAATGAGTTTCCTCCACAGGGAGGCTGGACTTTCCCTTAAAGATAGGGTGAGAAGCTCAGTCATCCGGGTGGGGCTCAGAGTAGAGCCGCTGCTCCTCTGCATCGAGAGGAGTCAGATGAGGTGGCTCGGGCATCTGATCAGGATGTCTCCTGGACGCCTCCCTGGTGAGGTGTTCCGGGCACATCCAACCGGGAGGAGGCCCCGGGGAAGACCCAGGACATGCTGGAGGTATTATGTCTCCCGGCTGGCCTGGGAACACCTCAGGATTCCCCCAGAAGAGCTAGAAGAAGTAGCCGGGGAGAGGGAAGTCTGGGAATTTCTGCTCAAGCTGCTGCCCCTGCGACCCGACCTCGGATAAGCGGAAGAGGATAGATGGATAGATGAATATACCAGTGCTGATGATGCCAACCTAGTACCATCATTTATACTTAACATCAAGAAAACAACCTCACCAATCTGGAATGGTACTAAAATGAGATACACATCCCAATGTCATAACAACTTACGTCAATTATATGCTAAATCCTTAGACTCTATGTGCTTTGTTTGCTGGAAATGAATTAATATGGGGGGATGCTTGAGGCGGGCTCACTAACAAGCTTGCCTTGGCTCACATATCATTGTGTTTTTGTTTATATATTGTCACATTTTACAACAATATTTATTTTTTTTTAAATATTCTTCCTTAGTTTTGGGGTAATATCGCTGGCACGGGACAACTCAAAAAATGAAAAATATGAACACAAATGACACAAGAATCATTGAAATACCATGAAATATTTCTCCTTATATGGCACTTTAAAAATGTTGTTATTTTTTCCAAATACAAAAGTTCAAACTCGGCAAGCTCCTAAGCCAGCCCTGCCCAGCAGATAACTACTATGAACAACACTGCCTTAACCAACTTTTAACAAGAGATGCAATATTATTAATGATGTAAATGTTAAAGGGGCGGGATGGTGGCGCAGTGGGTAGCGCTGCTGCCTTGCAGTTAGAAGAGCCAGGTTCGCTTCCTGGGTCCTCCCTGCGTGGAGTTTGCATGTTCTCCCCATGTCTGCGTGGGTTTCCTCCCACTGTCCAAAGACTTGCAGGTTAGGTAGATTGGCGATTCTAAATCTAGTGTGTGCTGTGTGTGTGTGCGCCCTGCCCAAGGTTTGTTTCCTGCCTTGCGCCCTGTGTTGGCTGGGATTGGCTCCAGCAGACCCCCGTAACCCTGTAGTTATGCGGGTTGGATAATGGATGGATAGTAAAGGTCAATTACCATTTCAAAACTCCAAGAGCCACTTCCCCTTACTTGACAATATACATATATTCACACTCACATCACTAATATGGTATTTTTGGGATTTTTCCTTCTCATTTCAAACAAATTCTCTTACTCTTAAAAGTAAATAGAAATCAATATCTAGTGAGTCTGTTGAATGCCTATTTTGAGCTTGAGACAAACATTACCTAATGCAAACTGATGCTACTCTTTTTCTTCTGATTTAAAACTCCTGCATGCACTCTACATGGCATAACGTTGTGAAGAAAATAAAAGGATAAAGGTATCTAAGTGCAAAACTAGCTTACTTGTAAGTTTCATCTTTTGTGTATGCCCTCATTGCAAATGCAATGGTTGCTCTGAATAAAAACTTTTCATCTTCATTCCACTGATACTGGAAGAGAACAAAACAATATATTTTAATTAATACTGCATCACATCAATTTTAAACATTCTTCAAGAGACAGTAAAATCTCCATTGAGCATACAATTAATAATGCTAACACTTTATTTGAATATTTATTTATTTTAATTTTTTTATTTATCATCATTTGAAGAGTTAATCGAAACAGATTTTCCTAATTTAAAAAATGTCATCAAAGCAACACAGACAGAAAACATCATAAAATCTCTGTCATGGCTGGTTTGCTTTCAATTCTTGCATTATTTCAAAAACAGTCATATTGTTTTAACAATAGTATTGAGACAATTCAATTTCCACCCTCACATTTTCTGTATCATTGAGACTTTGAATGCCTTAAATAATGAAATGTTACATTAACATTTACTGCACATTTATTGTTATGAATGCTTTTCCTTTGTTATGGCAGATCCCATGCATGACATATTGATTTATTAATGCTGTTATGACATATGCTGATATGAAATGTTTTATAAATACTGCATAAAAGGGCCCTCAAATAAATCTATCTGTCTGTTTTCCTAACAGATTTATTTCAAATTCAGGTCACAAGGTACTCAAAAAAAGAACAACAGTGTCATTTTTCTTATAATGGTCTATTGATTGATTCTAACAGTTAGAACAAAGGTCTCTTTTTTACATATTTTGAAACAGTTTTCTTTTAGTTTGAGCTATGTTTAATGAATTCAATATCCAAAGCAATATTACTTAAGTTTTGTGATTTGTGATTAACCCAATATGAGGAAACAAATATGCACAATGATAAATATCATACAAGAGCTACTAATGAAAAAGAAACTATCTGGTTATCCGAGTTGGCTCGATACAAAGGCTTAGGGGTGCCAAGGCACATCTAAGCTCTTTAAGGGGCCCCACTCCTTCCTCTTTGAGATCATATACTAATATGAATGCTCTCCATCCTCTCTCTACTCTTATATTATGTGTAATAATAAACGTTATCAGTGCATGCCTACCTTCAAAGGGGACCAATACTCTAAGATGGCATCAAATACAAATATCCATGCACTAATAGTTTCGGGGTTGGCCTGTTTATATATTACTAATGTCAACCCACCTCCTCCCTTCAATGGGGAATCACCCAAACAAATAAATGCATCTAATGCTAATATCAACACAATAATACCTTAAGACCTCCCCCTTTTAGATTCCATATAATTCTAATTACAACATGCTCCTACTTTCAAGGGAGACCTTCACCACTAATAAGTCATGTTAAGGTAATTGTGCATCATAAAGATGAACAAGACACCAACGCCACAGAGTAATGCCTGTGATTTGGTCCCACTGTCATTTTTTTTTCTGGAAAATTATTTTAACAAGGCAAACTTCTCAGTGCGACACCAGTAGTCAATGTGGCCTAGGTGTGCCATATACCTTTGTGCCAGTCCTGCCTCTAACGCTTCCAAAGAGTTGGCGATTTCACAGTTTAAGGTGCAGAGGATTTAATTGGTAATCTTGTGGTATGCAGCCCAATGACTTAATCATTAGACCAAACTTCCCACCAGAAAACCACATGAACTTGCAAAACAGGAAAGAATTGAAACTTTAGTAAAACTACTATACACGTCAGTAGCTAAACAGCAAGTTGGGATTAAGAGTTACAACAGAAGAAGCCAAGCTTAACTCAGTAATTAAAATAAAGTTCCGTATTAAACAAATGTAGGACGAAATTGTAAGCAGTGTGAGAAGAAATAAAGAACAATTAGCCAGAACTTCATAAAGTCAGTAAGAGTGAAACCTGAGAAAGGCACAAAGAGTAACAATATGTTACACTTCACATACATTTCAAATAATTCTTGAAATGCTCCTTAGGGATTATGAAGGTGGAAAATGTGAGTTGGATCCTAAAGTGTAGAAGAACGAAAGAAGCAATAGATGTAATAAGGATTTTTTCTGAACAGCAGCTTTGCAACTTTACCTTGATCATTGATGAGTCTAGAGTACAATTCAGACATGTATAAAATGTATAAAATTCAAAAGCATCTATTTATTTTCTCTCTGTCTTTGATTGTCTACCTATGACAACCATATCATAGAAATACTGACTTTGCTCTATAGTTTTTATATGTGATGCAGCAACTTTGGATTTAGATTATTCACAATTATAGAAATCATAGGCACCGTCTATAGAGGCATTGGGTTAATTGTCTCCCTAATGCTAAAAAATATACAGTTAAAAGACTCAGTTCTGTTTTTTGGCTCGTATCTGATTTTCTTATTTAACTATTCAAATTAATTTTGTAGGTGATCCAAATCTGATTTGAGTGTGTACAGATACCTATCCTGAATGTGTCTTGCATGCTCAAATACATTTTCCAGATAGGTGCAATCTAAAAGTCCAACCACAAACCTAAACAGCATAGCGGCTGATACACTACTTCATATTATTTTCCTTGCAAGATGTCTGTAAATTCATCAGCTCAAGGAAGAAAAGGAAGAAAAACAGAAAACAAACAATGTAGCTGTTGATTTGCGTGTGGTCATCAATGCTGTATCTCTACATGAAAACCTATGAAAACAAGAGAGGAGCTAGGATAGGTAAGAGGGACATGTAAAGGGCTTTGATACAAAGCAGGGGTTTGAGAACGTCAAATATTAAATAGGTGCTTGATTACTTATGTCAATGCCTATGTCTCTCAAAGAAATACACATTTCAATCACAAAATCCTTAGCAGGTGGGCTCCATTGGCAGACAAAAAGTGTAGAATGCTACACACAGTCTGCTGCTGTATTGCCAAACTACATCAGACTGCCCCAAGAAGATCACTAACAAGATGTCCAGTTGTACAGTAGAGGGTAAATATCCACACAGTTCTGATTCAAGTTTTCAAGTCACTTATGTCAATGTCAGATTTACTGTCACATACAGTTGTAATCTAAATCTGATCTAAAAAGTTGTAATTCTATGTGTGTTTGCTTTGCACACTTCTTTAAACAGATCAGCTTACTATTAAATATACAAGTATTAGAAAAGAGCTGCACTGAACATAGCTTGTAAAAGGCAGATCCTTCCTTAACCTATTTGTCTAACTAATCGTCTACAGCGACTGCTTTAAAAATTTCAAAATCTTGCCAAAGCAGCCTCGTTTACCATATAAACAAGTTTAATTTAATTCTCTGCAGTATCCAGATTAGACTAATAAAATCACAATATTTGATGAATTTGAAGTATAAGAATATTCTTTAAACTAATACCGATGATTCCTCTTTACTTTGTCTACATCAAAGTATGAATTGAACCTAATTTAAAAAAAAATTAAACACTTCAATTATAGGTTTCAGACAAGTAAATAACATCAACCTGGTCACTATTTCAAATAATGTTAAACAAATGTTCCCTATAAATCTAAAATACAAAAGAAATAAAAAAGAAAAAAAAATATATGCTTTTCAACAAGTATTCCAAACATCTCCTCCATTGTGTGTTGAAGATCAGGTGCCTGAAATGTGATATAATTTTTAATATTTTGTTTATATAAAAAATTACTAAGGTCTTCTGCTGCTAAAGTGTTCAATACCATTGACGAATCTCTACACTAAAGCAGTTCACTGTTGACAATTTTAGGCCATTGAATGCAGTAATACAGAATTATTATTAATTATATTGTACTTTACTGTTACATTCTTAGAACACTAGACTGAAATAAATCTCATAAACCAAACCTTATATATATATAATATATATATATACACTATAAATAATACAAATAGAAATCTAAATTGAAAGATACAACAAATGTGAAACACTAACCAAGATAAAAAATCAAGATGCAGTCCAAACATCAAGTATTAGAGAAGCTAAACAGAAAACTAGAAACAACAAACTTGTTCTAGACTAAGAGGATGGCCATTAGTAAGGTGGAAACCTCAGCAAAGAACCAATGTTATGATCAGGTTTATGATTTTAATGACTTAAAAAATTATTTAAGTATAGTTTCTGGCATTTTGAAGTTTAAGGAATCTATTGGTGATATTTATTTTTTGTTCCTATATACATTTCACTGTATTCAAAATGATTCATGTTTTCTCACAATGTCATCTTGTTTGTCTTATACAAGCTGACATTTTGGGATAATTTTGCTGATGGTTGCTATGCTGTTTCTAGGCCTGATGACTGGGAGTGTGTGAAATGTGATGTCATTATCATGACAGCACAATCATCAGCAACAGGCAGTTTCTGGCTGTCCAAGGCTGGATTCGCGAAGGAACAACCCATAGCATCCTTTCTTATTCTTAGTTTTAGATCTTGGCTCTGTATCCTTTTTGGCTTAATGTTCTTTTTTTGACTTGTCTTATGGAAATCACCTTTAGTTCTTCTTCATTCACAGACATGTTGCATTTAAATTCATAAGAATTAATTTTGGCAAAAACACAGATGTTATACTTGTCATTGATTTAAACCTTTTTTTGCCCTTTCTCCAAAATGGAAATATTACAAAATTAGGACTAAGTAGTAGGACATTATTTTTTCTACAGTACAATTGACTACTCTTATGGTTGGACCTAATACAAAGCATGGCACTAAAGATCATAACTAGAACTAAGCAGTACAAGTTTTTACATTTTCCACTGACATTTAGAGCTAGTCTTTAAAAACATTTTTTCATCTTTCAAGTCAAAAACTCTTTAGTTCCCCATTCCAGTAAAAAAAAACAAACTAACTAATGCTTACATAGACCTTCTTAAATTGATAAAGATAAAATCTACAGGGTTTATTTATCTCACAACAGAGAAACTTCAGTGATGTCATCATTCAGGTCATGGCTGAACAATCATTATTTTAAAGGCTTACTATTAGTGAAGCCTTTGTTGAAACTGTCGACATTGCTTTCTGTTATGGTTTTTTAAAATAATTATAGCAACTATTTTGGTTTAATGTCTCATTTTCTTTCTCTTTCTCATGTTCATTTTTGCACTTGGGAGTGGATTTGCTGTTATCAATGATAAGGACCTGTTTTTCAGTCATTTTGCTTTCAGCTGAAACTGTCACAGTTTGCCTGTGGATTACATTATTTTGCAAAGTGGCTGGAATCTGGACTTTAAGGCAGATTGCAAGTCTGCAACTATTGCATAGCACAATGTGTTCTAAAGTTAATGTGAGCCTTGAAAAGAATAAATTGATTTGAATGGAATTGAAGCTTGTAACTAAGAATCATTTTTTTATGTATCTGGCCCAGACCAGTCATAGTCAGGGGAGGGTCTGTTTTAGTCTAAATGGGTGTACTTATGAGAAAGGCTAAGATTCACATAGCACCCTGATATGGAGCCAGTTTACATGATTACATGTGGTGCAGTTTTCCTGTTCCTTATACTATATTACTAATTTATAGCAGTTAGACTAATGTACATTTGTCAACTTCATAACTGGGGTAGGGTCAGAACTTCACTTAACTACAAACAGAATTTGATTTTTTATTGACAGCAAATCAGTGTTATTATTCCAAAAAAGTTTCCCACTGGGAATTCAGAATGATTTATTTAAATCATGTTGTACAGATAATTTCCAAGCAAATATATTCAAGTAGCATCTGTTTATTATACACTATGTATAAAAAACACATAATCTCTGGCAGATGCGGGCAAAATTATGAACATTCGAAAATAATCATTTAAAAAAATTGATCATAAAGTATGGGTTTTGTGAAAGGTACTGTATAAAACAATTAACTGTTTAATATTTAGCTGTTAATCACCATTGCAAAAAGACAGGTCGTGGTAGAAATCGCCAAATTAGTTAATAAAAGTACCATTTGCAACTGTTAATAAATTCTGTATTTTTTGTTTCAAAATTAGCTCCTTTTTTGAAGTGTTATTTCTACATACAATAGTGAAAGATATACTTACTGCATCTTTACCAAGGGCTGTTTTTATACTTAGTCTTACTTTGTAGCCATCATCATGTGTACCTAAAGAATTAAAACATTATTTTAATGGATTTTTTTATTATTTTGTAAAACATAAGTTAATATTTCAGGGTAAATATAATTGTAATTGTTTTTTAGACACAGCTAACATAGCAGGCAGAGTGCTATTGTGACAAAGAAGCTGGACCTAAAATTGTTTTTTTTTAATCTGCTTGTATTTATATAAAGACATAATCAATTAATTTATTAATGTGATGTTGCTTTGGATGTTCCAAGTCAGTGTCCCTTATAAAATAAAAGTAGGAAAACACACATACATTATAAATTAAGCATGAATAAAAAATATGCTATTTAGAAGTAAAGCAGTTCAACATTTTAGTAAATAATCACTATTATTATTATTGTTTTTACATTTAATAAATGTTAATCTGAACTTCCATACAAGTGAATAGCAAAACACAAACTGCTAAATAAACTAGTTTCTAACAGTATGATTTTCTTTGCAATTCTCACGTGCTGTTCCTCTTTTTATTAATTTGTTGAAGTTCTAAATTGTACATACCTGGTTCACACATGGTTAGTACCAGAGCAGGAAACAACATGACGATTAAAATCACTCCAGACAGCATTTTCCCTACTAAAGTAAAGAAGGAGACTGCTAGCAAAAACCAATTCCTAGCTCCTTTGGATCTTGGATTAAAACAGTGCACGATTAAAACTATTCCAAGAGGGAGGCTTTGTTAAGGGTTTAATGATTAAACGCAACTTCTTTAACAAACACACACACACACACACCCTTCACTACAATGCTGTGCAAATTGTAACTATGCAAACATGACGTTCATGTTTATTTCTTCTTAAAGGAAAGAAAATCAGCTTAGGCTTTAGAGAAGTATGCAACACAATGTTTTTGCACACAAGATTTTTCCCATAATTTTATTTTGCATTACAGGGTAATGGGATTGTGCAGTAGTTATTGATGTTGGATCAAAGCTCCTAAGAGTTCAAGTCCAGATCCTGTTATTGTCTGTGTAGAGACAGCATGTTGCTCCCATTGAGCATGTGTGCTTCTAAGGCTGCTCCTTTTTTGCCGTCACACTTCCCAAAAACATACAGGACTGATTGGCTAGTTTCATTTGACATACTGTACTGCATAAGTAAGTGTGGATGTATGTAAATCTGCTATGGGGACTCACTCAGGGTTAGTGTCTAACTTGGCTCCTGATGCCTATGGGAGAGACTACAGCTCAACGCAGTTCTGAGGATCTGGGAATGTTACATGAATTAGAACTCTTTTCAAATAATCTTATACAGAACAACACCTCATCCAAAGCAACATTTGTCTTCCTCTTCAGGGCAGAAACCCCACAAAGTTACAAGTTATAATCATTTTTTGTCTTTAACATAATTTTCGTTCCATCTTGGACATTGCCTGTGTGGAGTTTGACATTTCACTAAGTTATTGTGTAACTTTTCCTTTAAGTTTTCTGCTTTTCCTTTCCTACGAGAAAGACATGCAAGTTAAGTTAATTGGCATCTTTAAGTGAGTTAAGTATCTCTAAATCGCCCCTACTTAAGGTGGGAGTAGATACAGTATGCTTCCTATCCTGTCCTCCAGTGTTGCCCGAATCAGCCACAGCTACCCAGACCTGGAATTGCAGTTACAAATTCAAAAATGGAAGGTAAAAGGAACAAATTTGCCCATTTTACATAATGTATGGTCTATTGTAGAGTAAATGTGAAAGGTTAGAATCGCATAGAATATTTGAAATATCCCTTACTCTGTTATCTACACTCTACCACTTTAAAAATGATAGAGTTTCCGACATCTGACTATCTACAGATTTAAAATAGATAAATAAGAGTTTCGTTAAAAATGTTTATGCAGTTATAGATTCATTTTTCCAGACGTCTGTTGCTCCTAAACTGGTAGCCTTCCCAGAATGAAGAATTTCTGGATCTGTCCAGATTCAAACACACGAAAGATTCGGCCATTTGACCACTTTGTAAATCAACAGATACAAAAAAAGAATTATGTTTTCACTCTAATGAACATCTGTCACTATCTTGCTCAGTGTATTTATAAAGCATAGCTCATACTGTAAATATTACTAAAATACAAGCTTTATGAAATAAGCCCTCAAAATAAATCTTGTAAAGTGCATTCCTGCTGCACATGTCTCATTCGTTTATTAGCTTTTCTTGAGGAAGAGAAATGTGAATGAACTCAATAACAAAATGGCAAAAAAAAAGGAAAAAACAAATAAAAAAAAAAGAATTCATTTGCTCAAAGTAAGGACTATTTTTGGTCAGACAAAGTGAGACTTTGCCTCTGCATGTTCTAGGGATTAACTGATCCCAATTTACATAACTTCTTAACTGTACTCTTTAATCCTGCTTTGCTTTCTGGCTTAACCATTCATTAATTTTACAATATTAGGACTTTCAGTTCCAACATATCATCGTGATTTTAATTATGAGAACATTTCAACTTGTATTAATGAATATGTTATATGTAATTATTGAATCTGTCTGCTGATTGCAATATTTATTTTTCAAACACAAATAATAATGGGGTTATTTACTATGATATTCATCAAGTAGAACAAGTAACATTCATAGACAAACATTCTTAATCACACTAAATCAAAGCTGCACCACATTCTTCCCTGGCTTTGAGCCACCTGCTGGCTTTTTCTTTTCAAAATCTCTTCTAAGATATGTCAGTCCTTTCTTAAATATTTCTCTGTGCTTCTTTAAAAGAGATACATGTCTTTCTGATTATTAAAAAATGATTCAGCATGAGCTACATTGAGGAGCAGTTGATCATTGCTTACTTAATAAAAGAAGGAATGAAAATGCATTTCTCATTCCTAACAAATTAAACCAAAGCAGCCATGAAACCACAGAGAAACATAAAAAGAAATCTGAAGTGCATAGAAATACAGATTACAGATTTTACAAGCTCAGTCTGTTTTATATTATTTTTCTGTCTTGAAATGCAATATATTAGGTTCATTAACCACACTTTTGTAAAAACATGAAAAAGACATTACATTTTTAATATATCCACACATGTTAACATACCATGTCTTTAAAATTGTTATTAGAAGTGGATATTAATATTATAGTGAGCATGGATAATGTTGTTTGACATTGAAAACAACCAAAAGAAAGCAGCTGAAGTGTAAATGCCACAGGCCAACACTTTCAAATAGAAGGAACTGAGATTAGAAGTATTAAGTGAAATACCAGAGAGCTCTTTTCATTGACTATCAAGTTTCAGACCCTTTTTTAGCTGCACTTCTAAAAACTCACCTTGAAATTCCAAATACTTACGTAGAGGGTGTACCATGTTATAAGTGCTGCCATTTATGTGTACTAGGGCACAGCTTACTTCTCTCAAAACTAAAAAATAAATGTAGTTAATAATATTAAGTGAGATGAGGGCAAGGGTCCATCCATTTATCTGTCCATTCTTCCTCTAGTCATTCATTTTTCCATTTTCTATTAATTTTTTTTATACCTGGCAATATTGCTGGAAGTGATCCTGTCCCTCTCTCCATCCACTACAGCTACAATACAAGAAAGTATCTAACTAACCTTCCATTACGATACCTTATGCTTTTATATTTTGTGATGGTGATATTATTTCTGTAGCACTTTGAGCGAGTTATACTTTCCTTGCTTTTAATTATACAGGAACTATGTTTTCTTCTGTATGCAGCATATGTACCGTCCATTTTTTTTTTTATTTTGGAAATATGAGTGGAAATCTATTAGTGGTTGCATATCTCATTCCGCTAATAAAATATCAATGGTTATAGTAATGTGAGTTCAATAAATTTAGAGAGTTGTCTGTCTCCTTGGTTTAAAAGTAAGAGGTATCCAGCAGAAGGGCAATAAAGATAATAATCTGTTAAAGGGTTGCGTGACTTATAAATTTATGAAATGCCTCAAATGTAATTATGTAATAAACACCAAAACAACTGGCAGGATATGGAAAACTTCCCCCAAACCACTTAATCAGAGCACAGTAATCCAAGCGATGCCAAAGACAAGTATATGGATGGATGCAAAGGGATCAAAGAGACCTGGAACTGCTAGGGTGAACTATCAAGGAAATCTAAAGGACATTTCTGATAGTGTTACAGTGTTACTCATGCTTAAAGTGGGTCTAGGGAATGTCTTCAAATATGGGTGTTACTGCACCACTGGCCAGTCAAATTTACAGTTAGGAAGTGAGTTGGACTAGAAGGTTACCTGATAGAGAGGTCTTTGAGGCAATGTAGAGTGAAAAAGACCCCCTCTATGACTGTACCAGCTAAAGGACTGTGTGGCATTATTCAGGGGGATGTCAGTGGAGCTGGAGTACCCACAAAGAGGTCTGCTGTAGTCAGACATTTCTCCCAAAAGGTCAGAGTGAGAGTTAGTAAGGAAAATGAAGAGGTTGAGTTTCTGTTGTGCATTATGGATATTAGGGACTCAAGGCCTGTTTAGGTAGGCCAAAAGTAACATTTGCTTTCTGCCTTTTCTTTAGTTTCTTTGTGTTCTCCTCTTGACTATGTCCTCCTTCTGTTATTTGTTTATAATAAATCATTTGTTTTCTTCCATTTCTTGGTATTTTATGCTCTAGGTTATGGTGGTAAACAAAAGATACAACTATTAGAATCCTTTATTTAAAGGGTAGTTTACCTTAGCTACATTTCATCTAACTAACATGTTCTACAAAAGTTACGTACAAAAAATAAAAAAACAAAACAGTGTTTTCAACCAGTACTTTCTGCTCAGGAAACTTAAAGTGAAAACAAAAATCAGTCTCTTTAATCATAATCTCATTCAAAACAATAACATTGAAAAAGTGTAGAAAAGGATAAGGGTAAACCAGATAAAATACAGAAACTGTATCATTGGTGTTCAGTATGTTCTGATTTTATTAATGGAGCATCAAGACCGTTTCTGAATATTTGTATTTTGAATATACAAACAGTGGGTTGTTGAAACAGCTGGCTGGTATCTTGGCATATAAGTGATTTTCAGCTGAATAGGTGAGGTCAATGGCTGCAAATACCCTTTACAAATAATATCAGTCACAAGGAGATACAAAATGGAAAGAAACATCAAAAAGTTGAGAATTTAGTAAAAGACCTACCGTCATTCTTTACTTTAGTGCACACTCTTTTCTCATAGACTTATACTGTTTTTCTTATTTTTATATTTTTACTGAATGTAGACTCATTTCTTTGAAAATAAATAAAATGAATGATTAGCATTTCGTGCCTCAGAAAAAGTTACTCCCCTAATGCATACAAGGAGGGCTGGTAACATACTGAGCAACTGTGATTTCCTTTTTTTCCATTTCCTTGAGGCGCTTTGTGTATTGTTTAACTTGCTAAATGCGTACTTCACAGTGTTTATTGAGTTCCCTTAATATCTGTGGACAACCAATTTGTGTAAAAGTCTTATAAAAATAACAGAAATTAATTGTCTACCTTTTCCATCTCTATATATAATTCAAAGTGGACTCATTCACTCACTCACTTGGTCACTCTCACACTCATAAACAAAAACACTATTTTCTGTTAGGTTAAAAAGCTGAAACCTAGCAGGATTATACATCTAAGGCTGTAGGTATCTGCTAAGAAAGGACATTTCATTATATCAATATTTAAAGGCAACCACCGCCCACCATACAAATACCCCCAAATCTCAAAAACGCCTTAATTGATTTGATTGAAATTGAGTAATTTGTAGAAAAAAGAAAATTAGATGACATGTGCTTTTTTATTTGCTGATACTTTTGTATTTGTTGATATTTATTTATACTAGGGGGTTCCACCCCCTGCTCGCTTTGCTCGCTCACCCCCAGGTTTGGTTAACCGGATATACAATTTAAAGAGATTGTTATATTCATGGGAATTGTTACATATGCATTATTTTCACTTTTACTTTAAAACCTCAGTAAAAACAATATTTGGAATTAATTTTTCTTCAAGATCGCATTGAATTTTGATTCCGTGTTTGGACTTGGATCGTAACAACACAACGTATAACTGCCCAAAAGTGAATTTAGTTTCTTTAACTCTAATAAATTACCCGACTTTTCCGAATGTTTGTCCCTGCTCTTTCTTCTTCGCTTAGTCGTTGACGTGTCTAGAATGTAGAAAATTATTGTCCACATAAAATTTATAAGAGGTGAGAGCGCAGGAAGTGTGTCTGCCAAAAGCATCCACACAACTGAGAGGTTAGATGACCACAGTCTTGTTTCAAAATGGTTGTAAGTAGGGCGTGACTTGAAAGAATCTAATGGAAAAAGTCACCATTTTGCTGGACTTGCTTCCAAAGATTGTAAGTATGACGTGACTTGAAAGAATCTCATGTTAAAAGTCACTATCTTGCGGAACTTCATTTCAAAAAGTCTCTTCAAAAAGTCATGTCTCGTCCTAAAATTTTTTTATTATAATAGAGAGATTATGTGAACATACTCTCGGCTATTCTGAGAGTGTGCTATATACCAACATTAAGAGAGCGAGGTTCAGATGAAGACACATTTAGGATAGCTGGAGTTAGCACTGCTGTATGACAATGCTTTGGTTTTCCCCGGGATGACAGTTCAATAACTACATTAACCAGTAATTTACATCACACCAGAAGTCAGACTCCCACGCAGTCTAAATCCTCATTCATCCATTTAATGCATTACTGAAATGTTACAAGTGGTAATAAATCAGCAGCCTTCACAGTTTTCTTTTGTGTGAATTATTTAATGTTTGTGTATCTGATATGGGGTAAACTGGTCATTTTTTTAATATAAAAATCAATAGATTAAGCTATTCATCTCTGAGAGGTGTGGCGTATTATGAACCTTTAATATGTTGGTAATATAACTTGTTAATTTGAAGGATTCACAGGTCCTATTCTCAATGTGCAATATCAAGAGAAATACAGTATGTCTCATTTATGCCATCTTGGACCATTCTCAAATGAAGTTGTTTTCATAGGTTGCATTGCATAGATGAATAACCACTTCACTGATACTTTGTAAGTGGTATTAACACTAGAAGAAACCTTTGTTACATAAAAGTAAATATGTATTTTTGCAGTACCTAAACTAAAGTGTTAACCCTTATTTTATTTTTTACATTTGAAATTTGTAATTTTGTGTAGATAGTGTATTGATTTCTTTTAACACAAAATAAATATTTTCACTCAAACTCCTTGAGATGAATTGGTCTTTTATCTATTTCACCACTTCTTGTTTGTACAGCTTCATCTTCTGTACATGCCGGATGAGGTATGTTCTTGTGCATTATCAGTGTTTCAGATGTATGTGTGTGTGGTAAATCTTGCTCGATCTTCAGTGTCTCCTGTTTGTGTGAGAGTGTTGTATCAGCCTCTCTGTTTTCCTTAAAAGTTGTGTCTTGTCCCACTACAATCTCGCTGTTCTGGAACTATCATTAGCTGTCTCTGGTTCCTTTTTAGGATGGTGCCTCTGTCTAGTTGGACTGCGTATGATCTACTGAACACTTGGTTCATCGTAGTTCCAGGCATCCACTGTATGTGTTTTGATGTTTCAGTCTGGACTTTCGCTCTTTCTCCTTCTTGTAGCTTATTGAGATGTCTTGCTCCTCTGTTGTAATAATAAGATCAGATGTAATTGTAATAATAAGTTGTAATAATATAATAATAAGTTGTAATAATAAGATTGAGACTGATTATCTTTCATTGCTTGGTCTGTGTTCACCACTGCTGGCCATAGAAGACTCCTGAATATTGATATTAGTATTTTGATCCCCTTGCTCTTGAGTCTCTGTGCTGGACTGGCATGAAACCCTTGCAAAGGAGTGTTTCTGTGTTCAAAGATAGCAAGATAGGGATCCAAACTGGTTTGCTTTGCTTTTGCCATCAGCCATTTTGACAGCAGATTCTGCTTTGTTATTGCTCTGTGGATAAACAGGCAATGATGTCACATTCTGAAAGTCCCAGTCCTTCCTAAACTGCTGGAATTCCTGAAAGGAATACTATGGTCTGTTATCAGGCACTACAACATCTGGGATACCATGAAATGCAAAATGACCTTTTAACTTGTGAACAACCGTAATTGATCTAGTATCTGGAAGGTAGTAATTTTCCCAGAAGTTTGAAAAATGCTGAGATAGTCTCTGTTATTGAATTGAAATAGGTCCATTCCAACTTTTGCCCAAGGTGTACCTGGAATTTTATGTGGACACATGGTCTGTTTTTGCTCCTGTGTGTCTAAAAGTCTGCACACTTCACACTTTCCTATATAAGTCAGTACCTGGCCAGTAAATGCTTTTTCTGACTCTATGAAGACACTATTCGATACCTAGGGTGTGAGGAGTGAATTCTCCCCATAATTTCTGATCTCAGACCCTATGGAATTACCGCACGCTCACCCCTGAATATTACAACATGCTGTTCACTGACTTCACCCTGCACTGAAAAGAATGGCTTCACCTCCACTTGCACCTGTGATCTTTCCCTTGGCCAGTGACTGGAGCGTTTTCTCTTTCTCTGTTTCTGCCTAGATCTGCTGCAGCATTTTCTTGGATATACTGTAGGTAAGTACTGAATCATGTTTATTGACCCGATTTCATTTTCCACCGATCCTCTTGTGCCACACTTTCGTAAGTAAGCTCTACTGAATGTGTAAGATACATGCATAAATCGACCTGGAACATATCTGATACATATATTTCTGTAGTCTTAGCAGCATTCTCTGAAGTCTCCTGGGTGCACTGAGTAGTGGCTTCATCATTATGGTTTCCAAAAGCTTCTGATCAGTTTGGAATTTCACTTTTCTCCCGTAAGTGTATTAATTAATTAAGTAATTTCGCCATATAAAACAGGATAGCCAAACACTCTTTTTCTATCTGTGCATAGTCTCTCTCAGTGGGTGTGAGTGCTCTGCTGCCATAAGCTATAAGTTGTCCTGGATGCATTAGTGCTGCTCCTAACCCTGTCTCAAATGCATCACACCGGAGCATGAGGTCTTCCTCTGGATTGTAATACTTTAGGACAGGAGCTGCAGCTGTTATGCTTTTTAACTTCATAAATGCCTCATTTTGTACATTTGTCTATTCCTAAACTACATCCTTACGTGTCAATTGTCTCAGGACTTCATAGTTGTCAGAGAGGTGCTCACAAAATTTTGACAGGAAGGTAACCATTCTTAAATATCTCTGCAGCCCTTTTAAGTCATATAGTCTTGGCATACTGTATCTGTGATGGCTCTATTTTTCTCAGGATCTGTCTTTTAAGCCTTCAGATTGTAAGGTTACTAAACTCATTTGGCACTCCCTCCAATGGGACAGCACGCAAAGGGTGCAATAGCCGCATCTATAGAAGACTATTTATTAGTTGCCAGGTCAAACGTGGGCTCCCAACACGGAAGCGGCTCTCAGCAAAAGCAGATCCGAGACGATCGCGGTCTCGGTATAAGCACTTGCCATCGATGGGTGATGTAAGGAACATTATAAATGCAGGGAGCAGGATTACTTGGCCATTAACCTGGCCACAACCCTGCCTGACTGCTCTGTCTGTGTTTAGAAGAATGGTAGTTCCCGCTACAATAAATAATCGTACTGTTCCTGTTTCAAGCTTAATAAAGTTGGTTTTGCTAAAGTACTGAGACTCATCCTCGTGCTTTGGGGTGCAAGACAGGGACTCAAGCGACACAAGATGTTAGCCTGTGTTCGATGTAAGGAACTTCTTTCTGCCTTAACTTAAATTTCTCTGTGTTCAACTTAATGTTACACTTTCTACACTGCACTAACAGCATTTTTAACTTGTCATTGGTCTCACACAGCTGCTTTATCCTCACCTTCGCCAATGACAAGAATATCATCTACAATGGTACTCACACCTGCTATTCCATCTTGTTCCTGGTTTATTCAGTGCTTGAAGACTTCTGGTGCAGGGCTTATACCCATAGGCATCTGTAGTCATCTATACCTGCCAAAAGGTATTGCAGAAGTCGTCAAATAACTTGACTCTTCTGATAGTTTCATTTACCATAACCCATTCTTTAAGTCATACACAGTGAAAACTCTGACTTTGGCCAAATCTGGCAGCACATCATCTATTGATGGACGAGGTAATCGTTGCCTCTTCAGTGCCCAATTGAGTGGCCTTGGATCAATGCATATTCTCAGTGATCATTTTTCACACAATCACCATACTACTGATCCACCCAGTGGTCTACTCTACCTGTGCAATGATTCCTCTCTCCTGTAAGCTTCTCAGCCCATCCTTTAAGGCAGAGGTCACTAACAGGCGGACCTCGGTCCGCATCCGGACCGCAAAGCTGTCTCATACGGACCTTGACTTACAGCCAAAACAAAAGGTTATCATTTAAACATGATGGGGCGCTTCTATTTTTACCCGGCGCAGCTTTTGTAATCTTTACGGTAATGGTGAGGAAATACACAGTATACGCGCTAAGCCATTTCACGTGATACCTCTCATCCAATCAAGTCTGCGGATTCTAGTCGGTGAACGTTGTTTTACGAATCCATGTACGCAAACAGAGGAGGGATTTTTTAGAGATACGGTCGAAAAGAAGAAAGATAGTGAAACGTGTGTTAGAGGCAAGGTCAGGAACTGAAACGTTCGAAAGAAATGTAGCGATAAAAATAAAGACTACTGAGAGATACTGTGAGACTGTGCTGGATAAAGAAGAGACGAGTGACACGGCGAAAGGGACAGAAATATACGGAGCAAATGGCGCTCTCTAAAAGAAGGAAAGTGGACAGCGAAAATAGGGTATTTAAAAACTAAATATCGTTCCAGGCTCAACAATGGACACCTCCACATGTCTATGAGAATGGCTCTGACTCCATTCAAGCCCAGGTTTAAAACCCTGGCAGGACAAGCTAGAGCTCAATTCTCTCACTGAGCAAAAAAGTGTGGCAATGAATATAAGAGGGGAAGAAAATGGGCATTTAAACCTGTTACATTGTTAAGATGTGTTGAGATTTGTTATCTGTGAAATTGGTTGAGACTTGAGTCAAAATGTGAAACAGAAAAGGGGAAATGTTAAGCTTTTTCTCCATTCCTTTTGTATTCTTCTGAAGTTTAGCACTTTATTTAAGCATGCACAGTTTTCATAATTTATTTTTGTCTTATTTTGAAGTGCAGCCCTACTTTTGTTTATTAAATTAAAGAAGAAATTATACACTGACAGAACAAAAAAGTACATATTTGCAGTCATACATAAATGTTCAGTTCTGTGTTTGAAAATAAATATTGTCAAAAGGATTATGAATTGTACTAAACTAATTTGATTTGAAAGTCTAGTATTAATTACATGCAGATGTTGATACAACTACTAGGCTACTTAAATAGACATGATACTAAATAGTTAGACAACATGATCTTCAGACGGACCGGACCTTTGCTTCAAGAAATTTTCTCTGACTGGACCTCGATAGATTTTAGTTGAAGACCCCTGCTTTAAGGGAATGGACCCGGGTACCTACATTGCATTGTCATTGATATTTGAATTTGTTAACATTATTGAAGGAAGTCAGATATACAAGCATATTAATTTGTGAGCAGAGGGTTAGTCACAAAATAAAAAATATCAATTAATGAAATAGAAATCTGTGATTTTATAATGCCAATAGGATGATGTTACTATACTGTGTGACACATAGGGGGCGCTATCGCTCCCTTGAACCCTAGTCCAAGTCACCAGACACCAGATAAAAGTCCACAAGTTGACTTTATTTATAAACAACAGTGCACAAAGCACCCTCCTTTCCACTATACTCATCAAATACACTTCAATAATCACAACAATACAATCCTCCACTCCCAGATGCGTTGCCACCCTTCCACCCAGCTCAGCTCGCCGTCTGAGAGCTCCCACAATCTTTTTATAGTCCCTGACCCGGAAGTGTTCCAATCCCCAGTCCATGTGATCTTCTATCACTTCCGGGTCAGATCAAAAGTCCATCTCTTCACCCCGGAAGTACGTCATTCCCCTTGTCCATGTGACTCGGACGTACTTTCGTGGCACAGGGTAAATAAACACTGTTCCTCCCTGCAGAGTCTCCTAGTGGTCCCCATGGTATCCAGCAGGGCTGTGTATAAAAACTCCAATGTCCATGATGCACTGCTGGTCTTCAGGGAACTTCCATACTGCAGGTAGAGCTCCACCTGGCGGCTTGGGGTTATTGGCTGGGATGAACAGCCAGCCATACACCACAACTGTTAATTCAGATTAAAGAAAAATAAAGATTATAGAAGCTGTTAAGAGTACAGTGGAACTTCAGTTTGCGAGTAACTTGGTTTACGAGTGTTTTGCAAGATGAGCTAAGATTTTTAATAAATTTTGACTTGATAAACAAGCGAGGTCTTGTAATATGAGTAGTATGGACCACATGACGCTTTGTCTGCTGAGCGTCATGTGATCACAACTGAGCTGATGGTTCTTCTCTCTCTCACGCTCGCGCGCGCGTGTGTGTGTCTCTATTTCTCCCACGTGTGCGTGTGTGTGTGTCTCTATCTCTCTCTCTCTTGCATGTGTGTATGTGTGTGTGTGTCTCTCTCTCTCTCTCGTGGGCAATCATCTCCTATTCTCCGTCTGAGTTGGCGTGCCTCACTCATATAGTCAACTTCTGTAGGAGCATATATTGTTTACTAGAGAATTGTGACTGTGTGTGTGTGTGTGTGCTGTGACGTGTGAGTCCCCGTCTTGCGTCCCAAAACATGAAGCTGAGTCTCAGTACTTTAACAACACCACCTTTATTCAGCTTGAAACTGCAACAGCACGGTTATTTATTGTAGTAGGATCTGATACTCTCCTGTACATAGACACTGCAGTCTGTGCATAGCAGTCAGACAGGGTCGTTGCCAAGTAGTACTGAGCCCTGCGCATTTAAAATGTTCCTTGTATCACCCATCAACGTCAGGCACTTATAGCATGTTCACAATCTTTTCGGATTTGCTTTTACGGCAAACTGCTATAGCACAGGGAGACTGTGATTGCTTTGGGACGCTCTTCCGTGTGTTGTCCTGTTGGGTAGAATCCCACAAATGTTTAGAAACTCACTCACACCAACCATGATTCTTTTCAAATGTAAAGTGCAGGTTAATTTGTTTTATGTATTTTTACTTTATATTTTGTATTAATCATTTTTATATGAATAGTTTTGGGTTGTGGAACAAATCATCTGAGTTTCCATTATTTCTTATAGGGAAATTCACTTTGATATACAAGTGCTTTGGACTGCAAGCATGTTTCCGGAATGAATTATGTTCGCAAACCGAGGTTCCACTGTACTGAATGTAAAATACGAGTTGCATGGCCACCAAAGCAGTAGTTACTATGCTGGTAAATGTTATAAAATAGACACCCACATGCATCATAGACTGCTAAAGACAAGAAAAAGCACATATACATAATCTGGAAACATTAAAAATAATGTTAATCATAAACTAGTAAAAAATGATTGGAAAAAATATGTTATTTGAGATGTTTCTTTAAAGCACAGCACAGATAGTCATGATATTGTTATAATTTTGAAAAGAAAAAAGAATGTTTTCTTTGATAATGTTACATATTGTTGTGAGAAAATAAACAATTTTTTGTACTTTCTGTAGAAAATGTGTCTATATATGTCTGTATGGTTCTGGTCCTAAGGTGTTTAGGAACATATCAAGAAATATTGAATATCACATTTTGGGTCCAAATAATCGCAATATCAATTTAAGTCCATATTATCCATCCCTATAATAATGATAATAATATATGATCACATTTAAAATTATTCCTACTGATTACCCATTAATTCAAAAGAATACTATACACTGTAAGGAGGCGAAGGTTTGCGTCCTGGGTCATTCCTGCATGGAATTTGTATGTTCTCCCCGTGTCTGCATGGGTTTCTTCCAAAAGTCAAAATACATGCAGGTTGGATAAATTGATAATTCTAAATTGTCCCAAGTGTGTGATTGGGGTGTGTGTGTGTGCGGATGTGTGTGTGTTTGCCCTGCAATGGACTAGTGCCCTATCCAGTGTTTGTTCCTGCCTTGTACCCTGTGCTAGCTGGGATAGGCTCTAGGTCCCGGTGAGAGCCTGTTCAGGAGTAAACAAATTAAACAATGAGTGACTGACAATTCCATATACAGTAGCATGTCCAAGAGTAAGCAGCTCCGGTGACCTACTAATATTATTATTAGTTGTACCTAATGCCTTTATCCAAAGAAACTTACAATATGTGAGATACAATTGGTTACATTTCTTTGTTTTTCCAATTGGACCACAGACAGATGAAGTGACATACTCATGGTTATTTAGTCTGAGATGCAGGATTTAAACCTACAGCCTCAGGGTTTGAAGTTCTAGGTCCAAAACTTTAACACAAGACCTCACAACCTGCCAAAAAAAAGAAGAAGACTACATTGCATTTATATGTTGCTTTTCAAGACACTCAGAGAGCTTTACATAGAGAAAGGGGAACTGTGTCAACCCCCACTAAAGTGCAGCATCCACCAGGAAGATATGACGGCAGCAATTTTGCACCAGTACACTCATCACACATTAGCTATCAAGTGATGGACTGGTGAGAGAAATAGTTAGCTAATAAGGGACAGGGGAAGATTAGGGAGTTAGAATGACTAGACCATGAAGGGAAATTTAACCAGGATATTGGGAAACACCCTACTCTTTATAAAGGATCTTTTTTATGACCACAGAGAATCAGGACCACAATATTATATCTCACATGAAAGACTGTGCCCATTTTTACAGCACAGTATCCCTGTCACTACACTGGAGCATTGGGATCCACACACAGGCCACAGGGTAAGTGGCCCCTGCTGGCCTTATCAACACCTCTTCCAGCAGCAACCCAAGCTTTTCATAGGTGGTACTGACCAGGCCAAATCCTGCTTAGCGTCTGGTGAATTGCCTGTTAGGAAATCCATGTGATATGACTGCTGATGCCAGTAATATTATCTTTTGGTTAAAAAAAAAATACAAATATGGTATACAGAAAAGTACTTACAGTAGTTACTAGTACTTCTGATACAGCTGATTAACCAAGGACACCATAACTGATGTCCATTATCTTCTGAAATTTCCTGGGTGAAGCCAGGTAACATTGCTAGTTTACATATATTTATCATGACCTTCTGGAGATAGCGTTGCAGTCAAAAAACAGAAATTATTTTTTCTGCAGATAAAAAACAAAAGCAGTACATTAAAAAAGAACATAAAAGCATTTATTTATTTCTTTCCTTTATTAAATGAATAGTTTGACTCAAGCCCCTGCAAGTACTAAACTAATATGTAATAAATTGATTAACATTTCATTTAAAAAAAATCTAAAATCTAAAAATGAGCAGACAATTCTGCATAGCATAAATGTACTTATATTGGAGCTTCCAATTATGCACCAGTGTCCTCTTCAACAAAACATCAGTGGATTCATACTCTTTCACTTTCTGCACACTTTAAATGGATAAATGTGACCTTTTGTCCATCATTTTGCACTCAATAGTCCATAATAACATAGTGAAAATATGTTTTCAGAAAGGATTGCAAATTTGTTCAAATTAAAAAACTAAAATCTTACCGAAGTATTCAGACCCTTTGCTATTCTACTCCAAACTGTGCTCTGGTGCATCCTGTTTGCCTTAATTATATCCTTTATCTGGAACTTGCTTGGAGTGCACCTGTGCAAAACCGATTTGATTGGACATAGTTTAGAAAGGCACACACCTGTGTATTTAATATCCCACAATTCACACTGCATGTCAGGACAAAAAGCAAACCATGAAGTCCATGAAACTCTCTGTAGACTGCCACAATCGTTTATGTGGTGAAGCGTGGATCAGGGCAAGGGTATAAAACCCTTTCTAAAGCTTTGACTGTTCCCAGGAGCACAGTACCCTCAATAATTAGGAAATGGAAAAATTTTTTGGACCACCAGAATTCTTCCTAGAGTTGGCTGGCCAACCAAATTGAGTAACCAGAGAAGAAGGGGCTTGTTCAGGGAAGAAATAAAGAAACCAATGGTTACTTTATCAGAACCAAGAAACCAATGGTTACTTTATCAGAGCTTGAAAAGTCCCCTGCTGAGATGGAATAACAATGAAATGTATGGTAGTTTGATTAACTCCCATTTGGACTTTGCCAAATAGCATTTAAGGAAATCTGAAAGCCTGAGGATAATGATTCTCTAGTCTGAGACAAAAGTTAAACTCTTTGAGCAGAACTCCAAGCACTGCTCATCACCTGCCTAATACCAGCCCTATTGTAAAGCAAGGTGGCAACAGCATCATGCTATGGGCGTGCTTCTCAGCAATAGACAGAGTGAGTCGAATCAGAATTGAGGGAAGGTGAATGAAACCAAATACAGATCTTTGAAGAAAACCTGCTCCAGAGTTCTTACAACCTCGTGTTGGTACAACAGTTCACCTTTCAGCAGTACAATGACCCAAAGTGTACAGTGAAGACAACACTGAAGTAGCTCCTAAACAACCCTCTGACTCTACTTGAGTGACTTAGCCAAACCAAATTGGAACACTTGTGGTGATACTTGAATATGTCAGTTTAGAGGAGCTTCCCATCCAATCTAAAGGAGCTTGAACTTGACAAACCTCCTAAATCTAGGTATTTAAAGCTTGTAAAGGCTTACCTCAGATAATTAGGAGAGCACCAGAATAAATGCTTAGCTGCTCAGCACTAGTCTTGATGATAAAATTCACTAGCCTTCCACAAACTTTGTCCTGCTTTGATCATCTGTCAGTTCTTCCAGCTTCGTGTCAAAGGTCAGAGTGACTTAAGGCCAGTGAAGTGCAGGAAGTGCAGTGAACCTTGCAGGGTTGCAAGTAATATATTATCAGAAAAAAATGGCAATGCTAAGATGTTACAAAACTCTGAGAATACAAAGTCAGAAAGTTAGCTAGATTTAAGGCTTCAAGGATTTAAAGCAGTTAAAAGAGTATATGGGCAAACCTCTGCTGACCCATGGCCTTTTTATGGATAAGTGTGGTTCTTTGTTTTTATCCACAAAATGGAAGGATCACTCACACGGCTGCTTTAGTGTTTTATTAAAATTTAACATCTTCAGGTATAAATGGCTCTCTACATGCATTGTGGGTGAGTAAAAAAGAAAAACAGCCCTATATAGGAGGGCATAATGTCTTATACATTATTGGTTCAAGATCTGCATTACATTTTTCAAATTATTTTGGCAGCCTTTACCTGAGCAAATAGTATTCCACATTTCGTAGCTCATCTATGTTTTGCACTGTCTAGCCTTGACTGGGAAAAGCTCATAATGGCAGCATTCATTTTCCTATTAAGAACAAGGTGGACATTAGTGCACACTTCAAACGCTATTTAATACAATCAACAATCTTTTATAATGTGGACACCATGATATCATGAATCGCAAGACTTGTGCATTACATTACCATTAACCAAAGAAAATAATAGCAACCCAAAGCTACTGTATAACATTGCTGTACCTATGAAAGTAAATGTGCAAAATGCCCTGGAAGAAATAACCATGTAAAATTTTGATGAAATTATTTCACTGCAACAATTAAAAAAAAAATTAAATGGAAACCATTGGTCCAATCCGGACACTTTTAATGAAATGTAAAAGAATGTTTGTGCACACCCCACAACATTCACCATTAAAAAATCCTGTACTTCCTGTGGATGCTGCAAATTGGCATACATTAAGGTGCACCACTGTGTCATGATGCATCCTAAATGCAGAATGGATGGTAAATTGCTCTAATCTTGTTTGTCTTATTGCTGTGGGTTAATTACTGACACAATAAATGTGTTAGATTATTGTCATAAAAGAATGAATGCTATTTTCAAGTGATTAAAAATAAAGTGTTGGACGATTAAGTTAAACTTCAAAAAGTAAGCAGCTGGTTTTCATAATAGTTATAATACATATTAAAAATAAATATTTTCCATCTTTCATATCAATAGTATATTCAGCATACAGCAGTCATGCATTAAAAAGGTGACACATTAAGGCACTTACTTCATCTTACTCCTTCTGTGCTCCCATAGCCTATCTTTTTCCTGCCATTTTATCTAATTACCTTATTTAGTTGCCATTATCTAATCTACACTGCAGCTTGATTGAATAGACTTGCTTCAGCAAATTTAGAGACGGTAGACTTGAAATTTTTCCAGCAACAGCCAAGAGATTAGAATGTTAACTTTTTAAATTAAATGCTGACTACTAAAATTGTAAAAGTTTAATTGTTTGTTCAGGTATGAGTGTATATTTGCAATGTAATGTAAATGAGCCCACCCATGTTTATTGTACTTGTACCTAGAGAGGGTAACATAAAAAAAGTGTTTATGCTTATAAATGTACTGGGCACGTGATGCTACTGATCGTAAATTACAGGGCTACTTGATTATGTCCTCGGGGGTAACCTGGGGTTTTCGCTTTAACCAATTTCTTAATTAGAACCCATTTATTTACTACTAAAGCAATATGATTTTTGTGCTTAGTCTTAGTTAACTCGCTTGTTACAATTCAAAACCGTAAATTGCCTATTTTAGTATTAAAAAGCTGTATTTAGGTTTTAATTGTTGCCTGCTTTCTTAATCAGCCATCCGTTAATAATGAAGTGCTAAAGACAAAGGAGCCACCATCATGCATCATGAATTACCTATGTTAATAAAATGTTTTTATATAAATGAGAGAGAAAGGAGGGGCCATGAGGTACAATCTGTTTCAGAGCACAAAACATATGGATAATGTTGTCAGTTAACAAAAATCTACATTGTGATAAAGATTTGTCTTGGAAGAATGAAAGCTCTAACAAGCCATATAGTTAAATACCAAGTTTCATTATCTGCCAGGCCCAGCGTCAAATTATGAAACTGGTTGTAATGTAAACCTGCAGCCACTGTGACCCTCCGGGACTGTAATCAAGGACCCCTGATATAATGTAATAAAAGGTTTCCTGATGAGGATCAAGACAGTAGGACAGAGGGAATACCACCCTAATGCAGGACATCATGGAGTTCTGATAATGAGATTTAACTTGGTTCTAGAATTCATCATTATGGTAGATGAAGTACTGCCATGAGGGTAGTTTTAAATATTATAAGGAATCCAGGCAAACAAATAGAGGAGATTGGCAGTGGTGAATGATGGGTAGCCTATTGTACTTCACCTAGACTGCCAAAGGGAGGGGTCTTCGGGGGTGGCCTGTCATTTTACATGTTATCTTGGGCTCAGGATCATGGGAGCACTGAGGGCATTTGAAGAGAAGATGGCCTTAAAGCTTCCAGAACACACTACACTTTGTGTAGTCCAACTTATTATCTTGAAAGTAGCCCAAATATGCAGTATAAAGCCACGTTTTCCTCAATGGCAAAATGAGCTTACAATTTAAAACAAAGAACCGACCGACAGGAGGAGGAGATACCAGGGATGGAGGGATACAGTCAGGAGTTTTAAGAAGAATGCTTGGGCAATATTGAGTTGGGTAAATAAGCGGCCACCCCAACAGGTAATTAGGACGTTTCCTATATAATCATGGCTAGAGATGGAAATGGAATTTTTCTATTTTCCCTTGTATACAATGTGTTCTTTTTACTCAGGTTTTTCACTACCTCTAATTGTTATTTCTAAAATAATTTTTGTAAGTATTTTGGGCTTTTTTGACATTATTTTGGATGTAGGGATGATGTGTGCCCCATTATAAATACATACAGTATAGCTGCAGTTCACTGCTCCTACCTAGGTGAACCAAGCTGGTAGCACAGGGGAAGCCATTAAGTAGCTGTCCCATATCCTTTTTCTACTTTGTTTTTATTAGGCAACAAGAAGTCTGGCAGACAGGACACTCCCAGGATGGAAAACAGTGAGAATATATGGAGTGATGTGTTTGATGAAGTGGTTCCAAAGATGGATCAATGCAGATTGGCAGGTGACTTACTACAGAGAAGGCCTGGCACCATGGGGAGGGTGCGCAGGGCATAATACCTCCAATTTTACTGCCTTGCCCCTTTTGTTTTGGATGAAAGTATTTTTGGACAATATGGCTTACTTACGTTGTGCCGCTTGAGTTCCATACAGAGAAAATGCTCATCTGTCCAAATCACACCAGATTCAACTCCGCTCCGTACGTCAGTACTGCTAGAAGGAAAAAATCACAGCAGCTTTCATAGCTTTAGATTTTATTGATTTTATTAAAATCAAATAACATTCCATACAAATAAATTAAGTTTTACAAAAATAGGTTAATTTCCGATATTTTTTTAAGGTGTGTGAATTGGTGCTTTCTGGTAATTTTATTTTTATTTTCTAAGTGAATTAAGCTTCAGTTCGCAATAGTTTTGTATATTTCAAGTATAGCACATTTATCTTGCTTAAATATTTCTAAAAATTGTGTAGTGATTTTGACCTGTAATTAAATACTGTATGTAGGCAAGAAACTATGTTGGGGGGAGCCATGGGAAGTGGAGTAGCATAAATGGAGTATCACTGATCAATTCAATAGTTTGGATTGGAAAAAAATGAAAAGACAGATGACATGGTAAGAAGAGCCCACAAAGACAGTGATTACCCAGAGGTGATCCAAATACTTTGTCAGGTGTGTCCTGGGGCTAACAGTGGAAGTTAGTCCCTATGAAAGGTCAATCCGAGAAATATTAACCATTGATTGTGTGTATCAGTTCTTCCTTTAGCACATCTTGGATTACTCCAATATGGTGAATTTTTTAAGGAAAGTGAATGTTTTATGAAGTCAAAGATAAGACCACAGAACACTTTATTAGAGCAGAAGTTATTAATAACATAATGAAATATCACTTAAATATAGAAACTGTCTTGTTTTAAAATCAAAGTTTACTGCAGAGTGCACTATGTATTGGGAATGAAAGTGAAAATAAAATTCCACTTAGGTAGCAGCAACTGATATTTCAACCAAAATATCACCTCCCCTTTCAGAATGTTGGACACACCATATGGATTTTCTTCTGGTGCCAGTCCTTCTCCAATGGGCCCTCACACTGCTAACTAGGACAGGTGCTAGAATCCCCTTGCTGCCCCACATTCTTCTATTTCTAGACATTTACTCACTTTATTCATATATCATCCAGTAGAGGAGATAAGGACCATTTCTGGCAAAATTGCCCATGCCTCTTACTGGAAATCTCCTAATTATTTTTCTTTCAATCTGGAAGTGTTCCTTTCTTATTCTGATCTTTTTTAAATTGTCAGTGGCAGGGATCAATTATATTAATAAATTGATGGATATGGTAGAGCTGGTCCGAGAATGGATGCACACAGGTCCTGGATGCAACCCTAAACTTTAGGTCTTCTTCTCCATAATGGTGTCAGTGCTTTGCTGTTACCTCACTTGCTGGTCCTCATCGGCACTTCTATTCTTTTGTTGTCACTATTAATTTTAATGTAGTAGGATTGGGTTGAGTTATGGGTTGGTGTTATAATGGAGACTTGCTGAGGTTGTCATAACTCCACCTATGCTGGGGCTGTGAGTAGAAAAGTAAACAGAAAATGTATTCCTATCTCAAGAAAAATACACCTGTAGTTTTTTTTTTAACAAAAGCTACATAAGAAATATTTTTAGAAGGTTCTACATTTTATATAGGTTATCACACACGTGCGCTTAGGAGGCAGTCAATAAGCTCAAAGGTGAGTGAAATATCGCAAGACAAGGGGTTGATATGTGGTAACAGTTTCTCTCTCTATTTCTCTCCATCAGACAAAAGTAAATACGCGCTGATGGATTCCAAAGACGGCTGCCGAAAACGCCACATTCGTCAACCCCAGATGATGTCACTTCCGGACCTTTCATATGACGTTACTTACAGCTTCTCATGATGACATAATTAGCATTTCCACATCACTTCTGGTCCAACTATAACGACGTTGCATCCATCCCACAGCTTCGATGTCATCTCCTGCCAACTCACTTCCCATCTCCATTTTGTTTGTCCGTATATAAACACCATGTTTTCATGTAACCAATGTCAAACATGATTTATGTTTTTGATCACAAAAGAAGTTTACATCTTTTTCTTTGTCCTATGGACATTATATGGGGATGGTCCCCAAACCTTTTTACTTGTGAAAGCCTCTTATTTCAGAAGTAGACTTATCACAAGGTAAACATATACAGTGCTGTTCCTTAAATTAAATGCTTTAGACCCTAGAAAGTAACTAGATTTTTGCCAGATGAAGTAATAAACTGTTATTTACTTACTTGTCTGACACCTTCATCTAAGGTGATTTACAATATTTGAGACACATCAAGATTAAAGTCCTAACTACTACAGCACACCTATTGTTACATGATATTATTATTATTATTATTTTTAATTTGACAGGCTGTGCAATCATTTCTAATTATTTCCTTTTATCAGTCTTTCCTTTTGCTCTGCTGTTCACTCTTGTGGGGTGAACCCATTGAGGGTCATAACAAAAAGAAGCAATTATGCAGAGGATTACTGCCTTGCGCCCTGTGTTGGTTAGGGTTGGCTCCAGCAGACCCCCGTGACCCTGTGTTCGGATTCAGCGGGTTGGAAAATGGATGGATGGATTATTTTTTAGTGCATTATTATGTGCCTTTTTTTTCTCCCTCCAGCATCACTGAAAGAAAATTGGAAAGGGACAATTGTAGATTATTTAAGGTCTTGTAAATCAATCAGTTACTTTATTTGGTGACTTGCAAATAACGTAGCACTCAGTGAAATAAAGTATAGTATAAAACAGCAGTAGAAATCAGAAAGGATGTAGTTTTCAGTTTTCAAAGATAGTTAATGGACTCAGAACATTGCAGTACTTACAATTTGCTTACCTTAAAATAATTAAATAAAGAATTGTCAGATTTAAAAAGCAAAGTTTAATGTAAGGTATCCTCGATTTTTTTAGGTTACCAACAAACATTTGTAGATGATTCTGCATCACAGGACTTTAACTACTACCTGTAGGCTTTTGGTGATGTGGAAAGAAATACAATGTACCCATATGAAAATCCATTCACGCATGGGCAGAACATGCAAAATTAACACAGACTGACTATTTTAGGATTTATACCCCTATTACACCAGTAATGCTAACTTCTTTATATTTGATCTTTTTCTCTCTTTTTTGCCATTTTTGTGCTATGTCTGTTTTCCCTGTAATTCTGTGTTTTAAATTTGTCAGCAGACAGAAGGACAATGTGCAAACTGGTGGTAGAAATCAAACATATTAATTAAAGAAAGAAACCTATCCTCTAACAGGACAACTCTGATAAAACCTTTTGAGTCAGTAATCAGGCAAGAGAAAAGCTGTTCAATGCGTCATTTATTCTTTTGCAGCACCATGCTGAAGAGGGAGCATCCTTCACTATAGTTAGTTGCAGAATCTCATACTTACTGATAACTGAATTTACATAACAGTGTTGATTAATGTTTACATATCATACTCTGATTGGTTAAAATACATGACGTGTTTAGCATAGAGCACAAACAGCCTAAATATGTCTTTCTCCATTATGTCTTTGAATATCTTGACCTTTATCTGGTTTCCTGATATGCCTGAACAAGTTTCTGACATTTATTAACCCTTTTATACTTGTGAGAATAATGCTGTATTTTAATGTGGAAAGCATATCAAAACATTTTATTCTAAATGACTATATGGCTCCTAAGCCCACAAATTCCACACAAACAGTAACCAAGCCAGTATTCAAACTCAATATCCTGGAGCAGTGTGGCAGCAATGTTAGGTAATTACTGTGATGTCAAGCGGTCCTAATGTTATTTATTGATTATAAGACTGTTTGGCTGTGCATCTTTATACAGTATTTGTGATTTCTGTTTGAAATGCAGTGTCCATGCTGCTGTAAATAAGAACAAATGATGGAGGAGAGGTTGCATCATTTAGAAATGCACTTTCAGATTCTCAAACTGGAATAAGTCACTGATAAGGTGTACAGCTGTCATTTAAGGTAAAGCAAAGGTGGAATATCTTTGTGAAGAATAGTTGTATTACTTTTGTGTGAGAAAAGGACTACTGGACTACTAACAACATGTTCTCTGTATTAAAGAAGTGTATGAGTGCAAAAAATAACTGGAATATTAAAACACTAAATACATAGGCAATCAATATAAAAAAGTAAAGTGAGTGAGGGCTCTATAAAATAAATTAAATTACCCAGAAACCATACTGGGATTCAAACCTTAGAGTCGAAATACAGCAGTCCTAAAACAAAAAGCATACAGTTGAGTTTATTACAAATACAAACCCAGTGAAATAAAATACACATTTTTTGTAGAATTAAGCTAAAATTACAGCATTATGGTGTAGTAATATGGTGTGTTAGCTATGCTGAGTTTGTCTAATAATGGCATTTCATGCATAACAAACTTTGGCCCTAGTAAAGCAAGCAATGCTGTAGCAATCATTAAATGCTAGAGAGTGTTCATTTTCTGTGGATCTGAAGTTATTAGGTTTAAACCACTGAAACAGACATGATTTTAAAATACAAGTTATAAAAATGACCTTACATGCAATATTTGACAGGACCATTTATTGTATTGGAAGATATTTAACATTTTAAAGTAAAGTGGCCAGGCATGGTTCATACTCTTCAAAAATGTATATAGAACTTCTATTAGTGTTAATCAGTTGTACTACCCTTAGCTGAACTCTACATTTTTAGAAACTGACAAATTACCATTTGCTGATTTCTAGTTAAAGAAAACCAAAAATATTTTAAATCATCAACAGTTTTGTAAAAGGAACATCATTATAACCTGAAAAGTGCTTAAATATTAAACAGGCCTACCTTGCAACCTTCGTATCCAATCTGCAGAAGCAGCAACTTTGTAAACACAGGCTAAGTGAAAAATCTCTTAACATTTCAGATTAACTGATAGTTACCTTTTCAAAAGCTATTGAAATGACCTAAGGCTGTTACAAATGAGAGAGTGTTATGCTCAGATTCTGTAATGTGCTAGTCAGACCAAAATTAGACTGTTGTCTGCAATTTTGGCCAGTAACTTTACAAAAAAAAAAAATCACCTCTGTAAACTAAAAAGAAAAGGTCAACTGTATACTTGGATGTTCTGTTCTAAAATGCTGATGATGAAGTTTCATTTAACATTCTTCAGGAGTGTACAACAGATTATGAGAAACTGGATAAAACCTTTAAATGTATATGGAAATCCTTAGTACTAGGGTGTTTTACTGTGTTAGCCATTATGAATGTAGTGAGAAGTCAAGCAAAATGACACCTTTTATTGGCTAACTGGACAACTTAGGCTCCTTCTTCAGGCAAGATGTAATACAGAAACTGAAGTTCCGTGTGTTTATATAGACACCAGGCAAATAATGAGGTGGGGCAAAAGCCAAATGCCTGGGGTGCCAAACAGACAAAACCCAATTTAATTCCAACAACAAAACAGAAAAATACAACAAAAAACACACACTCGTAGGCACTCTTAGCTATGGACAATTCCCAAGAATTAGTGTTTTCTCAGGGTTGCACTTTCTCTCCTTCTCTCTCTTTTTTTATTTCAAGCATGTGCTATTGTAGTCAGATCCAAAATGAGACAAACCCTTTCCAGACGCAACTCCCTCTCATACAGAGCTGACCAGAAGGGGTGGAGCTTCTTTGACCTTGTTGCCCTGATGCAATTGTTTTCTTTAAGGCTGTGAGGGAAAAAGGAGCCATTATGGTTACCAACACCACCCCCTCTTGTCCAAGGGTGGTACCACATACATTAGATGAGCCTGGAAGGAGATCCTCTGGTGTGCATGTGTGACCCATCGTACATGGTTTTGGTTCCAGGTGAAATCATGATATATACACAAACCTTAAACAATTAGAGGAGAAACATAATAGCCTGGCTAAAGAACAGTGAGGTTGACAAATGGACAGCCAGCATACAAGAAATACTGCCTACAGATGCACCCACTAAGAAGGAGACTGTTAATTCTAACTTGTTCTTTATATCCACATTTGATGGAAAGATCATC
The DNA here is from genome assembly GCF_016835505.1 of Polypterus senegalus. NCBI lineage: Eukaryota > Metazoa > Chordata > Cladistia > Polypteriformes > Polypteridae > Polypterus > Polypterus senegalus. The sequence goes on along the minus strand of NC_053155.1, from coordinate 188,022,073 downwards.
ATGGTGCACTTCAGTAGTTATGACTGATAGAAGCCTACTGCTATGTTCAACCAGCATTCAATCTTTCATTTTGACTTTAAGTAAAAAATATTGCAAATAATATTGCAGGTACAAACCATATTCTCTTGGAAGCAGGAAGAGTTTGACTAAATGTGCTCTGATATTCTAAAAGACAGAACACAAATGCCATTTCTAGTGAATTGCCTCTTTGTTAAATGTAAATACTTAATGTATTTAGGTGCCTGGAGCATACAGTGCATATGGAAAGTATTCACACTTTTTCCACATTTTGTTATGTTACAGCCTTATTCCAAAATGAATTAAATTCATTTCTTTCCTCAGAATTCTATACACAACACCCCATAATAACAACGTGAAAAAAGTTTACTTGAGATTTTTGCAAATTTATTAAAAATAAAAAAATCGAGAAAGCACATGTACATAAGTATTCACAGTCTTTGCCATGAAGCTCAGAATTGAGCTCAGGTGCATCCTGTTTCCCCTGATCATCCTTGAGATTTTTTTTGCAGCTTAATTGGAGTCCACCTGTGGTAAATTCAGTTGATTGGATATGATTTGGAAAGGCACACACCTGTCCATATAATGTCCCACAGTTGACAGTTCATGTCAGAGCACAAACCAAGCATGAAGTCAAAGAAATTGTCTATAGACCTCCGAGACAGGATTGTCTTGAGGCACAAATCTGGGGAAGGTTACAGAAAAAATTCTGCTGCTTTGAAGGTCCCAATGAGCACAATGGCCTTCATCATCCATAAGTGGAAGAAGTTCGAAACCACCAGGACTCTTCCTAGAGCTGGCCAGCCATCTAAACTGAGCGATCAGGGGAGAAGGGCCTTAGTCAGGGAGGTGACCAAGAACCCGATGGTCACTCTGTCAGAGCTCCAGAGGTCCTCTGTGGAGAGAGGAGAACCTTCCAGAAGAACAACCATCTCTGCAGCAATCCACCAATCAGGCCTGTATGGTAGAGTGGCCAGATGGAAGCCACCCCTTAGTAAAAGGCACATGGCAGCCCGCCTGGAGTTTGTCAAAAGGCACCTGAAGGACTCTCAGACCATGAGAAACAAAATTCTCTGGTATGATGAGACAAAGATTGAACTCTTTGGTGTGAATACCAGGCGTCACATTTGGAGAAAACCAGGCACTGTTCATCACCAGGCTAATACCATCCCTACAGTGAAGCATGGGGGTGGCTGTATCATGCTGTGGGGATGTTTTTCAGCGGCAGGAACTGGGAGACTAGTTCGGATAAAGGGAAAGATGACTGCAGCAATGTACAGGGACATCCTGGAGGAAAACCTGCTCCAGAATGCTCTTGACCTCAGACTGGGGCGATGGTTCATCTTTTAGCAGGACAACGACCCTAAGCACACAGCCAAGATATCAAAGGAGTGGCTTCAGGACAACTCTGTGAATGTCCTTGAGTGGCCCAGCCAGAGCCCAGACTTGACTCCGATTGAACATCTCTGGAGAGATCTTAAAATGGCTGTGCACCGACGCTTCCCATCCAACCTGATGGAGCTTGAGAGGTGCTGCAAAGAGGAATGGGCGAAACTGGCCAAGGATAGGTGTGCCAAGCTTGTGGCATCATATTCCAAAAGAGTTGAAGCTGTAATTCCTGCTAAAGGTGCATTGACAAAGTATTGAGCAAAGGCTGTGAATACTTATGTACATGTGATTTCACAGTTTTTTTATTTTTAATAAATTTGCAAAAAACTCAAATAAACTTTTTTCACATTTTCATCATGGGGTGTTGTGTGTAGAATTCTGAGGAAAAAAAATGAATTTAATCCATATTGGAATAAGGCTGTAACATAACAAAATTTGAAAAAAGTGATGCGCTGTGAATACTTTCCAGATGCACTGTATCATATATGGGAGTAAAATCCAACAAAAAACAGATACTGTCTGTGTAAATAAGCATATTAAAAAATAAAATGCAAAAGAAATGCCATAATGATTAAGTGACAGTAGTAAATTTTGAGGTAGGAACACAGTTGAAAACAGTTAAAAATGACTGGGCAAAATATTCCCTATTTATTATTCGTCCATCCATTTTCCAACCCACTGAATCCAAACACAGGGTCACGGGGGTCTGCTGGAGCCAATCCCAGCCAACACAAGGCACAAGGCAGGAACAAATCCTGGGCAAGGTGCCAACCCACTGCAGCCTATTTATTATGCTGTTAAAAATTAAGAAAAGTTCCACTTTGAGTGAGAGGTTTGCTGATCATGGGAATCTTGAAGGGAATTCCCATAGATATAAAGAATGTCAAGTACAGCAAGTTGGTTCTTCTGATCTTTTATTTTTCTTTCTTTTTATTTTTTTCTCTCTTATCTGAATCATTTCTAAAAATGGCATTAAGTTCATGGATAATGTTTTGCTTGCTATAACTTTTATTGAGTTGAACATATGTAAAAAAATGTATAATAAAAAAGTAAAAAGAGTAATAACTATGTTTCACTCTGAAGTTACAGCAAATAAATAATAAAGAAACCCTTCCCATTATATGGTCACCCACCACTCCCAGGAAGATATTAAGAAAAATATTGCCTGGTTAGCTTCAAGAGATAATCACAGCCCCACACTTAGGCAAAAAATAAGTGATCATTTCCATATCACAGCTAATCAGCCATTGAGCTCACTACAGGACATGCATTTATCAGTTTTGTAACTGGAAGACATGTTAATCTGGTACTGAGAAACTTAAAGAAGTATGACAGATAAAATTTACAAAATTGGTAGATAGCAAGTTTCCAGAGAAAGGTTAGTATTATCTTTGCAGCAATGGTACAGAAGGAAAAGATCTGCTGCACAGAAGTAAGAGAAACGGAAGAGATGTCTTGTAGGAGAATACATAGTGCGTTGAAGGGATGTCATTACTGAGGCTTGAGGAAGCAGGATTAGAAATAAAGAATCAGAAGGATGAGAGGGAAACAACCTGTGAAAGAATGTGCTGTGTACTTTTAAAGAAAAATTATGGCATTATGGGTCAGTGACCATTTTGGTAGCAAAACATTTACAGAGTGGAAGTTATAGACAATGTGCAAATCTGAAATGAGATATGCTGAAGATTGAGGTTTTGAAAGAAAATACATTTTTTTCAAAAAATGGGTTTCCACGACAAAGTAGAGTAGGATGAAATGTCACTGTACCAAATTGAGTAGAAATGTAAAGTATCTTATGAAAATAACAAAATAGTTAATTGACTACTCTCTTCCAAGAATGACTGAACTGCAAAATAAAACTCAAACAGTGAGCCAGGAGATGCTTGACTTACTATTACAGTTTGATGGGTGGTGACCTCCTGGCAGTCTAGAAAGAGGACATGAAAGGTCTCTTCTTTTGACCTTGGGCAGCTTGATTGGAATGGCACCTGGATCAGCCTGGGCAGCAGTGAAAACTTGGTCAAGCAGCTTGATCTGGATAGCAGCATAGACAGGAGCTGTGGCCTGAATATGGCCAAAGGTAAATTGAGAGACTGATAGTTTATACATTTAATAGCAGCATAGAAAGTTTTTTTTTGGGGGTTTAGTTTAAAGACCTCCTCCTCAGAATGTTGTCATAGTTCTTTCTTGAATCTTTTTGATAATTTTCATGTATATTTTTAATATTTACTGGGTTAGAAATCAGAAAGCCAAACTCTAAGTAAAACAGGCCAGATTTCTTGATACCAGCCAAAAAGCAACAACAGCTCAAAGAAAATACTTACGCACTGTATTACATATTATGTATATAGCTTTAAACAATTTACATGATATAAAAGATCTTGAATGTCTTTGTTTTCATTCATGTAATAACTGTTGTGATTCACTCACCCAAAATAGCCAAAGATCTGTAAAGGCATCAAATATATCCAGGGAAGCAGGCCTGAATCCCACCAGGCTGTCCAGAGAAGGTGAACCAAATGGCAGCATAACTTGTAATAGACTGGCTGGCTTGGGCCTACACCAGGCTAAAATGAGCTTAATTTGTAAACTTCAAAAAAAAAAAGAAGTTGGTCTCGTCCGTTACTGAAGTGGAGCCCCGTATAGCAGCGGCTTTATTTTTTCTCTTATTTCTTATTATCCCAAGGTATCCTGTATTTACCCAACCTAAGGAGTTTCTACTACAGTATATAAACATGAGCAACAAGAAAGGGGGTCAGAAAGAAACGGAAAAGAAACCTAAAGCTACATCCAAGTCTAGACAGGTATTAAGTCCAAGTGCAAGGTACAACCTTTCAGAGACTGACCTGGAACAGACAGGCGAAAGCACAGACTCCCCAGGACCCTGCTTCGCTGCATCGTCTCGTGTCGAGAGTGAAAATGGGAAAAAATGTAGAAGCGATGTTGGTCACAATAGCTTGCCGATTCCAGAAGATCACTTGAAACTGGAAATGGCCTTGCAGTCCACGCTTTCATCTACTCTTTGCGAGCCAGAAGCATTGGCTGTAATGGGGATTGCCACTTCACCCACGGAGCACGAAAGCGAAACAATCTGTCCGAACTGAAGTTAATGATTGCAACAATGGCCACGGCCATAAATAAGCTGAAAAAACACATTCAGAAAATATAAAGAAAGAAAGTGAGGAACTGCAGCTGGAGATGCAGGAGCTGCAGCAGGATAATAAAGATTTGGAAAAACATATATATAATCGCTTTGATGCAGCCTTTAAAAGTATGCTGGGAAAAATTGAGGAACACATTCAGGAAAATGTGTCCAAACTGACAGCACTTGCCTATCAGCTGGAAGACGTTAAGCAGACATTCATGACTCGAATTGAAACAGATGAACATTTGGCATCTACCACTGATAGAAAAGCTACATCTGTGAATTCCAAATGCAAAAAACTCGGAGACAGACTTGTGGCCTTGGAAGATGAATGCAGAAGGAATAATATTAGAATCGAAGGTCTACTTGAGAATCATGAATGTCCAAACCCAGTGAAACTCGCAGCTGAACTCTTCTCAAAAATAATTGGACAGGACTTTAAATCAGATACCGAGATAGCAGCAGCTTAGTGCATACGTGGATCAAATAGCTCTAAACCTAGGACTCTAATTGTTCACTTCGAGACATTACAATTTAAGCTTAATGTAATGTCACTTCTCAGACAGAAACAAGAGATTATATTGAACCACATTTGTATTTTCCCTGATTTCTCACCCTCAACAGCTGCTAAACGTGTCACTTTTTACAACATTACCAACAGTTGCTATGGAAAGCCAATATCAGATACACCTTCTTGTATCCTGCCAAACTGAAAGTGGATATTCAAGACAAATACAGTAATCCCTCCTCGATCGCGGGGGTTGCGCTCCAGATAGATGAATATCCAGATATCGCTCCGCGATAGATGAAAATCCGCAAAGTAGAATCCATATGTTTGTATGGTAATTTTTATATATTTTAAGCTCTTAGAAACTCTCCCACACTGTTTATAAATATTCTCCACACAGTTATACAGTAAACCCTCGTTTATAGCGGTTGATCTGCTCCAGACAGATAAATGAATTTCCAAGAAGTAGGATTCTTTATTTATAAATGTAATATTTTCACAGTTAGAGCATTGAAAACCTGTTTACAACCTTTTAAATACATTTTGTAACTTTATTAGAGCCATCTAGACATGAAATAACACCCTTTAGTCAAAAGTTTAAACTGTGCTCCATGACAAGACAGAGATGACAGTTCTTTCTCACAATTAAAAGAATGCAAACATATCTTCCTGTTCAAGGTGCGCGTCAGGAGTGGAGAATGTCAGAGAGAGAGAGTAAAGTAAACAATCAAAAATCAATAGGGCTGTTGCGCTTTTAAGTATGCAAGCACCACGATAAAGCGCAATGAAGGGATCAATGTGAAGGTAGCCTTTCAGCATTTTTTTACAGGCGCGTCCATATCTTCTAAGCAAGCAGCCACTATGCAAACAGCCCCTCTGCTCACACCCCCTCCGTCAGGAGCAGATAATGGGGCCAATCATACGTCTCCCTGATGGTATTGCATGATGGATAAGTATCTGCCTGTATTTCTCAGAGAGAGTGAGAGAGACAGAGAAAAGCAAACAATGAAAAATCAAAACGGGCTGTTAGAGCTTTTAAATGTGCGAAGCAGCGCGCGGGAAGCATATTGTATCATTGAGGAGTTTTATTTAATATGTAATACGTGCTCTGATTGGGTAGCTTCTCAGCCATCCGCCAATAGCGTCCTTTGTATGAAATCAACTGGGCAAACAAACTGAGGAAGCATGTAACATAAATTGAAAGACCCATTGTCCGCAGAAATCCGCGGACCAGCGAAAAATCCGTGATATATATTTAGATATGCTTACATTTAAAATCCGCGATGGAGTGAATCCGCGAAAGTCGAAGCGCGATATAGCACGGGATCACTGTATTACATCTTCACCACCGCGGAGAAAGCAGAAAAGAATTTAACAAAGCTGATCTCGACACTTTTTTGAAATACGATGGTGAACTGCATCCTGTCATGGCATGGCAAGAAGATATTACCTGCTGTCTGATCCGCTTGCAATGATACTGGTACCATAATTATACATCCTTTTCTCTATGTTTTAATTACAGTCATATGCGTATGTGTGGAAGAAATGAAAGAATTTTTTTAACCATTCTAAAGGATACTGTTTAACATCATTCCCTTGGTTTATTGTTATTGTTATTATTGCTTTAGGGTTTACTATGCTTATCCAGGGCCACTTTTTAACACCATTCCCTGGGTTTGCTATCTTAATATTTCAAGACTGTTGAAGATTATATTTTATGCTTATAGTATTTAGACTTTATCGGCAATAGATATTTCTATTTATTAATCCTCAAACTCTGCTGCTGGGGGACTTGTTTTGTTTTGGACGTGCTCTGTCTCTAGGTATGTCAGAGGACCGGGACTTTGTGAAGTGGGGTCCAGCCTCACGTGGGTAGGCAAAATGGGGGTGGGGGTGCGTGGATAAGGGGGGGGGGAGAGAAGGAGAGCAAGCTATATCTAATCTATCCTTTTAATCCTTATAATTATAATTACCAACGTAACAATACGCTTCATGGCAATAAATTAAGGTTAAAGCTGTCTCACTTCCAGTTAAGACTAAAAAATTACATCAAAAATTCAGAATCAATGTTTCCATGATGGGACAGTTAATTTTGTGAGCTGGAATGTTAAAGGCCTGAATCACGAATTAAAGAGAAAGAAAGCACAGTATCAGAAGGTATCAGAGCTAACCAGCGAAATTACTACAGTAGAATAGACCAAGAACATGCCAGGTGCCCAAGTGAGGCTCTTCATAGGAAAAGGCAGGCTCAGCATTCAGAGCTCAACCTCTTAACAACCATAGAAACTGAAAAACTCATTTTTAAATCAAGACATCATTATTATGAACATGGAGAGAAAGCTAATAAGCTCTTAGCTCAACAAATCCACAAGCAAGAAGTTCGCAATGCAATCCCAGCAATCACCAACACGAACGGAGTTAAAATCATTGACCATAATTATATAATGCATACATTTAGAGACTACTATAAATCCTTATATTCTACTGAGTTTAAAGAAGACGACACATGATGTAATGCATTTCTGGATGCATTACAGATACCACAAGTAGATACTCTTAGTGCAGAAGAGTTGGAAAAACCTTTGCGCTATCAGAATTACTAGATGCTATAAAGTCACTTCAGAGTGGGAAAGCAGCAGGAACTGATGGCTACCATGTTGAATTTTATAAGAAATTCTCCACTCAGCTAGCTCCCCTCTTATTAGCAACATTTACAGAAGCTAGAGACAATCAAATTCTACCTCAAACTTTTTGCCAAGCATTAATCACCGTCTTTCCTAAAAAAAATAAGGACTTATTACAATGTGCATCATACAGACCAATTTCACTTCTCAATAATGATGTTAAGATACTCCCCAAACTCCTAGCTAGAAAGAAAATGCTGCTTTCAAAATATATCAAGATCAAACTGGATTTATTAAAGACGACACTTAGCTTCCAGTCTTCGTTGACTGTTTAATGTAATATATTCACCTGCAAAGTGAAACACCCCAGAGATATTTTTATCGTTGGATGCAGAAAAGGCATTTGATATGATTGAATAGAACTACCTTTTCACTACATTACAGAAATTTGAGTTTGGCCCTCACATTTGTGCATGGATCAAACTACTGTATACCAATCCAGAAGCATCAGTTTGTATTAACAACATTAATTCAGACTACTTTAAACTAGAACGTGGTACCAGACAAGGATGCACCCAGTCACCACTACTTTTTGCAACTGCCATTGAACCACTGGCATTTCACTGTCGAAATGCTTATCAGATAAAGGGTATTATCAGAGAAGGACTTGAACAGAAAATGTCTCTATATGCAGAGGGTATGGTATTGTATATATCACACCCACAAAATACTGTGCCTGCAGTCCTAACAGCACTCTGCTCTTTCCAGTGAATTCTCAAGCATACAATATTAGATTGGACACCTTCCCTTTTATCACTGCAGATCAGTTTAAATACCTCGGGGTAAATATCACAAGTAAATATAAAGCTCTTTATCAACAAAATATCGCCGCCTGTATGGAAAAAATTAAGCAAGATTTGCATAGATGGTCAACCCTTCATCTCACTCTAGCTGGAAGAATTAACGTTGTTAAGATGAATATCCTTCCTAAGCTTCTCTTCTTATTTCAAAACATTCCAATATACATGAATAAGTCATTTTTTTAAGCAATATGATTCAACCATAACCTCATTTATTTGGAACTTAAAACATCCACGTATCCAAAGAGCAACCCTACAAAGACCTAAGGCAGAAGGTGGCATGGCTCTACCTAACTTTCAGTTTTATTACTGGGCAGCAAACATACAAGCTATATAAACCTGGACATGGACACAAATAGATGAATATACACAGGCTTGGTGCGCAAAAGAAATAAAATCCTGCAGTACCTCTTTATATTCCCTGCTTTATGCCCCTATAAATGCAAGTTATCGCCAATATACTAATAACCCAATTCTGCTTCATTCACTCAGAATATGGAATCAATGTTGAAAGCATTTTAAGATAGAAAATCTTTTATCTGTGGCACCTCAGCATGAGAACTACCTTTTTTCAACCCTTGCAAACATATGCAGTTTTTAATATCTGGAAAACATCTGGGGTTAAGTTACTTAGAGATATTTATATAGACAACATCTTTGCATCCCATGAACAATTACATTCCAAATGTAACTTTCCAGCAACGCATTTCTTTCACTATCTTCAAATTGGAAATTTGTTAAACAGAACCTGCCCGATTTTCCTCATCTCCCACCTTCCTCTATGCTGGAAAAAATATTGCTCAGTTTCGAGGATTCAGACAGTATTTCTGCAATATGTAAAATTATTTTACAGTCCCTCCCTTTGAAATATCCAAGAAGACAGTGGGAAAAAGATCTCATACTCTACATATCAGAAATGGAGTGGAAGGTAGCAATGCAGAGAATTCACTTGCGCTCCATATGTGCAAAGCATACAATTATTCAAGTCAAAATTATATATTGAACACATCTGTCTCTCTTGAAATTGTCCAAAATGTTTCCAGGGCAAGATTCATCCAGCAAACGCTGCAATCAAGATCCAGCCTCACTGGGTCACATGTTTTGGCCTGCACCAAATTAACATCATTCTGGACAAAATCTTTACATGCTTTTCAGGCAGCCTTGGTGTCACAATCTCTCCTAGCCCACTAACAGCTGTGCTTGGTGTTCTTCCACATGAGCTTAAAGTGGAGCAGGACAAACAAACTGTAATTGCCTTTACTACACTATTGGCACACAGACTTATTTTGCTAAACTGGAAGAATTCTACCTGTCCTCTTTTGTCAATGGGTAACCGATGTTTTATATTATTTGAAATTGGAAAAAAACAAATTCTCACTTAGAGGATCTGTGCAGAACTTTTTCAAAACCTGACCGGATCTGATAAATAACATTTTAGAATAAGCTCTTAAAACACTGAGGAAGAAGATTCTCTTCCCATTTCTTTTCCTTCTCCATTTATCTTTATCCGCTTATTAAACTCATCAATTTTTACTCCGTTGGCCATACTCTCTTTCTCAGGGGTGGGGGTTGATTTGTTTTCAATCCTACTTTTTGTAAAATGGATCTATTTGTATGGAATGATAATAAAATCAATAAAATTAAAAAAAGAGCTCTGAAAGGTCTTAAATTATATACAAAATGTCCCACTAAAGAGGGGAAAACTGTTAACCCTTGCCAATAGTATGGAGCAAAACAACAAACATATTTATAAAAGGAAGTTTATTCACAAAGAAATAGCAATAAACAAAGTAAAGTTCATAAGAACAAACAGATGCACAATAGGATTGACAACCATAAGCAAAGTCCCAATAAAAGAGCCAAAAATCATAATCCAAAAACAGAGCAGTAAAATATCGAAAATCCAGTAAATCTAACGAATAATGATAAACATAAAGAGGAGAATTCACCAACCACCATGAGCATACAATGTACCACAGAGGGAACGCAATTCCTATGAGTCTTTATCAAAAGAGTTTGATAGGTGACCCCACCTCCTTTGGAACCACCCACAAAACATATGGAAGACAGGATGTAAACTCATACATAGAAACAAATAATAGTCAAAACTGACATATTTATGAAATTATATAAATGATGAACATAAATCACATAAATAATAATATTTGAAGGATAAAACATGGCAGTTTTTGCATACTACTCAATCAATTCATAAAACAAAACTGAAAAAGTTTATATTGACATAGTAAGATAATTACAACTTTTTAAATTTTAATTTTAAAATGGTATCTTTTATAGCAAGCACCATTAAAAGAACCTTACCAAACAATAAAATTAGTAAACATATCTCTATTATAAAAAAAAAATCCTGGAGAGAAACAATAGGGCGACGAGACGTGCTCTTATAAGATCACAGAAGACACTTAAAAGACCCATGAGACTAAAGAGATTGGCCATGGAGCGTCTCATGGGGACCTTAAACATGAGACTTTGTGCCAAGAGATTGACCCAGGACTGTCCCGTGATGACATAGAACATGATATTCTTGCAAGACATGCCCTACTTACAACCAAATAACAGCACAGGCAGGAACACACTCAGTCGTGTTTTGGCTTTGAGCACACACAGATCCAGGGCTCTCAGCTCATATAAAGCATATAAGGACAATACGTTATAAATGAAACATAGACGACTAAGCGAAGAAGAAAGCAGCGCAGAGAAAAGACACTCAAAAGCGTTGGAGAGACAAAAAAGAAAAAGAATAATCTAGGTGCAAATTCTGAAAATAAGGAAAGCAATTATCAGCCCGGAACAAGTGGAATTGAAAAAAAAGCACGTCCAATCCAGACTTTGGCGCTATACACATGCAGAGCAGGTTAGAGATTATGAAAGCAGTGGAATTCGAAAGGCTCGAAAAAAAAATGTTGGCGCAATACACATGTGGAAAAAGTTAAAGATATGAAAGTAGGAAAATTAGAAAGTATAAAAAAAGAAATTAAAGATCGCAGTGGCACAAACAAACCAAAATTATTACTCGGAAAAGGGAAAGTAATCACCACGGACCAGGTGTCATTGAAACATGAGCAGGATAAAGCGTGGTCAGAAATAAAAGACAGAGTAGAAAACAAAGTAAAACGTCATAAAGAGGTTTAAAAACAAGAGGGCCAAACACATGCAGAGCAGGTTAGAGATAATGAAAACAGTGGAATTCAAAAGACTCGTAGAAACACATGCGGCGAAAGATACAGAATATGAAAGCAGAAAAAAACAACAGTGTCAAACCAAACAAAGTAAACATCACTTTAGCACAAAGGAAGATAAATTATTACTAAATTATTATTAAGAGAAATAATGAAAAGGTGAATAGAAATTGAATATATGGACATATGTCAGAAGTATGTAAATATTATAGGGCTTTGAAGTTTAAGTGAAGAGAATTTCAAAAACGGAGTTTACCTCACATGCATTTATTGGTTACTTTGCAATACAAATTATTAACTACTGATGATGTAGATTGTTTTGTCTGTGCTGAAATTCAAAACAGAGAAACCTATCCTAAATTATGGTACAAAGTCATTAAACACATGTCCCACTGACCTCATTAAAAAGATTCAGCACATTGGGGCTCGAAAGATTCCAAATATTGTTTTTACAGATATTCTGAAATAAAAGTGAAACTAATGAAATAGAAACAATTCAAAGAAGAAAAAAAAAAAGAGCATTATATTAAAGTATATAGTATATTAAAGAAAGATTACAGAACTGTAAAAATCATATCTGTATAAAGAGTGAGTTTCCTCTAAATGAGGCAGCGCAAGTTAATTAAGATAAATGAAAAAAGGCACGGACACAAATTGGATCTTTAACTTATATTTACAGAGACAGATGCATTCAGCAGTTTTCCGATATTAGAATGCATGCACATGTTTCTAAAGGTTCATTTAATGGGCATGTTAATAAAGGTGTTTACTTTTCTGTAATTAATACTGTAGACACATGCATGTAAAAACTGTGTTTGTAAACTCTTTAGAAGAACTGCAAGCAACACATGCCACCTTGTGGTCAATTTGGTAACCACAGCAGACATTCAGAGAGCAATATAAGAAGGTTGTTGCAACAGTGTTAATCACATTTACTTACTTTCTTGCAGTGTATACTAATAAGGGTATTACTTATAATATAAATTCCATTTTGTAGTTAAAAATCAGTAACAATGCTTTGCATTGCCGCCTCACACTAGATTAAAGATCCTCTCTGGGTTATTTCCAGAGTGATGTTGTTTTTCTATTTACAAAAAAACCATCTTCAGAGTCTGTGAGTAGATGCCCCTTGTGATTGTTGAGGGTGATACTCTGCCTTGTACATAGTGTTGCTGGGATGGAATCTAAATGCCCTAAAATTCACACTCTAAAAGCATTTTAGGAAATGGACAGATATCCTTAAGTAGATTATTTGGATATTTTACTTGTTCTTGTTATTCTTGCCACAATGTTTTTCAGTTTAAGTGCCAAAAATATTTTAAAAATGTAATCAATTGCAAAGTATTGTTTTGATTCTCATCAAAAAACTCCTTGGTGGCTGGGTCCTGGGGTGGATAAGATATGCCCGGAGTTCCTCAAGGCTGTGGATGTTGTAGGACTGTCTTGGTTGACACTCCTCTGCAACATCACATGGACATCGGGGACAGTGCCTCTGGATTGGCAGACCAGGGTGGCAGTCCCCCTCTTTAAGAAGGGGGATAGGAGGGTGTGCTCCAACTACAGAGGGATCACAGTCCTCAGCCTCCCTGGAAAAATCTATTCAGTGGTCCTGGGGAGGAGGGTTTGTCAGATATTTGAACCTCAGATTCAGGAGGAACAGTGTGATTTTCGTCCTAGTCACGGAACAGCGCACCAGCTTTGCACCCTTGGCAGAGTCCTGGAGAGTGCATGGGAGTTTGCGCAACCCGTCTACATGTGTTTTGTGGACTTGGAAAAGGCGTTCAACCATGTCCCTCAGGGAATCCTGTGGGGAGTGCTCCGGGAGTATGGGGTTCCGGAACTCCTGATAAGGGCTGTTCGGTCCCTGTACAGCTGGTGTAAGAGCTTGGTCTGTATTGCCGGCAGTACGTCGAAAACGTTTCCGGTGAGAGTTGGACTCTGTCAGGGCTGCCCCTTGTCTCCAATTCTGTTCATAACTTCTATGGACAGAATTTCTAGGTGCAGCCAGGGTGTTGAGGGGGTCCGGTTCAGTGGGCTCTGGATTCGGTCACTGCATTTAACAGAAGATCTTGTCCTGTTTGCTTCATCAGGCCATGATCTTCAGCTCTCACTAGATCGGTTCGCAGCCAAGTGTGAAGCGGCTGGGATGGGAATCAGCACCTCCAAATCCGAGACCTCAGCCGGAAAAGGGTGGATTACCCTCTCAGGGCTGGGAGTGAGATCCTGCCCCAAGTGGAGGAGTTCAGGTATCTCGGGGTCTTGTTCACGAGTGAGCGAAGAATGGAGCGGGAGATTGACAGGCGAATCAGTGCGGCATCCACAGTGATATGGGCTCTGCATCGGTCTGTCGTGGTGAAAAAGGAGCTGAGCTGAAAGGCAAAGCTCTCAATTTACTGGTCGATCTATGTTCCTACCCTCACCTATGGTCATGAGCTGTGGGCTCCGCATCAAGAGGAGTCAGATGAGGTGACTCGGGGATCTGATCAGGATGTCTCCTGGACGCCTCCCTGGTGAGATGTTCCGGGCGTGTCCAACCGGGAGGAGGCCCCAGGGAAGACCCAGGACACGCTGGAGGGCTTATGTCTCTCGGCTGGCCTGGGAACACCTCAGGATTCCCCTGGAAGAGCTAGTACAAGTGTCCAGGGAGAGGGAAGTATGGGCATCTCTGCTCAAGCTGCTGCCTCCGTGACCCGATCTCGAATAAGCAGAAGAGGATGGATGGTTGGATGGATGAATGGATGGATGTTTTGATTCTCATTCACTCACTCATTTTATTTAACATTTGCATATCCTGTGCAGGAGTTTCGAACTCCGGGCCTGGAGAGCCGTAGTGGCTGCAGGTTTTCATTCTAACCCTTTTCCTAATCAGTGACCAGTTTCCACTGCTAATTAAATTAAGGATTCAGTTCGTTGACTTCATTTCTTCATTAAATGACAGCCAAACAGAAATGAGACATGAAACTAGCCAACAAATAACCAGCTAAACTGGGGCTTCAAACTCCAACCAATTTCACTCCAAGCAGTTTCTTAATGAGAAAATGATTCTTGCTGTTAATTAAACTCATTCTTTAATTCCATGGCCTGTTGCTGCTCTCATTCTGCCACAGCAGACATGTCCAGAACTGAATTTTCTGTTTTTTCTAAGAACGCCATCAAAATGTTTTGGTGAGCTGAGCTGATCAACCTTACCGAGACCTTCACCTTTCTTTATTTTCAGATATTGTGTGATGGGCACGGGTGAGCTGGTCATGTGACAACTTGTTTTGTGTCTCATTATTGCTAATTAAGGACAAAGAAAATACTAAAGGGTCTGAGTCAAGTTAATTAAAATGAAGACAAAAGAAGTTAATTAGCAGCAAAAACTGGTCACTAATTAAGAAGATAGTTAAAATGAAAACCTGCAGCCACTGCAGCCCTCCAGGCCTGGAGTTTGACACCTGTGCTGTAGAGGGTCACACTTGTTAACAGTTTAACAAGTCTAAACTGTATTATCATATTTACAAGTAAAGAACAGTCTGCTGCTCCTCCTAAGAATTTGAAATATATCATTGGTCTGGCCCAGTACATCATACTATATACATAGGCATAATTATCCAATTATCTGCCCTTTTGCACTTCTTTTTGCATTCACTTTACTTCTGTCCCTAATGGTGTTAGTTGCTACAAAATACCCAGCCATCACAAGATTAGTCAGTGGAAGGAAAATATAAAGGGGGAGCTCTAATCATGGTGAACACTGAATGCATTTTAGTGCCGTAACAGTGGCTATGTTTTACCAATAGCTACTATCTTACAATTTGCGCAGTTCTTGAACTTTAAAGCCTTGTTTGGTTTTCGACTTACACATTTAGCCATGTGCTTTGGTTCTTTAACTGATCTTCAGTGTTAGGACCTGTCAGAGATAACAAAAGTACAAAGGCAAGGCCAAATTTTTCACTACAACACATTTAACCATCTTCCTGTTCTCCAAAATTGCAATTCCTGCCATTGATTTCCTGCTCTCATGGTGTGACCTCTTACTGAACTCAAAGAGTTTTTGACACGCAGTTCCTTTTAATTCCTGTTGTAACTAAAGTGGCTACATTATGCCTAACTGCATTCAATAAATGATTTGAAAATTCTATTAATGTAAGAAATGCTGACCAAATAAAGAATTGTTGGTTTAAATCTATTAAGAAGAAAGGGAAGATGAAAGATTCAAAACAAATTTAGTTAAGCTTCTTATGTTTCCAATGGCAAGCTGCAATTACAACATTCCAATCATTATTAAATATGTTTAAAAAAGAGTTACATGCTCCAAAACCCTTCACTGACAGAAGACCCCTAGTCACATGGCTTAGGTTACATCAAACCATAGTGTTTGTGTATGTGTATGTATATTTATCTATTTTTTTATGTATTTAATTATTTAAAGAGCTTCTATAAAATTTCCCCCCTGGGGACAAATAAAGATCTATCTATCTATCTATCTATCTATCTATCTATCTATCTATCTATCTATCTATCTATCTATCTATCTATCTATCTATCTGTCTATCTATCTATCTATCTATCTATCTATCTATCTATCTATCTAAATACTTATAAATATGCCCCAAAAAGAGTTATCCCTCCAAAATCCTTTACTGAGAGAGAACTGTAATCACATAAAACCAAAGTAACTAAATTCATTTTTTTGAAGCTAGTAAATTATGTCATACCATGTTTAAATGTTTTTCTAAAATCAGCTAAGCTTATTTTACATTAAATAGTGCATACTGTACATGTATATAATCTATTTCATACCATTAAATTAGAACAAACAAATAGACAACATAATTCTCCAGAAAAATTCAATATCCTTAGCCTTTGAAACAGCTCATAATGAGTTATCATGCCAGTAAATAAAACATTTTACATCATCATTAAAACAATGTAAATTATATACAGTACAAACTATTATTAATATGTCTTTTCATTCATCTGTTTACCAGTGTCTACCCATTAGTCGTAAGCTTGATGAACAGTCAGCCTTAAGAACATAATAATAATAATATTGTAACGTAACAGTGTATTTGTGTGTGTGTATAAATATACACACACATATATATATATATATATATATATATATTGTGGTCCCCGGCCGGGACGCCCAGGAGGACCGGAGGAGGGCTTGTGCCTCCTCCAGACCACGAGGGGGCGTCCGTCCTGGTTATGTTAGGGGGCTCGGGTACAGGGCTTTATATATATTGTGGTCCCCGGCCGGGGCTGGAGCCTAGCCGGGACGCCCAGGAGGACTTATTCTTATAAATAAACATGTGTGTGGTGGAACTATGTTGTCCGTCTGCCTGTGTCCGGGTCCTAGTCCACATATATATATATATATATATATATATATATATATATATATATATATATATATATCCATCCATCCATCCATCCATCCTCTTCCGCTTATCCAGGTGGGTGCGGGGTAGCAGCTTAAGCAGAGAGCCCAGACTTCCCTCTCCCGGCCACTTCTTCCAGCTCTTCCGGAGAATCCCAAAGGCGTTCCCAGGCCAGCTGGGAGACATAGTCCCTCCAGCGTGTCCTGGGTCTTCCCGGGGCCTCCTCCCGGTTGGACGTGCCCGGAACACCTCACCAGGGAGGCGTCCTGATCAGATGCCCGAGCCACCTCATCTGACTCCTCTCGATGCGGAGGAGCAGCGGCTCTACTCTGAGCCCCTCCCGGATGACTGAGCTTCTCACCCTATCTTTAAGGAAAGCCCAGACACCCTGCGGAGGAAACTCATTTCAGCCGCTTGTATTAGCGATCTCGTTCTTTGGTCACTACCCATAGCTCATGACCATAGGTGAGGGTAGGAGCGTAGATCGACTGGTAAATTGAGAGCTTTGCCTTACGGCTCAGCTCCTTTTCACCACGACAGACCGATGCAGAGCCGCATCACTGCGGATGCCGCACCGATCCGCCTGTCATCTCACGCTCCATTCTTCCCTCACTCGTGAACAAGACCCCGAGATACTTGAACTCCTCCACTTGGGTCAGGATCTCTCCCCCAACCCTGAGAGGGCACTCCACCCTTTTCCGGCTGAGGACCATGTCTCGGATTTGGAGGTGCTGATTCTCATCCCAGCCGCTTCACACTCAGCTGCGAACCGATCCAGAGAGAGCTGAAGATCACGGCCTGATGAAGCAAACAGGACAACATCATCTGCAAAAGCAGTGACCCAATCCTGAGTCCACCAAACCGGACCCCTTCAACACCCTGGCTGCGCCTAGAAATTTTGTCCATAAAAGTTCAAAGGTGACAAAGGGCAGCCCTGGCGGAGTCCAACTCTCACTGGAAACGGGCTCGACTTACTGCCGCAATGCGGACCAAGCTCTGACACCGTTGTACAGGACCGAACAGCTCTTATCAGGGGTCCGTACCCCATACTCCCGAGCACCCCCACAGGATTCCCGAGGGACACGGTCGAATGCCTTTTCCAAGTCCACAAAACACATGTAGACGGTGGGCAAACTCCCATGCACCCTCCAGGACTCTGCTAAGGGTGAAGAGCTGGTCCACTGTTCCGACCAGGACGAAAACCACACTGTTCCTCCTGAATCCGAGGTTCACTATCCACGGACCCTCCTCTCCAGAACCCCAATAGACTTTTCCAGGGAGGCTGAGGAGTGTGATCCCTCTATAGTTGGAACACACCCTCCGTCCCCTTTTAAAGAGGGGACCACCACCCCGGTCTGCCAATCCAGAGGCACTGTCCCGATGTCCATGCGATGTTGCAGAGACGTGTCAACCAAGACAGTCCTACAACATCCAGAGCCTTAAGGAACTCCGGCGTATCTCATCCACCCCGGGCCCTGCCACCAAGGAGTTTTTGACCACCTCGGTGACTTCAGTCCCAGAGATGGGAGAGCCCACCTCAGAGTCCCCAGGCTCTGCTTCCTCATTGGAAGGCATGTTAGTGGGATTGAGGAGGTCTTCAAGTACTCCCCCACCGACCCACAACGCCCCGAAGTCGAGGTCAGCAGCACACCATCCCCACCATATACGGTGTTGACACTGCACTGCTTCCCTCCTGAGACGCCGGACGGTGGACCAGAATCTCCTCGAAGCCGTCCAAAGTCGCTCTCCATGGCCTCTCCAAACTCCTCCCATGCCCGAAGTTTTGCCTCAGCAACAACCGAAGCTGCATTCCGCTTGGCCTGCCGGTACCTATCAGCTGACTCCAGAGACCCACAGGACAAAAAGTCCTATAGGACTCCTTCTTCAGCTTGACGGCATCCCTCACCGGTGTCCACCAACGGGTTGGGGATTGCCGCGACAGGCACCACCACCTTGCGGCCACAGCTCCGTCAGCCGCCTCAACAATAGAGGCACGGAACATGGCCCATTCGACTCAATGTCCCCACCTCCCTCGGGACGTGGTTGAAGTTCTGCCGAGGTGGGAGTTGAAGCTACTTCTGACAGGGGACTCTGCCAGCCGTTCCCAGCAGACCCTCACAACACGCTTGGGCCTACCAGGTCTGACCGCATCTTCCCCACCATCGAAGCCAACTCACCACCAGGTGGTGATCAGTTGACAGCTCCCCCCTCTCTTCACCCGAAAGTGTCCAAGACATATGGCGCAAGTCCGGCGACACACCACAAAGTCGATCATCGAACTGAGGCCTAGGGTGCCCTGGTGCCAAGTGCACATATGAACACCCTTATGCTTGAACATGGTGTTCGTTATGGACAATCCGTGGCAGCACAGAAGTCCAATAACAAAACACCGCCGGGTTCAGATCGGGGCCATTCCTCCCAATCACGCCTTCCAGGTCTCACTGTCATTGCCCGTGAGCATTGAAGTCTCCCAGCAAAACGAGGGAATCCCCAGAAGGTATGCCCTCTAGCACCCCTCCAGAGACTCCAAAAGGGTGGATACTCCAAACTGCTGTTGGCATACGCACAAACAACAGTCAGGACCCTTCCCCACCCGGCGGAGGGAGGCCACCCTCTCGCCCACCGGGTAAACCCCAATGCACAGGCTCCAATAAGTATGCCCACACCTGCTCGGCTCCTCTCACCGGGGGCAACTCCAGAGTGGTAGAGAGTCCAGCCCCTCTCAAGGAGATTGGTTCCAGAGTCCAAGCTGTGCGTCGAGGTGAGTCCGACTATATCTAGCGGAACCTCTCACCTCGCGCACTAGCTCAGGCTCCTTCCCTTCAGAGAGGTGACATTCCACGCCCCAAGAGCCAGTTTCTGTAGCCGAGGATCAGACCGCCAAGGTCCCGCCCGCCACCACCCAACTCACACTGCACCCAACCTCCTTGGCCCCTCCCATAGGTGGTGAGCCCATGGGAGGAGGACCCACGTTACCTCTTCGGCTGTGCCCGCCGAGCCCCATGGGTGCAGGCCCGGCCACCAGGCGCCGCCATCGAGCCCCACCTCCAGGCCTGGCTCCAGAGGGGGCCCGGTGACCAGCGTCGGGCAAGAGAAAACGTCGTCCACAGTTTTTATTCTTCATTGGAGGTTTGGAACCGTTCTTTGTCTCATCCCTCACCTAGGACCAGTTTGCCTTTGCCCAAACAACATAGCTCCTAGGATCATTGGGACACGCAAACCCCTCCACCACGATAAGGTGACGGCTCAAGGAGGGGTATATATATATATATATATATATATATATATGTATATATATATATATATATATATATATATATATATATATATATATATATATATATATATATATATATATATATATATATATATGTTGTATGCTGTTTTGCACACTTTTTCATTTATTTTTGTGTTCTCTGAAAAAATACTAGTATATATTTTATTGTACTATGTACACATGATAATAAATGTGACCTGTCCTGACTTCACTTGTCTTGACTAGTATGCTTGTTCTCTAAAACAGGTTTAACCCTGGAGCCCCCTAATGGCTGCAGGTTTTCATACAAATCAGTTTCACAATCAGTAAGTTATTAAAATACCACACCATACCTTTTTCTAAGCCCACTTAATCCTGAGCAGGGTTGTTTGGGGCTGCAGTCTACATATTAAAGAGACGTTTATTGCAGCAGGCATAGAGCGCAAGGCAGGAACAATCCCCCAGACAGGGTGTAAGTCCATCGTAGGGGTCAGGGAGTTATTGTTACCATTAATTCATTTTATAGTTTATTTATGTGACCTTTTTAACTTTCTTACTTTGCATTCAGAACAGTACAGTAGTGTGAGATTTACATAATAAGAAATGAAGGTATTTTTTCCTGAGCTTTACATTTTTTTTAATTTTCTTTTAAATTTACGTATTTTAGAGTGTTTGCTCTCTTAACTTTACACATATAATAACAAATAATAGTAACACTATTAAATGGCTCTAAATGCTAAAGGGTGAAAATGAAGTCTGTTCAATGTCAACCTCACATAATGGCATTTATGGACACCACCACTGATGTTACCACAGATTCTGGCCCAGGCTATCAACGGATCTCACAGGGGTTGGAAAAGTTGATGCTGTGGGTACAGATGCATTTTAAACCAGCCACATTGAGATATTTAGTATTGTGGAAGGAAGAAATGATAGACCATATACACTGAGTATTTCAGGAGCAAGTATTACATATGTTTTAGAGAGAAGCCCATTAAGAATTTGGGAAAGGTTTTTAACAGCTTGCTGATGGATGCTGTATTTGTGCATGAAACCTGAACAGAGTTGAACAGCTGGCTGAAAGCCGTAATCCTTTTGGAGTTACATGGGAAGTGTAAGGCATGGCTGTATCAGCACGGCAATCTTCTCAGAATCCTCTTGCCACACCTAATCTATGAAGTACTGATTTCCACATTTGAGACCTTGGAGACTTTGAGTAGTCACCTCAGAAGCCTGAGCAGCATTGCACTCTATAGTCACAATAAATTACATCTGCCTCTCAAGCCCCTGAAGTTCAAGGTTACAAAACCTACAGAATTGATGAAGTATAGGGACTCAAATGATCCTAAAGTAGCCACAGCAGGAATTACAGTGAAAACAGGAAGGAAATTGAGAACAGAGGAGGCCATTCAAAAGGCTTAAGTAAGACTACGCTACAAGAGACTGGTTCATTTGAAACCCCCACATTAGAAACTCGGGGGGAAGGGAGGTTTGCAGCTAATTCAGCAAGAAGTGAAAGCAGCAGTCGAGGAGGAAAGGGCAGTCATGCTGAGAGATGAAGGAGTGGACTAGATAGGAGAATGCAGTTGAGAGGAAGGTGACCTGGTTGGAGTTGTGGAAATCTGAGTTACACCTCATAAAATTCCTCGTCCATGAAGTTTATGATATGCTGCCCACTCCATCAAACCTGCACATATCTGGTAAAGCAGAGTCTTCAACCAACGCATCTTGGAACATTTCCTGAGTTTTAGCTCCAAAGCACTAGGTAAAGGACATTATAGATGGTGGCATGAGGGTCATTTCTGAAAACATCAGTGCAAGAATTATTGCACACAGGTGTTCTCGAACCTTTAAGTAGATGACTGCTTTTGTTAGAGCAGACAGGAAGCCAAAAAACACAGGGAATAATACATATGTAGACACCTTGGCCTCAGCAAGGGATTGACAATTGCTGGTGAACCCTGAATGACAAATGAAGTTCCCCAACCACATTGCTGTCACCACCTTGTGACAAGATTGTCATCAGGGGCCTCATGCATAACGCGTGCATAGAATTCGCACTATAACATGACGTAAGCACAAAAGCTGAAATGTGCTTACGCACAGAAAAATCCAGATGCAGGAATCTGTGCGTACTCCAACTTCCGTGTTCTTCCGCTCAGTAAATCCCGGTCAGCGTGAAAAGTAATGCTCGTGCACGCACATGCTGTCCCGCCCAAACTTCTCCCAGAATTACACCTCTTTGAATATGCAAATCAATATGAATAGCCCTTAAGCTCAGCGTTCTGTGAAAAGACAATGGGAAAAGCACGGGGGAAAATATAAGAATTTCAGCGAATACCAAGTGGAGTCAAGGAAAAACATACTGTTTATTGATTTAAACAGTTGAATAAACAACAAAAGGAAGTTGATCGAGTGACATAGCTTGTCGGTGAAACTTGAAAGCTCAAGTTCACAAAGTCACACAGTGCCAAAGCACGAAATGTCAACTTTAATCTCGAAATTTCCACTTTAATCACGTAGTTTATTTTGTCATTAAAGTAGAACATCATAAACTTCATCTTAAATTCATTTAACTTACTAGTTTCTCAAATCTCATCGTAACTAAAGTAGCACGTTAAATGCTTTGTTTTGTATTTGATCTTCTATGTGCTCTATGTGTGTGAATCACTACGTGCTTCCGTTCTTTCTCTTTCTCCGATAGGACACAGAATCCATTACAATCGTGATATTACAGCTGTCTGAATAATTAAAATACTGAGATGTATACGTGATATCATTTTCCTGATAATTGGAATTAAATCATGTTATTAAACATGAGAACACGATGACGCAGTGATTGTTGATGTCTCATACAAGATGCTGTTGCGCCATGCGCGACCTTTGATGAAATAATTTATTGTAGCAGTACTGCCTCTTTCAAACGTACTAACCTCCAATTCCTGTTGTTACTTTTCTTTCCCCAAATACCCAATCGCCACATAATCAGCTCTCTAAGCCATCTGTAAGCTTACAACTACGACTCTTCAAAACATTTAAGGAACATTGAAATATCTTCATAGTACGTGTTTAATTATTCTATCTGTCTATCCTTCCAGTGTCGCGCCAGCCTCAGCAAATATACAGCGCGAGGCTGGAACAATACGTGAACTTGCTAGTGCTGCGGCATGGTGTCCTCACATGTTTAATTATTAACAATACAGATTATTTAAATGAAGTTAAAGTTTTATCTGTATAATATAATCAACATATTTTGCTGCATTTCATCTTAAAAATTATATCATCATCATATATAAATACATGCTTTATAAAGTGGTGCAGGTTGTGTAATATTATAACTGTAGTGCAAGTTTACAGTGGGGTAATTGTACTTATAAGTACAAACAGTTCTACAAGGAGCAATTGATTGAGTGCATTTATAGTTCTTGGGATGAAACTGTTTCTGAACTGCGAGGTCCGTACAGGAAAGGCTTTGAAACGTTTTGCCGTGGCTGAGGCAGCGTGTGCTTGATGCTGTATACCAATAATTCCCTTTCCGATCAGCTGCTGCTGTGATTCCCCACTCAGATACAGTGGTATAAATACTCCGAGTGGTGCAGTGAGAGTAATATGGAAAAAGATGATCCGCTGTGGCAACCCATAAAGGGAGCAGCTGAAAGAAGAAAAAGAAGAAGAAGAAGATTCTGCAGTGAGAGTAACAATGCTAAAGCAGTTATGGTATTTGGAATACTACGGCTATTCTTTGGGCCATTATATTGTTACAGGTAATCTACAATCAGATGCATTATACTAATAAACAATATGCGGTTAGTTTCAGTGTATTTATAAAGCGCGTCAGAAATGTGGTTCTAAGAAATAAAGGTTAACCACACAGGAACAGTAGCACTGCTTTGACGCTGGGTGCCACCAGTCTGCAAAACCGAGCTGAGAACTTGTATACAACAAGTTATGAGGTACCGTGGAAAAGTGCGTGGCTTTACGCCAAGTGTGGGTTTTATACATCGCGATTTGAACGTGTAAACGTTCTTATGCAACATTTCTGTGTGTACACACCGTTTATGCATGAGGCCCCAGGTTTGAGGCCACAAAAACAGTGAGTGATGTTGGAGATGACAGTCTCATAAAAAGAAAGTCTGGAATAGGCCACTGAGAGGAAGCTCTCCAAATACATGGGACTGGTCAAGCAATGTCAGCCAGTAGGATGGACAGCCAAGCTGGCTTCAGGGCTGTTCCCTAATCAAGGCTGTCAGTTTTCTGGGCATAGTAGAAGGTGGGAGGAAAATAGCTATTCTGAATACCATCAAAACGACCGATGGCTGTGTCTCAGGAAAGGAAAGAGTCAAGATCTAACTAGCTAGTGTGCTAATTGGATTTATCAGTCCAGCTTGGGACCTGGATGAGGGTGTATGATGTTGAAAAACCCAAAGACATCTGATGATTCCAGGAACATGATTGATGTTATGTCTGGTAGCATCAGTAGATACTGTATGTTTGAATACTACTACAGGTCAGAACTTCTATGAATTTTCTGAGAGAGAAAAATTTAATTTCTACTTTGAATAGAGTTACTAAAATTGAAGATTGCTAGGGGAACAGACAGTGAATACAATCAGTGTAGTTTTAACCTTCAAGAGTTAGTACACGATAAGGCAAAAGAATCTGTCATCTTAAGAAAAGGTGAGACTTCAGATCTAGAAAATATTGACTGATCAAAAAACAAACTAGAAAAATTGGTCCTGATGAAATTATTTAAGAAAATCAAAAACAAAGCACTCAGTAAGTTATCCAAAAGCTAGGATAACAAGAATGTTGCATTGCCATCTTAAATAAGACAACTTCACGTCTTCAACAACAACAACAACAACAACATTTATTTATATAGCACATTTTCATACAAAAATGTAGCTCAAAGTGCTTTACATAATGAAGAATAGAAAAATAAAAGACACAGTAAGAAAAATAAGTCAACATTAATTAACATAGAATAAGAGTAAGGTCCGATGGCCAGGGAGGACAGAAAAAACAAGAAAAAAACCTCCAGACGGCTGGAGAAAAAAATAAAATCTGCAGGGATTCCAGACCATGAGACTGCCCAGTCCCCTCTGGGCATTCTACCTCACATAAATGAAACAGTCCTCTTTGTATTTAGGGTTCTCATGGAAGGACTTGATGATGATGGTCATGTAGACTTCTGGCTTTTAGTCCATCAATGTAGGGACATCATGATGCTTTGAGTAGGTGGTGGTGGCGCAGGCCGCCACCACAAAGAAACCGGAAAAAGAAGCAGAAGAGAGAGTAGAGGTCAGTACGGATTTTAGAGACACCATGAATAGTTATTATAATGAATTGAATACACAGAGTTTCAGGATTAAATTAAAGTGAAAGTTATGAAAAGGCCATGTTAAAGTAATGTGTTTTCAGCAGTTTTTTAAAGTGCGCAGCAACAAACAATAAACAGTAAAAGAACTCTATATCAGTAAAACATAAAATAGTGATGACAAAAGGGCAAAATACTTTCTCAAAACAGTAGAAAAACATGAAAACACTACCAAATTAACCACATTAGATGCATTCTATAGTAAATAGGGTCTGACACCTCCTTTAATTAGTGACCTCAACCAGCAAAGGAAGCCATGTAAGGTTTTAGGAAGGCTGTGTCAGAGAATTGTGACACAATTATCCAGATATGGTGTATCTGTACATGTAATTTGAAGAGAATATCTCCAGATTTCATGTTATAGCTTTTCAAAAAGCAGGATAATTAAAATATTTTGGCCATTTTGGTTTGTGTCTATAATGTGTTGTAGTTTGCCATTTGTCTTAAGACCCTTGGGGTTGAACATTGGTTTCAAGATGGTCCAGTGAATAGTACTTAAAGGCGGCATGTCAGTTCTACAAACAGCCAATTACATTAGCTAGAAAGTTAGCAAGGCATGCTCCTCATTGCTTCTATAGGTAAGTAAAGTATAAAAAATCACAGCATTACATACTAGTGAAATCTAAAGGATGTACACTTTCCAGGAAATTATGACCAAAAAGAAAATCCACTCTTCACCCCATTGCGGTGGGCTGGCGCTCTGCGCAGGGAACCAAAAATGAAAGTATTTATTTAATAGTACTGAGACTCAGTTTAGTCTTCTATTTTAGGTAGTTTACATATAGTTCAAGGGTACATTAAAAAGTATAGGCAATTTGAAGAACACAATGGATAGAAGCTGACACAATACAACACATTTGTGAAGGCTTATGGGTGGTTAAGTGCTCTGCTGTCAGCCTAGTTGAAGCCAAAGTCCATTGTTGAACAATGCAGTGTAGTGACATTTCTATGGACGGGGGAGTGAAACCTGCTGAAATTCACTGAAGGATGTTTACTGGTGCAGTTCACTAAGCTGTTTGGTTACCCATCTTGTGCAAACTTTACGGTACCCTAAGTCAACATGCACTATGGCATGTGCAGTTCCATAACTGATATTCAAATATGCAGCAGCAAAAGATAATTTAATCATCTAATCATCTCTGATGAAGGTATGTGGGCTTGTGTGTGCAATTTTAATGGTCAACCTGATTGAGCTTCATTGGTTGGCTACACTTGTTTTTCCTACTTTAAACCTTTCTACCCATTCATAAACTTTTTGTTCAGTCATGTCGTTTTCACTTCCGTACTGAGCCAACGTCCTTTGGTGAATTTCAGCAGGATTCAGAAATGCAAAGGCTGTTGCATTTTGTGACAATGTAACAGAATCAGTGCATAAGGTAAATTAATAAATGCATGGGTACTTTTGTATAAGCTATTTTTTCATATACTTAACATAAATATGTTAGCATTTATTTTGAATTAATTAGTCTGTATATTTTAGTTGACTCTTGGTTAGACATCCACACCATAGTCAGCACAACAAAAACGTATGCAATCAGCCTTGCTAGTACTCTCTTGCTTTATACACTTTTTTCACTGGTTCTGTTCCTGCCTCTTTTTAACTTTTGTTTTTTTCCATGTCCTCTTTCACTCATCTGTGGTGGCTCCTTCAGTTTATACATTTCCACCATTCTTCTATCTTTTCATAATTTATGGTGTCAGGGTTTTACATTATCTGTCTTGTTTAATAGTCTTTACAACTGCATTGGTACACAAGTAGATAGCCTAAAGGTGTTTTCACAGTCATATTATTAAGCCCAGAAATAGCAGAATATCACATTATTAAAAACACAGAAACAGCAGACAATGTTAAAAAAGCACATCTTACAGTTTTTCCTTTATGTTTTTTCTTGCCACTACTTACAATCATTTAAGAAGAATGAAGCAGAACCAGATGTTCAGCTTGGAAAACTAGTACAAAACACCCTTCCTTCCAGTCAGTCAGAGAGAGAGAGAGAGAGACTGAATTATCTTGTAGGGTGTGTGCTCACATATGCTCTTCATTCTGGCTAATGGAACCACATTCATTTCCAACTCCTTCAAATTACAGTCTTTTAAGCTGGTTCTGGAAATGACTGTACAGATAAATCATTACATTTTACAATGTATATTTTTCCTATAACAACAGTTTTGTCCACTCCTCCTGCATCATTATTGAACAATACATGTCTTCTGGCTTTCTCTTGTCTGGCAAAAAGAGTTGTTGTGAAGTTGTGGAGAAAATTAAGGTGTCTGGCATGTAGTGAGTTTGATTTTCTGGAATTACCTTATTGCAAAATTAATATTTGCTGTTTATTTCTTTAAATTTGACAGGATGCATGCTGATAGTGCCCTGGGCTTTCCTGTTTTGCTAAACTCTGTGTCACAACCAGGTATTTGGGGCAGTGACTTCCTGGAACCCATCTTATTTAAGATTGAGCTTCACATCAGACACGTGACTGAACTCTATTTGTAAATAAAGGAAGACTATTTTGAATCCATTCTCGAACAAATAAAAGCCTTAAAGAATCTTTGGCCTTTGACCTTAGAAAGGGCTAATGGTTTCATGAATAATTTGAACTTAAAATAATAAAAAAACGGCAAGCACTATTAAAAACAAACTATGCCACTTGCTGAAATTATGCCTTGAATTGGTGATTCTAAATTGTCCCTAGTGTGTGCTTGTTGTGTGTGCATGTGTGTGTGAGTGTGTGGGTGTGTGTGTGTGTGTGTGTGTGCGCCCTGTGGTAGGCTGGCGCCCTGCCCAGGGTTTGTTTCCTGCCATGCGCCCTGCATTGGCTGGGATTGTTAGTTATAACAATTACTAGGTATTCAGTTTTTTGTTTTATTTTTTTTTTTAACTTAAGAAGTCACTCTTTGCCTAATCAATCTTTTTTAAGTTTTTGCAGGAGGTATGGCTTATATGTTAAAGTGAAGTTTAAGTAAAAAAAAATGCTGATTCAATTTCCAATTGTTGAATCCTTGCTGAATCCTTTAAATCCTGAGAAAATCATTTCACCTGAGAGTGTTTCATTTATTTATGTACTAATGCATTGTTCTGAAAAATGTCTTCTGATGATTGTAGGCAGCGTGGTGTTTAAGGCACTGGACTTCATACGAATAGTTTGGGTTCTTCCTGCCATGTGACCAAGAACAACTCACTTAACATACCTGTGCTCCAACTTTAAGAAAATAACACTTCTCACAAACTGTCTGACATGCATAATGGTGTCAGCCAAATATGCTATAATAATATAAGATGATTTTCGAAGATGGTCTTGCATGTTCAATGTTATGCTTACTTTAAATGTCCAACTGTTTTATCATACCTTCCAGCATGTAGCAAATTGTTTATTTAGGTGCAATAAAGTGGAATTCAGAATAGGACAGAAATATGTTGATGTTTAAGGGACATTTGGGAACATGTAAAAACACTATTTACAATTGATATTATAGGGTGCAGCAAACCCTTAACTGATGGAGCTCAAATGTGACGTGTCTGAAATAGTGAAAAGCAAAATATCAGAGCTTCAGTTTCATGAAATTGCCCCTAAAATTAATTTTGCATGTGATTTCACAATTGCAAAGTGAAATATACCCCAGAATAGGGTTTTTGAAATGGTAAACCAGGAATAGGTTTCATTCCTCAGCCAAAACCGCTGTCTCCTTTCATGGCCATGATCTTCCACAGCTCCTTCCATCACTCATCTGTGGTAGTAGACATCACCATCTGCATGCATGTTTCTCAACTTCATAAGCCAATCCATGCCAAGACCCTTCCGGTGGCTTTCTGGTGGCCACATACCCAGTCCAATGGATTTTAGTAGTGGAGAGGTGTCTTGAACCTTGCACCCTGTGTTGGCCTGGATTGGCTCCAGCAGACCCCCGTGATCCTGTGTTAAGATATAGCGAGTTGGATAATGGATGGATGGATGGATGGATGGAGGTGTCTTGAAGTGCTTGTATGTAAGTCATTTCCTACTTTCCAACCCCTTTTTCATGCCCTGCACCTGAATACATTTGCATGCTTTTGTATATGCAAAAAAGGTTAATTATCATAATTTATGTTATTTGCCATTTACAATTTCTTGTACACAAAATGTATTTTTCACATACTGCAACTTAGAGTTTTAGGGTCAGAGCATAGGGTCAACTAATTGTATAACACCCCTAGAGCAATGGCAAGTTAAGGGCCTTGCTCAAGGGCCCAACAGAATAGCATTCCTTCTATCACTGCTGGAATTCGAACCAGCCACAATCAAGTTACCAGAACAGATCATTTAGCCACGGAGCCCCTCACTGTTGTGGATGAAATGGTGCAAATTTCACTTGTAGAGAGACACTATTGGTATTGCAAATTTTTTTGCTATATATTTTGTGAATTAAATTTCACTTGAATCTTTTCACTCATTAGTAGACCAAAGCAAACTCATTTATGTGATCAAACAGGACTAAACACGTGTCATAATAAGAAGTTATTGCAAAAACCAACAAGAGAACTGTATCTTTATTAACTCCGAGGAGATCTCTGAACACCAGCAGTTTATGCTAAGCTGCTGAACAGCATTAACCCAACTGCCTTTCAAACTTGCTCCACAGTAAAAAGTTGCCATCTAATATTGACCATGAAAGCAAAAAAACTCTTTATCAAAAGGTTTTTTAAATCATCTTTAAATGTTTTTTTCCATTTGGAACCAAACCCTTCTTTTGCCTGTTTCTTGACATTTATTTTACAGAGTACAGTTAGTGGAGTTTTAAGTGTATAAATTACTTGTTAACTGAAAAAATCAAAGCAAATGTTCATTTTAATTTGTTAATCTGATTAGTTAACATTTGTAATAAATTTTTGCAATGCTTAGTTTAAGGGACTATGAGTGTACAGGGTATGTTACGTTCAATGCTCTATTGAAAAAGGGAAACATGAGATTTGTTAGTATATACTGTAGATTCATGTACTGTAGACTCATTTTGCACTAGGGTTTCCAATCTAACTGTTACTGTCTTGCATCAGGATATCTTATCTCATTTCATATTTCCATTTGCTTTTCCTGGTGAGGGTCATAGTGGCAGCAGGCCAAGCAGGTCTGCCCAGACTTCCCTGTCCCCAGCTACAGATTCCAAGACTTCCTGGGGAATTCTCAAACCAGCCAAAAGATATAATCCCTCCAGCGTGTCCTGTTACTGCCACATGGGCTCTGCCCATTTGGACATGCCTGGAGCAACTTTAGGGGGAGCTGTCTGGGAACATTCTTACGACATGACCAAACCACCTAAACCCTATTACAGAATGTCAGTACAGCCACCCTGATAAGAAACTCATTTCTGTTGTTTATGCTCATGACGAATTTTGAGTTCAGGGATTGACTGGTAAACTAAGAGCTATGTCTTTAGACTCAGTTTCTACTTCACCACCAAAAACACATGTAGACTTGGTTATTATACACCCATGCATCCTCCAGCAACAGATTCAGGGAGAAGAGTTTGTCTACTGGTCTATGAGCAGGATGTTGGTTCATCCTTTGGATTGATTCTTTGCTCCAGCACCCTTTCACACTGGAGAGCCTGAAGAGTGTGATCCTTCAAATGCTGGAGCACACCCTCTGATGTCCATTCTTAAATAAGTGGACCACCACACCAGTCTACGCTTACAAGTGTGCTTTGCCTGCCTTCCAAGCAACATTAATTAAATGCATTAACCATTATATCTTAGCAATGTCCAGCTTTAACATCTCCAAATGGATTTCTTCCACCCAGCAGCCTTACTACTACATGGAACAACATAGTAACTTTGACAACAGTTATGGGACCCCCTACCGGAAGTGTCCAACACTGCTTTCTGGTAGGAAGGCAAGCTTATTATGTTGAGTAGTTTCTGAAAGTGTTCTTTCCAGTGTTCAACAATTTTACCTGAAGAGATCAGCCCTTCCCCATTCCCATTTAACACAGTTTCGGAAAGGTCACATCTTCCTTTCCTGAGGCATTGAACAATTTGACAAAAGAACCTCAAGGCCATCTGATAGTCTTTATCTATGATCTCTCTGAACTCCTCCTGGTAAAACTGGTCAAAAGCACCTTGGTGTGTACCTGGCAGCTGATCTTACATTGTCAATTAACATTACCTTCATTGTCAAGAAGGTGAAAGCAGCATCGCCACTTTCTTTGGCAGCTGAGAAAGGCAAGCCTACCTTCCCTCATTCTCACTAGAATTTACAGGGATACTACTGAAAGAGTTCTGACCACCTGCATTACAGTCTGGTTGGTAACTGTAGCATTTCTGACTGCAAAGTCATACAAAGGATAGTGCACACAGCAGAGAAGATCACTGGGGTCTCCATGCCCTCAATAAATACTTTATAAAGTATTACATCCAATACAGCATTGTGAAGGACTGCTCCCACCCCTCCCATGGTCTCTTTGGCCCGCTTCCATCTGGAAAAAATTTCTGTATCATCTGAACAAGTTTTGTCTACAACAAGTTCTACCCCTTGGCTGTCTGGACTGTGTGCTGCCAGGATCGGCTGCTAGTAGTTTATTTATGTGCAGCACAGTTTTCCGCTTTTGTTGTTTTCTAGTATTAGTTTATGTTACTATTTATTTATTTATTTATTACTCTGTACCTCACACTGGTCCATTCCACCTGAACTAGTGTGGTGCTGAGGTGTCACCTGTTACATGGCTGCACTTGGGTCCTAATCTGGGATCCTGAGTTGGTTTGTAGTAACATTTGCAGTAACATTTATATAAAGAAAAGAATTAAGAATGAACAAAACTGACATAACACAAGAATCCTAGCTGAAATATGGCAAGATCACTGAGTAGCAAATCTGACTGAAATTCATCAAAGAAAGCAACTTTACAAACAAAAAGCAAACTTTATCTATAACATAAGGAACTTCTAAATAAGACACTATTGCAGAGTAATACAAACAGATGAGTAGGCACATTTAGCAGGCAGAAGCTTTCAGTCCTCATATAATGTAAACACACAGGAAGTGTCTTGCTTCAATTCCATATTAGTCGTGCTTATTGGTCTGTTCTAGGTAGTTGTTGAAATAAAAGGTAGATACTATGTGTTTTTCCAAAAATCTTTTTCCAGTGGCTTGAAGCCCCATGCTCCATGACTGCCTTTATTTATAGTGTGTGATCTTTGAACTGGCATGTTTACAGTACAGGAGTCTCCAAGTATTTAAATGAGCTTTCAGGTTATTATATATACTGTAAACAAACACAAATGGGCTTCCTTTCATTGGACTGCTCCCATCCGTAATGGGTAGCATGACTCATTTGACCACAATTAAAAAACACTTGACATTTCTACAGATCATCTGTCTTTCTTGCATCCCAGATTTTAACACGTTCCATCTCTCCCATTGAGTTTTCACTCTGATTAAGCTCCTGGCTATAGATTAACTAGACTATTACAGAGCATTTCTTAATTTTGTTCTAGCGCCAAGAGTTTCTGTGAAATATTGCAGCTCACTATTGAGCTCTGCAACCTGCCAGTCCCAGGTTCTTCTGTGAACAATCCTGTTAAATGGGTCAGTCTCCTAAGTAGTCACCCTTTTTTGCCTATCCTCTTCCTAGGCCAGCAGAAACTTATACATTCAGTCTTATTGTTTTGCTTTTTGGAAACAGAGATGCTAAAGGTTATTGGACAAGGTATATCATTTTGGATCCCCCAACAGTGAATAGACAATTCCAGCTGTCAAACTAACAGGCAAGGAGAATTTCAAGGGGACACCTTAATTTAAGAAAGGCACTGCAGTTTATATATTTTCCTTTTAGCCCACAATATAACAGACAATTTGTGACACCCCCAAATCCTTCCCAATTTATTTTCCGATTTAAAAATCTTCAAAATTAATAAAGTAGTCATCTGATTTAGGACTTGCAGAGCAAGATAGATGGTCTTATGATCAACTGATAACATCTTCTCTTTAAAGTTCAGCCTTTAGCCACCTAGAGGTTATAAACTGGGTTACCAGTGTGTATCCCCACACTGTGTCACTTTCACTGTCAACTGTTTTGTGTCTTTAAACAGTCAATTTCAAGGAAATGTTAGTAGATACCTATGGAGGCTATTAGTATTTTAGAAGGTGTACTATTAATGATTTAATGGCTACTAAAAATCCTCATCCAAATAAACAGTGACCAAGCAAGTGACAAGTATAACAGACAACAGTGTATCTTTGATTTTGATGCAATTTAAAGTATGAAATGAAACAGTACAATTCAGGGTTTTGTGAAGTTGGGTGTACAGTATTTCTGCACAGTTTCTGTCACTTATGCCATTTGGATGTTTTTGTGCTTTGGTTGTATATTGACATTCTTTGCTTTGTAAGTATGCTGTACATTCTCTTGAAAAATCTGGTAGTAAGCACAATGCTTTGCTGATACATGTGGAAAATGTTTCACAAAATAAATCCCAAAAGAAAAAAAAAGTTGCAGGCTTTAGGTTTTGCTTAAGAGCAGAACAAACTATTTTTGTTTTATTTTTTTCTGAAATGCTGTTCAACATAAGATGTCAAAGACATCTTCTCTATGTATTTTTCTGTGTTCCACAAGTAATTTTACCAAGCAGTAGCTCTTTAGTGGCTTATCCAATTAAGCTGACTATAGTCCTGCATCCTGTTATATGTTTTATATTCCAGGAGGTTGCAGAGCAGCAATTCTCAAGTCTCTTTGAAACTGCATACTTTGCCAAGCAATAGTTATGTAGCTCTGTTCCTCAAGGTTTGTGTTTTAATTTTGTTTTTGTCATTCACTTGAAATATCCTGATTGTACGCAAACTGGACAATCCCAAATATGCACCAAGTGGCTTTGTGTGTTCCCCTCATGTGTACAACCATACCATTTTCTTAGTGGGGATGGCTTACATTGGAGAATTTGCTTGGCATGTTGCCTGTTTGATATTTTGCTGCCATCCTTTGTTAATTTGCCATGAATTTTGTATATTATTGACTTTAACCTCTGCATTCCCATATTCCTATTCTGGTTCTTGCTTTAAAATATATAATTTGTATGTTTCTGATGGACTTACTGATTATGACTTGGCTTTGGTTAGGTACTTGATCTGTACCACTCATATATAATGCAGTAGCAGTGATCAAGCATCTAGGAAAAATATGTTTCGCTCTTCACTGTCTTTTCACTCACAAATATTTCAAATGTTTACAAGAATGGTAGCATGACTACATTAACATATAAAATTGTTTGTTTATGTACAGTGAATAAATGTTGGTTGTAACTGCCTTTTTTATATGTGTGTTAATGAATACATATACAGTATTTAAAGGTTTTCCCATTTAATGAATGCAGAATGAGATGATGGTAACAGACAGCATTTACCATTTCTTGTAGTAGAACTTCCGTTTTTTACTTGTACATCTGTTCTGGTCAGTAGGATTTGAAATGACACCCAACAAAGTATGGCTCACCCTTGTTTTTCATTTATCTGTACATCCACTGTTTTCTCCAGTTTTCATTGATTATTTCATCCATTTGTTCACAATTTCAGCTCATGTAGTCAGTAGGGTGGCCACCTGATAACATTTCAGACATTGCTCCCATGGATTTATGCTTCATCAGAAACACACATGGTGAGGTCATTTTGGTGTTCTTTCTTGAGGGTTGAGCTGTTTGCCTTTTAGTTTCCGTTAAATTACAACTGCTTCAGTTTTATTCATGTTCAGGCCAGTATTGCAATCAAATCAAAAGCAACTTCTTTCACTAACTGATTAATAATTGGACCAAATTTCTGCACATAATTTGTAGACTTTGTCTTTGTATTTTATTTGTTTATATGTGAGGTGTTTTGATGGGGAATATGACTCTTCCTGTACATTTTGTTTACGGTTCTTTATACTGTAATTTGTATAAATTGGCAGGGATGCCGGGTCAAAGCCCACCCTGGATCACGTGGGGGCCGCCTTCCTGGTTGCTCTGGGGGCCACAGGTACAGGGCATGGAAGCTCCACCCTGTAGGGGCCCGTGGTCACCACCAGGAGGCGCCCCAATGCCTTGGGGACCTGTTACCCCAGCACTCCCGCCACACCAGGAAGTGCTGAGGGGAAGATTTAGGACGGCACCCGGAGAACTGCCGGGAGGACAGCCGGCACTTCCGCCACGCTAGGGCTTGGCCAAGGGAGGAATGCCGGGAACACCTGGGGCTCATCTGGGAACTGGAATAAAGGGGCCATCTCCATTCATTCAGGGCTGGAGTCGGGTGGAAGCAGGACGAGGCACGAGAGGAGAGTGGAGGCGGCCCGAAGAAGAGGCATTTGTGGCCAGGACTGTGAATTGGGGGTTTGGTTGTGTGCACTTTTGAACTTTAAATATTGTAAATAGTTGTATTAATAAACATGTGGTGGTGATTACAACATGTCCGCCTGTCTGTGTCTGGGTTGGCTCCACAAAATATATATTATATATGATTATATTATTATTATATATATTATTATTATATATATATTATATATATATATATTATTATTATTATATATAACATATATTATTTTATGTGTATATATACTGTATGTATATCTGTGCTTTACTTAGTAACCTTTTCTTAATCTAATATTTTCTCAGTTGTATTTTAGTTCTGCTAGTAGTTGTCTTTCTAGGTGGCTGGGATAGTAGGAGTAGATACAGTTTGGAATTGTCTAAGTTGGGACAAATTAACTCAATTTTCTATTGGGACTGAGGTAATGTGGGCAGACAAATCACATCTGAATTAAACATTGGTGTGCAGAATGTCTTTGCAGAATGCAACACTTATCAAATTATGACTAAAATGGTTTACAACAGTTGAAGATGATGTTGAGTGTCAGTGTTGTCAATGAAAAGAACACATGTCTTCAGTGGTTACAAAAGCAATAAAATGGACTGATGAGTTCTGGAGAAAGTTGCTTTATGGATCAATCTAGGCTCATTTTGCATCAAGCTCACGGAAGGATCACAATTTGACACAAGCCATGTGAGGCCATGGAGCCATACTGATTGGTATCAACAAGTATAGGCCCGTGGTGGCAATATGATGGTGTAGGGAAATGTTTTCTTGGCACACATGAGGTCTATTGACATCCATTGAAGAATGTCTGAAAGTCAATGTCCATATGAATATCATGGCTGGCCAAGTTCATTCTATCATGGTTAAAATGTATCCACACTAGGAATGGAATGATAATGCATTATACAACAAGACACAAATAATCACTGTATTATTCTAAAAATATGACGGAATTTTAACTCTATCAAGAATTGTTAGGGTGAGGTGAAAATGGCTCTTCTCCTCAAGACTGTGCAGCCATCCAATCTACAGAAACTACATGATGTAACATTTCTGCATGGCTGAACATAACTGAACAATCATCCAGCATCTTCTAGAATTAGTACTCAGAAGAGTTCATGCTGTTCTGAAGGCCAAAGGAAAAATTGTACTAGATACTTGTACCTAATAAACTGGCAATTCGATGTATAAGAAAAACAAGATTCTGGGAAACCTGAAAACTACAGATTTGTATGACTGATTTGTGTAAATCCATCTCCAAAATTAAATCATCTTACTTTTGTGTATTAAACGAATAGCAGTTAAGCATGTGCTTACACTGACAGTCAAAGATCTTCATGTTAATGTTATATTACACATTGAACACAGAAGCATTTTTAGTCTGTTACAGGGTCTGATTTAAGAGTTCACAGAGGAAGACATTGGAGATTTGAACAGTTGTTCACCTGGCTTACATTTCCCTTTTTAAAATGGAAGAACATAAGCAGGAAGAGAACTTAAATCACTTTCACACCACCTCCTGCTCTGCTCATTCTGGTGAAGGAAAAAAAAAATCCAGGAATTGGTCACCATTTGGGGCAGCATGTTGGCGCAGTGGTCGCGGTGCTGCCTTGCAGTAAGGAGACCTGGGTTCGCTTCCCGGGTCCTCCCTGCATGGAGTTTGCATGTTCTTCCCGTGTCTGTGTGGGTTTCCTCTGGGTTCTCCGGTTTCCTCCCACAGTCCAAAGACAAAAAGTTTAGGTGAATTGGTGATTCTAAATTGTCCCTAGTGTGTGCTTGGTGTGTGGGTGTGTGTGTGTGCCCTGTGGTGAGCTGGCACCCTGCCCAGGGTTTGTTTCCTGCCTTGTGCCCTATGTTGGCTGGGATTGGCTCCAGCAGACTCCCGTGACCTATAGTTAGGATATAGCGAGTTGGATAATGGATGGATGGATGGTCCTCATCTGACTAGCAGACCACACAGAGAGAATGTGACCCTCTTGAGGCCGTATTTCCCCCTGCATACTGGTTATATGTATAGCATGCTACAACAGTTGTTTTTCAACCTGCTTAGTCCTGAACAGGGTCACAGGGCTGCTGCAACAACTCACCTAAATTTATTTAAGCATTGGCTTTCAGTCTTTTTATCTAAAATTAAAATGATCTTCAGTCCACAGCCCCAACTCAAGATTTTTTGCTTGCCCACCCTTTTCAGACTTATTAAATTACTGATACTACCTAATAATACACCCAGGAGACATGTACTGACTGATTCATAGTGGTCTGTTGGGCAAAATTAAATGTCAGAACAAGCACATCAGGTGCTGAGGAGGAGAAAACCACACACAGAGATATTGATTGATATTCACTCAAGAGTAGATACCATGAAGTGTAGCCCATGGCATAAATCATAATAGATCCAAAGACAGGGAAGGTTTTTTGCTTCACTAGATGGACCACAGTTGTTAATACAGGAGGCACAGAACAATGAGCATAACACTGTTGCCTCACTGAAATGTAGGTCTCTACTTCCTAATATATAGATAACTGCCAAGATGCTACTAATTTGTGAAGGGGTCAAAAAGGCAGAACTAATGTTGATGTTGTCATTCTGTTAATTTCATAGACATATTATCAAATGGCATTAAATAATGTTGCAAATAACCATAATTATTGCTGTTCACTCTGTAATTTAATACATTGAAGTCCCAAAGGGTTATAACCTAGATGTGCATTAAAAAATTAAAGTAAATATTTTGTTTCTCTCTCCTAGTAAAATCAGAATTCCAGCTTAGAAGTACATGTGACCTAATACCATTAAACTAATTCTGCAATTTACCAAGTTTATGTTTTAAATCAGATTACTTTAGGATGCAAATCCCAATCACACGATAAAAAATGTAGCTGGAAGTAGCAATTTACTAGAACATGTCTGAACTGGCTACTAAGAGCTTTAATGGTTATGAGAAAATTAAGTGCTTGATTTAAGTGCAGCAGCATTAAACTGACAGTGCAAAACAACTAATGGCAAAATAGTCAGTGCATATGCATATTTTCAGCTCCTTTTTGTTTTCTTTTGTAGACTATCTTGGTGCTGGAACCTAATCTGACAGCACTTGGTACGATGCTAGAGCCAAACCTGAATGTGGATGCCAGTCCACCAAAGATGTCACAGTAGAGCTAGATTATCATTATAACTGTTTTCGTATAATTTACACCTAATTCCAGGCAATATGATGGGTTGCACTGTGGTGCAGTGGTTGGTGATGTAGTCTCACAACTGGTGGAAGGTGGATCCAATGCCAAGCCACTGTGTGTGAAATATTGGCATGTTTTCCACAAATAGCTTACTTTTACAGTGGACAATGTGTAGAGCTCCTCTTTTGTTTGTGTTATGTCTTGTGGCTCTCTGCTTTTTTAATATAATTATTTAAATCACCTGTTTCAAAAGGTGAATTTGTTCTTTTCTGTATTGCTGGTATTTGAGTTTTTACCTGATTTTTTAAACTTCAGTTAGTTTTTGACGATTTGAATTTTATCACTGCACCTCTCTGCGTTCTCATTTATCTCTTGCCTATTTTGGATTTTCTTTATGGACCATGGATTTGTCATTTCATGTCATTTTCTAACCTGCTTAATTCAGACCAGAGTTGTGGGCATCCTGCAGCCTATCCCATAATAATTTGTTTAAACAAATAACTTTTTTTTACCTTTTCATCA
This sequence comes from Polypterus senegalus, assembly GCF_016835505.1. NCBI lineage: Eukaryota > Metazoa > Chordata > Cladistia > Polypteriformes > Polypteridae > Polypterus > Polypterus senegalus. The sequence continues at coordinate 187,982,327 of NC_053155.1, read as the reverse complement.
AGCTAGTCTCAACAACGATTTACCAAGATTTGCTGTCTAACTTGGGATAATGCTACTGATCATGCCTTATAAGACAGTACACCTTGACGACGCCATGTGGTTCATCTTTTTCTGTGGAAATGGTGACACCCAGGAACTTTGAGGCAGACATACTTGCTTGTATAAATATGTTTGGTCAGTGTACTCTTGACATAAAAGAGACTGAAATAAATCCAATTTAGGATCATTCCCACTTTGGCTGGTGCCAGAATCAGCCCTAACACATTCCCGCAAAAGCACAAACCCAAACACCATGACAAAAAGCACACTTCTCTCTTTTTCTCTACCACTCCTCCCTGGCAAGCATCCTCCTCCCGATCCTCGCCCTGAGTAGTGGCTGCTGGCTCTTCTTATAGCCCACCTGGAAGTGCTCCAGGTGATAATTGACCTAATTCAGGTTGCACTTTCGGGTGTGGCTGAAACACAGCCAACACGGGCTCAGGAAGCCATGTATCTCCCCCTGGTGGTGGTCACAGAACCCAACAGGGATGAGCTCCATTGTTCCACGATTGTGGCCCCGATGCAACTCAAGGGGACTGCCACCAAGTGTTTGGGGAAAAGTAAGTGGCCTCCCATGGCCGTTCACTCGGATTTAGTGCCAGAGGAGCATCCTGGCCGGGCATGAGCATGGGCCCTGGCCGTTCGCCACAATAGTATCAGATCTAACCTAGTTTAACAGAACTCTGCCATAGATCACTAGCTAAATCTATTAGTAACTGGTATAAAAGTTTAAAGATACAAAAAGAGCTCCCTTAGGGAATGTGAAGTGGGTGGCTTCCCTGCCACAATCCAAAATTCCTTTACATACACACATAAAGATATAAATACTGTATATAGATAGTTGAATATTTTAATAAAGTGACACTCAAAATGTATTTTTACTAATGAGGAAATGTGAAAGTAGTGAAAAGAAAAATGCAATATTCAGAACTGGAGGCCCGTCCATCCAATACTAATTACATCATCAGTTACAAGCACAAAGGTGTAGAATGACACCCAGTTAATCCATCTTGGAAAAAAGTAAATTATTATGGTGGGTATGAATAAAGAGAGAAAGGAAGCAGAAAACAAGTGTGGCATTTACAGGGTGTTTTGAAATGTTTGATATAAAAATCACAAGCAAAGAGAAAAAGGTCACTGGTAGGGATTTTGACAAACAATGAGACACTTGAAGATATCAATAGTGTTAACAAACACTGTGCAAGCCAGTGGGGCAGCTATTTCATCATCTTACCACTAATCCCTGCTGTCACCACTCCACGTAAGAATCCTGTAGCACTCATCCTGCTGTGACAACCAGACAGCCCTGAGGTTAGCTCAATCCTTGAGAAGACCCTGGAAACAAAGAACATTTCAAGTATAACATGGCAGCCATAGTTGCTTAAGTAGGTAGCAAATTCCTTTATTAAAGGCCATCAGACACTGCGATTTGCACCTTAAAGGTTTAGAAATCATATCGCGGTTTACAACCTGCATTGTCTAAAACATTTGTTTAACTGTGATTGTCATGTTTTTAATTCACATATTCCATATTTAGGAACATTTAATTGGCTTCATGCTTTTTATGTGCCCTTCCTAAAAATGGTTCAAGCATGTCAGTCTTAAGGCATATACATTAATGTAGACATTTTATTTAAAAAAATTTTTAAATCAAAACATATAGTAAAATGCAAACATGTATAATGTGCCCTTCTGATCAACTCTTTTGGAGAAGATGAATACAATTTTCAATCTGGTGATCTTTAAAAAATGCATAAGTATGTATAATGTACATTTTTTATATCTTTTTTAGTTACATATGATATTGCTGAAGTAACTTTGCCAAACTTTGGTGTCAGAAAGCCATTTTGATTTCTGGCTGATGTGACTTCTGTAAGATGATTTCATTTTCTCATTTTTTTTTGTATGGCTTTCCATGTGTACAAGACAAGACAATAAATATATAAATTTTCAATATATGCAATCATTTTTAAACCATCTTTCAGAGAATTTGCACCCTGTCCTAGCAAAAAAAAACAAGCACTAAAAAAGTGCTGGCAAAGCATAACAACAAACACAGTCACTTATACAATCATTTATAAAGTCAGTCCACCTTATAGAAAATCTTCAGACTGCAGGAGGTTGGAATCAATGAAAGAACAAAAATCACAACACAAGGGGAGAACCTTTAAAATGTGGAACATCTGTCTGTCTTGCTGCCCCCCATTTATTAGAGAGTTTCCATAAATGTTAATTACAATTGTTGATATTCACCCAAGAGTAGTGATGAGCAAAGATGTATGCAGTTGTGAGGAAAGATACTAACAACATCTCTAAAATGATACAGAGGCTTCTGTCGTTTTCTCTTATCTCTCCAAACTTTATTTTGGGTGATTTTAACCAGTGTTAATTAAAACAAAGTGTAATTTTCACCAGTATGCCATTTGTAAAACTTGTAACAACACAATGCTTGATCTGTACTATGGGAACATATATTTACATTTATTTACTTGGCAGAAGCTTTATCTAAAGCAACTTACAAATGAGGTACAAACTTCATTAAACATCAGTCTGAGACTTTTTGGGAAACACGTGTTGCAGGAAAAGGTTATAAAATTGATTGTCAAAAAGAAAGAGATCAGAAAACAAAACACAAGCTATTTAAAATTCCTAAATTACAAATCCTAACAGCTAATATCAGTTTGACAAAAATGCACCAAACAAAAGAGTCTTCAAATGTATCCTAAACAAAGGGAGGGAGTCAGTAATTAGGATGATGGTGGACAGCTTATTTCACCAGCTAGGCACGAAACATGAAAGGAGTTTGAACTGAGATTTGTTACCAGACAAAGGTGGCATCACCAGAGGCTGGTCAAGAGCAGACTTGAGTGGTCAAGAAGGAGTATGGGGCCTGCCAGTTGTCTCCAATATAGATGTAGACCCACAAACTACTCTGTAAGCAAGTATCAAGGATTTCAACTTGTTCTACTACAGGAAGCCAGTGTAGTGATCTGAAGAAAAGGAGAGGGAGTTCCTCCCTCAGCTGTTTAAAAAAACAGACATGCAGCTGTATTTTGAATCATCTGCAGTGGCTTGGTGACACATGCCAGGCTTCTGGCTTCTGAGAGCTGTAGTAGTCCAGATGTGACAAGACCAAAGCCTGGACCAGAAGATGTGCTGCATACTGTATACCTTTAGATACAGTCTGATCTTGCAGGTATCATACAGAGTAAATCTGCAAGATCACAAAACCATAGAAATATGGTCCCAGAATGAAAGCTGGTCATCAATTACCACTCCAAGGTTGTATTTCAAATTGGTGGATTTTAGCGATAGCCAAGCTGAACAGAAATGGAGTGCTGAGCAGATGGAAAAGCTGAAATAAGAAGGTCCATCTTTGCCAGGCTGAGTCGGAGATGGTGTTCCTTCATCAAATTTGTAATATCAGTTTGCAGAGCAAAGATTGTAGCTGATACCTTGTGGTCATTTGGAGGGAATGACAGGTATAGCTGTGTATCATCTGCATAGCACTGGTGGGAGAAAACAATGCACTGAATGATAGGAACTAGTGAGGAGGTGTATAGAGAACATCATGCTTATAAATCTAGAGCAAATACCATTCTGGGTTCATCAGATCATAACTGTGTCCAACTTATTCCAATCTATAAACCAGTCTTTAAAGGAGAAAAGCTGTAATTTAAGAGAAAAACGTCTGGGATGAAAATTCTATTTAGCACCTTGTTTACCTGGGATTATGCTCTTTATTGAAATATAAGACATAATTGAACTGGTATATATTCCACTTCAGTAACCATAGAGGAAATAATCAGATGAGAGAATTATGGTACAAAAAGAGATACATATCTAACTTGCTTTAAAATGCAGCTTTCACTACCAAAATACAATATAGTATAATCATTTATAAATATATATCTAGGCCAAAAAGAAGACATTGGAACAGTACAGTCATCATCCAGATCTTCAGTGGGGATGCTGATTAATGTACACCCAGTTTGGCGGAGTTAAAGGCAGCATTCTTCTTGCAGACAGCTTCTGGCTTCTTGATGGTCCCTCATCTTTATAAATACCCATACATTTTGCATATTCAGCGAGCTCTTTATAAAACTTGCCAGGTATGGATAACTACCATCTAAGCCATGTTATTTATGGACTGTGCTCTTCTAAGACCCAAATAGCACCTTTATTCCTTTTCTGTGCACTGTGCACTTGCTCTTATCACTCATGGCCTCTGCCTGAAAGTGATAAATCAGCCAAAATCACTGCCTGAAAGAACTTCCCTTACATTAACTGCATGTATGCTAAACAATCAGGCTCACAAATCACAATTATCAAATAGCTATTTTTCATTTCTGGTTACAAGCCTGCATTGTTGTTCTCAATGTACTGACTGGCACATGCTTAAAAAATTCTATGCTTACACTGATGAATTAACGGACACTATAAAGAAAGCCATGGATTACAAGAGATTTGAAAGAACTGAGAAAAACAGGGCATTTCAACTTGAATCATTAACTAAACAAAAGGAATTACAGGAGGAGGTAAAACATGAAATGAAGTGGGCAAAGTTGAAGTACAGTATAAGGACAGGACTAGGACAGGATTCATTGTGGAATGGCATGAAGATGGTGAATGACATCTACACTAAATGCAATATTCATGTTGAATCGGAAAGAGTTAAAACCGTTTTACCAGTTGGCACAAAAATGAAATTAATTCAATTCAAGATCTGAGAGACCAGTTTTTGCATCAGAAATTAATCAATAAAAGAATCAGCTCAGAAATGGAGCCAGGAGTCAGCAGTTCTTTGACAAGAATGATGTCAGAAAGGTCATTTAACAGACTAAAATCAAAAAAGCTTGAATCGAGAGAATGAGTGGGTTCCTGCTTTAATCCTGTGCAGAGCAGCTCTCTTCAATATTCCACTTTGGATTTACAGCAACAGTCTAGCCTATTGAAACAGGCAAACGTAAGTTCCTATAGCAAAACATACACACCCCAAAGCATTAAATGACATCAGACCATTGGTCTTAACTTCTCAAAGCACGAAATCCTTTGAAAAGTTAATTTAAAAAAAACAAACTACTAAACAAAACCCAGAACTATCTGCACCCTTAGCAATTTGCATACAGAGCAAAGAGGTGGTGGAGGATGCCAAAGCAACACTTCTCAATTTATTGTATGAGCATTTAGGATGACCAAAGAAACACACAAGGTTTTTGTTTGTAGATTTTTTGTCTGCGTTTAATACAATCCATCCCCAAATTTTAGTTGATAAATAAAGTGGTTGATAAATTTTGTTTTGCCTGTAACTTAATGGGGTGGATTCTGGACTTTTTAACTAACAGAACACAAAGAGTGAGTACTAATGGCTGTTTTGCTAATAGCCTAAATATTTTAGTTGGTACACCTCAAGACTGCTGCCTATCACCTCTTTCATTTATCTTATATACATATTATTGCTGGGATTCATACTATGACAGATATATCCTGAAATTTGAAGATGACTGTCATTGTGAGTCTTGTACAAGATAAGGAGGACAGCCATGGATGTATTGTTAAATAGTTTGTCCAATGGTGGAATTGTTCTTTTCTACAGCTAAACATTTCTAAGAAAAGGGATTTGGTTATAGATCTCAGGTGCTCTCCACCTTTCACTTTCTCGACTCTGATTAAAGGAGAGAGTGTGAAGATGATAGAGACTACAAATATCTGGGGGCAATCGTTGATAAGAGGCTAAACTTTGGTATTAACACAGAACAGAATTGTAAGAAGGGGCAGACACAGCTTTTCTTTCATAGAAAAGAAAACAGTTTTAAAGTGGACAAAATCATGAAGACACTTTCTTTTACTAAATCTGTTGTCAGATGTGCTTTTTATTTATTGGTTTTTTGTAGAGATGCTGCTAAAATATGCATATGTGTACTTATGATAACACTAGTTGTCAGATGATGTATTTTTGCTTATTTTCTTGTATCTGTTTGACAATGTCTTATGTTTTTTTACCATCCTTTTGCAAAGAAATTTCCCTCAGGGATAATAAAGTCTACCTAACCTAACCTAAGAGAATGTTCCATAAATCTTGCATTTTCAATATAAAACATGTTTTTCAACCAAGGTGATAAATTAGATTTTATATTATAATAAAACAAATGAGTCATAAAATCATATAATTACACACTCTACTAATGATATTTGCATTTTTGGCCTTCACTTGTGTCGGCCTTTTCCCTGCAGCTTACTTAAATTGTTATTATGGTTAATACCTGTAAAATTTAAACAGAGGGACAGAAAACAAGACACACAGAGAGAAATATACAAATACATAGACTGATTTTAGTTTCAGAGAAAAAATGTACTTGATAGGAGCCTGGTGCTTTTGGGATATGCTCTGGAATTTGGTGTTCTTATATTATGTTTAAAATGAACATGTTTTGCCTGTTTGGGGCTAGCATTTGAAACCACATCAGTCCAAAAGCTATTCTCTTTGAGCTACATGTATACTGAAGATACTGCTTTTAAACACCCCTACACACACACACACCCCACCTGTTGGCAGGATAAGGCAGTAGGCCTCCATTGGTCTTGTCTCGTCCTAGGATTTCTTATGTTTTTATGTTAGTCACCTGTTTGCAAACCAGATTTTCTTGTTGCTTATGCTAATATTTGCAAAGATTACTGTTTATGATGCAATCACATTATGACTAATAGAGCTAGGAGATGTGTTAGTATATACTACAGGACATTTTAACAAACTGTGTACCATATCCACATAACAACTATGCAAATATTAAGATCAAAGAAAGCAGACAAATTTATATGCTTTGGTGTATGGCCGGCCGTTTATCCCGGCCAATACCCCCAAGCTGCCAGTTGGAGCCCTCCCTGCAGTATAAAGGTTCCCTAAAGACCAGCAGGGCATCATGGACATTGCAGTTTTTATACACAGCCCTGCTGGATGCCATAGAGACCACTAGGAGACGCTGCAGGGAGGAACAATGGTTATTTGCCTTACGCCCAGGAAGTACGTCAGAGTCACGTGGACAAAGGGAACGATGTGCTTCCTGGGTGAAGAAAAGAAGGATTTTTATCTGACTCGGAAGTGTTCCAGGTCACATGGACAGAGAGGGTTAAACACTTCCGGGTCAAGGACTATAAAAAGGACTACAAAACACCAGAGCGTTGAGCTGAGCTGGGTGGAAGGGTGGCAATGCGTCTGGGAGTGGAGGATTGTTTATTATTGTATTTGTGATTGTGATTTATGAGTATAGTGGAGGAGAGGGTGCATTGTGCACTGTGGCATAAAAATAAAGTCAACTATTGGACTTTTTCCTGGTGTCTGGAGTCTTGGACAGGGGTTCAAGGGAGCGATAGCGCCCCCTATCTGTCACAATGCTTAAACATATAACTGAGAATAATACAGGAACAAATAAAGCATTTAACCTATATAACCATAATCATCATAAGTGTGAAATCAATCCTGTTAAAGAACAAAGACAAATGAGAGAAAAAAGTAGGAGAAAAAGAGGCAGGCAGGCAGATGTAATGACTAAGGCATTGGACTTTAAATTTCACAGTTGCCAGGTAAAGGCTCGCTGTGTGACCCTGATCTGATCACCTAATCCACCTCTGGTACAGTTAAGAAAAAGGATGCACATATTAGAAAAAATCCCTGATCCTCTAAGTCACTTTAGAAAAAGCTATCAACTAAATATATAACAATAAGTAGAGGACAACATAAAACAGGAATTAATTTTGGGTGTCAGATTTGTGTGTAGCAAATATTGATATTATAAATCAGACTAAAGTTTTATATCAGCTAGGTATTAAAGGAAGACAGGTGGACTGTGCTTGACGCAAATGATATCAGAAAACACATTCTATGATATAACACTTTTTGAGCATTAATAAAAATAAAATATATTGATACACCTCACATTAATCATCAAAGAAGAGTATGCTACAATTTATCAACTTTGTGCACAAGCTGGATACATTAATCTATTAGATCACATTGCGTGTTACCCAAAAGTTTCTTTTGGTAAAAGAAGGTGCAGCTTTTTGATTAAAAATCCTTAAGAATGTCCTTTTTTGTCAGCATTTAACTTCAAACCGAAGCCCCCAATTCTCTAATGCTTTCTGAACCTTAGTTATCTTGAGCTTTATTAAGTCTGTGTATTGAAACGTGCCTTCGATAAATTTTTGTCTTCTTAATGAGCTGTTCTTATGAAGTGATTTTAATGGCCATATTTGCTTTCATAAGCAGTACATCCATTACATTTTCATTAGTACATTATCTTAATTTAGTTGATAATTTAGTTTAGCTTTAGTTTAGTTTTACCCCTATCATCTGTTTAACATATAAAATCTCTGTGCCTGTTTGTCTGATTTGCAGATCCACACCACTGAACCTATCATTTTGTACAGGGGAAGACTGTAGGCTAAGTTTCTTCCCAAAATTTATTTGGTGCCCCCAGCCCGGGTAGCTCCAGTTCACTCGATTGAGATTGCCTGGTACACAAATCCACACTTTTGAGTCTATTTTAGATAGAAAGATGGACAGATAGATAGATAGATACTTTATTAATCCCCAGGGGAAATTCACATACATATTTTCACATACTGTATGCCTCATTTGTATATGGGAAGGGCATAGGCTGTGTTTTCTTACAAAGTTTAGTCAGTGCTCCCACCCTGGGCAATGCTAGACTCCCTCAACTTGAGTTTGTCCAGTATGCAAAATATACACCATTGATCCTGTCACCACCAAATTTGTACAGAGGAAGAGAATATGCTATGCTTCATTATGAAATTTTGTTGTTGTCCTCACCTTGGGCAATGCTGGTTACTGCCGCAACCCTGGACAGCACCAGGTACATATATACTGTCAGTCATCAGTCAGTCATTTTCCAACCTGCTATATCCTAACATAGGGTCATGTGGGCCTTCTGCAGCCAATCCCAGCCAGCACAGGGCACAAAGCAGGAACAAATCCTGGGCAGGGCGCCAGCCCACCGCAGGGCACGCACACACACACCAAGCACACACTAGGGACAATTTAGGATTGCCAATGCACCTAATTTGCATATGTTTGGACTGTGGGAGGAAACTGGAGCACCTGGAGGAAACCCACACAGACACGGGGAGAACATGCAAACTTTATATAGCCTATATATATACACCCACACATTCATACACACAAACTATCATTTTCATACACAACAGACCTTAATGTGAAAAAATCCGATTAAGCAAATACTTATGTCTACATTGAATGTGGGCAATTCCACCCTTACATAAAAAATGCAGTTCTCTTTTTTGGGCATAACTCTGGTGGTCCTGTCTTAGTCTATCCAGACTTGTGATGCATTGTTAATGAATTTGTTATTATGAAAGTTATCAAATATAACACAAGGAATGACAGGATAAAAAACACATTATTTAAAGCTATAATTTTTAGACCTACTATGAAAAAGTTTACATACAATTTTGCGTAGTTTTTGCTTTCTTGTTATATATCGAAAGAAGAGGTAGAATTAAGCAAATTGTTTCAATTAAAATTAAAAAATGCATAAATATTGCTCAAGTATACTTTAATTTTGCCTTGATTTTACAATTATTGGATGGAAGAATAGATGGCTGGATAAATAATACCATGACATATCAAAAATAAAATAAATGCAAGTCTTTGTTTAGTTTAAGTATGAACTAAGATAAAGTTTATCAAGGAAAAATCTAAACACATTTTAAAGGATATGTTTTTAATTTTTGATAGTGAGACTTTAGACATTTTTTATTCTGAAATGTCAAACGTTAACACATATATAAGAAAAAGGTAGGCCTACATACTGTATTTAAATCGCCTAAACAACAGAAAATAAGGGAATATTTATCTAATAATAGGCTTGCCGCTCAAGTGACGTCACGGCGGAGGCCCCACTAGGACATCACAGCGCCACTCCGTGGCCGCGCACGCTCTAGTATCCGACTCAAGCTAAAACAAGCTGCAGAGGCGTCTTCGGGCTGTGCTTATCTATGCTGGGATAACAAACGGGCCGTGAAAGTGCTTTCGCTGCGTGTGCCAGGAATGGATCCGGGACTTGGCACGACGTCTGGAGGGTTGTATCTGTCCTTGAGTGAAAATGAACAAAGACGCTACACAGATCTTCTTCACACTTTGTGCCACTCTGACAGCTCTGGGAAAGTGCCGGTTAGCAAAGTAGGAGAGCTCTTCCGAGCATCCCAGTTACCTGCTGAGACACTTCACCAGGTGAGCGTCTGTCGACACCATCATCATCATCATAATCGTCGTCTCCCACTTTGCGAAGCTGCACTTTATGTATTGATTTTGTATCGACTGTGCTGCCCGTAACTTGAGGTAGAATTTAAAGAAGCCAACAAACAGAACGTGATTAACGCTGTGTTGCCGTACCTAATCATTCCGAAGGGGCTGGGGCTATTAGGAAAGCCAGCAAAAGGACGCGAGCGCCAGCAGTTCACCCACTGCGCGGCAGCCTTTAATTCAGGAAGTATAAAGCAACAGTTCAGGGGTTCAGCTGTCGTGTTTGTGGAGAATATCGCTATGTGGCATAGCAGCTGCTAGATACTGTGTTGATGTGCCTAGGTTATCTCGAGCTCGTGTTTAATGGGAATGTTGTGCGCTGCCCGTCGGTTTTCTCATTAGCTTCCTAAGTCCGGCGGATACTCGCTAGCCCAGCTGCTAAAACTTGTCGCGGTGAAGAAATCCGTCCACTCAGCATGTGTTTGGTTAAAAAAAGACAGAAAACGTGAGGGTTTCATCTTCCCGTTTGCCGTATTGCGCTTGAAGTCATCCATAATTCATTCAGTTGCGTGCTGTTTGTCAGCCGGGATGTCTCCCTAATTGTGGATATGTTTTTAAATAATTGATTGGGGCAAACAAAAGTCTACTACAACACGTTCTTCAAGCATTTCAGAAAACGTAATTGCAACTGTAGTTAGACTTGACATTGACAGGTTCATTACTTTGCTAAACCGCGATTTCCTCTTAAAGGTTTAAAAAGATTGGCGGCATCTATCTATCTGTCTGTCTGTAGTAATTGTAACGTAACACTGCGTGCAAATCAGTTTCAGAGTTAGTAACAAATAAATGAAAATTTCCACTTAGACGAAGGGAAAAATCATCAGCCAACCAAAACGTCATCATTTTCACGTGACCTATCCTAGTATTTTAAGAATGTGTAGTTGCTTATCAAAGTTGTCAAACTGGTCCAAAGTAAAGGACCGTCTCGCAAGGAGAAGTTGTGCCATATTAACCCACGCATTTAGTATTATTGCTACATGGCTGCTGCAGACTCCGGGAAGATTTTTAAAGTAATGATGTGCTTCTTCAAAAAAGTAATGCTGGTTTTCCCCCCTTCCCCCGTCTCCCCCCCCCTAATACTAATGTGCTGCTAACTGATGTTGCCTTAATGATGTATGCATTAAATGATGTATACAATAATAACTTTAGTGCAGCCTCATTTGTCAACATCCTGTGAATAATACTGGCCTTACAATTTTTTTGTCTCTAATTAAGGAAAAGAATCGTTTGTTACAAGTGAATATTTATTTAAAATTAGAAAAGAAATTTCACACTAATTACAAAGTAGAAAACAACCCACCAAATAGACAGTATAAAAACACAACAATGAAAAATAGTCTAATAACATTATTTAAAGCTATAATCTTTAGAGCTACTATGAAACAGTTCAAATACAATTTTAGATAGTTTTTGCTTTCTTGTTATATATCAAAAGAAGAGGTAAAATTAAGCAAATGATTTCACAAATATGCTGTCAATTTATTATAAAAAGGGAACAGTTATAAAAAAAATAAACAATACATAAATATTGCTCAAATATATTTTAATTTTGCATTGATTTTACAATTATTGGATGGAAGAATTGATGGCTGGATAAATAGTACCATGACATATCTTCTTATATAATACGCTACTGTGGCTGTCTGTTTGTCTGTCCAGGATTCTAAATCACCAGTAGCTCGCAAACCGTTTGGCCTATTGACCTGAAATTTGGTATACATGTACTACTTGATCTCTACTGTCCGCTTTCGGGGTGATCATTTTTATTACTCTTTTTATTTTATTTTATTGTAGAATCAACTCTTTGTAGCGTGCACAAGGCGGCCATGCGGCGCATGCATATGGGTGCCATTCTCATCCCTATCACCTTTGCCGTCATTTCCATCCACCCGCTGAATCCGAACACAGGGTCACGGGGGTCTGCTGGAGCCAATCCCAGCCAACACAGGGCACAAGGCAGGAACCAATCCTGGGCAGGGTGCCAACCCACCACAGGACACACACAAACACACCAAGCACACACTAGGGCCAATTTAGAATCACCAATCCACCTAACCGGCATGTCTTTGGACTGTGGGAGGAAACCGGAGCGCCCGGAGGAAACCCACGCAGACACGGGGAGAACATGCAAACTCCACGAAGGGAGGACCCTGGAGGCGAACCCAGGTCACCTAACTGCGAGGCAGCAGCGCTACCACTGCGCCACCGTGCTGCCCCAGTTGAGTTTTCACACTAACAAATAAATGTTTTCCGTCACTTCCTCTACCTCTTTATACCTTAAATCATTCTTGAGGCAGATTGAAGTCTTAAGTGGCAGCTTAAGTGAAAAATTAAGAAAAACTTACTAAGTAATTGCAACACATAAACGGACTTTAATCAGTTTTAACGCAAAAAGATGCTGACAGAAGAAGAGAAGATGCGTGTCACTAGAGTGGAGAAAACGAGAGCTGCTTACGGAGCAGCAAGTGCATCAACCTCTGAGCAGACAAATTCTAAATGTACAGAGAAAGAGTATGAAAGCTATAAGTCAAGTGTATTCACTGCACGTTATCCTGAATTACGCCGTTACAGGTCAATAATAAAATAAATGTAAGTCATTGTTTAGTTTAAATATCAACTAAGGTAAAATTTAACAAGCTAAAATCTAAGACATTTTAAAGGATGTATTTTTAGTTAAAAACTAGAAAAAATGAAGATATTTTTATTGAATAACAGCCTGGCAGTTCTTTATAGTTTTTTTTTCTTTCAATACTTTTAGCCGCATACACAACCTTTTCAAGAAGTTTACTTACCTCGGCAGTGACATTCATGTGTCTGGTGACTTCTCCTATGAAGTCAGTAGATGGATTGAGAGAGCATTGGGGGTCATGAGGTTGCTGGAAAGGGGTATGTGGCACTCCCGATATCTATGCAAAAGGATAAAGATCCAAGTCTTTAGAGTCCTGGTGCTTACTGTCTTGTTATTTGGTTGTGAGACATGGATGCTATCTACTGACCTGAGATGAACACTGGACTCCTTTGATACTGTGTCTCTTTGGAGAATCCTTGGGTACCACTGGTTATACTTTGTGTTGAATAAGCAGTTGCCTGTGCAGACCTGAATGAGGCACATTACGAGCATTGTGAGGGAGCATCAGTTATGGCACTATGGCTATGTGGCATGATTCCCAGAGTGTGATCCGGCTCACAGGATCCTCATTGTTGAGGATCTGAGTGGCTGGACCAGGCCAAGGGGACGCCCAAGTAACACTGGGCTGCGGCAGATAAAAGGTCATTTCTGGAGGGTGGGACTGGACCACGTGTCTGCCAGGGGGGTTGCGAACCAGTATCCCGAGCTGTTTTGTTGTGTGCTGGGTGCGTAAACGCGCTGTACCACTGCATGCTGCCCAACCTGACCTGATCTGACCTGATATTCTCAGACAGCCTTTTCACATCACAGTTATTACTTTAGTTTGAGTCCCGTCAGAGTGGTTATTTAGTTTATGCACAATGATAAAAGGTTACACATCTGAGATAGTTTTGCAATCGAAGACATTTAATGAAGAAACCAGGTGGTTAGTGATTTGGATAAAATTATGGTCTTAAATATCTTCTGAGATGAAAACACAAGGTTCTTAGGTGGATGGCGGCCATGGAAATGCCTGCATGGATGTGCTGTTTTCTGGTGATACAAACTATCATGAGCTATTAACCTTAGCATGGAGATGTTCCATAAGAGTCTTAGAAAGAAACTTGTATATGACAAAAATCTATGGCTAGAAGGATTTAGAATACTGTTTGCCTTAAATGGCAAAGGTAGCTTGAATAGTGTAGCTGTCTCATAAAAAAGATGCATATATAGCAGCAAATCAAATGCATTTTTTTTCAGTTTCCCACTGTGAATACTTATGTGTCCCAATGATCCTAGGAGCTATGTTGTCTGGGGCAATTGCCAAGGAGCCAGGCTTGTAGAGGGAACTCATTGGAAAGTTCCTGGTGGTCAGTCCTTTACCCCTGGGATCCGGTTGGGCACAGCTTGAAAGAGCACGCATGGGTCTGTCCTCCTGTGGGCCCATCACCTGCAGGAGGATCCTTAAAGGGTCTGGTGCATTGTGGCTTGTTGGAGGTGGAAGACAGGTGCCTTGGTGGACTGATACCTGGCTGCCAAAATTGACTCTAAAGACATGGAATGTGACCTGTTTGGTGGGGAAGGAAGCTGAGCTAGTGTGGGAGGAAGAGAGGTACCATCTAGATATAGCAACGTTTACCTCAACATACAGTACAGGAACTAAAGTTCTGGAGATTGGCTGGGCTCTGTTTCATTCTGGAGTTGCCTGGGGTGAGAGGCATCAGGTTGTTTTGGGCTTACTTAGCACCACCTGGCTCGGCACGTGTACATTACAGTTTACCTTGATGGACAAGAGGGTCGCCTCCCTGCAACTTCATGTCTGGGGCTGGACTGTGACTCTTGTCTGTGCCTATGTGTTGAAAAAAGACCAGAGCATCTGGCCTACTTGGAGACCTTAGGGGGTAGTGCTGGAAGGTCTATCCAACTGGGGACTTTATGGTTCTATTTGGAAGTTTAATTCTCACGTGGGTAATGACAGTGAAACCTGAAAGGGTGTGATTGGGAGGAATAGCCTACCCGATCTCAACCCCCGTGGTGTTTTGTTATTGGACTTCTGTGCTAGTCACAGTGTTTCCATAACAAATACCATATTTGAGCATAAGAGTGTACACTTGGTACCAGAGCACCCTAGGCCAATGATTGACTTTGTAGACGTGCCATCAGATCTATGACCATATGTCTTGGACTCTCAGGTAATGAGATGGCTGAGCTGTCAACTGATCACTAACTGGATGTGAGTTCGATCAGGTGCCATACGGACCATGCAGAACTAAATGTATGGTGAGGTTGTGCTGGAAATGTTTCACAGATACCCCCTTCTGGGAGATCTTCAACTCGCACCTCCTTTGAGGAAGCAGAGTCAGGGGACTCAGAGGAGGACTCAACCATCACTGGAGCTGAAGTCGCTGAGGTAGTTACAAAAACTCTTTTGTGGCAGGCTCTCCAGGTGTGGATTATATTTGTTCTGAGTTCTTACAGGCTGTGGATGTTGTTGGGCAGTCTTGGCTGACATTCCTCTTCAATATTATGTAGAGGTCGGGAAGAGTGCCTTTGGATTGGCAAGCAGGGGTGGTCCCCATCTTTAAGAAACGGGACAGAAGGGGGTGTTCTGCCCTTAGGGGCCTCAAACTTCTCAGCCTTCCCACAAAGGCCTATTCTAGGGTTCTGGCAAGGAGAATCTGGCTGTTGGTCGATGCTTGGATTCAAGGGGAACAATGCAGAGTTTGTCCCTGGTGCAGATCTCTGGACCAAATTTATACTCTCACAAGGAATTGGGACTGTTCATGGGAGTTTGACCCACCAGCATACATGTGTTTTGTGGATTTGGAAAATGCATACAGCCAGGTCTCTCTGGGTATTCTGTGGGGGTTCCTTCAGTAGTATAGGGTTCCAGACCAGCTGTTGTGGCCTAATCGATCCCTGTGTAACTAGAGCGAAAGAATTGTTCACCTTGCCAGCTGTAAGTTGGAATCATTCCCTGTGGATGTTTGGCTCCTTTAGGGCTGCCCTTTGTCATAAGTTAAATTCATATTTTATATGGGGAGGTGTTTTGGGCATGTCCAACTGAGAGGAGACCTCAGGGCAGACTTGGGACACTCTGGAGAGATTATACAGTTAGTTCCTTAAGTTATTTGGCAGTTTTGGGCACAATGTTCATAATTTTGGCTCTTTATGCCACTACAATGAATTTGAAATAAAGAAATCATTATGTGATTGAAGTGTAGACTTTCACCTTGAATTTAAGGGCTTAAAAAAATATCGTATTAGCCGTTTAGGAATGACAGCCATTTTTCTGCATAGCCCCCTCATTTCCAGGGGCTCAAAAGCATTTATACATTTGACTGGAAAACTGTTCCATAGCCAGGTGGGAGCAGTTCCATCATTTTGTTATTAACCATTAAGCAGGTAAAAGGTCCGGAACTGATTCCAAGTCTGGAATTTGCATTTGGAAGCTGTCACTGTAAACTCTCAAAGAGCGATCCATGCAAGTAAAAACAGTCCCTCATTAGGTTGAGAAAACAAAACAAACCCTTTAAACAGATAGCAGAAACATCAGGAGTGGTCAAATCAACCTTTTGTTACATTCTTAAAAAGAAGGAACACACTGGTGTACTCTTCAACACCGGAAGGTCTGGAAAAGCACAGAATATAACTGTGCTGGATGATTGCAGAATTCAGTCCTTTGATATTGCCAAAGTCTACAAGCAAGGGAAGACTTTGTGAAAGTAAAGACAGAGGGTTAACCACAAAGTGCCAACCACTATTAATTCTCAAACATTTGAAGGACAGATTAGACTTTGCCAGAAAACATTTTTAAAAGCATGTCCAGTTCTGGAACAATTTTCTTTGGACTAAGGAAACTAAGATTGAATATATACCAGAATGGTGGAAAGATCATGATCCAATGAATACCACATCGTCTGTGAAACCTAATGGAGACATTTTCATGGCATGATCATGCAGGCTGCAAGTGGACGTTAGTCATTAGTGTTTATTGATGATATGACTGCTGGCAGAAGTAACAGGATCAATTCTGACGTGTATCGGGCTATACTGTCTGCTCATATTCAGCCACATGCTGAAAAACTGATAGGATGAGGCTTCACAGTACAGATGGACAATGAGCCAACACATAAGGCAAAAGTAAACCAAGTGCTTTTCAAGGCAAAGAAGTGGAATATTCATCAACGTCCAAGTCAATCAACTGACCTCAACCCAATTGCACATGCATATCAATTTCTGAAGACAAAACTGATGACAGAAAGTCCAGTGGACAAGCAGCAACTGAAAAGGCCTGGTAAAGTATGACTAGGGTACAAACCCAGCACTTGAAGATGGCCATGGATTCAAAAGATAAGGCAGTCATTGACTGTAAAGGATTTTCATCCAAAAATTGAATATAATCATTATATTTATGATTATGTTAGTTTCTCTAAATACTTTTAAGCCCCAGGAAATGAGGAGCAATTCAGAAAAATGCCTGTCATTCCTAAACGTCTCTTACAATATTTTTGGCAAAACCCTTAAATTAATGCTGAAAGTCTACACTTCAATAACATAACAACTGTTTTATTTTAAATCCATTATGCTGGTATACAGACCCACGATTATGAAAATTGTGTCACTTCCCAAATACTTATCACTTAACTATACTGTATCTCTCAGTTGATCTGGGAGCACCTTGGTATCTTGCTGGAGGAGGTGGTGGGGAGAAGGGATGTCTTTGCTTAGACTGCTGCCTTAATGACCTGGACCAGGCTAAGCCTCAGTAAATGGATAGATGGCACATTGATGTATTGACCTGTATGATTAAGTAATCAAATTATCTTTATAATGTACATTGTCTTGTTGATAAATATGTTTAAAAGTTTGTGCCAGTCATATTGCACTGTTACACAGCATTTCACATCACACTTTGGCATTGTTTCCACTTCCTTTACAAGGCAAGTTGGTACAGGGTTCTGGATGGCAAAAATTTTCCTGGTTTCCGCCCATCATCAGGGTACATTGGAATAACTTAGCTATACAGTATGTCAAAGAGGCTTTGAACCACATAAATGCATCTCACCACTTCCCAGACTCAACAATTCCTGCAGCCTGATGCACACGCCTCTCTTTCCTAGAACCAGAACACCATAGCACTCAAGCACTCGTCTGTAGGTTTTATTGGGATTATTGACTTATTTCCTCTAATGTGAGAAGGAAACCCATTAAAAATAACACAAAGTTTGCAGGTGTTCCATGTCACCAGACAGAAGGGAATGTGTGATGGGGGAGATGTCGCAGTAACAGTGGTCTAGTTTATGTTGGTTACAGTATATTAGTTTTGCAAACTTTACAAAAACATTTTAACCATTGCCAGCATGAGGGGCCTTGAAGTGTATTCTCCATTATCTTCATGGTGGGTCTGTCTTTATGGCCAAGGTAAAATGTAAAAATAGGATATAATTAGATGCAGAGGGTTATAAGTCTAGTAAAGTTCAATCTTAAAACTATCTGTATGATGCATAAGGGATTATTTTTTCCTATTAAAGAATTAGGGAGTAAAATGAGTATGAATTTATGATCAATACAGATTTGTATGCCCTAGAAAACATGTATTATGTTGGAGCTTGAAATTGTGATCCTCAAGAGTCTGTATGTGGATCATTTGAGAAGTATGGTAATAAAGCAAGTTAAAAACTGATTTTCTTGGAAAAAAAATCACTTCCAAATGTCTGTAGAATGTAAACAATGGCGGAAATTTGGCCTGACCTAGTTCAAAGAGTGACACTTGCTATCTGTGATGTCACCAAATGAATTGTGGAGCCATCTCATAGAAATTTACCAAACTTATCAAACAATTCTCTTATGTTGGAGTGAAAACCGCAACATTTAGCTGTTTTCTGAAGATTCATCATTCCTACAGGATGCTCGCCTCAAAACAGGGATTCTGCCACTAAAGTATTGACTCTGGCTAATTGCCACTCTGTAATGGGTAAAATGTGCTTTCTGTATGGGATAAATGAATGGTAGTATAATATTGCTAGCAGTTTTGAAGAGAAAGCAGCTGAAGAGAGATATATACCTAAAATCAACATTCTGCTATGTAGTGAAATTAAGAACACAACTAAAACATATGCACATTTGCAGCATTAATGACTTGTCAGGTGATAATAAAAAGGAAAGCAACAAAAAGAATACTGCCCAATTGACCATCAAATGTTAAAACAACTTGCTGCAAAGTGAAAAATATTCCATTAATCATTTTTCTGAATGTGGTTTGTTCAGTCAGGGACGGGAAGCAATTCTGTACAATTTAAGGTTCATTCATTCTCAATTCTATACTAGCTAGAAATCTGGAAATGGACAGGATTTGTACTACAAAGGCCTGAGATCATTTACTGGTTATTTTAAAGTATGACATTTTTAAAGTATCTTTTTTGGCACCTGAGAAGTATCAACCATTCGTTACTATTTTAAAACATATAAGCAAGATATTCAAATATGTTCATAGTATCCCAAAAGAGTCAAAATCTGCCATCATTGTAAAATCACGCAAGCACAGAGAGGAAAAAAAAAACAAAGGAAATGACCCAGTATGGGATTCAGATTCATGACGCTAAACATGCAAAACAGGAGCACAACCCACTGTGTCAATGTGCTGATGACATCTGACAGTATGTTGGCAAATTTTAACTACTGCTTAGAGAGTTTTTTATATCACAAAAAATAAATCTAACTTTCTTGTCACATTTGCACACAAATACTATCCACTGATTTTCTAGCCTAGGTATCCATTTCAGAATCAACCAGGGAAGAACACATATAGCAAGCCACAAAGTCAATGACTGTAGGCATCAGGGTATAAACTTTAGTCTAGGTTTAAGCAAAAGTCAAAGAATGAGAGATCAAAACAATGTCTATCTCCTAAGGAGAAAAGGTAAATCAAACTTGAAGTCAAAAAACAGAAGCTAAGATTTGTAACCTGAAGAACTAAGCTACCACAAGAGATTAGAACTGTCTGAGTGTCCACAATCTTGGGCAGTCAGAATGTCCACAAAACTGACCTTTATACTATCTCAATGAAGGTGTGATGTGTCTGTTATCCATGCATAGCAGCACAATAGCAACCTTTAACACCACTCACCGCAAAATGGTGATGCCCATGAAAAACAAACATCGGCACATGGAAGATGTAAAAATATATTACTTCCTTTAAAATGAAAGCAAAAATAAAAGTAAAAATCTGTTACTAAATTACGATCTATGTTTTCAGTTCCCACATAGGAACCAGAAGCATCAAAAAGAACTAAGAGTAACATGAAAAACTGTTTAATGTGAAACCAGAGCAGTTAGAAGGAGGGTCAATGTATTTTACAACAAAAATATAAAAGAAGGGATTACTAGGATAGTTCAAAATAGGAGCACAATAAACCACTTTATATGAATAATAAAGAAAACCAACAAGAAAACAAAATTAATTAACTAATACAGTACCTTGTAATATAAAGTCAGTCTGTGTTGGAGAAGATGCAGGAAACTTGAAAATTCAATGAATTAAAGTTAAACATTTAGATACAATTATTAAAAATCGAAGATGACGGTCTCCAGAATTGTTCCAGAAAGGAATTAAACACAGAAAAGTTTCTTGCTAGGTCATAACAGAAGACTATCCTACAAGTACTGGCGGCAATGCAAAGATAAGCACTGGGCATACTCGCTCACACACATTTGCATGAACTGCAGTGGGATCAGTTTAGAATCACAAATTTCCCAACACCTTTGGACAGGAAAACAAAATTTCCCAGTAGAAGGGTTCACACATATTTTATCTCCACATAGACAGTATCCAGACTCTAGAGCTGTAAGAAGCCATCATAAGTCATTGCTCAACCCTGCTGCCAGATTACATTTATAAAGCAGTAGATAGATAGATAGAATTCTTTATTGTCGTTATGCATACATATAATAGAATTTTTTGTTAGTAGGACTCGGCTTCAAGGCAGAATACTTAAAATACACTATAAATAATAAAATAAATATAATAAGTATAAAAGACAGCAGCAATAAAACATCATCAAGTACAGACTTTTCCTGAGGTAGTACGCCTGCAGAGACCAGTGATCTGTGTGCGTGGGTCTGCAGGGGAGAAATACGAGTGCGTGTGTTTGATTACAAGGGAAAATGCATGTGCATGTCTACAGGGGAGCAGGTTAGGTGTAGATGTAGATGTACAGTATGTGTGTGTATCAACAGGGGCAGATAGACTTCATAGCTCTGGGGAAAAAGCTGTCTTTCAGTCTGCTGGTACATGTTTTTATGTTTCTGTACCGCTTTCCCGAAGGCAGTGGTACAAACAGTCCATTTCCCGGATGGGTGAGATCCGCAGGTATACAATACATTTGGCCATCCTCTGCACCCTTCCTGCATATACAGAGTCCAGGTCTAGGAGAGGACTTCCCACAATCCCCTGTGCTGTTCTCACCACCCGTGCCAAGTTCTTCCTGTCCTGTGCTGTGCAGCTGCCGTACCACACTGTCATACTGTGACAGATAATGCTTTCTGTAGTGGATCTGTAGCAGTTTGTGAGCAGCTAAGTGGAGAATCCAGCATGTCTCATTTTCCTGAGGAAGAAGAGTCTTTGTTGATCCATCTTTACCAGGTGAGATGTGTTCAAAGACCAGGTCAGATTCGATGTGATGTGGATACCCAAGAACTTTATATTATCCACACACATTACAGCCTCCTCATGTATGAATATAGCAGCAAGTTCTGTTCTTCTGGACCTCCTATAGTCCACAATTCTTTCTTTGGTCTTGCTAGTGTTCAAGATGAGGTTGTTGGCTGAGAACCATAGTGCTAGGTGTTGTATATCCTCTCTGTAGTGAGTCTCATCATTGTCTGATATGAGACCTACCATGGTCATATCATCCGCAAACTTTACAACCATATTAGTGGCATGGATGGCAGAGCAATTGTGTGTAAATAACGTGAAGAGTGCTGGGCTGAGCACACAACCCTGTGGCATGCCTGTGTTCAGAACCAGTGTGGCTGATGTATGATCTCCAATTCTAACCACCTGATGCCTGTTGGTGAGAAAGTCCCTGATCCAGAGAAACTTTTGTACCGGCTTGTCTAGGATTACAGTGTTAAACGCTGAACTAAAATTGAAGAATTAGCATCCTAACATAAGTGTTAGGGCACTGCAGATGAGTCAGGGCTGTGTAAAGTACATCCTCTGTCGATCTGTTCCTCCTGTAGGCGAACTGATGAACTAAAATGAACTAATGAGTGATACTCATCTTCCCATTTTCCAAGCTCACTTACTGTCATTATATGGTTTTGGAGAGTCAGAGCTTACCCCATCAGACCAGGGCACAAGACAAGATCCAACCCCCTAAGAGATGCTAGCTTATATACTTGCTTCTGGTAGTAAAACATTTTTTTATGTAAAATGTTTCTTTTGATTATAAATAATTCATTTAAATTATTATGAAATATATTTAATGACTTTATAGATATTAATTGAAAACATAGTAATGCAGATCAACCCCATAAATTTATCAAGGGCCATGTAGTACTGGTGCCAGTGCCTTTTGCTATGCCACTTTTTTTTTTTTTTTTTTTTACTTTTTCCAAATATCATGTAGAGAAAGTATGATTTTCATGAAAACTTTGGGTTTTAATGGAGAAATCTGTTTTAATATTTTGGATGTGTTTTGAGCATATTTGGAAAGATGTGTGTTTATGTGGCTGTGGTAAAATGTTTTTTGGACACTGTACCTTGATAATGAATGGATCTATTATTATGAAATGTTGTGGACAACTTGTACTAAGTAGCATTAAGAGGTTCTGGGTGAATTCTGTCTATTTAAATTCATGCTTTTAAAGTTCAAAGTTTTTAAAGTCGATACCAACAACAGTCAAGCCACTCCTTAGACTTTTAATAAATTTGGCAATTGTATTTAGGGCTTTTCAAAAGTTTGAAAATTCCAAATTCCAAATGAAGCAGTGGTATTGTATATTTTATATACAGTACATATACACCATGTATGTTGCTAAATTCATACAGTATTCAGTACTCATGTTGTAAATTTGGAGCAGGTCATGTTCTGGCCATATCAGTTTTTTAGATCTTTTTAAATCAGTGTTTTTGTTTAAACAAGCAGATATCCAACTATTTAGTTTGAAAGGATAATAAACCAAGGGTTAAATTGTTGTTGTTTTAATTTTTTTTAATTAATGATGGATAGGTAAATAGTAGGCACTAGGTATTTCACTGTTTCTGTGATACATGTCGGTGTACCACCATTAGTTATAAGGGGCATGTTTTTTATTATAGCTTGAGGATCCTTAATCTGAAATTCCAAAAAATGAAATGCTTCAGAATCTGAAACTTTTGACATCGCAAGTGGGGCTCTGACCAATGCACCAATTTTTACTGATGAGTGCTATGTTTATAGTCAGCTACTTTAATCTCCCTTTAAATTTCAAGTGGCACATCAACACACTTAGTGATGAATTGTGAGTGAGGTATGATAACAGCTGTACTACATGGCACTTCTGATCTACTGATCAGGAGGAAGAGTTAGCAGTGTGATTCAGTGCAGGTTAGAGGGAACATAGCCTCTGATGCTCTGTTGGCACCAGTTTGTTATCAGCCCTTTTCACTGCCAGACCTACAGTATGTGCATTTGTCATGGTGTATTTTTCTTCTTCTTTGTGTACGTTAACCTTCAAATCAAAATACGCCATCATAGGTGGAGACTGAAAACCTGCTGTTGTTTAACAGCTGATACAGGTATTTCAAACTGCAAAGTTATGGTGTATCTGTCATTGAGTAATAATAGAACAGTCAGTTGTTTAGAGGTAAGGCTGTTGAAAATTTGCAAGAAAAAAAAAAAGTTATTCAAATATGATCTTTATAATTGTTATAAAACATTATCTAAATACTCTGTCATATTCTCATACAGTGAATAAACAGGCTCAATTTGGGAAATTATGACAACCAGTCAGAACGTTAGATACCCACCATATGCATATCATATCAATGTTCATGCTTTTCCCTCCATAAAATGAGTGTTCAATAGTTAGATTTTATTGCACCAATACATTCATACTGTTTTCAATGACTTACCAATGAGAAACAGCATTAATATTTGGCAATTTTAAGAAACTAATCAGTAGGTTCTTTTTCATGTTTTATGTCTATCATAGAATTACACTTTTTTCCTTATTATGTAAAATAATGAAAAGTTTTGGAACACAATTTCTGTTGTAAATGAAAAACAAGATTAATGTTTATTTATTGTGTTGCTTTTAATTATACAATTTTAACTATAAAAAAAATAAGGTAATCTTTAGCCAGGCCAAGGCTTGACTTGTTACCTAGGATTGCACTCTCACACTCATTCATGATAGTACTCTGTGTCACTTTTGTCTGAGGGGCTGTCACACTGTGGTGTTGTCTGTGGCATTAGTAACAATAAAAAATAGCTAATCTGATAGTACAGAGGTGATATTTAACCAAATGCAGTTTATTTAAGTGTTTTCCCTACATTTTGAAAACACGTTTTTTATTGCCATACCTCACACACTCAGGAAAAACAGAACAGTAATTGAAAAGAATACAAAGGTATGCCTGTACATCATGATCCTTCCATAAACCATTACATAGTGCAAGATGAAGCAACATTGATGTGGGCACATATCTTTAATAAGTGCATTTTTTATTTATCTTCTAAACTTAAGAGCAATTATATTTGTGTACAATGCATGAATTGTCTCAAATGAGCTGGCATCTGGGTAAAGTTTGTTTTAACTAATTCTTCTGTTATAGCTTGTAGCCTATTCAGCTTTGAACTGGATTGAACAGGTTTGATAATAAATGGTTTCAATGTTTTGTGTAAATCATAGTTATTTAATACTTAGGAATAGTTTCTTGCTGGAGTGAAGAGGCTCAATTCTGATACTTGTATAAAATCTTTTTACATGAACTGTGCACACACGATACAACTTGGGTTATAATCCACATGTTTTCAGTCCAGGTGTGACTAAGGTGAATATTCAGTTTTACAGTATATTATAGGAAAATAGCTTTTTCCTGCTACTGAAACTGTAATAATGCAGTAACATATAAACTGACAGTAAATATTTAGAATGGTTTAATAAAGCACAAATTCATTTGAATAGTTGGTAACTGTTGTTTTACCTTAGTGTGGTACCAGTAATTCTTGATTGATTCTTTCAAAACAAAGAAAAAAATCATCCAGTCAGATGTTCCAACAATATAAACGACCAAGCAATTTATGGAAAACATACAGATAAATAGATTGTAAATCATTGACAGTCTTTTAGACCAACCAGTATCTAAAGTGGCATTTGTATTTTAGTGTTTTGACAAGTAAACTACTACTCCTGGAGGTAGTAGCAAAGGAGAGAATTAAAACAAAACTGAGTGCCATTACAAACAATGCAATGCATCCTTCCCATGACATAGTAACACTGAGAAATTTCAACCAATGAAACGCTACTGGAGCTAGTTTTTACCAACAGTAATGCGCCTGCATAATGTCTCTAATGTCTCACTGCAACTGTGTCTGATAAGTCATAAGTTTTTTTTTTTTTTAATTCTTTTTCTTTTTAGTCATTGTGGTGTGTGTTTAGGCCATATTGTGTGTGTGTGTGTGTGTGTGTACACATATTTATCTATTTGTATTGTCCAATGATTGACCAATACCACAAAAAGGTTTGGGGTAGCCACCCTGTACAAGGGAAGTTTGTTTCAAAAAGAAAGCAATTAAATCTTTTCTGAACTGAGTCCAAGACAGAACTGATTTAGGAAAGACAAATTGGTGAGGAATAGATGAAAATACGGAAGGCAAGGCCATTTCCAGTTTCAATTTATTTTCAGGAATCGATGAGCTATTGTGACCTGCATCACTTGCACATTCAGTCCCGCGAGATTTGTGCTTTCGCCCGTCTGCTCCGGGTCAGTCTCTGTAAGGCCATACCTTGAGGTTGAACTTGGACTTGATGCCTGTCTAGGCTTGGGTGTAGCTTTGGGTTTCTTTTCCGTTTCTTTCTGAGCCTCTTTCTTACCACCCATGTTTTTATATATGCTTGCACATACTGTAATAGAACCTCCTCATGTAGGGTAAATACAGGATATCTCGGGATGATAAAAATAAGAGAAAAATTAACACCACTGCTAATGGAGTTCCGCTTCAGACGTCCATCTTCTGTAACGAATGAGACCAATTTTATTATTTCTATTTATATTGTCCAATGAAAGACAAATAGCACAAAAAGGTTTGGGGTAGCCACCCTGTATAATGGAAATTTGGTTCAAAAACAAAGCAATGGAATCTTTTCAGAACTGTCCAAGACAGAACTGATTTAGGAAAGACAAATTGAAGGTTTTAAAGTTGGGCAGAGAAAGTGAGGTCATCAGGGTTGGAACTGGAAGTGACGTCATTCCTGTCAGGCAGAATTTCCTGTAACTGGTCTGCAGGAGAATGAGAGAAAGGTTTAGTGCACTCCATCACCACCTGGTCCACCTGGTGAATGGAATTACCCTCATTCGAGCCTCTTAGCTGCCTCCCATGCGCTTGGTTGTGACAATATATTTAGTTATTTAAAGAGGTTCTGTAAAAAGCTGAGGGGACAAATAATGATCTGTCTGTCTGTCTTAGATGACCAGGCATACCCGACACTGAACTTTAAACCGTTGTGGCCATGACGTCACACATTCTACACTACTGGACAGCATCAACAAAACTATTCTTAAATTGCAGTGCATGAACAGCATTATGAACTCATTAGAACACAAAACAAATATAACCAAATGATTCCTTGACCTTTAAAACTACAGAAACTATACTCAATTTTTCTCAAATTAAAAAAAAAAAAGGAACTGATGGGGGGAAAAAAGTCTCATCATGAATATCTAAAATTTTCAAAATGACTTTTTACAGTTTAGGTATTTAAAAAGAAATGGTCATACATGGTGACTCCCAAGCTCGAAGGTGTCCTTTTAAAGGAAGGTGGAGTGGGAGAGGCAGTTAGTGAGATGACAGGTGGGGTTAACTGTGTGTCATGGACATTTGTCTGGTTCAACAACTTTGTAACTATGAAGAAAGCAGATAAAAACGTTAGTCCTCTGGGACTTTCTATAACTGCCTCCTGCAGTTTCCTTTACTTAGTCCCTGTACACTTTCGTGAACCATCATTAAAAACCTCTGAAGTAAAACACACCCAAGCAGCATAAAAGAGCATCTATAACAATGTGTGACAAATGGTAGCCTTTCAGACCTTTCCTTTACTATTGTTGTTATGCAATTGTTAAGATCTGCCTGAAATTTCCCCTGTGTACATGAAGCTTCTGTATCATTTCCTTTTAATTACAGTTTTTCTGGTTAGTATAACCGGGATTCAGAGCAAAAGAAGGGAGCAGCCATCTGCTCAAAGTCTAATATTTTATTGTGGAAGATGCAAACAAACTCAGTAAGTCACTCTGGGATGATTTAAAGTATCCAATCATCAAGACGTCAATTCTTTTCAGACTGTGGGAGAGATCTGTATAAGGTACCATACAGGTAGTTAGGAATCAAAGTTGGTTTCAACTTGTATAAGGGGAACATGAGACTTTCTATCTCATGATACTCTTCTCACAAAATTTACTTCAACGTATAACAATGTTTCTTGTACAGTGCAATAAATACTAAGTCATTGATCATTACTTTTCTCATTTGTCTCATATTTTCACTATTTGTTGTAGTAGCTTATCAGTTTTGCTGCATCTTGATGCTATTGCATCACGTACAATGGGTAGACTAAATTATTCCACATGTACTGAATTATTAATTAGTTTGTAAATCACATTAGTTTAGTGCTTTCCATGGATAGTTCTGTACCAAATAGATGTCTGTTAGTGACCTTTTTAAAAAAATGTTTTAAAATATGTAGATGTCCATTCATCCATCTACTATGAAACCTGCTGATCTAGTTTAAAGTTACAGGGATAGCAGCATATCTAAGCCACACCAAGTGCAAGGAAGGAAGTGAATCTGGATGGGGCAATGCGCAAAGAAAATTTAGAGTTGCCAATTAATATCAACTATACATCTTTTTTCTTTATCAGATGAGCACCAGAATCTCTACAGAAAAGCCCATGGATGTGAGAAGAATGTGTAGCCTTTACTCAGACCAGGGTTGAAACACAGGATTTTGAAGCTGTGGGCCGAAGGGCTAACCACTATGCTACCATACCATCCAAACCAGATGCAATCAATATGTTATTAATGCCGCATAATCTTTTAATTTCAGCTTTCCGCATTTATATCAAACTTATTCTAATGAAAGCAAATTATAGAAATTTAACTAAAAGTAATTACATGTAAAGTTGCATTTGCTTAACTGCAAGAGTAGTACCTTGTATTTTGAATAATTTCTAGATAATACTAAAGTAGCATATTTTGACATATGGCAAGTAGTTTTAATTTAGTTGAAAATAATTAGAAAAAAATACCAAAAATACATTTTCTCTCTTGTTAAACGTACATTTTTTTGGCTCAGCTATTGCTAGCTTTCTGGGCAGCACATGAAAGACCCACTTAACCTACATGAGATTATTTGGCTGTTAATCATTGTGTGTACTGGTCTGTCATTAGGTTGCTAGATTAGTTCCAGAATAGGTTTGCTCATCTCTGCTTCCAGCTCCATTCCCAGATAGACAAACATGCTTTATAATAAACTGGGTTTTTATAGTCTGTGTTCATTACTCCTTCTGTGCCATTGAATTATATTTTAATAGACAGTGCAAAGATGGCATTAAGTTGATCACAATTTTACCATATATGGACTCTAAGCACAGCAAGACAAGAAAGTACTGGATATGATACTGAAACTTCATTCAAAAAACTTAATTAATCTTTTCATTCCTTAAAGCAGTCACTTGAGGCGAGTGTGAGAATCATTTCATTATGGGTGCCCACTTGAATAGATTCTCTGTCACTATGTAAGATTAGAAAGAATTATTTGTTTGTCACAGACATAGTGCAGTCTTTGTTTTTCTTCCCTGTTGGGTTTGGCAAAGTATATTAATAAGTCAAATAAAACATTGCCAATGACAAAATCTTTTTAAATGATTCACTTTGTTATCCATAGATGAAGTTGATTTTTCTTTTCTATTTTGGTATAGTGTTAACTGTTTGTAGCAGGACATATTACAAAAACAACTGTTTTTGTGAAAAAGGGCATATGCTATGTGAAAGTGTTACTGAAGACGCCACATAGTATGTGTGTGATACTTCTATAGTAACTACAAATTTACATTTGCAAAATAAAAAAAGCTGTCATTATTTGCATGCATTAGTCATTCCTCCCTCTTTCAGTGCCAGCTCTTGTTTCATCAGGCATTTGGATTGCTTAAACTGTGTGCATTATTCTGCATTATGCTGAGTCTGCTAACAAATATGAGTTTTAAATTTAAGGATAATGAATGATCTT
The DNA here is from genome assembly GCF_016835505.1 of Polypterus senegalus. Taxonomy (NCBI): domain Eukaryota; kingdom Metazoa; phylum Chordata; class Cladistia; order Polypteriformes; family Polypteridae; genus Polypterus; species Polypterus senegalus. The sequence goes on along the minus strand of NC_053155.1, from coordinate 187,952,850 downwards.
CATCTGTAAGATAAAATATAAACTTGATGTCCTGTGTAACTTTTAACTTAAAACATATTTTACATATTAACATATTATCTAGGACATCATTTGTGATCCAAATTATTTGTCAGAATTGTTGCTGGATGTTTTTCTGGAAGGTGTTATCATTTTTAGAACAATATCAGTAAAACTACTTTTTTGAACTGCACCTGCTTCATGCCCGATAAAGTTAATTCCATCAAATATTTTTGCTCAATTCCCAAAGTGATATATTTCAAAAAGAACATGTGTAAAGTTCTATGGAAATGTGTCTAAGAAATCAAATAATTCTTGCTTCAGAAACATTTTCATATATCTTTCCTTTACAAAATTTATAGGAAAAAAATCTATACGAGATATCTAGTTGATTGTGTGGAAGTTTTCTTCATCATGCCTTTGGATATAACACAAGATTTCATAGGATGAAATATATAGTATACAGCATGTAGTATAGAGCATGGGTCCCCAAACTACAGCCTTTAAACAATAGCCACAATGTGTTGTCCAGCCCGCTGAACATTAAATTTCTGAACATAGGCCTACATAAACCAAAGTAATTACAATTTGGGTACCTGGAGCCACCACAGAAACAAAAAATACCCATATAACCCATTGTTTCACCCTAACTTATTAAGTAAATCCTGAACTATCTGCGTTAAGCAATGTCAAAGAAAAGAAAAATCGATTCTGAGTGCAGGATGTTCAATCAACAGTGGACCAACGACTATTTTTTTGTTCAGTGCAAGAACCAAGCCGTTAGCCTCATTTGCCAAGAGTCTATAGCTGTGTTCGAAGAATATAACTTGGGTCGACACCATGAATCTCCACATAAAGAAAAGTATGATTGTCTGACATGACGCATGAGATCTGAAAAAATCTCAAAATTAAAAAATGCATTGACGATTCAGCAGAATGCTGTTCGGTAGGAAGCTATACAGGAATATGTGATCGCAAAACTGGAGATTGGAAACATTTCGCATTCTCTACTTGCTCAGAATGACTGGGCTTTAGAAGTACGTTTATCTCAGGTTTTACAGCATGAAATGTATCACTATCACAAAGAAGTGTGTCGGAATATAAAAAACACACTGTCCACTCACACTGTTTATACTAATGCTTCAAAATGTTGTCTTGGCACCATGTTTTCATAATTGTTGAGTGGTGAACAACTTCCAAGGTAAAGATAAGACTTATACCTAAGGAATTATATTTCTTTGTAAATATTAAGTTGCGTTATTGAGTTATGGCTTCTGGAACAAATGATCAACACTGATTACTGATCATGTAGCAAAGCAGTAGTTCTGTTCACATAAGGCCACTAATACATATGTGTATCATGTTTTTTAGGCCCATTCTGTGTGTTCGGTTTAAAAATACTGGACCAAACGTACTTAATAAATAGAAGTGAGCTTTCACTGGTTTGACTAAAGGCAAAGGTTTCATATTTCATGTGTGTTTTCTTGGATTATGGGTCTGAACACTACGCTCCTGTAAATGCTGCTAAGTATCAAATAGAGAGATATGCTACAGGACTAAGAGATATACAGTAGCTTCATAGGATCAATATTGTCACATGTATTGAGTACAGTGAAATTCTTACTTGCCTGTTCTAAGCACCATGCAGCATAAATCACTCTGTTTTTGTTCATTTATTCCATTTTTAAATTGAGTAAGAATTTGTTATGCCCAACTTTCAAAGACCATGGCCTTGAATGGAAGCTACTAAAAGGGAACAATGACCGTTGTAACTTTTTTGACCAATCATTAAATATATTTTGGTGGTTTCAAGTTGCAGACAAAGTTTTGATAAATCACAAAAAATGCTGCTGGCTGTGTTTGATCTGTGGAGTACAGTAAGTAAACCCACTGTATATACTGTTCTCTATTTTCATTTCATTTATATTATTTAAGCCCAACTCAGGCAGTATGTCAGTATGGAGTTTTTGCCATGTCTTCAGTGGACTTGTAGGGGTGAGCATTTCCCCCACCATGCTGGAATTGCTTAAAACCTTATTGTCTCCTGGTGAGTACAGAAAGCTTTGGTCTAAATGGCACCAGGCAAAAGAAACAATATATGATGAAGCTGGCTTGCAGCAACTGAAGCAATATTAAAAGAGACTTTTTATACAGAAAAAATATAAGCAGTGTGGCAAATCTTTGAAAACAAACTAATCCAGTGCTACTGTAAAACTGGCCACAACCTGCAGTATTCAAAAGGAGTGACTTAACATCATATAGTCTTTCTCTTGTCCTGTTTCTTCAAATTTGCATTTAAATAGATATTTATGCTAATGCCACATACTGGAAAAAGGAATTTTTCACCAACATTTTTCAGACAAAGAACAGCTATGTAAATTACACCATTTGAAACTGGGCATCACTTAATGCTGTTTATGATTTTTTTTCATCTTGATAAATAGTTATCAGAATACACCAGAAGCGTTTTACTCCAGCCAAGTCCATGTCTTCCTTGGAAAGAGTTTGTGTAGAAACACTACCCCCCCGGAAGCACTGACTATACTGTACTGTATAAATGCATACATTGATTTTATTCTTCATCTATCACAAGGCTGTAAATCGGGCTGTGCTGTATGGAGAAGAGAAAGCTGAATGTATGATATGGTTACCTTGTGGGTTGTGTTGGGCCGAGTGAGATTGTGAACCCAAGTTCTGACAGATGGAAAGAAAACAATTCTGTGTGAACTGAGGGTCCAAGCAATATGTAATGCCCCTGAGGGCTGCTGCAAAACATCTTTTTGATCTTTTTTCATGTATTTACTTTGACTTCTTTATTTTCCCTTTGAAGATTTTGATTTCCTTTGGTTTATGAATGTGTCACAATAACCATAATTTGGTTTGGTCTGCTCATTTTTCTCTGATTTGACAATTAAGGTAATAGATTATTGAATAGTATTGGCTATAATATTGCTGCATTACAGCTAGAGCAACTTCTGCTTAATTCCTAGCCTGGATGCACTCTTTATGATGATTACACAATCTCGATTTGTTTGTGTAGGTTTTCTCTATTTATGCCCTCATAATTATACCGGTTTGGTTAGTTGTCCAGATTTAATTTAATTAGAAATTGTGTGGGTGGAAGAGAAGTATTTCATCAAGTAATCTAGTATGTCTCTTCCTGCCACACTGCCGGTGCTACCATAAAAGGTTCCAGCAAATACAATCCAGTAGTGTAATTGGGTAGTTCAGACAAAGGAAGGCTAATTTAATAACATTATGTAGACAATGATTGCTGCTAACAATTGATGCTTTATTGCTAATGTATTGTATTGCATAAGAATGCTTGCAATTACTGGCTGTTTTCCAGTTTTTTTATATTGTGTCTTCTTTAAGGCCTTACTCTTGACACCTGCTGTCTTATTGGATGTTTCACTCAAAGGTGTTTTTGTGTGTTGACAAACATATATGGGACACAAGACTATCATCATATAGGAAAATAAAGTATATTCAAATATTGGTTTACCCTGCGATAGCATTATTAATCTTGTCACCAGTAGTAACAATATTCAACAAAAAGGTCCCCACAGTTAACAACAATGCTAGCCACCAGGGTTACTGAAGTTTTTCCTTGGTTCAACTGGTTGATTGTGTTACTTTTATCTGCTTTAATTCAGGCTGTAAATATGGGGGCCAGGGTTTAATCCATAGGCAAGGAATTCAACATGAAGGGTACAAAAGATAAATCTAATCTCTGTTACAATATTTAGAAATATATTTAAAATAACTTGATACTTAGGAAAATGTTTCTAGACATTACATTAAATTATTAATTAATAATTAGTATTATGATATTGAGTTCCTCCAATCACTGCTGTGGATACTAAAGTACATCACAAAAATTTCTGTTCGTTTTTTGCGCACTGTGACAAGTATTAAAACACAGCCTTTTTAATTACTACAGTATTAATTTATTTCAAAATATTAAATTGGTTATGCTCTAAAAGGTTTGGTAGTCTTTGAGCATATGAATAGTTGTCTGTTAATATTTTGGTTAAATTTAGCGTTCTTAAAATATAGAACCTTTTTCTTTCAAAATTGATATTGTTTGGCAAAAGAAGTCACTTTTTCCTAAAGGTTGGTAAAAGCCAATGCAATTTTTTTTTACCCTTCAGTTTAAAATCATTGATAAAGTGTAATTTATCTGCCAGAATACAGTTTGGATAATCTAATTTGAAACTGTACTAGGCAAGCAAGAGGTTGCCAAGGGTAAGGACAATTTGTGGATAGCACAGAGCAGGATAAAGTCTCATAGCAGCACTCTCAAGTAGAGGCAGACACAAACCTCATCACTTCCCAAATCTCCACATACCAAAAAATAGGGAGAGAGTTGAAGCAGCACCTTCTGTGGGAAGGATGGGATAGGATAGGATAGGACAGAACAGGACCAGCTGCCTAGGATTCCAGAAGGCAGGCAACATCAGGGGCTTGGTGCACCTGATACTCTGCTTAGGATACGAGGGGGAGATAAGGAGGTTAGCCTTCAAGAGCTGGCAAGATACTGTAAGACATAGTAGCAGCACAGGTTATCCATTTATATCAAAGTCTGGCCCTCAAAGAGGCTACTGATCAGTCAGGGAGATGGAGTGACACTGTTAGCCATTGGAGAGACTTCTAGCCTGGTATCTCATTTACCCAAAGAACATACATTCCAGCCCTGTGTATAATACCATAACACAACCCTGAAGTGACCTTAGTAAGAGTTTTAGAGTTGCCTCATTACACGAATGCTATAATTCTAACTGGGTGAATAGTTTTATACATTTGAAGTGAACATTCAGTGGTTTTAATAAGTGAGGGCATTAACAGGGGAGAGAAGAAAGCATTCCAATGTTGTATTTAGGAGGTAGATGAGTGGTCAAGAAGGCAAACAGGGCAAATACATGTTAAGGCAGGACCATATGACAGAAGGGTTTGAATTTTTCCAGGGGTTACAATGCCTTTTGTATTTTGTAAAATGACACATAAACACAACTTTCTAATGGCTACTTACTTAAATTCAAGATTGCAGAGGATCAGATTTTATTTTAACAGTATTGAGTGGACGGCAAAACACAGCCTTGGACAAAGTATACTACCACTCACACAAGGACAATTGTAAGTTGGCAGTTAGCCAAAGATGCAAATCTTTGTGGATGTAGGAGAAAAACTGAATTACCTAGGGAAAAAAACCATGCAGACGTGGGCAGAATATGCAAACTCCATACAGGCAACTACTGGGTGCAGAGACAAACTAAGGATGCAGACCCATGCAGCATAACCCATAATCATGATGCCAATGCACCTTTTATAAAATAAAAACACAGTTAGAAACTTTTGTGTAGTTTAAGGTAACACCAGGCAAGGAGAGATACTGTTCTTTTGCCACATGCGTTGACCCAGTTTCTGTTTAAGTAGCTGCCATTCTTGTAGTTTAGTAAATTAATAAAAAATTATACTTCTCAAAAAAGCTGTTTCTTTGTAATTCTGGCATAAAGTGATCTTTCTTTCCTTTCTTTTTGACTACCATTCATTAAAGGTTTCTATAAGTAATCGGGTATCTGGTTACCATTTTCATTTATTTCTTAAAATGCTAAGATATGATTTAATGAAATGAAATTTGAAAATACTTTCATGTGATTTGATGAGTGGATAAATGGGTTAATCAAGTTCCTTTCTGTCATCATTTAGACAATATTTAAACACCATGGTCAGCAACATGCGGAAAGAAAGAAATGGTTTTCTCTATAAATGAAATACATTAAGAGGAATAGTACTAATATTACTATCATTTCTACATAATGTAGTGAAACTGCAATACAACATGTCATCAGTCTGTGGTGCCACAATAAATGAGAATAAATAATAAATAAATAAAATACATCATTCTTTAGTGCAATAAATAAAATCAGCTTACCTGATGTATGCATTGCCTCTGTTTCTATTTGTTCACTTACACTTGCAGTTCTTGAAACCCTATGTATAAAATCCAAAGAAAACTACAGAATTGATATTTAGCACTAACAGATTAATAAAAAAAAAATATAAATACTTTAAATGGAGAGCAATTATTTTTATTGTTGCTTCCATTTCATAATATTGTTTCCTATTGAAATGTGTATTGCTTTCAAGCAATGTGTTTCCGCCTACACCGGTTTTGCTCCTTCCTACTAATGAACACTTAACACTGTCTCCCTCTTACTAGTGCTGACTGTCCCTGATGTTAGTGTTAAGAGCTGATTTATCAAGTAAACCTTTTCATACCCCAATTCCATCTTATTATGAAAACCTACTTGCTGAGTACTATGCACTGCTACGCCACTGATTATTTACTTATTCACTTGCCTGTGTCTATCACTGCTAACTAAAGTAAAAAAAAATAATAATAATAAGTAGAACAATGGCTAATTACAAACTCTGCCATATACTTGTTAATCCTTAAGTGCATCTGTCAGATGTTGGCTTGTTGATGTCATCTTTCATTACAATCTCTTCCCTGCTGCACCCATTTCAACCAATGCTGCAGGCTCCCCTTCTGCTCATTAATACTGAATCCCATTGTGTCTGATTATATCACCTTGCATGAACCTCTCTTTCTTTGGCTCACTTTAATTGCATAAGAAAAAATAAAATTAAAGAATTCTTTTAGTAAAGTCAGATCATAGACTTTGGTACTGCATTCTTTTATTTCTTTGTGTCAAGAGGAGGTTTATTTTATTCAGATATTAACTACATTTTAATAATACATTCATAAAAATGTATGATTATGGCTGTAGAGTCTTTAAAGGTGTTTGTACTGCAGCACATTGCTTTCTTATCTAATGTGTGAATATTTTCTTGGAGGCTGTATTTCTGCCTGAAGAATTTTGAAAGAGCTATGATTTTCTTAAAATTGATTCCCTACCCCATCAACCAATGCCAATATGCATGCCGGATACAGGAATGTATTAGTCGCCAGTGCAACAAGTCAGACACTTATTTCTTAGAGAAAGAACACCAGCTTCTTCAGAAAACCTAAAGGCTGTCATAGTGGAGGTTTGGATAATGTCAGGCAGGTTTATATATTTAGTGTGTGATGTTTTATCACATTGATAGCCCTCCATGTGCGTTGAAATTTTGGTCTGTTATCAGTATTTCCATTTCATGAAGTGTACACAGGATGCCTTGGCTCTGGTCACGTTCTTTAAATGCCTATCACAGATATTTTTCTAATTTATTGGAAGTTCTGTTAAAGTGAAGCATATTGGGTGTGGTTTAAATATATTTAATGTTTTCCTTTCTCTGTGTTTTTTTCTATGTTCTTTCATTCTGTTGGTTAACAAAGGATTGTTCAACAGTTTAAATTTGTATAGTTTCATGGAGGCATGGGATGCATAGTTTTCTCAGTAAATAGTGATCATTGCGAACAATAGAAATTTTCTTCTATATATGTTTAACTTCTAATGAGTTAAATATCACTTAGCATAATCATTTAATACATTTTACTTAGTTCAATTTAAAGGTTTATAAAGCTTTACACATACAGTGCATCTGGAAAGTATTCACAGCGTGTCACTTTTTCCACATTTTGTTATGTTACAGCCTTATTCCAAAATGGATTAAATTCATTTTTTCCTCAGAATTCTTCACACAACACCCCATAATGACAACGTGAAAAAAGTTTACTTGAGATTTTTGCAAATTTTTTAAAAATAAAAAAACTGAGAAAGCACATGTACATAAGTATTCACAGCCTTTGCTATGAAGCTCAAAATTGAGCTCAGGTGCATCCTGTTTCCCCTGATCATCCTTGAGATGTTTCTGCAGCTTAATTGGAGTCCGCCTGTGGTAAATTCAGTTGATTGGACATGATTTGGAAAGGAACACACCTGTCTATATAATGTCCCACAGTTGACAGTTCATGTCAGAGCACAAACCAAGCATAAAGTCAAAGGAATTGTCTGTAGACCTCCGAGACAGGATTGTCTTGAGGCACAAATCTGGGGAAGGTTACAGAAAAATTTCTGCTGCTTTAAAGGTCCCAATGAGCACAGTGGCCTCCATTATCCGTAAGTGGAAGAAGTTCAAAACCACCAGGACTCTTCCTAGAGCTGGCCGGCCATCTAAACTGAGCGATCGGGGGAGACGGGCCTTAGTCAGGGAGGTGACCAAGAACCCGATGGTCACTCTGTCAGAGGTCCTCTGTGGAGAGAGAAGATCCTTCCAGAAGGACAACCATCTCTGCAGCAATCCATCAATCAGGCCTGTATGGTACAGTGGCCAGACGGAAGCCACTCCTTAGTAAAAGGCACATGGCAGCCTGCCTGGAGTTTGCCAAAAGGCATCTGAAGGACTCTCAGACCATGAGAAACAAAATTCTCTGGTCTGATGAGACAAAGATTGAACTCTCTGGTGTGAATGCCAGGCGTCACGTTTGGAGGAAACCAGGCACCGCTCATCACCAGGCCAATACCATCCCTACAGTGAAGCATGGTGGTGGCAGCATCATGCTGTGGGGTTGTTTTTCAGCGGCAGGAACTGGGAGACTAGTCAGGATAAAGGTAAAGATGACTGCAGCAATGTACAGAGACATCCTGGAGGAAAACCTGCTCCAAAGCGCTCTTGACCTCAGACTGGGGTGACGGTTCATCTTTCAGCAGGACAACGACTCTAAGCTCACAGCCAAGATATCAAAGGAGTGGCTTCAGGACAACTCTGTGAATGTCCTTGAGTGGCCCAGCCAAAGCCCAGACTTGAATCCGATTGAACATCTCTGGAAAGATCTTAAAATGGCTGTGCACCGACGCTTCCCATCCAACCTGATGGAGCTTGAGAGGTGCTGCAAAGAGGAATGGGCGAAACTGGCCAAGTATAGGTGTGCCAATCTTGTGGCATCATATTCAAAAAGACTAGAGGCTGTAATTGCTGCCAAAGGTGCATCGACAAAGTATTGAGTAAAGGCTGTGAATACTTATGTACATGTGATTTCTCAGTTTTTTTATTTTTAATAAATTTGCAAAAACCTCAAGTAAACTTTTTTCATGTTGTCATTATGGGGTGTTGTGTGTAGAATTCTGAGGAAAAAAATTAATTTAACCATTTTGGAATAAGGCTGTAACATAACACAATGTGGAAAAAGTGATGCACTGTGAATACTTTCCGGGTGCACTAAAATACAGTTCTCTTTTACAATTCTTTAACATTCAGCTATATAGTGCATAACAAAGTATGAAATAGTATTTAACATGCTTTATGTGTATGTAAATGCCTATAAATACATATGTATATATTTTCTTAATTTCCAAAAGATCCAGCCAGTGTTAATTCAGCAACTATAAATAGTAATGTAATGTACTCTGAGCCAAACTGAGATTATTACCCTCCTTCTGTTTTATGGCACAAGGGATGTCACAGCATTCACTCTGCATTATTCTTGTTCTTCTTTTGGCTGCTCCTGTTAGGGGATGCCAAAGCAGATCATCTTTTTTCATATCTTTTTGTCCTATGTATCCTGCTCTGTTACACCCACCAACTACATATCGTCACTCACCACATCCATAAACCTTCTCTTAGGCCTTCTTCTTTTCCTCTTGCCTGGCAGGTCTATCCTTAGCATCCTTTTCCCAATCTACCCAACCTGAGCTGACCCGCTAATCCTGTCCATCCTTGTCACACCCAATACAAATCTTAGCATCTTTAACTCTGCTACCTCCATCTCTGTCTCCTGTTTTTGGGTTAGTGCCACCATCTCCAAAACATATAACATATCTGGTCTCACTACTGTCCTGTAGACCATCCTTTTCACTCTAGCTGAAACCCATCTGTCACAAATTACTCCAGACACTCTTCTCCACCCATTCCACCCTGCCTGCACTCTCTTTTTCACTTCTCTTCAATTCACTCTGCAGTATAAGCTATAAAATATGTAACTGTATTATGTGATCTGTATATTGTACAATCGTAATTGTTTCACCTCTTCAACAACTTATTGAAATATCAAAACAAAATGGCTACAAATGGAAAGAGGTTCTGGATAATGTGAGTGGATGAGTGCAAATTTGGCTTAAATACAGAAAAATGATATATAGTGTGATGCTGGCATTGTGAATTACATATTTTACGTAGAGTCCTACAGGGGTCAGTTCTAAGGTAGTTACTGTTACATATTATAACATTCTGAAACTTGCTAAATTCAATCCATGGTTTACCAGGCACTGTCTGGACTGTGCTGCAATGACACAATGTAACAAAAAGAAAAAGGTAAATATCTTTAGCATAAAAAGTAAGAAGATTGAAAGAATCACAGGGCATTTCCTCCTTATTGTTAATTAATCGGAAATATGTATCATGTAGCTGTGTTACTTATAGACGTGTGATAAAATTAATTGAAATTTATTTGATATCTCTTGCCTTATGTGCTCCCTCAGTGTTCCTCCTATACTTTTTCTTAGTATCCTCATACGTGTCACCCTCTGTTGCTTGGTGCTCCGTCTCTCAAATACATTGCAATAAAGCTTGCTTCTCAGACTTTGTGATTTCAAGGTCCTTTATTTTCCTCTTGACTGTTCTTTGACTTCAACAAATGGGGGACAGGACCCCATTACCCACCCTGAAAACATTGTATTCTTGTAAATACTTACTCTCTTTGAAGGTGATTCTCAATGATACTTTTGCATCATTAATTGCCTGGCACTCCCTGTCTCAGTCACATTTGACTGAGCAACCACAGGAAAACTGACCATTCGGATTGTTTTGAGAGATTAGACATGCACACTTCTACCGTAGTATTTTATTATATATTTGAGAGCTGAATAATGTTGAACATGTTTTACTTACATATGAAAGTTTACGTTTCATTTTGGTAATTTGGATTTTGGTAATCATGCCTTTTTATTTAAACATCCCGCTGCTCTATCAAGGCAAAAAAAAGTTATTGACACTTTAACAGCATCTCAGTATGCAGTTAGTTCAGAAATAAAATATGATATTCTTGCATAGTTTGTGAATGTGATGATGTGACCAATCAGTGGTAAGTTGCAAACATTTTATCTTCTCTGTCACACATTGGAAATGAGAGAGTTGAAATGCATACAACATTTTTATTTTATTTTACTATCATACATTGCTATAAGATAGGAATGGAGGCTGTGCATTTGAACTTTGATTTAAATGAACAAATCTACAGTTGTCTGTCCGATCATCCATTCATTTTCTAACTGGTTTATTCAATTTAGATTCGCAGGGAGCAGGTGCCCATCTGGCTGTTCTCAGTATGATGCAGGAACCAACCTTGCATGGTGTGGGAAGTCATATATGGCTAAATTATGGTCTTCATACAATCTAATCTGCATGTCTGGAATGTGGGATGAAAAATAAAGAAAACTCAACACAGGAAGTACCAGCTAGAACTTTAGCAGCAAATCAGGACAAGTTTCAGACCAAGCAACAATCTTTCTATTTGTGGACAGTCCACAATGCTGATAAAATTATACATTTGTATCATTTATTGGATTTTTGAAGCCAAAGTAATGGTGATTTGTATAACAACTAAAATGTAACTAATGCATTAAAAGCACTTACAGCACATATTTGAATAATAAGGGAGTGAATGGTATGCAAGCTAGAGCTGCAGTTCTGTTCAGTCCATTTTAAATGCAAATTTAGGACTGGTATAGGCATAAGTAACAAGGTCCATTACTTATTTGAGACACCTTGAAAACAGAATTTCAAAGATTTATTAATAGGAATTACGAAATCCTTTTTAATAAAACCCCTGTGTGTGTCCAGGTGTCTGTGTGTGTCTTCTGGTGAAGTGTGCTTGTGCAGGGCTACACGTGTTCAGTCTCTCCCTGTGCAGAGAGAGAGAGAGAGAGACACACACGCACACACGCACGAGAGAGAGCGCGACACACACACACACACACACACACACACAGGCGTGCGAGAGAGCGTGACACACACACACACGAGAGAGGGACCGCACGACACACAGACACACACGAGAGAGAGCAACACACACATAGGTAGTGTTTTTAGCTAGCGGTTCGTAGTGCTATAGAGCGAACTCTTGCAGTGTTAGTTTTTTCTGTTGTTCAAGGTTTTCTCAGTGTTATTGAATGTTTTTATATTTAGTTTACTATTACGCTGTGCATTCTGTGGTATATTTAACTACATTTGTGCTTAAAATCTTCATAAACATATTAATTTACATACAGTTTGTATGGTCTGGAACGAATTAATTGTATTTACATACAGTCCTATGGGGGAAATTTTTTTTTTCACTACCAAATCGGGTTTCGACCAGAGTTTTGGAACGAATTACGGTCATGACCCATGGTTCCACTGTATTACTGTCAGAGAAAATTACAGGCATTTTACGGAAATACAAACCAGTATTACTGTGAGAGAAAATTAAAGCCACACAATACAGTGATGCATATTACAGCCACATACAAGGTTCCTTGCAATTTAATATAGAATGTTCCTACTAATGTTTATGCACTACTGTTCTAGCGCCCGTTGTTGTAATGGGCTTAATGTCTAGTAATTAAATAATCTTCAGTTAACAAATTTGGCTCCACAAAGGTAACCATAACGTAGTGACAAATATAAAAATGGAGGGAAGATCCATCCATCCATCTTCCAACCTGCTGAATCTGAGCACAGGGTCACGGGGTCTGCTGGAGCCAATCCCAGCCAACACAGGGTACAAGGCAGGAACCAATCCCGGGCAGGGTGCCAACCCACCGCAGGACACACACAAACACACCAAGCACACACTAGGGCCAATTTAGAATTGCCAATCCACCTAACCTGCATGTCTTTGGACTGTGGGAGGAAACCGGAGCGCCCGGAGGAAACCCACACAGACACGGGAGAACATGCAAACTCCACGCAGGGAGGACCCGGGAAGCGAACCAAGGTCTACTAACTGCAAAGCATTAGCGCTACCACTGCGCCACCCTGGAGGGAAGATATTTAGCAAATTTATATAATCTGGGATTGAATTATTATTTTTCAGTAAGAGTATAACCAGTTAATATCTTTTTATTCAATTGCAAACATCAGTCACACAATGGAAAATCTCTCACCAACAGGACAAACTGATTTTCTGATACAGCTGGTTTGAAAAGTATAATGTTAAAAAACTTTGCTTGTGTAAATGAGATTTTTTGAATAATCTTGGCATTCAGTATGAAACTAAATATGCATTAGGTATTGCTTGTTTTTCAGTTACAGGACAGAAAATTATATTTGTACTCCGCTATTTGTGGCTTAATTTGGAATACTTTGTTTAATTTTTGTCACCTTTATATAAATAGTATACTAAGTATAAGTATAATAATACCAGAGAGGTTCAATAGGGTAGCTGCTACTAGGCTGGTTTAAAAACAGTAAGGAATAAGCTATGAGAAAAGACTGAATTAGGTGATTTTTATTTCAGTTTAGTTCTGTCTGAAGTTATGAAAAAATGACTTTGTCAATGTTTGTTGTGTTGCATTTTATATTTGCACATTTGGTTATTATCTAAAGTTCACACATTTTTGGTTAATGTTATTAAACTTTTAATAAGTTCATAGTTCTGAGAAAATACCAATTTAAAAAATTGATAAATGATTGTCAGTGATGTTACACTTACAAAGAAGTTTTTTTTAAGTGTTTCATGTGTTTACTTCATTTTTTTCTTCTTTGTTGGTAAGATCTCTGGAAAGAATAGTATCTCAGTCTCTGTTAACAATTCATGGAAATATTATCATAGTACTTAAGCTTTTATTGTCATTTTAGCTTCTTAGCAGTAGATAGTAAGTGATGAGTGGTGGGTGTTTCCAAATGCAAGTCCCTTTTATATAATTCAGGGATGCAGCACAATGTTACATCTAGTAGTAGTATAGTAAGTCTTTGTAAAGTAAATTTAGTGCAGTCTTCAGTGATCAAAGTGATCAGACTCACAGAATTCCTTTTTACTGACGCCCTCACCCAAGCAGTTGAGTTTTCCATCCATCCATCCATCCCAGCCAACACAGGGCACAAGGCAGGAACCAATCCTGGGCAGGGTGCCAACCCACAGCAGGACACACACAAACACACACTAGGGCCAATTTAGAATTGCCAATCCACCTTACCTGCTTGTCTTTGGACTGTGGGAGGAAACCGGAGCTCCCGGAGGAAACCCATGCAGACACGGGGAGAACATGCAAACTCCACGCAGGGAGGACCCGGGAAGCGAACCCGGGTCTCCTAACTGCGAGGCAGCAGCGCTACCACTGCGCCATCGTGCCGCCTCAGTTGAGTTTTTACACTAACAAATAAATATTTTCTTCCAACCTATTCTCATGTTTAAAATATGAATTTATCAGTGTGGATAATGCAGTGCTCATATTACTATGTGTTATATGTGAATGGTGTAAATATTGTTCCATTGTAATTTTATTACATACAGTATAAAGTTAATTAGTTTTGTGTAAACATGCTGAAACAGTTAAATTAGTTAGTTTTTGCGTGCTTAGCTTTTCAATGAATTTTTTTATCCTGTGTTATGTTTTAGTTTTGCACAATGTAATTTTGTATGCACCGCTATTGTGTATGTCATTGGTCTTGATGTCCCTTTACTTCCGATATAAATATGCCAACAATTAGTGAATTTGCATTTTTCTGTAGATATGCTTTTTCTAAAAACCTTCATTAGTTTCCTTGTCATGTAGGCCTAGTATCAGGCTTCTTTGGTTTTGACTCTGTTTTCATCTTTGACTTTTGTGTTTGCTTTACAATTTAAGGTTTTGACACATCAATACTCTTTTTGGCTTTTGACCACAGTACGGCACTGACTTTGATCCTCCTCTTACCCAATCATCTCCTGGTTTATGCTTTCTAATCCCCTCATAGCTGCTTGCGATATCTACTTTTTTCCTTAACTGTGAATCATACAAACTTTATTACCTTGTAATTAGCTATCTTTTATAACACAAAATCTTGTAGTATGAGGGTGTTATTATGTGAAAAGATTTAGATTAATTTCTAATGACACATTCTGTTGTTGAATGGACTGTGTGAAAAGAAGATAGAAAAAAGTAAAAAATTTAGGGCAACACCTTGGTATTGCTGCATAATTTGAAAGAATGCACAAAAATACAACACACAATAATTTATGAAGATATTTTTCCAGACACGAGTTCAAAACAGAATTTAGAACAAGATGGCCGGTTCCAGTCACTCGGCAGTAAGGGGCAGGCCCAGGAGGTTGGACAATGGTGATGTCAGTGGTGGAGCGGCTGCCAGTCTTCTGTTCTGCAAAAGAACACCAACCTCTGGTTCGGAGGGTAATTACTGTCACCAGAGTCCTGAAGCTATCTCCAATACTAATGACAAATGGAAAACTCTGCACACAGTGAAAAGCCATGTAGACTCAAAGAATAATAAAGAAACCAAACAAGGAGTGCAAAAACATGAAGTTTATTGTTTAAAGGGTGTAATACTACAAGCCAGTAGAAAACCATTTCTAATTGAAATATTCTGAACTGAGCAACATCAACACTGCTCAGAAGCCCAGTACCCTTGCAAATTGTGTGACTGATGGATACTGACTGCATGCTTCACAGGAAATCTTAGAAAGCAACAATTTTAAATGACTTTTTCATAATGATTTGATATAAAGTCCATGCCTTTGATTTATCTACACTTAACACATACTGTAGGTGATTTCTGTGATGACTGGGTGTACAACTAGTTGTAAAATGAAGGAAGTTACACAGATTTTTTTTTTCTTATTTTTGCATGCTTGTTATTCTTGTTCAACTGGGTCACTGTTGATTCAATATTCACACATTTTCTTTTTGTCTCTGTATGTTTCCTCCAGTTTCTTATCAGGTATGCATGTAAAATGAGCTGTGTGAGTCTGCCTTGCAGTGTCACTCTGACCAGTGTCTAATGCTCAAAACTGTCAAAAAATAGGCATTTTGAAACCTTGTAAAGGTAAAAATGTGGTCAAAAGATTAATGAATGCATTTGCAGTGAGGTGTCAGGCAACTTTATATAATGCACATAATGAGTACGCTTTGATGTGCTTGGCTTTTCTGTTTATTGTTTATAATGTGAGTCTTGTTTGTAAAGTTCCTGGTTGCCAAAAATGCAACATTAAAAGGTGTACACCCCTTGATGATACTGCTGATTTATTTTTATAATACCATCTCAAGGACACTCATGCTATACATTTGGGATTTTACTGTTACTATTTATTTATAGAGTTGCACACCAGATGCAGAGGCCTGCAAGCTAAGCATTGCAACAACATCCTTTTATGCTTTTTGATGTTGTTGAGAAAAGATTTATTGAGATTTAAGCTTATTGTGCCTAATTGGAGCTGTCACACTATACATCATGCCACTGTTTAATAAAATAGCACGTGAACATTTGTCATTACCAGAAATTCATGCAAATGTAATTCCTGGGGAAGCAATTTCTTTTTCTAGAGAAATAAAGATAGATGGCTATGATGGAACAAAAATTTCAACCGGAATATACAAAATATTAAGTTCAATATGGAAACTAAAAACAATAAAAATAGTGAAGGCAGATTTTAAATTACTTGATATCTCAATATATCTCTTCAAATTTAATCATATCTGAAAGGAGCTTTGCACATCAGATACCAACAGTTTTATAAAAAAAAAATTGTAGAAAATATGCTATTGAACACAAAACATCCATTAGTAATTGCTACTAACTTAAAGTAAAGTTCTGGACAGCAGCATGTAATACCCTGATAATATGCTAGGGTGTATTTTTAGCTGCCAATAAAGAGTTATAGTTTGTACTTGTCGGTGCCTCAGCACTCTTACCATTCATTAGTCCCAAGATGATTGATTGTCGCAGTGTCTGGAGAAATTCAATGCTACTGCAGTAGGATCATTTTCATGTGAATACTCCACATATTTCCTCACTATTATTTTTCCTTTCCCTTAGATGAACTTTCTCCCTGTTCAGAGCTGGTTCCTGTCTTGTGCCTCTTGATTCCAGAGTTCAAAGACCCTTGTATTTGGAAATAGCAGGTTCAGAAAATAAAGTGTTTTTACTGGAATTATACCTTTAAAGATGTGTCTGCTGCTTAGCAGTATGCATTCAGGACCATGTAAACTGTCCCTTACAAAGACTATGTTATGTTTTTCTGGGGCAAATCACATTTCTGAGAACAGCTACAGTGTGACAGGACTCTTAATTTTGTATTTTATTGCAATCACTTTTATTTATGAGCATATACACAGCCTTTGGAGAGCCTCATTTAAATAATAATCGGCCTGTGTAAGGATAATTTGACTTTTTTTTGGTCAAGCTTACTTTCCTTATTTCATAAATAGCTAAGTGGAAAATATCCTTGCATACTTTAATGGTTGAAGTATAACTCATTGGCTTTGCTTTTTAGAATATATAAATGTGTGAAGAGCAGGTTAATGGACATTGTTTCTTAATAAGAGGTGAAAGTTCTGCTTGACTAAAAGCTGTTAGTTTAATCCTACATCCAAATCATTTCCAAAATGTATTTTTTATTTAGCTTAAAAAATACGCTCCTGAGGCCTCATACATAGCGCAGTGAGTAGAACTCACACTTAAACATGACGTAAGCACAAAAGCTGAAAAGTGCTTACGCACAGAAAAATCCAGATGCATAAATCTCCAAATTCCGCGTTCTTCCGCTACACAAATCCCGGTCAGCGTGAAAAGTAATGCTTGTGCATGCGCCTGCTGTCCCGCCCCAACTCTTCCCAGAATTATGCCTCTTTCAATATGCAAATCAATATGAATAGCCCTTAAGTTCAGTGTTCTGTGAAAAGACAATGGCAAAAGCACGAGGGAAAATAGAATTTCAGCGAGTACCAAGTACCATTGCCAGATTAAAGTAATTAAAGTAGCACGTTGAATGCTTTGTTTTGTTTACGTTCTTCTATGTGTGTGAATCACTACGTTCTTCTTAAACCGGCTTTCTCTCCGACAGGACACAGAATCCATTACATTTGTGATATTACAGCTCTCTGAATAACTAAAATACTGAGATGTATATGTGAAACATGGGTTTCACGGTGGCGCAGTGATTGTGCGCGACCTTCGATGAAGTAATTTATTGCAGCAGTACTTGGGCGGCTCTAGGCTTGTGGTGGCCCTAGGCAGAGAAAGAATCGGTGGCCCCTTCACCCGCCAATGTCAATATGGTATCTTATGCTAGGCGGATGGCCATGTCCGTTTTGGACACTGCATAGCCACCTCATGCTCATGGCACAAGCGTTTAACTTTTGCCGAAATTTGCCGTCGGTTTTTTCTCTTTCTGTTTTATATTCAGTATATATTGGCTTGGCGGCCCTGTGCAGGTGCACAGTTTGCAGATGCCTAAGGCCGCCCCTGCAGTACTGCCTCTTTCAAATGTACTAACCTCCAATTCCTGTCCTTGCTTTTCTTTCTCGAAGTAACTGATCGCCACACATTCAGCTCTGTAATAGACGTTAAGCCATCTGTTAGCTTATAACTCTGATTTTTCAAAACTTTTAAGGAACATTAAAATATCTTTGTAGTGCATGTTTAATTATTCTATCCTTCACGCCAGTCCCAGTGAAGCATACAGTGCGAGGCAGGAACAATCCGTGAACGGAGTGCCAGATCCTTGCAAGCGTAGCGACACCGTGTCCTTTCATTATTAACAATATAGATTATTGAAATAAAGTTAAAGTTTTATCTGTATAATATAATAAACATATTTTGCTGCATTTCATCTTAAAAATGATATCGTCATCATATGTACATACGCGCTTTATGAAGTGGCTCAGGTTGTGCAATATTATAACTGTAGTGCAAGTTTACAGTCAGGTGATTGTACTTATAAATACAAACAGTTCTACAAGGAGCAGTTGATGGACTGATTGAGTGTGTTTAGAGCTCTTGGGATGAAACTCTTTCTGAACCACGAGGTCCGTACAGGAAAGGTTTGAAGCGTTTGCCATGTGAGAAGCAGTTCAAATAGGAAGCATGTCTGAGGCAGCATGTGCTTAATACTGTATGCATGCCTGACAACATTGGGGCATGCTCCGAATGAGACAACGGGATGATGTCCTGGGGGATCTTCTCCCAGATCTGGACAAGGGCATCACTAAGCTCCTGGGCATTCATAGGTGCAACCTGGCATCGTTGGATGAACTGAAACATAATGTCCCAGAGGTGTTTTATTGGATTTAAGTCAGGTGAGTGTGGGGGCCAGTCAATGGTATCAATTCCATCATCCTCCAGGAACTGCCTGTATACTCTCGTCACATGAGTCCGGACATTGCTGTGTACCATCATAGGGTCTGACCATGGGTCCAAAGATTTCATTCCAATACCTAATGGCAGTCAAGGTGCTGTTGTCTAGCCTGTGGAGGTCTGTGCGTCCCTCCATGTATATGCCTCCCCAGACCATCACTGACCCACTACCGGTCATGCTGAACAATTTTACAGGTTGCATAACTTTCTCCATGGCTTCTCCAGACCCTTTCACATCTGTGCTCAGGGTGAACCTGCTCTCATCTGTAAAAAGAACAGGGCATCAGTGGTGGACCTGCCAATTCTGGTATTTTATGGCAAATGCCAGTCAAGTTTCACAGTTCCGGGCAGTGAGCACAGGGCCCACTAGAGGACGTCAGGTCCTTAGGCCACCTTCATGAAGTTTGTGTCTGATTGTTTGGTCAGAGACATTAACATCAGTGGCCTGCTGGAGGTCATTTTTTAGGGCTGTGGCAGTGCTCATCCTGTTCCTTCTCCCCAAAGGAGCAGATACCGATCCTGCTGATGGGTTACGGACCTTCTGCAGCCCTGTCCAGCTCTACTAGAGTAGCTGCCTGTCTCCTGGAATCTCCTCCATGCTCTTGAGACTGTGCTGGGAGACACAGCAGACCTTCTGGCAATGGCACGTATTGATGTGACATCTTGGAGAAGTTGGACTACCTGTGCAACCTCTGTGGGGTCCAGGTACTGCCTCATGCAACCCCCTCTGATGCTTAACTGACCAGATCAATATCCCAGAAGTTTCACTGACTTGATGCTATACTTTGATTAAAAATTGTTCCTTTAATTTTTTGAGCAGTATATATTCATATTCAGACCTCTCTTGTTTTGTAAATAAGAGAGTTAAAGACTCAAATGAAGAAAGTGTAGTAAAAGGTACTCAGTCAGGAAAGAAATGACTAGAAGACAAGCAGCAGTTAAATAGTAATGATAGTAGTAATGATAGCACAGTGAAATTCTTGCTTGTTCATCCAATTTTCAAAACTTTATCACTCTCTTGTGCGAAACAAGAATGTATTAAAATATATAACTTCCTTTTATTTAATAGAAAACACAAATCAACTTACCTGATGTACTCCTTATCCCATTTCCTTGCCATTGGACAGTTAGGTGGACCATTGCATTTCATCAAGAGTCTTACCATTTGTTGGTCAGACTTTTGCTGTTTTAAGCCAACTTTATTTTTTACACTTTGGCTCAACAATCTTTCCGTGTCTTTCCTACAGTCAGTGCTTGGATAGTCTGGCTTTTGTGATAGTCACACTTCCTTGATTGGTGCTCGGTTAGATACTGTCCAGTTTTTATTTTCTAATCATACTCACACGATCTGTTTAAAAAAGACATTTTATAGGATGTGGTTACTTTATGGAATATATTTAGTTGAGACCTTCATTGTCGAAGGATGCCTTATAGTGAACAGTTATTGAGTTTAACTTTTCCTTCTAGGGAAAAGTTAATTTGATCTCAAGACTGAAACTCTGTTGTCCATAAAAAGTGGCTAATAGGAATTAAACTCCATGCTGAAATGACTGATTTATCAGAGGAATGTACATGGTGATGAGGGGAAAGAAAACAGTGTTATTAGTTCTTCTTTCACTGT
This sequence comes from Polypterus senegalus, assembly GCF_016835505.1. Classification (NCBI taxonomy): domain Eukaryota; kingdom Metazoa; phylum Chordata; class Cladistia; order Polypteriformes; family Polypteridae; genus Polypterus; species Polypterus senegalus. Next base: position 187,931,957 of record NC_053155.1, on the reverse strand, counting down.
GTATTACTGTCCTACCAGCTAGCTCATCTCTAACTGCTGGTCCAGGATCAGCCATACCTCAGGGCACTCCTACTGATTATTCAAAGGAATTTTCTTTTAAAACTGCCTGTTTAACTCATTCATTTCTCCAGTTAGTTTTGTTACAAAGCAACTACTGCACTAACAAAAAAAAGTGGAATGAAATGTAATGTATTTAGTTGTATATTCTAACACAACCTTTTAAATCCATACACTCATGAAAAGGTATTGACCTTTCAGTGTGCATTCATTATTAATTTTAGTCACTGTTTTTAGGCCATTTGGTTTGATTTGATTAAAATGTTGCATGTCTGTAATCTGTTTTCTGCACACAGGTTTAGGCTATACTTAATGGAACCCTAGTCCAACCTTGATGCCCTTGTGCAGTACTTTAAACCAGCAAGCTTCATAGTCCCATGGGATCACTTCCATGGTGTATATGGTATTGTGATTAACTACGCTATCCTTTCAAAGATCCTTATTTATGGAAGTGTTTGGAATCCTTGTGAATTTTGGTATTTCTCTGGTAGAAGTGGAAGTACTAAACAACCGTTCAGTCTTTTCTTTCCAATAATGAATATGTCACCTTTTAAGAGACAATGTGATGAAATGCTGGTATCCATTATCAACTTGCTGGCTTAAGTGTTTTTTTTTTTTACTTTTAAGTATTTTACTTTCCTTGTGAAATATTAATAAAATTTTGCTCAAAGCACACAGAATATACAGTATATGCACAAGCATAGAGTTTCTGAAAAGATTCTATTAATTACAGTGTTTAATGAATATGTGTATAAATAAAGTCTGCATCCTGTATCTTTAAAACTCATAGTGCTCCTGTATTCCAGAGACACTTTAAGGGGTGGAGCAAGGAGCTGCTCAGGTGTGAAAGACAAAGGGGTAAACAACCAGCACATAAAAGAGAGAGAGAAAAACAAATCATTGTAAAAGTAATGAAACGTGACACTGCTTAATTGGGTCAAAAAAAGACATGGTGTGTCATAGGGGTGTGTGTGTGTGTGTGTTTCTTTGTTCTGGAAAGAAAAATAAGTTAATTCAGGTATTTAAAAAAGATAATAAAATATTAGAAATTGTTAAAAACACAAGGGTTGAATGTATCATCATGTTTAGCTGTGATATTCACAAAGATATTTTCAATCTGCTATTGCACCTCACACTTTTCTGGATATTGTCAGCCAAATACCAGTAGTTATAAACTGCAGTAGCAGAGGCCGACTGCTTACAGTTGTAGCTTGTCTAAAAGGGGCCTTGTTTCTCTTCTTATACTGGTACTAAAAGTAAACAGATATCTGTGAAAAAGAACAAGGAGGGTGTGGCAGGCACAGAACTCCAACACACTTAGTTGTACCATGTCACACCATGCTTAGTGGAGCTTTGCAGCTTATCATCCGCACTTGTGTTTGATGTATAGTGGCAACTAGCAACATATAGCTTCTCATTTATCTTACTGTTACATAAAAAACTGGTATGGAGTTGCATTTGTTAGAACTGCTACCTCAATGATACAATATCTTGGGTTAAACTCCAATGTCTTTTTGCTGCAACATATATAATCAGTAATTAGTAGCTCACTAATGTGATGTATGCTTTAAATGGTTTTGCAGATATTTATTTCCATATTTCTGCATAGATTTAGAATGCATGTCTACACTTGTAAAAGTATTTTAGCTTGTACTGGGAATACTAAAGGCTTTATGAGCTATAAAACAAAACCCTTTTTCAGTTCAGTTCAATTCAGTTTTTGCATAGTGCTCTTCACTCCACAGAATTTAAATATCTAGAGAGAAAGTAGAAAACAGCATTAGAGGTAAGGATCAGATGCAAAATTTCATATAGACAAAACGACAAAACTTCCTGATGGATCAAAACCTACTTCACTCCAATAAAAACACCATGTCTAATGATTTTCACGACGCCCTTCTAGTCAACATTAATGCCTGCTTTTTGCCACACATTCTTTTTGCATAATGGCCAATGAATTTGAGTTTTAGAAGCTTTTCATTCTTTTCCAAGTGCCATTTTGCAAAATTAATTTTATGATAGCAGAGGAGGAGAGCCTGTCCCAGCAATAACCAACCATGGATGAGACACTAGTCCGCTGTAGTGCACACTTTGCTCCTGCAGGGCCAAATTGGAGTTGTCACTTCACATATGCATTAGGTTGACATGGAGAAAACTTTCAAACTCTGCAAATACTGTAGTGACTGCTCTGAGATTCAAATTAAAATACTGGAGTCTTTGCACAACCTGTATTTGATAATATTCTTGTAAATGGTCATAAAATTCTGCTATAACCTAGGACCATGAATTGCAGCAGCCAGCTTATGGAACCTGACTTAATACTTGTCAGCATAAAAAACATTTTATTATTGTACTGCAGGCAAGACTGAGGCTGGTTCTGTGCAGGAGCCATTTGGAGTGGGATGAAATAATTTTATTTAGGTGCGTATGATACCAAATAAATCAGTCCTGCCCAAAATTCTACTACCATTCCATTCAATATTCTTTGGCTTCTCACTGGAAAATGGAACCTTTCCTTTTCTTTTTGCTCTCCTGATGCCCATTTGCTTTCTGAATAGATCAATGAAGTTTATACACTAGAAGCAATTTTTTTCATAAATATACTATAGAATTAGGCCTTTACTGCTTACAAATAATTGGATAAGGCAGCACAAAAATGTATGGATTCTCAAAATTAGAAAAGTAAGAGATATGTCACGGCTGTCATTATATGACAGCAATGGGCACAAGGCATTAAAACAACCCTGTATGGAGTGCAGTCTTTCATATACCCAAGTCACACACACCAGCCTAAATTAAAATATGCTCAACAATCAGAAAGTTAATGGATACATCATTACGTCATTATATTATATTGGTGTTGTTTATTTGGTATTTTGTATGTTACATGAAGTTGTCTAAGCTAAATCAATAACATAATATTCACAATGCAGGGAGACAACCCTGTATACAGTACATTCTTTCTTATGCTCCAGTCACAGACCCTGGCCTGATTTAAACTCGCTGATTAATCCAATTTGCATGCCTTTTGGATATGTAGAAGAATTCAGAAAGACCTGTGTCTGTTCACTGTACACAAAGTTTAAGAAAAGGATTTAAACTCATAATGCTTGGTCTACGACACAGTAATGCTAATTAGTGTCCGATAAATAAATGTTTTGTAGTTTCCATGATGTATTGATTAGTTATATTAGCAATTATGTTAACTGGCAACTGTGATTTGTCTTGTTGTTTGTGAGTTTGCCCAGCAGTGAGTGTGATTCTTGTCTTGGTTTTCTGCTGCCAGAGTAGGACCCAGTCCTCCATGGAAAACATGGGCTCATATAATGAATTTGACATATTTAAGAATAACATTTTACACATTTGAGTATAAAGCTGTATTTAGACCCTCAAAAAATACTCCAATTTAGAGTTAAACTTTTTTTACATTTACAGTATCAATACAATATATTGAATTTTATTTAAAAGGTGTTTTTTGCCTGGTTCAGACTGATGGCTTGTGAATCATTTAATACATTAGCTCAAGCAGTACGCTGTTCATTTATTATGGATTTAAACCACAATATATTTTATTTGTAGAAATTGTGCTATGAAAATTGTGAATTTCCCCTTGGGATTAATAAAGTATCTATCTATCTAAAACTCTTCTGTTCCTTTTCATAACCAATGGTGAAATGTTTGTAGAAACAACAGCAAGTGCTCACATTGAATCTGCAGGACAGGCATGTTTTAAAGATTGTGAAGATTTAGAAACACAGCAGCTGCTGTCTGGCTGACTTAGGAAACACTTGGGATTCCTTGAATTATAGAGTCAATGGCCAGCTATTAACATTTGTTCCATAACTTCTATTTCATTCTGTTTTTTTTCTTAATTGAGACTTCTGTACTATTGACACGTACAGTATACTTAAAGATCGCACAAAATGACAAGCAAAGAAGTTACAAAAACATAATGTGGGAACACTAACATGAACAGAAAAACTATGTGCCAAGCTGATGTTTATTATATCAAATATAATTATTATATCAAATGGTATATATACATTTTATGTACTTTTATATCATATTTAATAATAATATAATTTCATTTTATATAATTATATATATATATATATATATATATATATATATATATATATATATATATATATATATATATATATATATATATCAAATTTTATATATAAAATAGGTGTATTTTTTAAGAAATACTAATAGTGATTTCTTATAACTTTAATACATTTTTAGCTCTAGATTCTGTCAGGGTCAGTCTCACTCATTTTGATCAGGACAGTCACCCAAGGTCCACCATGAAGAAAAGAGCCTTAAGATGAACAATTACAGTTCAAAGTACTGACAAGCCTTGCAGGGAAGAACAGGCTGTTATCAATAAATCAATATTATTTCCAGTAAGCAAACCTTTTTATGTTTTGCAGCATTGCAGAGGAAAGAAAGACAATGATAGGTAAATAAAATCCAAAATATGGCACTTTGGAAAAGTGTCAATATATAAGCAATGCTACTTTCAAAATGCAATAGACAACAGATGAAGTTAGGTCATTATAATTGCTCTAGTTTTAGCAAATGTGAGTAATGTGTGATGGGAAGGTATTGTATAAAAAGAAGATTTTTTTAATAGGTTTCTGGGTTGGTGTCTGCTCAGAACATGAATGGATACCTGATTTACTCTATTTGTTTGTGCTTTGTGCAATTCCAAGGTTTGGTGTTTCTTCTGTTGGTGCATTATAACATACATAATATTGTTTCCGTCAAACATACTCTACCTTTTAGTATACAATGTAATATATTTTATCATTAACTGATACAGTACATGTTTTATGTTTTTTTCAGATTGTTATGTAAAAAATGCCAGCAGGTCAGAAAAATCACATTATATGGGAAGGCTTCTGGTATATAAGTAGGCAATTTAATTGTCTCTACTTGCATTTATATTATTTTTTTTATTTATCCTAAAAAATACTTGCCATGTTTTAGCTTAAAGAACTGAAGATTAATCGGTGTCAAATGAATAATGACAGTCAGTATGTATGACAACTATAACACCTGTATCTTTCGTTGCTCTTTGTCTACAGTGAAATGCACACCATGTAAAGTGCTCCCACCAACTGATTTATTTTTAGTTCATCCAACTGTAAGAGATTCAACTCTGTTTACACAGCTACAGTCATGTGCTTTCTTTCTGACTTGGAAGTGTCTTTTATTTCACTTACGCTTCACACAAGAATATTTAGCATAACTTAATTACAACAATACAGTTTTCCTTAAAGTGGCACTCACTTATAACAGCAGAATATTAAAAAAAAAATTGTAGGTATACATATTTGTAGCATTTGAGTTAAATATTTTATATCATATTATTATTTTTATGGCAGGCGGTTCTTTGAAAAATCTCCTTTATATACTATATATAAACTTCAATGGACTGTTATCTGATGTTGCCAGGTTAGGCGCTGGATTGCTGCAACCACTGGATTAAGCAATTTTGCCAATGTTCCATGGTATGTGTATGTGTGTTTTCTGTCTGTATACTGTATACACTAAAGGAAAAAAAATAACATTTTCTGTTGTGAGAAAACTACAGTTAAAGCTTGTGCAAAATTAGTTAATTTGTTTTCGATTCTTTAATCAGTAATCCAGCATTTGCACTGAGGCATTGCAACTTTCCAAACACCAAAAAGCTCATTAGATGTAACAGTGGCTTATCAGGTCACATTTAAACAACATTAACTAAAAACTTAAGTTACAGCAAAAAAAAAAAAGGCCACTCTTACTCAGTTTGTGTTATATTCCATAATGCCTTCAATGACTTTAGAAGCAAGAAAGCAGGACATTGGCATGCAGCAGGCAGACATGTTACGTTCCAGAATTGCCAGACAGGTTCAGCAGACTGACTGCACAGATGAACATCCAGGATCTGATCAACTTCAATTGACCAAACCAGAGCACTAGGGGAATTAACACAAGGACACTGGTGGACTGATTAAGGTTAACTTTTGCATTGTCATAAACAATTTTCTTTATAGAACAATAGGTACATTTATTAACTTAACAAGCAGTGTAGTAGACAGGAATGCTTTGGGCAATAACAAAACTCAATTTGGTATTATTTTACAAAAGTTAGATGAATAGTGATTTATTACCTGTGTTGGACTGAATGGCCTGTTGTCATTCTAGTTGTTCCTATATATGTAATATAGTATAAATGTCATATATTCAGCTCAATGAAACTAATTTATTCTTAAATATAAATATAAATATAAATATAAATATAAATATATATATATATATATATATATAGAGAACTATGGCCTCCCAGACATCCTGGCCAATACCCCCAGGCCGCCAGGTGGAGCCCTCCCTGCAGCATGGAAGTGCCCCGAATGCCAGCAGGGAATTATGTTTTCATCCACAGCCCTGCTGGATACTACAGGGGCCAACACAGGATGCTGCAGGGAGGGCCAGAGACTCTTACCTGCCCTATAACCCGGAAGTACGTGTTAGTCACAGCGACAGGAGGAATGACGTACTTCCGGGATGAAAAGAAGAGTTTTCATCTGACCCGGAAGTGCTAGGAAGTTGCATGGACAGGGGTTCAGAAGGACTTCCGAGTCATGGACTGGAAAAGATACCAGACGACGAGCTGAGCTGGGTGGCAGGGTGGCAACGCGTCTGGGAGTGGAGGATTGTATTGATTAGTGATTTATTATTGTGGAGTATTGTATTTATGAGTATTGTGTAGAAGAGGGTGCTTGTGCACTGTACTATTGTCCGAATAACTAATTATTGGACTTTTACCTGGTGTCTGGCGACTGATCTGAGGGTTCAAGGGGACAACAGCGCCCCCTATCTGTCACTGTGTGTATGTATATATGTATATATATATATATATATCTATACTAATAAAAGGCAAAGCCCTCACTCACTCACTCACTCAGGCAACTCACTCACTCACTCACTCACTCACTCACTGACTCATCACTAATTCTCCAACTTCCCGTGTGGGTGGAAGGCTGAAATTTGGCAGGTTGATTCCTTACAGCTTCCTTACAAAAGTTGGACAGGTTTTATATCGAAATTCTACGCGTAATGGTCATAACTGGAAGCAGTTTTCTCCATTTACTGTAATGGAGATGAGCTTCAACGCCGTGGGGCGGAGTTTCGTGTGACATCATCACGCCTCCCACGTAATCACGCAGTACATAGAAAACCAGGAAGACCTCAAAAAAGCGCTCAAGAAAACATGCATTATATAATTGAGAAGGCAGCGAAACAATAAGAAGCGAGTTCTGCTACTTCGGAAACAAAGCACGATGTAAACCTACACTTTAAATTAAGTTCATAGACAGGCTGCGCTGGCGTTTGTAATTTAGTGCCTGCCCATATAAGGCCATCCGTCAGCGGCAATCCAATAGCAAACTGCCACGGGTAAATATTCACGGGTGAAGGACTGTGCTTATGGAGAGGAAGATGAGATGGTCAGGGTGGTGTTTGACACAAACTCAGCGAAACTGCCAGAGAAAGTTTTAAGTGCCAGGACTAAGGTAACATTA